>NC_092333.1:294713571-295382142 GCF_046630445.1 Rutidosis leptorrhynchoides
TGTTCTTTTCTTCGGAATTGACTTTCTCGACATGTGCTAGCACATCATAGCAACCTTTTCTTATTAGTTTTTGTGCCTTCAGGTTACTAATAAGATTTAACTTTGCGTTGCTCTTTTCTCCATACACCATTAAGGGTTTTCCTTTTTCTCGTATAATGCGAATTGCATTTTTGTAACAAACGATCTCTGCTTTCACTTCTTTCAACCAGTCCATACCGATTATCACATCAAAACTCCCTAACTCTACTGGTATCAAGTCAATCTTAAATGTTTCGCTAACCAGTTTAATTTCTCGATTCCGACATATATTATCTGCTGAAATTAATTTACCATTTACTAACTCGAGTAAAAATTTACTATCCAAAGGCGTCAATGGGCAACTTAATTTAGCACAAAATTCTCTACTCATATAGCTTCTATCCGCACCCGAATCAAATAAAACATAAGCAGATTTATCATCAATAAGAAACGTACCCGTAACAAGCTCCGGGTCTTCATGTGCTTTTGGCGCATTAATATTGAAAACTCTTCCACGGCTCTGCCCATTAGTATTCCCCTGATTCGGGAAATTTCTAATAATGTGGGCCGGTTTTCCACATTTATAACAAACAGCGTTGGTATTACTTGCTCTGACACTATTCGTTTCGGCATTACTTGTTCCGGCATTATTTGCTCCCTTAGTTCTGTTAAACTTTGGTCCGTAGACCTCACACTTTGTCGTGCTATGACCATTTCTTTTACACCTGTTGCAAAATGTCGTGCAAAACCCCTGGTGATTTTCTTCACACCTATGACATGGCTGTTTTTGATTTTTGTTGCCGTTGTTGTTATTGATTTTGTTGTTGGGATTGTTATTGTTGTTAAAACGGTTGTTGTAGTTGTTGTTGTTGTTGTTGGCATGTTTGTTGTTGTTATTTTTAGGATTGCGGTTATTGTTGCGATTGTTGTTACGGTTATTGGGATAGTTGTTGCGATTGTGGCAGTAATTGTTATTGTTGTTGTACTGGTGACTCTTGTCACCGTTTTCCTCCCACTTCCTCTTGAGTTGTTCCGTGTTGGCTTCTTTGGCCGCCTGCTCTTTAATTCTTCCCTCAATCTGATTTATGAGTTTATGAGCCATTCGACTTGCCTTCTATATAGAAGCGGGCACGTGTGAACTTACATCTTCTTGAATCCTTACTGGTAACCCTTTTACAAACGCGTCGATCTTCTCTTCTTCATCTTCAAATCCTCCCGGCACAATAGGTATAACTCTGTGAATCGTCGTTCATATGTGGTAACGCCGAACAATTGTGTTCGTAACTCTCTAAGTTCTGCCTTGAGTTTATTGATTTCGTTTCTAGGATGATACTGATCGTTCATCAATTGCTTGAATGCCGACCACAGTAGTGCGTAAGCAGCATTTTGTCCTACCTGTTCAAGATAGGTGTTCCACCACGTTAACGCAGTACCTGTGAAGGTATGCGTAGCGTACTTAACTTTATCCTCTTCAGTACACTTACTTATGGTAAACACTTATTCGACTTTCTCGGTCCACCGTTTCAATCCAATTGGTCCTTCGGTTCCATCAAATTCCAAAGGTTTGCAGGCAGTGAATTCTTTGTAGGTGCATCCTACTCGATTTCTTGCGCCGTTAGCTGCACTGCTAGATTCAGTGTTATTGTTGGTATGTAGCGCAGCCTGTACTGCGGCTATGTTGGAAGCAAGAAAGGTACAAAATTCCTCTTCGCTCATATTCATGGTGTGTCGAGTAGTCGGTGCCATTTCCTTCAAAATAGCCAACTGAATTGAGTTAATCATACAGAATATTAAGAGTAGTCAATAGTATTTCGTAGCATAATATGAACTCATTTATAAAAGCTTTTTCTTCATATTAGCGTTTTATAAGTTTAATTTCGGGTAATACCTACCCGTTAAGTTCATACTTAGTAGCTAATATACAATTCAACTACTACAATTCCATATGAAAAACTGATTATAATAATATATCACATACAAATATTCTTCAAACTTACAACTTCGCTATATTACATATAACATGAAATATAGTACACTTTGATACAGGACAGCTTTGAAGATAAACCTAGTTAATATGCAAGTTGTTCAGCAAAGGAAATAAAGACACGTAATTCATAAGTCCAGAAACAAGTCATGCATTCTGGTTTTACTAAGACGACTTCCCATCCTTGGTCTTGTGGAAAATAACCGTTATGACCATTGGCTAGGCAGCATGTTGTAATGTCATCAAAAAGACGAGGGTTTCGTAATGTCCAACAGTCCTGTAATAATCTAAAAACCTCATTTCTTTCCCCAATTACCGACTCCGTCACTTGTGGGAACGTTTTGTTTAGTAGTTGTAGCCCGATGTTCTTGTTCTCACTTTGGTGAGAAGCGAACATTACTAACCCGTAAGCATAACATGCTTCTTTATGTTGCATGTTAACCGCTTTTTCTAAATCACGAAGTCCTATATTCGGATATATTGAGTCAAAATAATTTCTTAACCCGTTGTGTAAAATAGCATTTGGGTTCCCCGCAATATATGCGTCAATGTAAACACATCGTAACTTATGGATTTCCCAATGTGATATCCCCCATCTTTCGAACGAAAGCCTTTTATAAACCAAGGCATTCTTGGAACGTTCTTCGAATGTCTTACAAACTGATCTCGCCTTAAATAGTTGTGCCGAGGAATTCTGACCGACTCTAGACAAGATTTCATCAATTATGTCTCCGGGTAGGTCTCTTAAAATATTGAGTTGTCTATCCATTTTGTATTTTTATACTGTAAAATAGACAAGAGTTAGATTCATAAAAAAAATACTTATTAATACAAGCAATTTTTACATATATCATAAAGCATAAGCACACTATATTACATATATTACACCGCACGAATATAACTATCTTATTCCGACTCGCTCGTTTCTTCTTCTTCTGTTTTGGTTTGTTTTGCCAAGTTTCTAGGGATATATGATGTTCCCCTAATACGAGCCGTCGTTTTCCACATTGGTTTAGAAAAACCTGGTGGTTTAGAGGTTCCCGGGTTATTGTCACAACTTAAGAAATACGGGTGTTAACGATACATATAAAGTTCATCGGGTTTGGAATCAAATTTCTCTATTTTTATGTCATTTTCCTTATTGTTCTCTTTTGCCTTATTAAATTGTGTTGGGGTAATTTCTATAACATCATCGGAATCCTTGTCGGGATCCGATTCATCGGAGAATTGGTAATCTTCCCAATACTTTGCTTCCTTGGCGGAAACACCATTGACCATAATTAACTTTGGTCGGTTGATTGAGGATTTTCTTCTACTTAACCGTTTTATTATTTCCCCCACTGGTTCTATTTCTTCTTCCGATTCTGATTCTTCTTCCGGTTCCAATTCTTCTTCCGGTTCCGACTCTTCTTCCGGTTCCTCTTCGGGAACTTGTGAATCAGTCCACGAATCATTCCAATTTACATTTGACTCTTCATTATTATTAGGTGAGTCAATGGGACTTGTTATAGAGGTAGACATCTATCACATAATATCAAACACGTTACGAGATTAATATATCACATAATATTCACATGTTAAAAATATATAGTTTCCAACAAAATTTGTTAAGCAATCATTTTTCAAGTAACACGGTCGAAGTCCAGACTCACTAATGCATCCTAACAAACTCGATAAGACACACTAATGCAAAATTCTGGTTCTCTAAGACAAACGCTCGGATACCAACTGAAATGTCCCGTTCTTATTGATTAAAAACGTTCCATATTAATTGATTTCGTTGTAAGGTTTTGACCTCTATATGAGACGTTTTTCAAAGACTGCATTCATTTTAAAACAAACCATAACCTTTATTTTATCAATAAAGGTTTAAAAAGCTTTACGTAGATTATCAAATAATGATAATCTAAAATATCCTGTTTACACACGACCATTACATAATGGTTTACAATACAAATATGTTACAACAAAATAAGTTTCTTGAATGCAGTTTTTACACAATATCATACAAGCATGGACTCTAAATCTTGTCCTTATTTAAGTATGCGATAGCAGAAGCTCTTAATAATCACCTGAGAATAAACATGCTTAAAACGTCAACAAAAATGTTGGTGAGTTATAGGTTTAACCTATATATTATCAAATCATAATAATAGACCACAAGATTTCATATTTCAATATACATCCCATACATAGAGATAAAATTCATTCATATGGTGAACACCTGGTAACCGACATTAACAAGATGCATATAAGAATATCCCCTATCATTCTGGGAAATCCTTCGGACATGATAAAAACGAATTCGAAGTACTAAAGCATCCGGTACTTTGGATGGGGTTCGTTAGGCCCAATAGATCTATCTTTAGGATTCGCGTCAATTAGTAGATCGGTTTACTAACTCTTAGGCTACCAAGCAAAAGGGGCATATTCGGCTTCGATCATTCACCCATATAATGTAGTTTCAATTACTTGTGTCTATTTCGTAAAACATTTATAAAACTGTATGTATTCTCATCCCAAAATATTAGATTTTAAAAGTGGGACTATAACTCACTTTCACAGATTTTTACTTCGTCGGGAAGTAAGACTTGGCCACTGGTCGATTCACGAACCTATAACAAATATGTACATATATATCAAAGTATGTTCAAAATATATTTACAACACTTTTAATACATTTTGATATTTTAAGTTTATTAAGTCAGATGTCCTCGTTAGTAACCTACAACTAGTTTTTCACAGTTAGATGTACAGAAATAAATCGATATATATTATCTTGAATCAATCCACGACCCAGTGTATACACGTCTCAGGCTAGATCACAACACAAAGTATATATATTTTTGGAATCAACCTCAACCCTGTATAGCTAACTCCCACATTACTGCATATAGAATGTCTATGGTTGTTCCATATAATATATATACATGGGTCGATATGATATGTCAAAACATTTACATACGTGTCTATAGTATCCCAAGATTACATAATATATTAGAATACATGTATAATACAATATAAGTTAGCTAGGATATGATTTGTATAGAATTGTTAATATTTCCCATAGCTACAAAAATCAAAAAATATCCAATCTTGTTTTACCCATAACTTCTTCATTTTAAATCCGTTTTGAGTGAATCAAATTGCTATGGTTTCATATTGAACTCTATTTTATGAATCTAAACAGAAAAAGTATAGGTTTTTAGTCGGAAATATAAGTTACAAGTCGCTTTTGTAAGAGGTAGTCATTTCAGTCGAAAGAACGACGTCTTGATGACCATTTTGAAAAACATACTTCCACTTTGAGTTTAATCATGATTTTTAGATATAGTTTCATGCTCATAAAAAAAATCATTTTCCCAGAAGAACAACTTTTAAATCAAAGTTTATCATAGTTTTTAATTATCAAACCCAAAACAGCCCGCGGTGTTACTACGACGGCGTATGTCCAGTTTTACGGTGTTTTTCATGTTTCCAGGTTTTAAATCATGAAGTTAGCATATCATATAGATATAGAACATATGTTTAGTTGATTTTAAAAGTCAAGTTAGAAGGATTAACTTTTGTTTGCGAACAAGTTTAGAATTAACTAAACTATGTTCTAGTGATTTCAAGTTTAAACCTTCGAATAAGATAGCTTTATACGTATGAATCGAATGATGTTATGAACATCATTACTACCTCAAGTTTTGTGGATAAACCTACTGGAAAAGAGAAAAATGGATCTAGCTTCAAAGGATCTTGGATGGCTTGAAATTTCTTGAAGTAGAATCATGACACGAAAACAAGTTCAAGTAAGATTTCCACTGGAAATAAGATTGTTATAGTTATAGAAATTGAATCAAAGTTTGAATATGAGTATTACCTTATATTAGAAAGATATCTTACTATAAATAAGAACGATTTCTTGAGGTTGGATGATCACTCTACAAGATTGGAAGTAAGCTAGCAAACTTGGAAGTGTTCTTGATTTTATGAAACTAGAACTTGTAGAATTTATGAAGAACACTTAGAACTTGAAGATAGAACTTGAGAGAGATCAATTAGATGAAGAAAATTGAAGAATGAAAGTGTTTGTAGGTGTTTTTGGTCGTTGGTGTATGGATTAGATATAAAGGATATGTAATTTTGTTTTCATGTAAATAAGTCATGAATGATTACTCATATTTTTGTAATTTTATGAGATATTTCATGCTAGTTACCAAATGATGGTTCCCACATGTGTTAGGTGACTAATATGGGATGCTAAGAGCTGATCATTGGAGTATATATACCAATAGTACATACATCTAAAAGCTGTGTATTGTACGAGTACGAATACGGGTGCATACGAGTAGAATTGTTGATGAAACTGAACGAGGATGTAATTGTAAGCATTTTTGTTAAGTAGAAGTATTTTTATAAGTGTCATGAAGTCTTTCAAAAGTGTATGAATACATATTAAAACACTACATGTATATACATTTTAATTGAGTCGTTAAGTCATCGTTAGTCGTTACATGTAAGTGTTGTTTTGAAACCTTTAGGTTAACGATCTTGTTAAATATTGTTAACCCAATGTTTATAATATCAAATGAGATTTTAAATTATTATATTATCATTATATTATGATGTATGAATATCTCTTAATATGATATATATACATTAAATGTCGTTACAACGATAATCGTTACATATATGTCTCGTTTCAAAATCATTAAGTTAGTAGTCTTGTTTTTACATATGTAGTTCATTGTTAATATACTTAATGATATGTTTACTTATCATAATATCATGTTAACTATATGTATATCCATATATATGTCATCATATAGTTTTTACAAGTTTTAACGTTCGTGAATCACCGGTCAACTTTGGTGGTCAATTGTCTATATGAAACCTATTTCAATTAATCAAGTCTTAACAAGTTTGATTGCTTAACATGTTGGAAACACTTAAACATGTAAATAACAATTTCATTTAATATATATATAAACATGGAAAAGTTTGGGTCACTACACATTTATCGCAACTCTCAGAGATTATTCCACTTACCGGGTTCACATATGCACGCATTTCGAGACATGCAATGCACACAACATCCAAAAACTACTACAAATGCTTAGCATAAATGGAATTATTGTGCGTCCTTCTAATCCCTCTAGGAAATTCTTCCCTATGAACTGCCTTTAACACTAATCGTCATCCGCGATTGATCAAATCCACCAATCCGAGCACTAAAACTTGCTCAATCCCTCACATCGGGAAAACTCAACCAATCTCTTACCGAGATATCAACCCTTAGCGTACCCCTAACAAGTACAATGCTAATAATAATCACGTCCCAACACAAGGTCAACAACCAAACGATGAAGACCGAACAAAAACGAATCCTTACGGATAACACTTATCACTTAACATCCCCCGTAGCGCGCAACACGACCAATACACAACTATTATAAAATCGTAAGCAAACCACTAAAACCGTTAGTGTCCAAAATGACTATGGCAACGCTAATCCCAAGGTGTACAAAATCGACTATTGTCACACCCGTAACAACATGTGAGTGAAACACGGCTATCGCATCACTAATCACACCAAGATGGCTGAAACAACCAGAGCCTAAACATATATGGAGGATGTTCGAAACAACATGAACCTTAGTGATTTCGTAACAACCCGAAATTCACCAACCCAATCCATATTTCCCACAACGAAATGACCGTACAACCCGAGTCATTGTGAATACACGCAAACCGATATTCACTACCTCCACCACATAGTATAATCGAGGATGGCCGTGCTAACTGAGCCTTAGTGAATCTGAACAACCCGACATTCACTACCTCAAACTATGAGTCCAACCAAAAGGGACAATTGTACTACTCGAAATATTGTGAATACAAACAACCCGATATTTACGTCCCACAACACAACAAATGAATGGTACTCCCATTTCGATAATGTTATACCATGCCGGTACAACACTACTCCTAAGGTGAAGTTAGCGGACTGAGTCAACAGCCATAACCTACCAATCACGTACGCTCTTTTGGCCTCAATCAACGAGTAGTGTAACATCGCGCACTGCCACACCATAGTGAATCCTAACAGAATACACTAACCATCCATCCCAAATAACAAGTATATACCATACTTAGAAACATTCCACTCACTTGGAATCTTTGCACACGCATCATACGTACGCGTACATCACGCCATCATAATCGAGCAAAAACCACCTATATTGCACATAGGCACAAAACAATAGTTCTCTAGAAGAGAATCCGACACGCACACCCCTTAACCAAGGGATTTCACCTTGCTCGCCAAACACGTCCATTTATCTCCCAAAGAGATTCACCACATTACCACCACGGTGATAATTTAAATCCAAAACCATAAGTACAATTTAACCGAAATTGTACTCTACCACAAATTGACCAATCTAGGTCCCGACACTAATTCTAGATCTACTATGAGCATTGTCCGAAATCTCACACTAAAATCTCCTAGTGTGGGAGTGTAACTCCCCCATTTGGAACTACGTTCCATAGCCGCATCGCCGTGGTAACATCATCCGCGATAATTACCACTCTCCGATATACGTGAACAATCTCTCCATCGGTCGTAACACTCGAATTCTCATGAAATTCATTTTGCACACTAGAAATTGACGGTCACCGTCACCCGTAGGCTTTATTTAAACAACAACACGAAACTAACACAACACGCACCTTGTACAACTGTACAATACTACCGAAAGGTAGACTTTTCTAACAATTGGGTTCACACGACCCATCACCACATCTTGCTCCAACCTTGAGCATACGAAGGATTTTTAACCTATCCTTCATCACTTCGAACGAAGCGTTTACCACAAATTACACAAACTTTATTCTTGCAATCCTCCGATTGACATAGCTTATCACATTTCCACCTAGTCACTCATGTACCTAAGGGTTTCTCTCCGGTACCCTAAGTACAATGTAACCGCAACACTATCGGAGTCGAATACCACGCTAGTAGGTATGAAAGAGGTATCTAACATCGTGTCACATAGACTCCATTACCAACATTCACCGAGATCAAAACATTCGAACCTCATGGTTCACAACCTTCAACACAAAAGTGAACACGCGCTCACAACCGAACACCAAAGCCCATTCCCATGGCTTGGTAGAAACGTTTCCCAAACACTAAGGAATGCTTGGTTGCACCAAGTCTTACGCCCTTCATCCGCTAATCAAAACGTCACTGATCAAACCAAAATCATCTTGTATGAATAGATTTCGGGTTTGAGTGCTTGATTTGGGAGAAATAGTAAGTCGAATGTTTTAACTCCAATAATTGTGCGAACCTCGATTTGGAATCTAGATTCCAAGGGCATAAAATAATCGATTGAATTAATCTTATTCAATCGGAATCGAATAAATTAATATCTTAAAAGCGAGGATTAATTTCGACGATGATCGGAGCACCGGCCGGAATTGGTTTAACGACTGGAGTAAAGTTATCGTAATTAATTTGGGCAGAGTAACATTAATACATCCAGTGTTGTTTTAATGAAAGATCTTGTTTACGTATTTATAGATGTCTAGGAGGGAATGATGACGTGGTGCATGTCCCTTTCATGGTTGTAATGAAATTTGTCAATCCCGAGGGGTGACGTGGCACATGTCCCTTTCGTGGGAAATAACATATCCTAACGAACTTGATAATGCTAAAAACGAACATATATTTCATAGCATTATTCCTCAAGAAAGACAAGCTTTTAGTTGCAATTGTTCTATTTACAAGTGATATTCGTTTAAATAATAAAAGGTGAAGACAAAAGACAGATTCGACGAATTGAAGACGCAAACGACCAAAAAGCTCAAAAGTACAAAAGACAATCAAAGAGGTTCCAATTATTGATAAGAAACGTCTCGAAATTACAAGAGTACAAGATTCAAAACGCAAAGTACAAAATATAAAATTGTACGCAAGGACGTTCGAAAATCCGGAACCGGGACATGAGTCAACTCTCAACGCTCGACGCAACGGACTAAAAATTACAAGTCAACTGTGCACATAAATATAATATAATATTTAAATAATTCTTATAATTATTTATATATTATATAAATAAATAAAAACCGTCGGCAAGAAAGGTTCCAAATTGTGTGAGCTGTAATTTCAAACTCCGCGACTCGCGGAGTTTGAAGGCAAAAAATGCCGCGAGTCGCGGAGTATACCTGAACTCAAATCCCTATAAAGCCAACCGAATTCTGATCATTTTTCATCCATCATATATCCATCTCTCTATCTATATCGTATATATTTATATTTATATTATAATTTTAATTTTAATTTTAATTCTAATAATAAAGGGTATGTTAGCGAATGTTGTAAGAGTGTAAGTCGAAATTCTGTCCGTGTAACGCTACGCTATTTTTAATCATTGTAAGTTATGTTCAACCTTTTTAATTTAATGTCTCGTAGCTAAGTTACTATTATGCTTATTTAAAACGAAGTAATCATGATGTTGGGCTAATTACTAAAATTGGGTAATTGGGCTTTGTACCATAATTGGGGTTTGGACAAAAGAACGACACTTGTGGAAATTAGACTATGGGCTATTAATGGGTTTTATATTAACTAAACAATACCTTGTTAATTTAATATACAAACTTATAATTCGACGTATTTATATATAACCACATACGCTTGACTGGGTACGGTGGGCGGGATATCTATAAATACCAATAATTATTCATTTTACCGGACACGGAACTGGATTAATAGTTAATAGACTTGTTGAAACAGGGGTGAATTACATTCAAGGGTAATTGGTGTAATTGTTAACAAAGTAGTAAAACCTTGGTTTACACGCAGTCGATAACCTGGTGTATTCATTAAACAAAGTATTAAAACCTTGTTACAATTCGAATCCCCAATTAGTTGGAATATTTGACTTCGGGAATAAGAATAATTTGACGAAGGCTTTTGCTCTTTATATTTATGACTGATGGACTATTATGGACAAATCCGTATGGACATATTAAATAATCCAGGACAAAGGACAATTAACCCATGGGCATAAAACTAAAATCAACACGTCAAACATCATGATTACGGAAGTTTAAATAAGCATAATTCTTTTATTTCATATTTAATTTCCGTTATTTTATATTTAATTGCACTTCTAATTATCGCATTTTTATTGTTATTGTATTTAATTGCACTTTTAATTATCGTACTTTTTAATTATCGCAATTTATTTTATCGCACTTTTATTATTCGCAATTTCATTATCGTTATTTACTTTACGCTTTAAATTAAGTCTTGTATTTATTTTTAATATTTTACATTTGGTTTTAACTGCGACTAAAGTTTTAAAATCGACAAACCGGTCATTAAACGGTAAAAACCCCCATTTATAATAATAATATTACTTATATATATATATTTGTATTTTTATAAAAGTAAACAAATATAGCGTTAAGCTTTGTTTAAAAAGATTCCCTGTGGAACGAACCGGACTTACTAAAAACTACACTACTGTACGATTAGGTACACTGCCTATAAGTGTTGTAGCAAGGTGTAAGTATATCCATTTTCTAAATAAATAAATATCTTGTGTAAAATATCGTATTTAATAGTATTTCCTGTAAAAATATAAGCTATTTTATATACTACTCTGCTAAAACATCAAGTATTTTTGGCGCCGCTGCCGGGGATTCACTTAAAAGTCGGAAGCGCAACGCTAATATATAAAAAAAAAAAGATTTTTAGTTTACTTTTATTAAAATTCGTTTTTATAAAAATACGTTTTAATTATTCGAAAATATAAAAAGAAAAACAAAAAATATAAATATTTTTAGGAGTTTAATAAATATTTAAGTTTTATAAAGTTTCTTTAGTTTGTAAAAATATAAGTTTTATTTAATTTATTTTATAAATATATTTTATAAATAAAAAAAAACAGACAAAAAAAAATAAAAAAATAAAATATATATAAATCTAATTTTAAGTTTTTATTTATAAAATTATAAAGTAGTTCTATTTTTATTTAAGTTTTTAAAATATAAGTTTTTTTTATTATATAAATATTTTGATATAAAACAGAAAATATAAAAACAGGAAAATAAAAAAAAAAGAAAAACGCGTCGAATATTTAATAACCTGTCAGTTGAATTTTGGAACCCCGCGACTCGCGGGGTTTGTTGCATCGAATACCGCGACTCGCGGAGGGGACCTGACACCGACAGAAATCCTAAACATCATTAATTACGGGGTATTTATTAATTATTATTATTATAAACCCTAATTATGTATTATTATTATAATTAAGTTTTATTTTAAAGTTTCTTTTTATTTAATTTGTTTTATTTAGTTAAATTAGTTTAATTAAATTGTAAAATTAATAGTTTTAATAAATAAATAATATAAAAATAATATTTTTATAAAAATTGTACTTTTTACAACTTTTAGTATATTTTTATATTTTGTCCCTTTTCAATCGTTTTAACGTAATATTTGTATTTTTAGCTCACATTTAGTTTTAAACTTAGTTTTTGCAATAGTTATTTTTACCTCTAGATTTTTAGGCTTTGCCGTAAAATTCCTTAAGTGCTTTTTCTTTAGACTAAGATTTAGGTACTTTAGAATTTTGCGACGCCTTTTTAAGTTTTAGTTTCTTTTTAAGTTATTTCCATATTGGATATAGTTTTTCTTGTAAGCTTTAATATTTTTAGACACCTTTTACCTATGTATCAATTATCATTCCAATTAGTAATTTCAATTTGCGATTATAATTTTAAGTTAGTTGTAGTTATAAGGTTAGGTTAGTCAAGTGTTTTTTAAGTGTTATAAGTTTCTTTTATTTTTCCGTCACCTTTTATTTTTCAACCATTTTTCTTTTTCGATTTTTTTTCCGACGCGCTCTTTTTCTTTCTTATTTCTCGCTATTCTAGTTTTTAGGACATAGATTTTTATTCTACTTCTTATCTAAATTTCTTAAAATTACGAAAATTTATTTTAAGTGGTTAAATTGATAGACATCAAAATTTTCTGGTTCGTAGTAATAGTTAGATTTGTACGTGGACCGGGTTATTGGAGCCAAACAGTCCTCAATTATATTGAGACCAAACGAATCCTGCCCCTCTGCTGCATCTTTTGGCTATTCGAAACGTGGGCAAAATCAGAAAAGTCTATTGATTGGATAACTTATTATAATTTTCTTTCCTTTTAAAAACTAATAGGATATTCAGAAAAGTCTATTGATTGTACGCTCACCACCTGTAACTAGATCAAGACATTTAGCAAATATTACTGCCGTTGATTTTTCTTTAGAATCGTCATCCAGTCGACCAAGTACTTCAGTTCAAATTTCCGATAATCCATTTTTTGAACCCGACCTCACAATTGAGAATCCGGAGAATATTCAGGAACGATTCGTAGATCCTGAACCACTAAACTTTCCTCCGGAACCACCAATCATTCAAATAGAGATTGTTGAGGAACGAACCATTAAATCAGAATCCTCTAGTGATTCCGATTCAACAAATTCAATTATGGAGAATCTGGAACCTTTAAGTATGGAAGACCGAATGAGAGCTAAACGCACTGGCCAAGGTCACGCAATTACTCATCCAGACATTAATGCCAATTTAGTGGTGCGCCGAAGGAAGATCCAAATGAACATCTACGTACCTTTAATAGGATCTGCACACTATTTAAAATCCGAGAAGTGGAGGATGAACAGATATATCTCATGTTATTTCCCTGGACTTTAAAGGGAGAAGCCAAAGATTGGTTGGAATCGTTACCTGAAGGGGCGATTGAGACATGGGACGTTTTAGGTGAAAAATTTCTTAAACAATTCTTTCCTGCATCTAAAGCCGTAAAACTTCAAGCAGAAATTGTTACGTTTACACAGAAGCCAAATGAAACTCTATATGAGGCGTGGACAAGATATGGAAAGTTGTTAAGAGGATGTCCGCAACATGGTTTAGACACCTCTCAAATAGTACAAATATTCTACCAAGGATGCGACATCACTACAAGAAAAGACATAGATATAGCAGCTGGTGGTTCTATTATGAAGAAAACCGAAACTGATGCTTACAAAATTATTGATAACACTGCTTCCCACTCACATGAGTGGCACCAAGAAAAAGATATCGTTAGATCATCTAAAGCAGCTAGAGCCGATTCTAGCCATGACTTAGATTCCATTTCCGCAAAGATAGATGCTGTCGAGAGACGAATGGAAAAGATGACTAAAGATATTTACTCAATACGAATTAGTTGTGAGCAGTGTGGAGGACCACATTTGACAAAAGATTGTCTCGGTATTGAATTAACAATGGAACAAAGAGAGAATATTTCATACATAAACCAAAGGCCTGGAAATAATTATCAGAATAATTATCAACCGCCAAGATAGATTTACAATCAAAACCAGAGTTATAACCGAAATATTCCATACACCAACCAACAAGGTCCTAGCAATCAACAAGTATCCAATAATACTTACAACCAGCAAAGACCTAATTTTCAAAACAAACCACCACAACAAACCGATGATAAAAAGCCGAATTTAGAAGATATGATGACAAAGCTAGTTGAAACTCAAACGCAGTTTTTCACATCTCAAAAACAAACTAATGAACAAAATGCTCAAGCATTTAGAAATCAACAAGCTTCTATTCAAAATCTGGAATAAGAAGTAAGTAACCTAGCAAGGTTAATAGGTGAAAGAAAACCGGGAAGTCTACCTAGTGATACAAATGCTAACCCCCGGAATGAAACAGCTAAAGCTATTACCACAAGAAGTGGTACAACACTTAAACCACCTAAAATACCTGTAACTTCTGATGAAGCTATTCCGACTCCACAAGAACCACAACCTGATCAAGATAAGGAAAAAGAACCGGTAGTTGAAAAGGTTAATGAAGATAACACAGTTAAGGCTAAACCTTATGTTAAACCATACCAACCACCACTTCCTTACCCGAGTAAAATGAAGAAAGAGAAACTTGAAGCCGAGCAATCCAAATTCTTGGATATGTTTAAACAGATAAATGTAAATCTTCCTTTCATTGATGTGATTTCAGGAATGCCTAGATATGCTAAATTCTTGAAAGATCTAATCTCAAATAGAAAGAAAATGGAAGAACTCTCGGCTGTTACCATGAATGCTAATTGTTCAGCAGTGCTGTTGAATAAGATACCAGAAAAATTATCTGATCCAGGAAGTTTCACAATTCCATGTTTTCTGGGTAGTCTTAGTTCAATAGAAGCATTGGCAGACTTAGGTACTAGTATAAATCTAATGCCGTATTCACTATACGCTAAACTAGACCTTGGAGAATTGAAACCAACCAGAATAAGCATACAACTAGCCGATAGATCAATAAAATATCCTAGAGGGATAATGGAGAACATGCTAGTTAAAGTTGGTACTTTAGTATTTCCAGTAGATTTTGTTGTTCTAGACATGGAAGAAGATTCTCAAGTTCCTCTCATATTAGGAAGACCATTCTTAAACACGGCTAAAGCAATGATAGACGTGTTCGGTAAGAAATTGACCCTAAGTATATAGGATGAGAGTGTTACCTTTTCAGTTGATAGAGCAATGCAACAACCGCAATCTGCAGATGATACATGTTATTATATTCAAACTATAGATGCACATGCAGAATTATTAGAAGAATTTCCAGAATTACAAGGAACAGGAGAATGTTCTTTAGGAGAAGGTAATGAACCAATTGATGAAGCAGAAATGTTAGCTACACTTATAGCTAATGGATATGAACCAACAACAGAAGAAATTCAAATGCTAAAAGAAGAAGACAGATATCGATACAAATCATCGATAGAAGAACCTCCGAAATTAGAGTTAAAGCCACTTCCAAACCATTTGGAATACGCTTATTTACATGGTGAATCTGAATTACCTGTAATAATATCGTCTTCTCTTACTGAAAATGAGAAATCACAACTCATTTCTGTGTTGAAAGCTCAAAAACCAGCCATTGCATGGAAGATTCATGATATTAAAGGAATAAGTCCTTCGTATTGCACACATAAAATCCTTATGGAAGAAGGTCATAAAACGTATGTGCAACGCCAACGAAGACTAAATCCTAATATGCAAGATGTAGTTAAAAAAGAGATTATTAAACTGCTAGATGTAGGTTTGATATATCCAATTTCTGATAGTCCATGGGTAAGCCCAGTTCAATGCGTGCCTAAGAAGGGTGGCATGACTGTCATTACAAATGAGAAAAATGAGCTTATTCCTACTAGGACTGTAACAGGATGGCGTGTGTGTATTGATTATAGAAAATTAAATGACGCCACCAGAAAAGATCACTTTCCCTTACCTTTCATAGATCAAATGTTGTAAAGATTAGCCGGAAATAGTTACTATTGTTTCCTAGATGGATTTTCCGGATATTTTCAAATTCCAATAGCACCCGAGGTCCAAGAGAAAACCACATTCACGTGCCCTTATGGTACTTTTGCTTACAAATGCATGCCATTTAGACTTTGTAACGCCCCTGCAACCTTTCAAAGGTGTATGATGGCGATTTTTCATGACATGATAGAAGAATGCATGGAAGTTTTCATGGATGACTTTTCAGTCTTCGGTGATACATTTGAATCATGTCTAGTTAATCTGGAACGAATGCTTATTAGATGCGAACAATCAAATCTAGTACTTAATTGGGAGAAATGCCATTTCATGGTTAAAGAAGGCATCGTTCTTGGTCATAAAATTTCAAAAGAAGGAATTGAAGTGGATAGAGCTAAAGTAGATGTAATTGCTAAACTTCCACATCCCACCAATGTTAGAGGAGTTAGGAGTTTTCTAGGGCATGCCGGTTTTTACAGACGTTTCATAAAAGATTTTTCTAAAATTGCCACTCCTATGAATAAACTCCTAGAAAAGGATGCTCCATTCATCTTTTCAGATGAGTGTATCAAATCTTTTAATATTCTTAAAGAGAAACTCACTAATGCGCCGATCATGATAACACCAAATTGGAATCTACCATTTGAACTAATGTGCGATGCAAGTAATTTTGCAATGGGAGCCGTTTTAGGACAAAGGATTGAAAAACGATTTCAACCTATATATTATGCTAGTAAGACGTTACAAGGAGCACAAACGAACTATACAACTACTGAAAAAGAACTCCTTGCTATTGTCTTTGCTTTTGACAAATTTCGATCATATCTCGTTCTAGCAAAAACGGTGGTCTATACCGACCATTCTGCTCTTAGATACCTATTTTCAAAACAAGATGCTAAACCAAGATTAATCCGTTGGATCTTACTCTTACAAGAGTTTGATATTGAAATCCAAGATAAAAGAGGAGCAGAAAATCTCGCCGCTGATCATCTTTCTCGTCTTGAAAATCCCGAATTAGAAGTTCTAAATGAATCGGCCATACAAGACAACTTTCCTGATGAATATCTATTGAAGATAGATTATAAAGAAATCCCATGGTTTGCAGACTATGCAAACTACTTAGTTTGTGGATTCCTTGAAAAAGGATTATCGTACCAAAGATGAAAGAAATTCTTCAATGATATAAAACACTATTTTTGGGAAGATCCACATCTGTTTAAAAGTTGTCCCGATGGAATAATACGCAGATGTGTATTTGGAGATGAAGCTAGTAAAATATTAAACCATTGTCACACAGGACCAACAGGAGGGCATTATGGGCCTCAACTAACAGCAAGAAAAGTTTATGATGCTGGATTCTATTGGCCTACAATTTACAAAGACGCACACCTTCTTTGCAAATCCTGTGATGCTTGTCAAAGGGCCGGAAAAATAAGTCAACGTGATGAAATGCCACAAAATGTCATCCAAGTATGTGAAGTATTTGACATTTGGGGTAGTGACTTTATGGGTCCATTTCCAAAATCTCATAAAAATCTATATATACTCATAGCCATTGATTATGTATCTAAATGGGTGGAAGCACAAGCTCTCCCAACTAACGATGTACGAGTTGAAGTCAACTTTTTAAAACATCTTTTTGCAAGGTTTAGAACACCGAAAGCTTTAATAAGTGATCGGGGTACTCATTTCTGTAATAATTAACTTGAGAAAGTTCTTAAAAGATATGGAGTAACTCATAAAATCTCCACCGCATATCATCCACAAACAAGTAGACAAGTTGAAAATACCAACCGAGCTTTAAAACGTATTCTAGAGAAAACCGTAGGATCAAATCCGAAGGAATGGTCCATTAAATTGGAGGATGCACTCTGGGCTTTTAGAACAGCCTACAAAACTCCAATTAGAACCACACCTTTTAGACTTGTTTATGGAAAAGCATGTCATCTTCCAGTAGAAATTGAACACAAAGCATTTTGGGCTTTGAAGACATGTAATCTTGATTTACATGAAGCCGGACGTCTACGATTAAGTCAACTAAACGAATTAGAAGAATTAAGACATGAAGCATACGAAAATTCGTTAATTTATAAAGAAAGAACGAAGAAATGGCATGATAAAAGAATCAGAAGTTCAAAAGAATTTAAAGAAGGAGACAGAGTTCTTCTTTTCAATTCACGATTCAAGCTATTTCCTGGAAAATTGAAATCAAGATGGTCTGGACCATTCATAGTCAAAAGAGTTTTCCCATACGGAACGATAGAATTAATAAATTCAAATGGGATTGAATTTAAAGTTAATGGTTACAGAGTTAAACATTACATACATGGTCCGATGGAAGTTGACAATGAAGTTAATCATAATTTCACCACCCAAGAAAACCTTCAAAATGAAAACATAAATATGTTATCAACAACATATGAAAAATCAAAACTGGAATATAGGGAGGATTCAAATTTGAGCGATGAAGAAGAATTCCTATACAAACCTCCCATTCCAAGAAACGAAGAAAAATGTGAACAAGAAATTCAAATAGAAATGAAAGAACCAAGGAAATAACACCCGAAAAAGGTTTACAAACCAACTCGACTTACTAAAGCAGGAGACCCGGGTGAATTTATCATTTCTTGCTTACTTAATGATGGTGCTGTATATAATGGACTCGCAGATTTAGGAGCAAGTGCAAATATTATGCCTCTTTCCTTATACAAAAGATTAGGCATGGGTAAATTAAAACCAACCAAAATAGGTGTTCAATCATTTGACTAAACCATTAAACACCCGGTTGGAATAGCAGATAATTTACTTGTTAACGTGGGAAGTTTGACCTTTGTTGCAAACTTCATAGTGATTAATATGGAGGAAAACCTTGATATTCCTCTAATTCTAGGTCGCCCATTTTTAGCAACCACCGAGGCATTCATTGATGTAAGAGAAGGTAGAATAACACTTAGGGATGGTGATACATCGATCACCTTTGTGAACCGAAAGTTTAGATCTCCACAAACCAAAACTGTTAGACCAATAAAAACGCATAAGTGTGGGGAAGATGAAGAAACACTTAATGATGATCCAATCACAAAGAATGCCGTTGATGATACGAAATTAGATGAATCCATTTTTAACAGTTCAACGAAGAAACTTTATAAACGGATTCACGATGCTAAGATTAAAGGAAACTTTAAGTTATATAACCGATTAATATCCAATTTATCGTCAAAAGAAAAGGCAATGTTAGTTGAATTTGTGAAAGTTATGGAGGAAATCAACAAATGGATTGAAGTAAAAGTCAAAGATATACAAGTTGTTGATGATTCAATTGAAAATAATGTTAATCACAATTTCGACACCACAGCTAACTAAGTATGGGGAGAATCAAGGGGTTTATGTATTTCTGTTAGAGTTAGATTGTCTGTTTTCGTGTAGTTCTCGAAAATGGAACCCGAATGGTCTTTCCCTAGCAGACCCTAAAGAACTAGTCTTCTCCCCCTATTCTAAATTTTTATTTTTTTTAGGAAATGAAGACTGCCTGTGAACTAAACCATGGTCTAATGCTACACGCTTTGATCACTAAACGTAATAATGACACACTACCGAGTGAAATAGTATCAGTAATCAGAGAAAGAATGGACGGAGTTAGAAAAGAATCCAGATGCGAAGATAATAAGTTACAATTTGGTAAAGGAAAATCAAAATCCGCAGCGAAAAGAAGAGCACGACACCTAGAAAGATGTCACAAACGCGGAAAATGGTCACATGGAGGTAAATGTTCAAATAATCAAACCTATTCAAATACTGAATTTGTTACTTTATGCAGAGACGGACCGTTCATATGTTTAGAAGAAAAGACACTGAATGCTCGAGGTTACGCCTATGTAGCTATGGAAAACCAATTAAACCGACTATCTTATGAATGGGATAGATCATATAACTAAGAAATCTATTTCACAGGTAAGTTTGTACAATTTTTATTTTATTTTATTTTTATTTTTATTTTTAACCTTTTGATAATAAACGCTAATTTGTTCGCTATAAAGTATTAAATTGGTATTGAATAAAATTAGGTTTGGCGACCGAAATTGTTGATATCATACAAAAATTTATTACATCACTGCGAAATTTAACGTTTATTCTTAAGGTATAAATATCTTTAAACAATCAACCCAAAATATTTCAAAAATTCGTCATGAGTTAAATTAGGTCTTGGAACCGAAATTACTTTACCGAAAAGAGGGGCGCATATTTTTGATAATATTTGATTGATTAAAGTGGGATAAAAAGCCAAAAAGATTTTTAATTTTATTTATACCATGTTTTTAAAATTAATATATAAATCTTAAATTAATATTGTAAACTTTGTAAAATCAATATATTTAAAATTGTAAATATTTGAAAAATTAATATAAGTTTGGTGTGAATTTAAAATATGAATTTTTAATTTTATGCATTTTAAATTGTAAGTTTGGTGTGAATTTTTAATATTAATTTTGAATTTTATATTTAAATTGTGTGAATTTAAAAACAAAAATTTACTTTATCTCATTAAGTTAAAAATATGATTTTTAAAATTCGTCGTAAGTTGAAGACTAGGTCGTTGAACCGAAATTGCTTTACCCAAGGGAGGGACGAGAACTTTTATTATCATTATTTTTAATCTTATTGAATTAAAGTATGCCAAAAACATTAAAAAACCCAAAAATCTTAGCTTTTAAAACAATCGCTACAAAAAGACAAATTTTAAAATTTTGTCGAAGGACGGACTAGGACATCGATCCGAAACGACCTCGTCCTAAATAACAAGGGAAACAAAATTTTAAAATTAATTACTTAATTGTTTTAATTAGTATAAGATGTTAAAAAAAAAAAAAAAAAAAAACCAAACTCCGCGACTCGCGGAGTTTGAAGCCTTAAACACCGCGACTCGCGGAGATATCGAATTACAGAAAAAAAATATAAGAGCTGGAACAGATCAGTCCCAACCCACAAAACTCACAAATACTGCGAACATAAACACGAAAAAACCCGAAAATACACCCCCAAAATCACAATTTTTAACCGTTAATCATCAAATCTTTTACTAAAATCATGTTGAGAAGGATGCTATCAAGGAATTACTCAAGAAAAACGGTAAATTTCTACACCTAAACACCATTTAATCCGAAAATTAGTGTCCTTGAGCAATTTTTTCCCCAATTCGATTTTGATGCTTTTTAGTGTAATTATGCTTAAATTGCTTATGTATTATGCTTGTATAACCTAGATTGATGCTGTTTAACATGATTAGAAGCCTTAAACTTCAAATTTTGAGTAATCTAGGGTTTGTGTTCTTGAGCAAATTTGGGGCTTTTTGATATAAACAGGTTATGGCCGATTTTTGTCATGAATTGTTGCTAAATTAAGTAGTGTAACATGTTTAGGTAGTTAAATGATCCAAACTTTGAGCCTAAACATGATTTTGAGAATTAAAGTGGACTTTTTCAAGTCTAAAATTCATGAACTTGATTTTTGAAAGATAATGCCATTTGAAACTTGTTTAATTGCTAGTAATGATTATTTTGACATGTTATTTGAGTTGAATGCTTATGAACTTGGCGAACATTTTCGTGTATGCTTATTTGAAAAAGTGTAGATTTGATAAAAATGTGAAAATGAGCTTAAGTTTGATATAAATTGATCATGTCATTGTAATTATTTTGATTGATGATTTTGCTGACACTAATGCATATTTGGATGCACAAAAATTGTGTTTGATGTGTTTTACAGACTGAAAGGGGTGAATCTTCATCCCAAGCCCGCAATGCTCCTGCTGAGAATGCGGAACAACATGAGGTGGATAACTACTTCAAGCAAGATATACCCCATCCAGTCATGACATTTTCTGATATGCACTTGGAAGATTTGCACCCGAACCTAAGATTTGACAGACTTTGGATAGATTATCCAAAATACCAAAGGGGTTTGCATACTCTTCATTCTAAGGTTGTTGAGGTACCTAGGGTCATAGAATGGGGACCATTAGAAGCTGTAGAATTGGCCGGGCCAATTAGGGAATTACTTGCACAGAGGTATGGTAATTCTACTTTTAATGACTGGGTACGTTTATTCACCATGCGTAGACCTGTATATAAAGTATGGTGTGAAGAATTGTTATGTAGTATAGAATTAAATGATCGGGTAGCTAGTTTAACCGGTCGATCTTTTATTAGATTTTTGTTAGGAGGTTCGATGCGCCACATGTCTTTACTAGACATGGCTCAGGCTTTACGTATATATACACCTGAGGAGTTAGCATCTGTCGATTGTAGAGGGTTGATACTAAATGGTAGAAAGATAGATGAAAATTTTGATACTCATGGTGTATGGAGTCAAATGACAAGCCATCACCGATTCAAAGGGGGAAATTACTCTTATTTGGATATAGATAGAGCTGAATTAAGAGTGATTCATAGGTTTTTAGCTAATTCGATTACACAAAGAGGTAAGAACAAGGAAAAGGTAAATGAACAGGATTTGTTTTACCATATGTGTATTCGAGACCCACAAAGCGCTGTAAGTATACCTTATTGTGTGGGTTATTATTTATCAGCTATGGTTAGGGGGATGAGACCGCATAGCATAATAGGAGGTGGTATTTTTATTACTTTGATTGCTGAATATCTCGGTGTGGATATAAGTCGGGGGGGATTATTAGTAGAAGAACCAGAACCCCGCGATACCATAGGTTTAAATGTATACCATGGTGCGAACGTTTTGAAGAGGCGAAATAACGCCGCAGTACAATACCATGGTAGACATCCACAGGTTGAGAGAAACCAACAGCAAGGTAATGTAGGAGGGGGAAATGAGATGCAAGAAATGCAAAGGTTTATAGCTTCACAGGAGTACGAAAATGCTAGACAAAGAGCATTTGAAGATTGGCAAGTTCATCAAAACCAAATCATAGCTCATTGCCAACATATAGGTAGAAACTATATTCCTACACCAAAACCCATATTCCCTCCCGGGTCTATAGAGATGCAACCACCGTATCCTACGTATAACCCTGCCGAAGCATTCTATAGCACCTATGGTTATGCTTGGAACCCCTATTGGTACCAGTATCATCCCTAGTCTACTTAGTTTTATTTATTTTGTAATTTGTAATGTTGATACGTTTAATACTTATGTTAATATTGTAATAGTTTTTATAATTTTCTAACTTTTATTCTTAGATTTTAATAATTTTTGAATGTGGGGTAAAACAACGCATTTTCAAAGACTGGCATTAAGTTCAGCAAAAGCAACTAATTTTGACGACAAGATGCAAAATATATGTGAAATAACAACAAGACGGAATGAACAAATGATGTGCACCATTTATCATTCAGCAAACAAACGCCAATATATTTGGAAACTTTGGTAAAAATTTAATCATTTTCACACAAATCACCCTCAATAATTTAAATTGTTACTGATTTCTTGCAAATGAGGGCATTGCAAGATCTTAAGTGTGGGAAGGGGTTAAATTCTTTCGGATTTTAAAATTTTTACTTTAAACACTTGGTTACCGTTAAAAATACTAGTAAAGCAGTAGTTGTATTAGAATCTAGTGCTCTCTGATAATAAAGAACAGCCCTAGTCTTATATACTGACTACCCAATTCTAGTAAAATTTTTCAAAATTTTCAATTAAATGAACTCAAAATCATGTTTATACATATTTATGAACGATAAAACTAGGTTTTAACACCGAAATTATTGTTACCTCGAAAAGGACATAAATTGAGAAACAAACCAAAATGTTAAAATTCATTTAAAATGGAATAGAGGACGATAAAAAGGAAAATAAAAGCCAAGTGTGGGAAAATTTACCAAGTTATCTTAAACATATGTCACATATATCTGTAACAAATAACTGAAAATACTTTTGCTTTGGATTAAACTAAACTGTTTTACCCGATGAAAGAAAAGAAGAGATGGATCTACACGATGAATCAATTCCATCATTAAAAGGAAGTAAAGTCTTCCGAAAAAGAAACGCGCTTCTTGATTTAGGTCATGAAGTTGTCGTCCAGACCAGCTGTAGGTTGACGAAAAATCTAGAAAAGTCATCACTAAAATCAGCAGGAAATCCACGGACCTCAGCATCAAACAGGGTCGCCAAGTGGTCAGATTTATCCTAACCATGAGAAGGATTTATCTCGTACAATGGGGGGCACCATGCAAATTAGCTGGATAAGACTAATGAATCAGATCCCCAGAAAGGATAATCTCCTTAAAAGATCAAAAATCAGCTTTTAAGCCTGATATTACTCAATCCTTAAGATTGACCTTAAAGATTGAGAATTACAAACTCATGGAATTCAATGATATCTAAACTCGAGCTTGAATGAGAAAATATTTTGATCAAAATTACAAACCGATTTGTTTTCTGAAAACCCTATTTTTAATGCGTTCATTACCATTGAACGTAAAATCCTAGGAATTCACCTGGAATTCATTAGGTCACCTGAACTAAATCGGGTGTCAACCGTAAGAACGGTGGTTGCATAGCATGGTCAAAGACAGGACCTTGTGCCAGACCGAAAAATTATAAGGGTGAGCTTTACTATTGCTCCTACCAAGGATAGTAATTGCGTCCGACACATTATAGACCATAATTAAAAGCATGTCAGGGGACATTGCCTTAACAGTTGCTTGTTCAACGCTTTCCTTTACAACCGGACGATAGTTTACCGAAAGGTAATATACGGGACAAGTAAACTGGACGTGTTGCTTTCCAAATACAAGGTTAGCAAGTGGGTGACACAAAATCATAAGTTTTGAGCTAAAATTTTCAAATCTGAAACCCACCAAACCCACAAAAATATTTTGCAAACACCGGAGAAGGGTTATTCCGGAAAACTTATCTAGGATAAAAACTAGATTTAATTTTCAAAAGATCAAATGTTTTCATAAAGATCCAATTTCCTTAATGGATCTAAATTTTTATAGTCATGTGGGACTGTAAACCATATCGTTACTACTATTGTTTATACCGCCATATAGAAATCACTGATGTACAAAGTGTGAAGAATAAAGAAGTGATTCTTGTATTTCAAGACACTATTGCTTGAGGACAAGCAAAGCTTAAGTGTGGGAATATTTGATAATGCTAAAAACGAACATATATTTCATAGCATTATTCCTCAAGAAAGACAAGCTTTTAGTTGCAATTGTTCTATTTACAAGTGATATTCGTTTAAATAATAAAAGGTGAAGACAAAAGACAGATTCAACGAATTGAAGACGCAAACGACCAAAAAGCTCAAAAGTACAAAAGACAATCAAAGAGGTTCCAATTATTGATAAGAAACGTCTCGAAATTACAAGAGTACAAGATTCAAAACGCAAAGTACAAAATATAAAATTGTACGCAAGGACGTTCGAAAATCCGGAACCGGGACATGAGTCAACTCTCAACGCTCGACGCAACGGACTAAAAATTACAAGTCAACTATGCACATAAATAAAATATAATATTTAAATAATTCTTATAATTATTTATATATTATATAAATAAATAAAAACCGTCGGCAAGAAAGACTCCAAATTGTGTGAGCTGTAATTTCAAACTCCGCGACTCGCGGAGTTTGAAGGCAAAAAATGCCGTGAGTCGCGGAGTATACCTGAACTCAAATCCCTATAAAGCCAACCGAATTCTGATCATTTTTCATCCATCATATATCCATCTCTCTATCTATATCGTATATATTTATATTTATATTATAATTTTAATTTTAATTTTAATTTTAATTCTAATAATAAAGGGTATGTTAGCGAATGTTGTAAGAGTGTAAGTCGAAATTCTGTCCGTAGCTAAGTTATTTAAAACGAAGTAATCATGATGTTGGGCTAATTACTAAAATTGGGTAATTGGGCTTTGTACCATAATTGAGATTTGGACAAAAGAATGACACTTGTGGAAATTAGACTATGGGCTATTAATGGGTTTTATATTAACTAAACAATACCTTGTTAATTTAATATACAAACTTATAATTCGACGTATTTATATATAACCACATACGCTTGACTGGGTACGGTGGGCGGGATATCTATAAATACCAATAATTATTCATTTTACCGGACACGGAACTGGATTAATAGTTAATAGACTTGTTGAAACAGGGGTGAATTACATTCAAGGGTAATTGGTGTAATTGTTAACAAAGTAGTAAAACCTTGGTTTACACGCAGTCGATAACCTGGTGTATTCATTAAACAAAGTATTAAAACCTTGTTACAATTCGAATCCCCAATTAGTTGGAATATTTGACTTCGGGAATAAGAATAATTTGACGAAGGCTTTCGCTCTTTATATTTATGACTGATGGACTATTATGGACAAATCCGTATGGATATATTAAATAATCCAGGACAAAGGACAATTAACCCATGGGCATAAAACTAAAATCAACACGTCAAACATCATGATTACGGAAGTTTAAATAAGCATAATTCTTTTATTTCATATTTAATTTCCGTTATTTTATATTTAATTGCACTTCTAATTATCGCATTTTTATTGTTATTGTATTTAATTGCACTTTTAATTATCGTACTTTTTAATTATCGCAATTTATTTTATCGCACTTTTATTATTCGCAATTTCATTATCGTTATTTACTTTACGCTTTAAATTAAGTCTTGTATTTATTTTTAATATTTTACATTTGGTTTTAA
This sequence comes from Rutidosis leptorrhynchoides, assembly GCF_046630445.1. NCBI lineage: Eukaryota > Viridiplantae > Streptophyta > Magnoliopsida > Asterales > Asteraceae > Rutidosis > Rutidosis leptorrhynchoides. Next base: position 294,740,667 of record NC_092333.1, read on the forward strand.
CTGCGACTAAAGTCTTAAAATCGACAAACCGATCATTAAACGGTAAAAACCCCCATTTATAATAATAATATTACTTATATATATATATATTTGTATTTTTATAAAAGTAAACAAATATAGCGTTAAGCTTTGCTTAAAAAGATTCCCTGTGGAATGAACCGGACTTACTAAAAACTACACTACTGTACGATTAAGTACACTGCCTATAAGTGTTGTAGCAAGGTTTAAGTATATCCATTCTCTAAATAAATAAATATCTTGTGTAAAATTGTATCGTATTTAATAGTATTTCCTGTAAAAATATAAGCTATTTTATATACTACTCTGCTAAAACATCAGAACTTCCCTAGATTCGCGGGCTGACATGGCATGCATCTTGCTTGCATGCTTACTCCGTCATTAGGTAATCGTTCTGGGACGAAGTGTCTGCTCCAGGACAGTGCACTTTCTCCGGGACAGTGGGTTCATCCCAGGAGAATATCTTCGTGCTGGGATGGAACGACATGACGGTACTGACGGTAGGTTGGTCCCAGTTAAGACATCACGGTGCTCTCATTCTAGCCGGGAAGGTTTCGTTTCTACTTTGTTCCAAGTGTTTCTTCACGGTTATGATTATCACGACTGGCTGTATGACACCAGTTATGTGTATTTCATCCGGGTTCTTGGTCTTGCCATTTGTCCAGCATGGTAAATTTTCCGTGATGACGTCAGGCGGACGTCGGGAAAAGAAGTCCGTATTCTGGTACGCGCAGTACCGGGTAAGATTTTTGTCGGGATGCTTGCCTATTTTGAGACGGATCATTATGCGTATCATTAAGTCCCCCAAGTTTGATGGTGGTAGCCGGGACGGTTACCGTTGTCAAACTTCCGAGACAAGGCCACGCTTCCTGATTGGATGTGCATTTAATGTTTTTCAGTGTGAAAAGACTGTTTCTGCAAATGCGCCTCCTCTTTTTATGTTTTTTCCTTTATCGATGTCTTGAAACATTTTCCAAGGGGCAATTGTATACCACTTTCATCATTGCTTCTTGTTTCCTTTGTGGCTATAAATAGCCTCGCTTTTCACCTGAGTTTTTCACTTTTGTACTTCCAACTATTCTACATTTCTGTTCTTCAATACTACTACACTTTTACATATTCTCAGCCTTGCAAAGTTGCCTTTTGATATTATGAATAGCCTCTTTTCTTGGTTAATTATTGATGTGGTTGTTGTTGTTGATGCCCAAAGGACGGCGTTGTCGCTATTTGCTGAGTCATGTTACCCACAACATTGGTGAGCATTTGTGTTTTTCCTTTTCTATCTTCTCTTCTTGTGCGACCTTCTTATTGCTGTTTTATTTTATTTTAGGCTTCGATTTGGATCTGAAGATTTGTTTCGAATCCTTGAATTTTTCCGAACGTATTTCGCCTTTAACTGCGGATAGATTGGAGACAACCGAACGTCGATGGTAGTTCGATGTATCTTACGTCATCCGACTGGTCGCTGGGTTGTGGGATCTTCCGGGCTCGAGGGACACGATTTGTTTGCGCTCGGATAACAATGTGCTATGCACATCTCTTGCGAACGAAAGTTGTTTCTTGTGCTTCCGGTTGATTTCGAGACTCAAATTACGACCCGTGAGGCCGTTGGACACTTGCCTATCTTGCGATCTTCCCAATACCAGCCGAGCCATGTTGGTGATTGCTCGTTGAGAGATTATTATTTCTTTCAACATATGTGCCCATTTTTACTTCTTCTTGGGAGTGAGCTTTGATAGATCATATATGAGAGTTTCCGTTTATTTGTATAAGATTTAATGATGTTTTCGTGTTGTAACCATAGGTTGTTAGGGTTTGCAACTGCTATACATGTAGCTTTCGTGCTTAGCAATGAAATAAACTGCGTTTATCTTTTATCTTGAAATAAACTTATATGCAATATATTGGTGACGTATACGCTTGACGGATTGTCTTTACTTTTGTCGTTGTCTGTGCTAACATACTCTGTTTTGAGAGAATTTTTGTAACTGCGGAGTTATCCGTGAATTCCCTTGACTTTTTACTTTTGTGCTTTAAAACAAAAGCCCACCATGATATGTTCTTATTTTCCATGGTGCCTGATGGCTCTTGCGAATTTAATCTTTAAGATTTTTCGAGAGCAAATTTGGGCTTACCGGGAGGGGTGGGGTTGTCCGATCGTTCTCCGAGTTTAATGTCAACTATGATGTCCATGGAGATGTCATTTCTAAGGGGTTTTATCCCGGATATGTTGGGATTTGTTTCCGACCTATCTGTTGATAAAAATGTTAGCTGCTTGGGTCTGAGCTCTCGCAGCTTTTGCCCCTTTTTCTTGTCAACTTTAATTAGGAAAAGCAGAATGTCACGACCCGAGAGTCTATTGCTCGGGATTTGTGTGTGACATTGAAGGCTGCTTTCAGAGAGTCTGACCGCTTATAGTCTAAGCTTCCATCTTTCCTGAAAAAGATGCATGGTTTCGTTGTCTGTGACGGGGCCACTGGGTTCGTTCTTGTAGTGCCTTGTAGCTATCGGTGCGTTTGTACGAACGCACTCTCTCGGATTCGAATTTGTTCTTAATCCAGGGATGGCCAATAAGGTCAGAGTGGATGCCTTTCAGGAGGCTCGTATGGCATAGGTAGTGGTGAATACCCGGTTTAAATATTGTAGGAATTTGTACACCAAGGAGAGTACGACGGTCAACTAGTTTTTAGAGTTCAGTTGTGTTGTTCTATCGGGCAGTTGCGTTGCATCCGAGGCATGTATCACGGATGTCAATTTTTGTAACAGTTGTCCCGTTGTAGTTTGTATACTTTTGGTGAAACTTGTAATGAATCATGTATAGCTAATGAAATTTTTGATTTCAAGTATTTTTCATGGATTTTTCTTAAGTTGAACTAGTTCATATCTTCATATGTATGTCTAGAATACAATTGTATTAGTTTTGGCGTGTACACCATGCAGTCACGCGTGTCTATGCCATCTACTCATTGGCCGTTTATCAGTATAAACTTGCACCGACGAGAGCTAGACAATCACCTCTTAAGGGGGTACAAAATAACTAGTGTGAGACTTACGTGGATGCCGGAATCCGTCTGCCGCTAACTAGTTATTAATACATGAACATCTTTTGTAAATAATGTACTGAACAAGTTATTGGAAAAGGTAAAATGCTTTCATTCATTCCTGAAAATTAAAAATATACATAGATTCTTTATTGAAAAAGAGACATAAACATCAAGATAGTCGTAAGTTGAAGTGATCAGTTTCAGTCACGGTATCCATCTAAGTTGCAGTGTAGCTTTTAGCCACTTTTGTTTCCCTTAGCGGGCATTCCATCTCGGTTGGAGCTTTCACGACTTTCTGGCCTGGAACGTTTTGGTGCCCGACTAAGGTGTTCAGTTGTTCCATGGTTATTGATAAATTATTCTTGCCACCCCAGCTGATAACTCCAGCCGGCGCTCCCGCTTCCGGTCTTGTAAGAGTTAGTTGGGCTCTTTTTGATGGAGTATGATACTGGAGGGAAGTAACTTAGCCGTTTAAGCACTGACACATGTTTTTCTTCCAAGATGTGTGGTGTTTTACTCGCTTGTGTTCTTCGTGTGACTTGAGTATTGCCTCTTACCGGGAAAGGCTGTCGGGTCGATTCGACTGTAGCCACACCTTTCCGGGTTGGAAATTTAAGCAAGCCGTGAGCAGTGGAGGTTATGGCGCTAAACTTTCTGAAGAAGTTTCTTCCCAAGATCACATTCGTGGCGGTCACAAATTTGACCACATAAAATTCAATGACCTCACTATGGAGGTAGGGCTGTGTGCCTACCGTCACTGTTGCTTTGAGTCTTCCTATGGGTTTTTCAATAGCGTCCGCAAATCCAAAGAGAATGGCGTTGGAGTGCCTCATTTTTCTACCGACATATTTTGGGAGTTGGGAAAGGCAATGGGCGTACAAGACATCAACCTCACTCCCAGTGTCAGTATACATTTACTGGACACGAAAGCCATCTATCAGGCTGTCAATCACCACAGGTTCTTGCCGAACGTATCGTGTCGGTAACCTAGGGAATGTGATTGCCGCGTCTCTCTAGGGGTCGAGCTCATCTTTTTCGATACTAATCATGTTGATTACAACTTTATTTTTTGCCTTCTCACGTTTCTTACCGTCTTCCTTCTGCCAACTAAATGTTTTGTTGGGGTCGGCCTTCTTGAACTTCAGTCCTGACAACAAGTGATTGAGTTCTCCTACTTTGATTTTGGCGATGATTTCGCGTATCAACGCCTTGCATTCATCGGTGTCGTGGCCATTGTCTTCGTGGAACTCACAATATTTGTCTGACTTTTGACCGTCACGTTTTTCCAGTGGTTCCGGAGGGGTAAACTTTCCTTTTATGGGTTCTGTTAATAGTATTTCCCTTGGAGTTTTGGATAGGCTGTTGATTAGGGACCCCTTATCATATGGTCTTCGGCTGCTCTTATCATGCCTGTGGCTGTTATGGCTTTTTCCGTGACTGTTGTGGCCTTTGTGATGGCTTTCGTTGCGCCTGCTGCTGTCGTGACGGTGCCTGCTGTCACTTCTTTTTTCCTTTTCTCTTTTCTTTTCATCCCGGTGATACCCGGCTTGTCTTTCCCTTCCAGAGTATTGGTACTGCCTCGCTATCGTCACTGCATCTGCAAATGTACTCGGGATTTTCCAGCGGAGTTCAGAGATGAGTGACGGGTGTGCATCTTTATCAAGGCATCTATGAATCCGGAAATCTGCTGTGTTTTCGGGAGTCCTGGTATTTTTGACACTCCAGCATATATCTTGTAATGAAGCTTTCAATTTTCTCTCCCCGGTACATTAGTATTTAGTGAGCATACAGGTGCGTATAAGTGTGTCGATGGAGGTTCTGATATTGCATCCCGCAAGTCTGCGAAGCACGTGATTTCCTTTAGGTGGTAATTTTGCGACCCATTCCCTGGCAGCCGACTGTAGGACGGTCGGAAAGAGATGGCACGCTACCTCATCGCTCCAATGTTGGGTTTTCATGGGGCCCTCAAACATTTAAAGGAAATCATCTGGGTCGGTGGTGCCATTGTACAACCCAAAGTGACCGGTATGACGATGTTAGCAGGGAGTGTACAACCGGCAATCCGTTCACAGAGCTTTTGGCTTGTTACCGACATCTCAACCAGTCTATTTGCTTTGTTACCAGTGATCAGGGTGAACAGATTCTTGAGTGCGGTTCCCTGGACGGCAGGTTGCAACAGGGAGTGTTTGTATGCCGGCGGCACAGCCTGCACAAGGAGCTCGGTCAACCATGCGTTTACAGCAGCCTTGGTGACACCCTCTCTTGCCGCACCGATGTTTAACATTGGGCTAGTTTTTCAGAATGTCTAGAGTTTGCGATTGTTGCTTCTCTGCTAGACTGTTATCGTTCAGCATGGACTTTAGCTTTTCGATTAATTGTTTCTTGACGTCGGCTGAGATCATTTTGGTGATCATGTCAGTGTCGTTGTGAGAGGATCCGATGCCGCTTGAACCACCAGTTTTAAGACCAAGAGTTCCGTGCTTCAACCTATCTCCACCGAGCGGTGAATCCTCATCATCGTCGGAGATATTCATATCGTCTCCTGACGCGTCACCGGAGTAAATGTGAATGATTGATTGCTTTTGAGGCTGAGGTGGTTCCATCAGTGGTGAGTTTCCTTTGTTTAGAGGTGGTTGAGCTTCATCGTTTGTTCCTTTCTTGCTTGCCATTTCACTGCCTGGTTTCACAATGTTGTTCGTAACTTTAGGTGGCGCCATTTGATCAAACCAAAATCGTCTTGTATGAATAGATTTCGGGTTTGAGTGCTTGATTTGGGAGAAATAGTAAGTTGAATGTTTTAACTCCAATAATTGTGCGAACCCCAATTTAGAATCTGGATTCCAAGGGCGTAAAACAATCGATTGAATTAACCTTATTCGATCAAAATCGAATAAGTTAATATCTTAAAAGCGAGGATTAATTCCAACGATGACCGGAATTGGTTTAATGACTGGAGTAATCTTATCGTAATTAATTTGGGCAGAGTAACGTTAATGCATCCAGTGTTGTTTTAATGAAAGATCTTGTTTACGTATTTATAGATGTCTAGGAGGGAATGATGACGTGGCACATGTCCCTTTCATGGTTGTAACGAACTTTGTCAATCCCGAGGGGTGACGTGGCACCTATCCCTTTCGTGGGGAATAACAGATCCTAACGAACTTTCCTAGATTTGCGGGCTGACGTGGCATGCAACTTGCTTGCATGCTTACTCCGTCGTTAGGCAATCGTTTTGGGATGAAGTGTCTGCTCCGGGACAGTGCACTTTCTCCGGGATAGTGGGTTCATCCCAGGAGAATATCTTCGTGCCGGGATGGAACGCCGTGACGGTACTGACGGCAGGTTGGTCCCGGTTAAGGCATCACGGTGCTCTCAGTCTAGCCGGGAAGGTTTGGTTTCTACTTTGTTCCAAGTGTTTCTTCACGGTTATGATTATCACGACTAGCTGTATGACGCCAGTTATGTGTATGTCATCTGTGTAGTGACCCGAACTTTTCCATGTTTATATATATTAATTGAGATTGATATTTACATGATTAAATGTTTCCAACATGTTAAGCAATCAAACTTGTTAAGACTTGATTAATTGAAATATGTTTCATATAGACAATTGACCACCCAAGTTGACCGGTGATTCACGAACGTTAAAACTTGTAAAAACTATATGATGACATATATATGGATATATATATAGTTAACATGATACTATGATAAGTAAACATATCATTAAGTATATTAACAATGAACTACATATGTAAAAACAAGACTACTAACTTAATGATTTTTAAACGAGACATATATGTAACGATTATCGTTGTAAAGACATTTAATGTATATATATCATATTAAGAGATATTCATACATGATAATATCATGATAATATAATAATTTAAAATCTCATTTGATATTATAAACATTGGGTTAACAACATTTAACAAGATCGTTAACCTAAAAGTTTCAAAACAACACTTACATGTAACGACTAACGATGACTTAACGACTCAGTTAAAATGTATATACATGTACTGTTTTAATATGTATTTATACACTTTTGAAAGACTTCAATTCACTTATCAAAATACTTCTACTTAACAAAAATGCTTACAATTACATCCTCGTTCAGTTTCATCAACAATTCTACTCGTATGCACCCGTATTCGTACTCGTACAATACACAACTTTTAGATGTATGTACTATTGGTATATACACTCCAATGATCAGCTCTTAGCAGCCCATGTGAGTCACCTAACACATGTGGGAACCATCATTTGGCAACTAGCATGAAATATCTCATAAAATTACAAAAATATGAGTAATCATTCATGACTTATTTACATGAAAACAAAATAACATATCCTTTATATCTAATCCATACACCAACGACCAAAAACACCTACAAACACTTTCATTCTTCAATTTTCTTCATCTAATTGATCTCTCTCAAGTTCTATCTTGAAGTTCTAAGTGTTCTTCATAAATTCCAAAAGTTCTAGTTTCATAAAATCAAGAATACTTTCAAGTTTGCTAGCTCACTTCCAATCTTGTAAGGTGATCATCCAACCTCAAGAAATCTTTGTTTCTTACAGTAGGTTATCATTCTAATACAAGGTAATAATCATATTCAAACTTTGGTTCAATTTCTATAACTATAACAATCTTATTTTAAGTGATGATCTTACTTGAACTTGTTTTCGTGTCATGATTCTGCTTCAAGAACTTCGAGCCATCCAAGGATCCATTGAAGCTAGATCCATTTTTCTCTTTTCCAGTAGGTTTATCCAAGGAACTTAAGGTAGTAATGATGTTCATAACATCATTCGATTCATACATATAAAGCTATCTTATTCGAAGGTTTAAACTTGTAATCACTAGAACATAGTTTAGTTAATTCTAAACTTGTTCGCAAACAAAAGTTAATCCTTCTAACTTGACTTTTAAAATCAACTAAACACATGTTCTATATCTATATGATATGCTAACTTAATGATTTAAAACCTGGAAACACGAAAAACACCGTAAAACCGGATTTACGCCGTCGTAGTAACACCGCGGGCTGTTTTGGGTTAGTTAATTAAAAACTATGATAAACTTTGATTTAAAAGTTGTTATTCTGAGAAAATTATTTTTATTATGAACATGAAACTATATCCAAAAATTAAGGTTAAACTCAAAGTGGAAGTATGTTTTCTAAAATGGTCATCTAGACGTCGTTCTTTCGACTGAAATGACTACCTTTACAAAAACGACTTGTAACTTATTTTTCCGACTATAAACCTATACTTTTCCTGTTTAGATTCATAAAATAGAGTTCAATATGAAACCATAGCAATTTGATTCACTCAAAACGGATTTAAAATGAAGAAGTTATGGGTAAAACAAGATTGGATAATTTTTCTCATTTTAGCTACGTGAAAATTGGTAACAAATCTATTCCAACCATAACTTAATCAACTTGTATTGTATATTATGTAATCTTGAGATACCATAGACACGTATACAATGTTTCGACCTATCATGTCGACACATCTATATATATTTCGGAACAACCATAGACACTCTATATGTGAATGTTGGAGTTAGCTATACAGGGTTGAGGTTGATTCCAAAATATATTTAGTTTGAGTTGTGATCAATACTGAGATACGTATACACTGGGTCGTGGATTGATTCAAGATAATATTTATCGATTTATTTCTGTACATCTAACTGTGGACAACTAGTTGTAGGTTACTAACGAGGACAGCTGACTTAATAAACTTAAAACATCAAAATATATTAAAAGTGTTGTAAATATATTTTGAACATACGTTGATATATATGTATATATTGTTATAGGTTCGTGAATCAACCAGTGGCCAAGTCTTACTTCCCGACGAAGTAAAAATCTGTGAAAGTGAGTTATAGTCCCACTTTTAAAATCTAATATTTTTGGGATGAGAATACATGCAGGTTTTATAAATGATTTACAAAATAGACACAAGTACGTGAAACTACATTCTATGGTTGAATTATCGAAATCGAATATGCCCCTTGTTATTAAGTCTGGTAATCTAAGAATTAGGAAACAGACACCCTAATTGACGCGAATCCTAAAGATAGATCTATTGGGCTTAACAAACCCCATCCAAAGTACCGGATGCTTTAGTACTTCGAAATTTATATCATATCCGAAGGGTGTCCCGGAATGATGGGGATATTCTTATGCATCTTGTTAATGTCGGTTACCAGGTGTTCACCATATGAATGATTTTTATCTCTATGTATGGGATGTGTATTGAAATATGAAATCTTGTGGTCTATTATTATGATTTGATATATATAGGTTAAACCTATAACTCACCAACATTTTTGTTGACGTTTTAAGCATGTTTATTCTCAGGTGATTATTAAGAGCTTCCGCTGTCGCATACTTAAATAAGGACAAGATTTGGAGTCCATGTTTGTATGATATTGTGTAAAAACTGCATTCCAGAAACTGATTTCGATGTAACATATTTGTATTGTAAACCATTATGTAATGGTCGTGTGTAAACAGGATATTTTAGATTATCATTATTTGATAATCTACGTAAAGCTTTTTAAACCTTTATTTATGAAATAAAGGTTATGGTTTGTTTTAAAAATGAATGCAGTCTTTGAAAAATGTCTCATATAGAGGTCAAAACCTCGCAACGAAATCAATTAATATGGAACGTTTTTAATCAATAAGAACGGGACATTTCAGTTGGTATCCGAGCGTTGGTCTTAGAGAACCAGAATTTTGCATTAGTATGTCTTATCGAGTTTGTTAGGATGCATTAGTGAGTCTGGACTTCGACCGTGTTTACTTGAAAAATGATTGCTTAACAAATTTTGTTGGAAACTATATATTTTTAACATGTGAATATTATGTGATATATTAATATCTTAACGCGTTTGATATTATGTGATAGATGTCTACCTCTAGAACAAGTCCCATTGACTCACCTAATAATAATGAAGAGTCAAATGTAAATTGGAATAATTCGTGGACTGATTCACAAGTTCCCGAAGAGGAACCGGAAGAAGAGTCGGAACCGGAAGAAGAATCGGAACCGGAAGAAGAATCGGAACCGGATGAAGAAATAGAACCGGTGGGGGAAATAATAAAACGGTTAAGTAAAAGAAAATCCTCAACCAACCGACCAAGGTTAATTATGGTCAATGGTGTTTCCGCCACGGAAGCAAAATATTGGGAGGATTACCAATTCTCCGATGAATCGGATTCCGACGAGAATTCCGATGATGTTATAGAAATTACCCCAACTGAATTTAAAAAGGCAAAAGAAAATAATAAGGGAAAGGGCATAAAAATAGAGAAATCTAATCCCAACCCCGATGAACTTTATATGTATCGTCAACCCCCGAAGTCCTTAAGTTGTAACAATGACCCGGGAACCTCTAAACCACCAGGTTTTTCTAAACCGTTGTGGAAAACGACAGTTAGTATTAGGGGAACATCATATATCCCTAGAAACTTGGCAAAACGAACCAAAACCGAAGAAGAAGAAACGAGCGAGTCGGAATAAGATAGTTGTATTCGTGTGGTGTAATATATGTAATATAGTGTTCTTATGCTTTATGATATATGTAAAAATTGCTTGTATTAATAAGTATTTTTTTTTATGAATCTAACTCTTGTCTATTTTACAGTTTAAAAACACAAAATGGATAGACAACCCAATATTTTAAGAGACCTACCCGGAGACATGATTGATGAAATCTTGTCTAGAGTCGGCCAGAATTCCTCGGCACAACTATTTAAGGCGAGATCAGTTTGTAAGACATTCGAAGAACGTTCCAAGAATGTCTTGGTTTATAAGAGACTTTCGTTTGAAAGATGGGGGATATCACATTGGGAAACCCATAAGTTACGATGTGTTTACTTTGACGCATATATTGCGGGGAACCCAAATGCTATTTTACGCAACGGGTTAAGAAATTATTTTGACTCAATATATCCGAATATTGGACTTCGTGATTTAGAAAAAGCGGCTAACATGCAACATAAAGAAGCATGTTATGCTTACGGATTAGTAATGTTCGCTTCTCACCAAAGTGAGAACAAGAACATCGGGCTACAACTATTAAACAAAACGTTTCCACAAGTGACGGAGTCGGTAATTGGGGTAAGAAATGAGGTTTTTAGATTATTACGGGACTGTTGGACATTACGTAACCCTCGTCCCTTTGATGACGTTACAACACGCTGTCTTATCAACGGCCATAACGGTTATGTTGCACAAGACCAAGGATGGGAAGTAGTCCTAGTAAAACCAGAATGCATGACTTGTTTCTGGACGTATGAATTACGTGTCTTTATTGCCTTTGCTGAACGACTTGTGTACTAGCTAGAATTATCTTCACAACTATCTTGTATCAAAGTTATTGTGTGCTATATTTCATGCTTTATGTAAAATAAGCGGTATTGTAAGTTTGTAAAATATTGTATAAGAGTTTGAACGCGAAATATTATTATAATCAGTTTTTCATATAGAATTGTAGTAGTTGAATTGTATATTAGCTACTAAGTATGAACTTAACGGGTAGGTACTACCCGAATTTAAACTTATAAAACGCTAATATGAAGAAAAAGCTTTTATAAATGAGTTCATATTATGCTATGAAATACTATTAACTACTCTTAATATTCTGTATGATTAACTTGTTCCATTTGACTATTTTGAAGGAAATGGCACCGACTACTCGACACACCGTGAATATGAATGAAGAGGAATTCCGTACTTTTCTAGCTTCAAACATAGCCGCAGTACAGGCTGCGCTACATACCAACAATAACCTTGGATCTAGCAGTACAGGAAATCGTGTAGGATGCACCTACAAAGAATTCACTGCCTGCAAACCTTTGGAATTTGATGGAACCGAAGGACCGATCGGATTGAAACGGTGGACCGAGAAGGTCGAATCGGTGTTTGCCATAAGTAAGTGTACTGAAGAGGACAAAGTGAAGTACGCTACGCATACCTTCACAGGTTCTGCGTTAACATGGTGGAATACCTATCTAGAGCAAGTGGGACAAGACGATGCGTACGCACTACCGTGGTCAGCATTCAAGCACTTGATGAACGAGAAGTACCGTCCCAGAACCGAGGTCAATAAGCTCAAGACAGAACTTAGAGGGTTACGAACCCAAGGATTTGATATTACCACGTACGAAAGACGATTCACAGAATTGTGCCTATTGTGTCCGGGAGCATTCGAAGATGAGGAAGAGAAGATCGACGCATTTGTGAAAGGATTACCGGAAAGAATCCAAGAAGATATAAGTTCACACGAGCCCGCCTCTATACAACAGGCATGTAGAATGGCTCACAAACTAGTGAACCAGATTGAAGAAAGAATTAAAGAACAGACTGCTGAAGAGGCCAATGTGAAGCAAGTCAAAAGAAAGTGGGAGGAAAACGGTGATAAGAATCACCAATACAACAACAACAGCAATTACAACAATAATCGCAACAATTATCCCAACAATCGCAACATCAATCGCAACTATAACAAACGGCCCAACAACAACAACAACAACAACAACAACAACAATCAGAAACAGCTATGCCAAAGGTGTGAAAAGTATCACTCGGGGTTCTGCACCAAATTTTGCAACAAGTGTAAAAGAAATGGTCATAGCGCGGCGAAGTGTGAGGTCTACGGACCAGGGGTTAATAGAACAAAAGGAACAAATGGTGTCGGAACGAGTAATGGCGGAGCAAGTAGTGTCGGAGCAAGCTATGCCAATGTAGTTTGTTATAAATGTGGAAAACCGGGCCACATTATTAGAAATTGCCCGAACCAGGAGAACACGAATGGACAAGGCCGCGGAAGAGTTTTCAATATTAATGCCGCAGAGGCACAGGAAGACCCGGAGCTTGTTACGGGTACGTTTCTTATTGACAATAAATCTGCTTACGTTTTATTTGATTCGGGTGCGGATAGAAGCTATATGAGTAGAGATTTTTGTGCTAAATTAAGTTGTCCATTGACGCCTTTGGATAGTAAATTTTTACTCGAATTAGCAAATGGTAAATTAATTTCAGCAGATAATATATGTCGGAATCGAGAAATTAAACTGGTTAGCGAAACATTTAAGATTGATTTGATACCAGTAGAGTTAGGGAGTTTTGATGTGATAATCGGTATGGACTGGTTGAAAGAAGTGAAAGCAGAGATCGTTTGTTACAAAAATGCAATCCGCATTATACGAGAAAAAGGAAAACCCTTAATGGTGTACGGAGAAAAGGGCAACACGAAGCTACATCTTATTAGTAATTTGAAGGCACAAAAACTAATAAGAAAAGGTTGCTATGCTGTTTTAGCACACGTCGAGAAAGTACAAACTGAAGAAAAGAGCATCAATAATGTTCCCGTCGCAAAAGAATTTCCCGATGTATTTCCGAAAGAATTACCGGGATTACCCCCACATCGATCCGTTGAATTTCAAATAGATCTCGTACCAGGAGCTGCACCAATAGCTCGTGCTCCTTACAGACTCGCACCCAGCGAGATGAAAGAACTGCAAAGCCAATTACAAGAACTTTTAGAGTGTGGTTTCATTCGACCAAGCACATCACCGTGGGGAGCTCCTGTTTTGTTTGTCAAGAAGAAAGATGGTACATTCAGGTTGTGTATCGACTACCGAGAGTTGAACAAACTTACCATCAAGAATCGCTACCCACTACCGAGAATCGACGACTTATTTGATCAACTACAAGGCTCGTCTGTTTATTCAAAAATTGACTTACGTTCCGGGTATCATCAAATGCGGGTGAAAGAAGATGATATTCCAAAGACTGCTTTCAGAACACGTTACGGTCATTACGAATTTATGGTCATGCCGTTTGGTTTAACTAATGCACCAGCTGTGTTCATGGACCTTATGAACCGAGTGTGTGGACCATACCTTGACAAGTTTGTCATTGTTTTCATTGATGACATACTTATTTACTCAAAGAATGACCGAGAACACGGTGAACATTTGAGAAAGGTGTTAGAAGTATTGAGGAAGGAAGAATTGTACGCTAAGTTTTCAAAGTGTGCATTTTGGTTGGAAGAAGTTCAATTCCTCGGTCACATAGTGAACAAAGAAGGTATTAAGGTGGATCCGGCAAAGATAGAAACTGTTGAAAAGTGGGAAACCCCGAAAACTCCGAAACACATACGCCAGTTTTTAGGACTAGCTGGTTACTACAGAAGGTTCATCCAAGACTTTTCCAGAATAGCAAAACCCTTGACTGCATTAACGCATAAAGGGAAGAAATTTGAATGGAAGGATGAACAAGAGAAAGCGTTTCAGTTATTGAAGAAAAAGCTAACTACGGCACCTATATTGTCATTGCCTGAAGGGAATGATGATTTTGTGATTTATTGTGATGCATCAAAGCAAGGTCTCGGTTGTGTATTAATGCAACGAACGAAGGTGATTGCTTATGCGTCTAGACAATTGAAGATTCACGAACAAAATTATACGACGCATGATTTGGAATTAGGCGCGGTTGTTTTTGCATTAAACACTTGGAGGCACTACTTATATGGGGTCAAAAGTATTATATATACCGACCACAAAAGTCTTCAACACATATTTAATCAGAAACAACTGAATATGAGGCAGCGTAGGTGGATTGAATTGTTGAATGATTACGACTTTGAGATTCGTTACCACCCGGGGAAGGCAAATGTGGTAGCCGATGCCTTGAGCAGGAAGGACAGAGAACCCATTCGAGTAAAATCTATGAATATAATGATTCATAATAAACTTACTACTCAAATAAAGGAGGCGCAACAAGGAGTTTTAAAAGATGGAAATTTAAAGGATGAAATACCCAAAGGATCGGAGAAGCATCTTAATATTCGGGAAGACGGAACCCGGTATAGGGCTGAAAGGATTTGGGTACCAAAATTTGGAGATATGAGAGAAATGGTACTTAGAGAAGCTCATAAAACCAGATACTCAATACATCCTGGAACGGGGAAGATGTACAAGGATCTCAAGAAACATTTTTGGTAGCCGGGTATGAAAGCCGATGTTGCTAAATACGTAGGAGAATGTTTGACGTGTTCTAAGGTCAAAGCTGAGCATCAGAAACCATCAGGTCTACTTCAACAACCCGAAATCCCAGAATGGAAATGGGAAAATATTACCATGGATTTTATCACTAAATTGCCAAGGACTGCAAGTGGTTTTGATACTATTTGGGTAATAGTTGATCGTCTCACCAAATCAGCACACTTCCTACCAATAAGAGAAGATGACAAGATGGAGAAGTTAGCACGACTGTATTTGAAGGAAGTCGTCTCCAGACATGGAATACCAATCTCTATTATCTCTGATAGGGATGGCAGATTTATTTCAAGATTCTGGCAGACATTACAGCAAGCATTAGGAACTCGTCTAGACATGAGTACTGCCTATCATCCACAAACTGATGGGCAGAGCGAAAGGACGATACAAATGCTTGAAGACATGCTACGAGCATGTGTTATTGATTTCGGAAACAGTTGGGATCGACATCTACCGTTAGCAGAATTTTCCTACAACAACAGCTACCATTCAAGCATTGAGATGGCGCCGTTTGAAGCACTTTATGGTAGAAAGTGCAGGTCTCCGATTTGTTGGAGTGAAGTGGGGGATAGACAGATTACGGGTCCGGAGATTATACAAGAAACTACCGAGAAGATCATCCAAATTCAACAACGGTTGAAAACCGCCCAAAGTCGACAAAAGAGCTACGCTGACATTAAAACAAAAGATATAGAATTTGAAATTGGAGAGATGGTCATGCTTAAAGTTGCACCTTGGAAAGGCGTTGTTCGATTTGGTAAACGAGGGAAATTAAATCCAAGGTATATTGGACCATTCAAGATTAT
Source organism: Rutidosis leptorrhynchoides (assembly GCF_046630445.1). NCBI lineage: Eukaryota > Viridiplantae > Streptophyta > Magnoliopsida > Asterales > Asteraceae > Rutidosis > Rutidosis leptorrhynchoides. The sequence goes on from NC_092333.1 coordinate 294,756,627, forward strand.
TGATCGTGTCGGACCAGTAGCTTACCGACTTGAGTTACCTCAACAACTAGCGGCTGTACATAACACTTTCCACGTCTCGAATTTGAAGAAATGTTTTGCTAAAGAAGATCTCACTATTCCATTAGATGAAATCCAAATCAACGAAAAACTTCAATTCATCGAAGAACCCGTCGAAATAATGGATCGTGAGGTTAAAAGACTTAAGCAAAACAAGATACCAATTGTTAAGGTTCGATGGAATGCTCGTAGAGGACCCGAGTTCACCTGGGAGCGTGAAGATCAGATGAAGAAGAAATACCCGCATCTATTTCCAGAAGATTCATCAACACCTTCAACAGCTTAAAATTTCGGGACGAAATTTATTTAACGGGTAGGTACTGTAGTGACCCGAACTTTTCCATGTTTATATATATTAATTGAGATTGATATTTACATGATTAAATGTTTCCAACATGTTAAGCAATCAAACCTGTTAAGACTTGATTAATTGAAATATGTTTCATATAGACAATTGACCACCCAAGTTGACCGGTGATTCACGAACGTTAAAACTTGTAAAAACTATATGATGACATATATATGGATATATATATAGTTAACATGATACTATGATAAGTAAACATATCATTAAGTACATTAACAATGAACTACATATGTAAAAACAAGACTACTAACTTAATGATTTTTAAACGAGACATATATGTAACGATTATCGTTGTAAAGACATTTAATGTATATATATCATATTAAGAGATATTCATACATGATAATATCATGATAATATAATAATTTAAAATCTAATTTGATATTATAAACATTGGGTTAACAACATTTAACAAGATCGTTAACCTAAAAGTTTCAAAACAACACTTACATGTAACGACTAACGATGACTTAACGACTCAGTTAAAATGTATATACATGTAGTGTTTTAATATGTATTTATACACTTTTGAAAGACTTCAATACACTTATCAAAATACTTCTACTTAACAAAAATGCTTACAATTACATCCTCGTTCAGTTTCATCAACAATTCTACTCGTATGCACCCGTATTCGTACTCGTACAATACACAGCTTTTAGATGTATGTACTATTGGTATATACACTCCAATGATCAGCTCTTAGCAGCCCATGTGAGTCACCTAACACATGTGGGAACCATCATTTGGCAACTAGCATGAAATATCTCATAAAATTACAAAAATATGAGTAATCATTCATGACTTATTTACATGAAAACAAAATAACATATCCTTTATATCTAATCCATACACCAACAACCAAAAACACCTACAAACACTTTCATTCTTCAATTTTCTTCATCTAATTGATCTCTCTCAAGTTCTATCTTCAAGTTCTAAGTGTTCTTCATAAATTCCAAAAGTTCTAGTTTCATAAAATCAAGAATACTTTCAAGTTTGCTAGCTCACTTCCAATCTTGTAAGGTGATCATCCAACCTCAAGAAATCTTTGTTTCTTACAGTAGGTTATCATTCTAATACAAGGTAATAATCATATTCAAACTTTGGTTCAATTTCTATAACTATAACAATCTTATTTTAAGTGATGATCTTACTTGAACTTGTTTTCGTGTCATGATTCTGCTTCAAGAACTTCGAGCCATCCAAGGATCCATTGAAGCTAGATCCATTTTTCTATTTTCCAGTAGGTTTATCCAAGGAACTTAAGGTAGTAATGATGTTCATAACATCATTCGATTCATACATATAAAGCTATCTTATTCGAAGGTTTAAACTTGTAATCACTAGAACATAGTTTAGTTAATTCTAAACTTGTTCGCAAACAAAAGTTAATCCTTCTAACTTGACTTTTAAAATCAACTAAACACATGTTCTATATCTATATGATATGCTAACTTAATGATTTAAAACCTGGAAACACGAAAAACACCGTAAAACCGGATTTACGCCGTCGTAGTAACACCGCGGGCTGTTTTGGGTTAGTTAATTAAAAACTATGATAAACTTTGATTTAAAAGTTGTTATTCTGAGAAAATTATTTTTATTATGAACATGAAACTATATCCAAAAATTATGGTTAAACTCAAAGTGGAAGTATGTTTTCTAAAATGGTCATCTAGACGTCGTTCTTTCGACTGAAATGACTACCTTTACAAAAACGACTTGTAACTTATTTTTCCGACTATAAACCTATACTTTTTCTGTTTAGATTCATAAAATAGAGTTCAATATGAAACCATAGCAATTTGATTCACTCAAAACGGATTTAAAATGAAGAAGTTATGGGTAAAACAAGATTGGATAATTTTTCTCATTTTAGCTACGTGAAAATTGGTAACAAATCTATTCCAACCATAACTTAATCAACTTGTATTGTATATTATGTAATCTTGAGATACCATAGACACGTATACAATGTTTCGACCTATCATGTCGACACATCTATATATATTTCGGAACAACCATAGACACTCTATATGTGAATGTTGGAGTTAGCTATACAGGGTTGAGGTTGATTCCAAAATATATTTAGTTTGAGTTGTGATCAATACTGAGATACGTATACACTGGGTCATGGATTGATTCAAGATAATATTTATCGATTTATTTCTGTACATCTAACTGTGGACAACTAGTTGTAGGTTACTAACGAGGACAGCTGACTTAATAAACTTAAAACATCAAAATATATTAAAAGTGTTGTAAATATATTTTGAACATACTTTGATATATATGTATATATTGTTATAGGTTCGTGAATCAACCAGTGGCCAAGTCTTACTTCCCGACGAAGTAAAAATCTGTGAAAGTGAGTTATAGTCCCACTTTTAAAATCTAATATTTTTGGGATGAGAATACATGCAGGTTTTATAAATGATTTACAAAATAGACACAAGTACGTGAAACTACATTCTATGGTTGAATTATCGAAATCGAATATGCCCCTTGTTATTAAGTCTGGTAATCTAAGAATTAGGGAACAGACACCCTAATTGACGCGAATCTTAAAGATAGATCTATTGGGCTTAACAAACCCCATCCAAAGTACCGGATGCTTTAGTACTTCGAAATTTATATCATATCCGAAGGGTGTCCCGGAATGATGGGGATATTCTTATACATCTTGTTAATGTCGGTTACCAGGTGTTCACCATATGAATGATTTTTATCTCTATGTATGGGATGTGTATTGAAATATGAAATCTTGTGGTCTATTATTATGATTTGATATATATAGGTTAAACCTATAACTCACCAACATTTTTGTTGACGTTTTAAGCATGTTTATTCTCAGGTGATTATTAAGAGCTTCCGCTGTCGCATACTTAAATAAGGACAAGATTTGGAGTCCATGTTTGTATGATATTGTGTAAAAACTGCATTCCAGAAACTGATTTCGATGTAACATATTTGTATTGTAAACCATTATGTAATGGTCGTGTGTAAACAGGATATTTTAGATTATCATTATTTGATAATCTACGTAAAGCTTTTTAAACCTTTATTTATGAAATAAAGGTTATGGTTTGTTTTAAAAATGAATGCAGTCTTTGAAAAATGTCTCATATAGAGGTCAAAACCTCGCAACGAAATCAATTAATATGGAACGTTTTTAATCAATAAGAACGGGACATTTCAATCTGGGTTCTTGGACTTGCCATTTGTCCGGCATGGTAAAGTTTCAGTGATGACGTCAGGCGGACCTCGGGAAAAGAAGTCTGCATTCCGATACGCGCAGTACCCAGTAAGATTTTTGCCGGGATGCTTGCCTATTTTGAGACGAATCATTATGCATATCATTAGTCACCATAGGGAAATTCCACTAGGAACATCACCTATAACAAAATATGTACAACACAATGCTTTCAACAAACTCGTACACAACGACACATAATAAATATCCAAAGGACATATTTATTAAAACGAAACGTACCTTAACGTCTCCTTGCAGCATTCGCCGCCGCCAACTCGGGACAATCCGGCTTGCGATGTCCCTCCTTATGACAATAGTAGCACATTCCGTCATCACTTCTCGCAATTATGCACTCCCATAACTTGTGGCCCCTAACACCACAATTGAAACATCTAGGCGCACGAGAACTCATCGTGCCTTTCTCCACATTACCCATACTCGCACTTGCACCCTTAGTTTTCTTACTTGGAGCACCATACGAATCAACCCTTCTCTTACTTGAAGGTTCTCTAACCTTCGATCGCGAATACGATTTGAAACCCCTAGCCATGGTGAATAATTCCGCAAATGATTTCACTTGACCAATGCTAATTTTGTTTTGCAAGTCATCATTCAAAGTTCGATGGAAATCCTCCATCAACATACGATCATTCCCATTATACTCCGGGAAAAAACGAGCCTTCGCCATAAAGGTCGTCTTGAGAGTATTCAAGTCCATGGATCCTTGTTGCAAATTTCCCAACTCATTTCGCAAATCCGACAAATCGGCTCGAGTCTGGAACTCCTCGAAGAATTCATTCTTAAAATCATCCCACGATAACGCCATAAACGATTCACCACCAATAATATCGAATTTACCATCCAACCAATCTTTCGCCCTACCCCGCAACAAACTAGTAGCGAGTCTTGTCCTCTTCTCGGGAGGGCATTCAATAGTACGAAAACACCCTTCGACATCCGAAATCTATGTCGTACTATTTAAAGGATCCGGTTTCCCATCATACATCGGAGGTTTAGTCCTCATGAAGCTCTTATGACAACGCTCCATTTCACCACTACTTCGAAATTTGAAATACTTCCTATCCAATTCTTCTTCAAACGCACCCATTCGCTCCGCAACGGCGGCCACAACTCTAGCATTAAACTCATCGTCGCTTGCCTCGATCCCGTTTCTCGTTGTCATTCTAAAGAATGCAAAGCCATTAGTCCACGAACATATAAAACCACACGCACAACACCGCCTCATCTTGCTAAACACTCGTTGTACATCACTTGTTAGACACGATTTGCACCCGTAATAAGGTTTGCAAGTCCTTATTACGCACACACACCGTATCAACTTGTTAGTACAATGACCACCTCGCTCGATGATATAAACCAACACAATGAAAATTCTACGCGATATAAACACACGCAAGAATTACATCACAACACAAGCCACAATCCTAGTTAGTACTAACCAAGTGTAATGACCCAGAAAATTTCGACTTATTTTCATAATTCAGACACGATAAACCAAGCCTGTTATCACGAGTCTCAAAATTTTTGAACTGTTTATATGGATTTAATTATCCTTCGACTGTTTCCGACGATTCATAAAAAAAGATATGTAAATATATATGTGTCATAACCCGACCTTAACCATAAGGACGAATACAATAACATATGATTTCATCGCGATGTATTGACCTCTATATGCCACATTTTTCAAAAACTGCATTCGTTTTTACAATACAAACCATAGCTTTTATTACAAATACAAGGTTTAAACAACTTAATAATGATTATCGTTTAGCGATAATCTTAGACTTACAAACTTTACATGTGATAATAACAATACAACTTCCAACATATTTTACATTACAAATCCTCAGATATGCAGTTTTATTTTTGACACAAATATGCATACTCAAGATCTTGCTTAAATTCAACATGTTGTAGCGGAAGCTTTTAGTTATCACCTGAGAATAAACATGCTTAAAACGTCAACATAAAGTTGGTGAGATATAGGTTTAATGCCGGCAGCGTTATAAATATAGACCACAAGATTTCATATATAAATGTTCTAATAAAAATATTCTAAGTTGTTGAGCACTTGATAACCATACTTAACATTTAATCAACGTCGCATATTCCCTTTATTATGAAATCTTACTACACCGTACCAAGTGTAGTCACCGAAACGAAGTACTGTGCAACCGTTGAATACTGGTCGTCCAGTCCGGTTGGGGTTGTCAGGCTCGATAGATCTATCAACATGATTCGCGTTTACAATACCTCATGTAAATAATAGTTACCAAGTTACAGGGAAGTATGTCAGTGGTATAACTCAACGTAGAATATATATTTTTAATCACTTGTGTCCATAACGTAAATCATAAAATGCATGTATTCTCATCCCGAAATATTTAGAGTTTAAAAGTGGGACTATATACTCACTTTTGCCTTGAAGGTATTTATCACGACTTGGTCTCCGATAGATATCACGAACCTAACCATATATATAATATATCAACATATTTTCTTTTTAAGTAATCGTTACATATATATATATATATATATATATATATATATATATATATACTTTTAATACTTTTAATACTTTTAATATTTTCTTAGTCCGTAGTTAGCAGTCCAATGTTAGTGGTCCACAATTATTTGCTTAAATAAAATAAATAAAGACCCCATCGTATTCGTATTGATCAAAATTAATCTCGACCCATGGTACCATGTTGTCAAGTGACGTGTTGCGTACATAAAGTACCGTGTGTCAAATGACGTGTTGCGTACAATCATGAGGTCTTATGATTAATCTTCTCGTGTTGTTTACGGGTGGTCCTGAAATATATAAAATCAAATCATAAGTAAATATATATTAAATATTATATTAATTAGCCAAGATATGATTAATCCGATTTTGTCATAATATGATATATTACAGGTCTTGAAGTGTTTTTAAAAATCAAATTAGAAGGATCTATTTAGTTTGCGAACAAGTTTGAAATCACTCAAACTATGTTCTTGTTGTTAAAATTTTACAACACAAAATAAGATAGCTATATAAATATGAATCGAATAAGGTTATGAATAAGGTTACTACCTCAAGTTACTTGGACAAAGCTACTGGAAAAGGTAAGAAAAATCTTGGAATCAAAAGAGTGGTGGAGTGGGATTGAAAGATTGGAAGTAATCTCCTTGAAATCGGATGACTATATTGATACGTTCTTGAGTAGGTAAATGAAGAGAGATTAGGGAGTGAATTAACTTGAAAGAAAATTGGAAATGAAATTGTATGTGTGTGTGTGTGCAAAATAGCATGATTATGGGATGGATATATAGGAGATTTACTTTGTTTTCTTGCACAAAAGTCACACATGAGGTTAAATGGCTGGTTCCCACATGTAACATCATGTCTAGTGGCTGATCATTGAAGTTTATTGTTGGTATATACCAATAGTAAATACGTATAGAAGCTGGGTATGATACGGTTACATATACCCTAGATATACTTGTAGAAATTTTGAGGAATCGGAACGAGAATTCAAATATGGACGGGTTTATAACTGTAAAAGAGGCTCAAAACTGGGCTTTTATTTTTGGGTCAAACCGGGCCAAAATAAAATTTTAAGACATTTTTAATAAAGCAAGGCTCTGCCCCTTGGACCCCGCCAGGGGTTGCCACCCCTTGGACCCCGCTTATCGGGGGCGCTGCCCCCGAACCCCCGTCATAATCAAGATAAGTTCAAACAAGTGTGCACTCCACACTTCCCCAAACTTGTTCGATATTTATCAAGATTATTTTGGTTACAAATTAATCCCATTACACTTAAATCATATTGGTAACATAGATCACCAACACATTATAGATTGTAAGTATATATGTCAAAGAACGTTACATATAGTTATCGTTTTGAAAACTTAAGTTAGTGGTCTCAAAGTATACTTATAACTCATTGTTGTTAGTTCACAATGAAATGTTAAACCATCCTTAAATCATGTTAAATATGTATAGATATGTACATATACATAATCGTATAATTATCGTGTGTTATATAGTTCGTGATATCATCGGTCAAATTGGACGGTCAAACGTTGTGTGAAACTCTTTTCAAAAACATAAGTCTCAACAGTTTGGATTGCTTATCATGTTGGTAAGGTTTATTTTATGTAAATATTAATCTCATAAGTATAAAACGATCGGAAAAATCCGGGTCGTTACAATATGTGTGTGTATATACATCATTTACAATCATTATTATTATCAGTATTATAATTATTATTATTAATAATTATCATTATCATTAATATTACTAATATATTATTAATATTATTAGTATTACCAATATAACTAATAGACAAAATTTGTCTTATTTGTTATGAATAGTACTATTCAATTTTCTATTTTTTACAAACCAACCCCTAACTTTCATTAAAATATAAATCAAACCCCCTACTTTATACCTATATTATAAATTATTATTTATCCCATCACTAACACCAAAAACACCCACCACGCTTTACCGGCTTCTACACTGCGCTCAAACAGTAGGACCCACATAAGCCACTACTGTGCTACATTTTTTTTTCTCCAACGATAAAAGAAGCAACTTTCTTAAAAGGAACAACCCTTCAATGCTACCAAAAGATGTCGAAAATATATTTTTTTACAAAATAGATCAACTAACTTTAACGCTAAAAGAAGCAACTTTCACAAAAGGAACAACCCTTCAATGTTAGATGTTGAAAAAAATTATTTTTTATAAAATAGATCCACAAAAGGAAAGATTTTTTTTTAACTCGCATTCAAAACGGAGCCCCAGCGCGAAGCGAGGACTCCACAACTAGTTAGTATTAATACTTAACATTAATATTAAAATAATGAAATATCATTATTATTATTATTATTAATATTATTAGTATTATCAGTTTTACTAAAAGTGATAAGATTATTATAAATATCATTATTATTAATACAACTTATTATTTATAATATTATTATTATTATTAATAGTATTATTAATATTTTATAATGACTATTATCATTATTATTAATTATAATTAAAATTATCATTTTTATTATTAATATTGTCATATTAATTTTATTATCATTATTTTTATTATTATTTGCCATTAATAATAATATTATTATTATTAATATTATTATCATTATTATACTTGGTATTAATTTTTATTATTATAATTATAATCATTATGATTAATATTTATTACTAATATTATTAGTATTAATTTATTATTAAAATTTATTAAAAAAAAAGAGATGAAACAACTTGTCGTCATTTTTTTAATTTTTTTTATCAAATCGTGATATTTTTTTTATTTCTCCTACTAGTTTCAATTTTGGTTTTATAAATCTCATTATTATTATATATTGCATCTGCTACTGATTGGTAATTTAAAACAGAAATTTAAATAAATAAAAAGGAAAACCCTACCCTGTTCTTGACTTTTGTTACCAAAACTCGAATTCGAATCAATTTTAAAAATCTATAAATGTATTCTTGTTAGGAATATCATACTCAAACTATCTGCAAAATTTCACAATCAAATTCCTCATATCGAATTCCAATTTCTGAGTCAAAGTTGTAAAAGCAAAAAGTCAAACGAAGTGTTTATAGAGAAATTCGGGTTCGTTCTTATGTTTTAAGTCAAATTGATGATTGGGAAAGTTTCAAGAAGTGATTTGGAAAATATTTCGTGAAGGAATCATCATCTAAAACGGTTTATAAATTGAAATCAAGTTTTTTTTTAAAAAGTAGCGACAGCAGCAGTTCCTGCTGTCTTCATTTTTTTATATTTTTCGTGTCTGTTAATGGAAATCATAAGTGTTAGTTGTTTTTGATTCAATGTAACATCATAATGCAAATTATAAACAGATTAATTTGGGTATTTGGTTTCCTGTTGAATTGAATTGGAGAAGGAGATGAGAAGAAACAGAAATATTAAGTTAAATAAAATTAGCTTGGTAATTAAAACTGAAAAGCAAGGGACAGAGGACTGGTTGGGTATGTTTGGTTTGAACGAGAGGTCGCGTGTTAGAGTCCCGTCCATGGCAATTTTTTTAGAAAAGCTTATTAAGGTAGTCTTCTTTTTTTAAAAATTATTATTATTATTATTATTATTATTATTATTATTATTATTATTATTATTATTATTATTATTATTATTATTATTATTATTATTATTATTATTATTGTTGTTGTTATTAGTATTATTATTATTATTATTATTATTATTATTATTATTATTATTATCATTATAATAAATAATATAAGTATTATTAAAAATTATCATCATCATAATTATTATTATTATTATTATTATTATTATTATTATTATTATTATTATTATTATTATTATTATTATTATTACTAAAATAAGAATTAAGGATCATTTATTATTATTGTTATTATTAGTATTGTGATTATTATTATCATTAACATAAGTATTATTATTAATATCATTAAGATTATTAGTATTATTATTAAAACTATCATTATTATTATCATTTTAAATATTATTATCATTATTATGATTAGAATTATTATTATTAATTATTATTTTGAAAATAATACAAATTATTATTATTATCATTGTTATTAGTATTAGTATATTTATAAGTATTATTATTAATGTTATTATTATTATTACTAATATGATTATCTTTATTAGTATTATTATTATTAAAAAGTATTATCATTATTATTATTTTTACAAAAATTAACATTTTTGCTATCATCAAAACTATATTATTATTATTATTATTATTAAAACCTTATTATGATTATTATCATTTCTACTACTAGTATTATTATTGTTATTACAAAATAATACAACTCGTTATTCATTATCATTATTAAAATCATTTTATTAAACAAATACTTATACATAATATATATATATATATATATATATATATATATATATATATATATATATATATATATATATATATATATATATATATATATATATATATATAACAAGTGAAATAATATATAAACTTATTCGATTACAAGTATATGTGTTAATATGTATACTTGATATAGGTTCGTGAATCCGAGATCAACTCTACACTTGATCAGTGCCGTCATACGCATATTTACTACAAACTATCGTATCGTATCGTGAGTTTTCATAGCACCCTTTTTAATTGCCTTTTTACATATATTTTTAGCCTGAGAATACATTCAATGTTTTATATATGTTTTACAAAATAGATACAAGTACTAAACTTAATTCTATGTGGATTAGAATCACAAATATTCCCCTAGCTTGGTAACGTAATCTATTAGTCTCTGTACCGTAGGCGCGAATCCTATTGATAGATCTATCGGTTTGACAACCCCATCCGGGCTAGTCGCGCTAGCAGTCAACGAATGTTTAGTACTTCGAGGGTATTTATCGCATTTGATTCGGTGCTCTATAGACATCAGGGGTATTCATTATTATATTATTATCATTAAGGCTGTTACTAGGTGCCCATGGTTGTAGAATCTTTTTATTACACTGCGGTGTAAGTATATTTATGGAAACTGAAATCTTGTGATCTATTACTATTATCAAAATCATTAGTTAAGATAAACCTATGAACTCACCAACCTTTTGGTTGACACTTTTAGCATGTTTATTCTCAGGTACTTTTTGTTTCCGCTGTAGAACTTTACTGTTATATAGAAGTCAAGCCAAGCACTGGTACCAGAGTAACATCGCCGTTAATGGATTTTGACGGGGTGATAAAGTTGGTATCAGAGCGTTGGTCTTAGCGAACTAGAATTTGCATTAGTGTGTCTAACTGGTAGTTGTTAGGATGAATTAGTGAGTCTATACTTTAACCGTACGTGTTTATTTTAAATTTTACTTATCATTTCTTGCCTGAAAATTTCAACTTATTTTTAAGTTAATTCTCTATATGATTGAATATTTTTGACTCGATAAGAAAACTTGTTATTATGAGTCTTAAAATTTTGAAAGGTTTTATAAAGTCATTTTTTGTGACTAAATTATATTCTAATATTTCTATATTATTTATTAAATAAAAAGGTGTGACCATGTGCTTGTACATTCCTACGTATAACGTTTTTTCAATGAATCATCTCGGTTTCCAAACCAACGATCAGACTTTCGAGATTTCCAAATCCGAATTATTTTAATACGATATTCCGATGTCGTATGAGTTAATAAAATACTCCTATATTTTATTTCTTGAATTATTATTCTTCTAGCGTATTTAATTTGCGTAGCGGTATTTTTCTCGGATCACGCTCATTTAATTGTTCGGGCCAAATTATAAAATCAAATTTTGATGAGTGGGTCATCTAGGCCATGTTAGCTGAAATTCTCATGGATAACCCAGATTTATAGGGTGCATTAAAATTTAGTCTACATCCAGACCTATAGCTTTAAAATATTATTATTTGCATTATACATATACATATCTCTTATTCTGTCACTCTAGGAGGAACTCCCATTGTGATTCAAAACATTCTATAACTCACGCGTATTATATTTAAAAGATTACCTCGGTTGGTGAAATCGAGGGATATCACTCATGATTTCTGAAATTCTTGACATCCCTATGTCATCTATCCTGGTTTTGTGTATTACGTATGTATTACATGAAATGTCATCCCTGATTTTTGAAATTTCTATATTTGTTACTACTCATACTCATACGTATATAACCTCCTTGTTATGTCACATACCTATGTGCCTTATGCCTTTGTGCATTGGTTTGCGAACCGAAAAATGTCATTATTGACTCATAAAGATTCTCGATAACTCAAAGACATCATAATGTTATCACTATTCATATTCATTACTTTTAAATTTTTGTTTTCTCGTTAGTTTTTATCATTGAACTTTCTTGACGGGTGGCGTCTACGAAACTCTAGAATGGAAGGGTTTGGATTACCGATTTAAAGGATCCTATAGCTCAAGCCTCTAGACCTGCATAGGCCATTACGAATTAAAAGTCTTCAATCGAAAGATTATCCGATTACATACTTATAATTTTTATCTCGACACATCATACTACAATTATTGCATAGATGGAGTATAGACTAATCATATCTTATCGTATCTATCCCAATAGACTTTGTCTAGTACTTTTCCTAAATTTCCTCCGTAAATTACGGAATCTCTTTGCTATATATACGTATTCTAGGAGACAGAGATATCATTCAGTATTCAACACCTATCTCATATCGAAAACCCTTTATTCGATCATATAATATGGATTTCTCCCTTGATTCCTCGAACTCCTCGAGCTCCACAGGAAGCATAACCGGAACGAACGAACCAATCAGCCATCATCTTTTCTGGATGAATTGGGGATGGGTTCGTAGTCAACTTAATCAATGGAGAAGTGAAGAAGGTGATCCTTTTCGCCCACCACATTGCCCTATTGGCAAAGAACCTGAAGCACTTACCGGCGAACCAGTTCGGAACACCATTTTCACCCTCATTTCCAGGATATCCCGCCACGAATATATAATATCTATAATTCTAGATCTTATTCATCCCTTCGTCCGAACCGCCAATCATCCCGGAATAATAGAAGAAGTCAACGAGCTTCGCGCTCGAATAGTGGCTCTGGAGAATATGGTACAAAATCTAAGAGCATCAGCAGCACCAGCAGCATAACCAGCACCGACAGCACCACCAGTATCAACAACAGCAACACCACAGCCACCAAGGAATATTATTAATAATGATTTAAGATGTATTGACTCATTCTTCCTGAAGAATTATATATGTATACCTTATATATATATATATATATATATATATATATATATATATATATATATATATATATATATATATATATATATATATATATATATATATATATATATATATATATATATATATTACGTGTGAATCTTAACTAATATGTACTACTTGGTTAATTCATATCACTAATATGCTATGATGTACATCCTTCGTTAATGACTTAGCAATCGTTAATCACTGCTTCAACACAATAAACTCCATTTCATAATAAACCAAGTGTATTATTTGAATACTTGTTTGATTGTATACTTCCATTTTCTATGTACTCAAAACTTTCTATAGAACATTATTCGTGCCTTGCGAAGTTCACAAGGACTCCATGAGCATTAACATCATATACCGAGGTATATCAATAACAAGGAACGATGAAGTATTGATTTATAACTTCATTAAAGAAATATTCAGCGACGATTATGTAATCTCTAAAGTTTTGGAGATTATTTATTCTCGTTTCAACTGTAAATCAAATGAGTTTAATATTATATTAACTCATTAAATCCATAATTACATCTGAAGGAAGATATATATGTACGTATATTTTCATAAAGATTGTAATTAAAAATTCTTTTGTACAAGCTGTTGATTGAGAAAATATTTTAACGGGTAAGTAAAACCCGAGAAATATTTATATCTCACATTAATATGTTACATTGTACATTCTTCAAAATTCTTGAAAACATCTCGGATTGATAACCAATGATTCAGACTCTTTAACCTTAATAATTCTGACGAAGCAGCAAAAGCTATAGATAGTCTTAATGACCAGAAGCTTGATAATAAAGAATTGTGTGTTGGAAAAGCTCAAAAGAAAATCTGGTATTGAAGAACGGATTGAGCAAAACATAAAGGAAGTTGTGGATAAATCACAAAGACCAAACCTGCCTTCACAGAATCCAAATGATTCAGTATCTGCTGAAGTCATTAACGAATACCTTGCTCCTGACTCTAAACCTTTACGGACAAATCTTCTTGATCATCCTTCGATATTAGAAATTCTAAGATATCATCGTATCTTTTATTATAAATATCCTCGATTTCTGAAGATATTTTCATAACTATTCTTATCTGAAATCATTTATCTCCTCACGTTATCTGTATTACATAATAAAGGAAACTGTTTAGTTTCTATATTCTATAAACCTTTGAGTTTAAATTATGAATGTTTTGAAGTAGTGTTGGGAATTGAAACATGAGTTAGTATAATATAATGATGCCGGGCCAACGTGATTATATTACAGTAAGTCATGCTAAATTTTTAATGGAACATGATGACTCACAGACCTTACAATTATCATGTGTCATGTTACATGACTCTTACATTCTACTTAACCTCTGAACATATCAAGAAAATATATTCTTGATAGTTCTATCCTCAGTGATTCTGGTAATTTAACAAGTCAAATCATACTATTACATTTCTTTCTGCCTAGTATATTATGATCATTTAAAACTCCATACCTACGAATTCTGGACCATTACTTGCTTTACAAAAGCATGAAGCTCCGACATATAAGGGAAAATATAAAGCCCGATAACAATACAGAAATTACAAACCGTGTATATCAATACGTATTGCAACGAAAAGATACGAGAGAATTAAAAACACTATAACCCCAAGGTAATAGTAGAAGTAAACAGATTCCTCCGGTGACAGATGAAAAAGAAGAATGAAGGATACGATAGCCAGGAAAATATCAAGAATCAGAACTGGATTAAGCATTTTCACAACCTTTGAAAGTATGAATTGAGGCACTCTACAGCATTTAATTAAAGAGAATCTTAATTTCCTTAATTACCGGAGAATCAAATCTTATAGATTACGAAGATTTCCTTTAATCCCTTGAATTCTGGAAATCAATCGTGACTATGTCAAAAGTTAATGCAAACAGATATTTCCTAATTTCACTCGTTTACGATAGCTTCTTTCATACGCTTCGAGTAATAGAATTATTTTATCCATATTACTCTACGGTGATAAAACTCTATTTTTCAACTCATATTCGTCATGAAAACATTTTTATTGTTAGCCATGATGACCACAATCAAATTTCGGGACGAAATTTCTTTTAACGGGTAGGTACTGTAATGACCCAGAAATTTTGACTTATTTTCATAATTCAGACACGATAAACCAAGTCTGTTATCACGAGTCTCAAAATTTTTGAACTATTTATATGGATTCAATTATCCTTCGACTGTTTTCGACGATTCACGAACAACCAGTTAAAAAAAAGATGTGTAAATATATATGTGTGTGTATATACATCATTTACAATCATTATTATTATCAGTATTATAATTATTATTATTAATAATTATCATTATCATTAATATTACTAATATATTATTAATATTATTAGTATTAGTATTAATACTTAACATTAATATTAAAATAATGAAATATCATTATTATTATTATTATTATTATTATTAGTATTATCAGTTTTACTAAAAGTGATAAGATTATTATAAATATCATTATTATTAATACAACTTATTATTATTAATAGTATTATTAACATTTTATAATGATTATTATCATTATTATTAATTATAATTAAAATTATCAATTTTATTATTAATATTGTCATATTAATATTATTATCATTATTTTTATTATCATTTACCATTAATAATATTATTATTAATATTATTATCATTATTATACTTGGTATTAATTATTATTATTATCATTATAATTATTATGATTAATATTTATTATTAATATTATTATTATTAATTTATTATTAAAATTTATTAATTAAAAAAAAGATGAAACAACCTGTCGCCATTTTTTTAATTTTTTATCAAATCGTGATATTTTTTATTTCTCCTACTGGTTTCAATTTTGGTTTTATCAATCTCATTATTATTATATATTACATCTGCTACTGATTGGTAATTTAAAACAGAAATTTAAATAAATAAAAAGGAAAACTGTACCCTGTTCTTGACTTTTGTTACCAAAACTCGAATCCGAATCAATTTTAAAAATCTATAAATGTATTCTTGTTAGGAATATCATACTCAAACTGTCTGCAAAATTTCACAATCAAATTCCTCATATTGAATTTCAATTTCTGAGTCAAAGTTGTAAAAGCTAAAAGTCAAACGAAGTGTTCATAGAGAAATTCGGGTTCGTTCTTATGTTTTAAGTCAAATTGATGATTGGGAAAGTTTCAAGAAGTGATTTGGAAAATATTTCGTGAAGGAATCATAATCTAAAACGGTTTATAAATTGAAATCAAGATTTTTTTTTTTTTAAAAAAAGTAGCGACAGCAGCAGCTCCTGCTGTCTTCATTTTATTTTTATTTTTTGTGGTTGTTAATGGAAATCACAAGTGTTAGTTGTTAGTTGTTTCTGATTCAATGTAACATCCTAATGTTGCATATCCCGTCCTAATCCATCTGGACGAAGTCCATATCAATTACAAACGTTTCACAATAGTTGATTACATCGCGAGGTATTTGACCTCTATATGATACATTTTACAAACATTGCATTCGTTTTTAAAAGATAAACTTTATTTACATCGAAAATTGACAGGCATTCATACCATTTCATAATATCCACTATCCAACTATAATTAACTTAATAATAATCTTGATGAACCTAATGACTCGAATTAAGATCTCTAAAATGAGCTAATGCACAGCAGAAGATTTCTTTAATACCTGATAATAAACATTCTTTAAAGTGTCAACCAAAAGTTTGGTGAGTTCATTAGTTTATCATAAACGATCATTTTCATCATTTTAATAGACCACAAGATTTTAATTTCTCATAAATACACATCTCATATTAGGCATTTCGCAAACTGCATAGAGATAAAAATCATTCATATGGTGAACACCTGGTAACCGACCTTAACAAGAAGCATATAGAATATCCCCATCATTCCGGGACACCCATCGGACATGATAAACTCGAAGTACTAAAGCATTCCAAATTCCAGAATGGGGGTTGTTAGTTCCCGTAGATCTACCTTTAGGATTCGCGTCAATTAGGGGCCAGTTCCCTAATTCTTAGGCTACCAACCTAAAAGGGGCATATTCTATTTCGATCATTCAATCATAAAATGTAGTTTCACGTACTTGTGTTTATTTCGTAAAACATTAATAAAAGTTGCGCATGTATTCTCAGCCCAAAAATGTAAAGGGTAAAAAGGTAAATGAAACTCACCTATTGTATTTCGTAGTAAAAATACATATAACGTCATTGAACAAGTGCAAGGTTGGCCTCGGATTCACGAACCTAAATTAATTATATATATATATATATATATATATATATATATATATATATATATATATATATATATATATATATATATATATATATATATATATATATATATATGTTGGTCAATATTTGTCTAGAAAATTAGGTCAAGTCATAGTGTACCACAATCCTAATGCTCGAGACTAATATGCAAAGGTCAACAAAAGTCAATTTGACTCAAAATGATTTCCAAAATTTATACATGATTATTATATAGTTTAAATATCGTCGTTTTATATTTTTAAATATTTTTTAAAAGCTCTATTAGAGTAAATAATATAATTCATTTATTAATTAATAAAATTTTATATAAAAATATACTTTTATATATCTTAAGTAATAAAATTTATAAAGTTCATTTAACATCATAAAAATAATATGATAGGTTTTATTAATGTAATTATATTACGTAGTAAAATATTTTTGAATCGTATATTTATTTGATAAAATAATATCGATAATAACAATAGTACGTAAGAAGAAATTGTATTATTTTGTAACAGTAATCATTATTATTCTATTAATAACAATATTTATATTTGCTAAAATGATATTATGATAAAATGGTAATTCTTATTAATAAAAATAATGAAATTTTATATTAACAATGATATTCCTATTAAAATAATAATTTTGTAAGAACGAAAGTTTTTAATATTAATAATACTTTTAATAATAATAGTGATAAAAATAATGAAAAACGATAATTTTATCTAAATCAATATCTTACAATATTTTAAATTTTATCATGATACTCATACTCATTATTTCCTAATCGATTTGTTTAATAGCTTTTAATCGTCTTTTGTATGGCATTCAATTAATGATAATAATAGTAATCATAATAATTTGATGTTACTAATATTAGTTTTTAATTATAATAATACTAATGATAATAAATATTATGATAATATTAATGATAATACTTAATTATAACTTTAACGATAATAATGATAGTAATAATAATAAAAATAACAATTTTTAATGAAAATACTTTTTATTGATAATAATAATAATAATAATAATAATAATAATAATAATAATAATAATAATAATAATAATAATAATAATAATAATAATAATAATAATAATAATAATTAGATAAAAATTATAACGACGATGATAATAATCATTTTTAATAATAATACAAAGATTCAATTGACTATAACTTCTAATCCATTCATCGAAATCATTCGATATCTAAATGAAAAGTTCTTAATTTTTCGCTAGCTTTCCAAAGACATGCATATCTTATACCTTATCTCAACTGCATATGTAACTAATTCAGGATTTATCATAACCTATCTAACGGCAATATCAAAAGTACGAGCATGCATAATCCTATATACTCGAGCACTAGTCAGGGATACACTATTAATATATAAAAATTATATTATGAGCGCTTACGTATCAATATTGAGATTCAATATTGCAGGAAAGGTACGTAGACGCGACGGAGATGATAAACACTAAATTGACCTCATGAGCATACCCATGAACCATACCCATCACCTCCATAGCTATAACCCATAATTTCCTTAGCCCTATCCTACTCGCAAAACCCGTCTTGAAATAATTGGTTCATGACTTCGTCGTAGTATTTTATGTATAATATTAATAATAACACTAATAATACTAATATTAATAAGATTAATAATATTACTAATTTCTATAATAACAATAATAATATAAATAATTATAAGCAACTGAGGGAGTAATATATGTAATCGTGTATGTGTGTGTTTATATCCGAAGTAAGAAACGCGTTTTATAGCAATATGACCAACCCATCCATCCCATGCGATCGCATGGGATGTGTATGGCCCTTGCATGCGATCGCATGCTTACTAAAGATAGCTGGCATCCATTTTCTTTCATGCCGACACCCATTTCATTACATATGATACATATATTTATATATTATTTAATATATAATATATTTAATCTTTAGAATTAATTAAATATTATATTATATTTACGTACGTAGTAAAAATGTAATTTTTGTTCAAATGACTCGTACGTTGTCACTCGACTCATGTACCACCTTCGGTTTTTCGAACGCACTTTCGTACGTTTAGAAAACTAGCCTTTTACGTTACGCGACGTGTACCCTTATTAATAATTTGACTTACTCGTCAATAAATTACCTTATAAAAATGTAACTTATAAAATTGAGCGTTGTGGTCATTTGCTTATATAAATCAGTGACTCGTTGTTTATCAAAATATATTATTTTAAATCAGGACGTTTTATGACTAAGTTAAAATATATATATTTTTTTATTTAGAATTGTAAATTTGTACATAATATATATTCTTGAAATATTTATCTAATGATATAATATTTAGTCTTTCAAAACCAATTATATTTCAAAGTTCGTTTTATATAATTTAACTCGTTTTAAATAATAGTAGTTATTTTACCAAATAATATTTTTAATATGAAAACTAAATAGTTGATTTATCAAGGGACACGATTTAATCAAAGTAAAGTACACTTTGAAATTTAAAACGGAAATGATTACTATCTTTTGACTAACTCTCGTTAATGACACTTTTGTAAATCACATTTACCAAATATTCCGGATACCGTTAAAAAAGAAAGGTTTTCTAAATCAAAGTGGACCTCTCAACAGAGACTCGTAATCATAATTCAATGTATCTGATAAATCAATCATTTGAAATTATCTTCTAATTCTATCGATAATCATATTGAAACAAATACGTTCACGTAAAGTATTATACGTTTAATACTTTGTTAACGTTCTCAAGTTATAACATATATACATATACATACATATACATATTCATATTCAATTATATAATGGTTCGTGAATCGTCGAAATTTGGTCGAGTTTAAATGAATGTATAAACATAGTTTAAAATTCTTGAGATTTAACTTAACAAACTTTGCTTATCGTGTCGGAATAATATAAAGATTGAAGTTTAAATTTAGTCAGAAATTTCCAGGTTGTCACATAACGCAAATTATAAACGGATTAATTTAGGTATTTGGTTTCCTGTTGAATTGAATTGGAAAAGGAGATGAGAAGAAACAGAAATATTAAGTTAAATAAATTTAGCTTGGAAATTAAAATTGAAAAGCAAGGGACAGAGGACTGGTTGGGTATGTTTGGTTTGAACGAGAGGTCACGTGTTCGAGTCCCGTTCATGGCAATTTTTTTTTAGAAAAGCTTATTAAGGTAGTCTTCTTTTTTTTAAAATTATTATTATTATTATTATTATTATTATTATTATTATTATTATTATTATTATTATTATTATTATTAATGTTGTTGTTATTAGTATTATTATTATTATCATTATAATAAATAATATAAGTATTATTAAAAATTATCATCATCATAATAATAATAATAATAATAATAATAATTATTATTATTATTATTATTATTATTATTATTATTATTATTATTATTATTATTATTATTATTATTATTATTATTATTATTATTATTATTATTATTATTACTAAAATAAGAATTAAGGATCATTTATTATTATTGTTATTATTAGTATTGTAGTTATTATTATCATTAACATAAGTATTATTATTAATATTATTAAGATTATTAGTATTATTATTAAAACTATCATTATTATTATCATTTTAAATATTATTATCATTATTATGATTAGAATTATTATTATTAATTATTATTTTGAAAACAATACAAATTATTATTATTATCATTGTTATTAGTATTAGTATATTTATAAGTATTATTATTAATGTTATTATTATTATTACTAATATGATTATCTTTATTAGTATTATTATTATTATTAAAAAGTATTATCATTATTATTATATTTATAAAAATTAGCATTTTTGCTATCATCAAAACGATATTATTATTATTATTATTATTATTAAAACCTTATTATGATTATTATCATTTCTACTAATAGTATTATTATTGTTATTACAAAATAATACTACTCTTTATTCATTATGATTATTAAAATCATTTTATCAAACAAATACTTATACATAGAATATATATATATATATGTATATATATATATATATATATATATATATATATATATATATATATATATATATATATAACAAGTGAAATAATATATAAACTTATTCGATTACAAGTATATGTGTTAATATATATATACTTGATATAGGTTCGTGAATCCGAGATCAACTCTACACTTGATCAGTGCCGTCATACGCATATTTACTACAAACTATCGTATCGTATCGTGAGTTTTCATTGCACCCTTTTTAATTGCCTTTTTATATATATTTTTGGGCTGAGAATACATGCAATGTTTTATATCTGTTTTACAAAATAGATACAAGTACTAAAATTAATTCTACGTGGGTTAGAGTCACAAATATTCCCCTAGCTTGGTAACGTAATCTATTGGTCTCTGTACCGTAGGCGCGAATCCTATTGATAGATCTATCGGGTTTGACAACCACATCCGGGCTAGTCGCGCTAGCAGCCAACGGATGTTTAGTACTTCGAGTGTATTTATCGCACTTGATTCGGTGCTCTATAGACATCAGGGGTATTCATTATTATATTATTATCGTTAAGGCTGTTACCAGGTGCCCATGGTTGAAGAATCTTTTTATTACACTGCGGTGTAAGGATATTTATGGAAACTGAAATCTTGTGATCTATTACTATTATCAAAATCATTAGTTAAGATAAACATATGAACTCACCAACCTTTTGGTTGACACTTTTAGCATGTTTATTCTCAGGTAGTTTTTGCTTCCGCTGTAGAACTTTGCTGTTATATAGAAGTCAAGCCAAGCACTGGGACCAGAGTTAACATCGCCGTTAATGGATTTTGACGGGGAGTTAAACCAAGTCCCCGTCCGACCAGTTCACGTACAAGTCCCGCAACAATTAAGCACACACAAAAGTCTAAGTCTAGGCACCTATCTCAAGTCGCCTAAATCCTTTAGACCATGCTCTGATACCACTTGTAACGACCCAACCCGTTAACCAACCGAAACACCAAGAAATTTTTTTTTATACAGATCATCTGGACGGTGTCCACATATCTGGACGGCGTCCAGTAGTGAAGGGCAGGACGGCCTCTAAATGAACTTCCAGGGGCTGTCCCCGGAGTCCAACTTAAGCGAGCGGAAAACTCGCTTCCCGACACTTTTAGACGAAACCAATTATCAAGACACGTCATCATAAGTAAAACTAAGAATTTCCCACGATAAAACAAGTTTTACAACACCGGGCCCACATTGGCCGTTTTACGACTTTCACACAAAATACAGTTTTCGACCACGTGAGTTTTAACACAAAAATAAAGATCGAGCAAGGTGATTGGGGATACGCTACCCAATCCTAATCAAATCCAAAAGCACGTCTTCTAAGCAATTACGCAAGTCCACTAGTCCCCATGCTTACCCGAGCCACCGCCTTCACGCAAATCTATAAAAATATAAACAATGATAGGGTAAGCTAACGCTTAGTGAGTGAGAATATACTACATACATATATAAGCATAAAATGAAGACGCATCGCCAGCACATAAATAGTAAACACATACTGCATCCGAGCATAACTAAGCAAAGTTATACCTAACGTACCACTAAGCCAAGTCCGTAAGATTAGCTACAACATACAATAAGTATATATACGCATATACAAAATACATCCGATAATACAACAAGGTTAACCCCTTAACCTTAAACCCAGGAAGGCTGGCCGAATAACCCGAGCCTTAGTGAATTCGTACTACCCGAGATTCACTACCTCATCAATAAGATGACCGAACAACCCGAGTCATCATGAATCCGCACTACCCGAGATTCGCTACCTCATCAAAACCCACATCATCGGGGTTACGCAACCGTAACTCAATACCAATCCCAATACATCGGGATTATATAACTCCATATCACAAGTCCATGTGATAACGTACACACGAAGTGTGCACCTCGCCAAAGGCGGTCAACCAAAACGCACAACCGTGCCAATTGGACTTATTGCACAAGCCCATCAAATCCACCTATATATGAAGTGAGTTCTATAACCGAGAACCACTTCACCCGACCCGCACCCATCCTACACATACATATGCACATAGGATATTAATACTCATCTTGTCGTCTTGATGAATGTAACAGAACAATTCCGCAACACGTCAATGGAAAGTACCTATTCCATTATCACAATACAAACAACACAATTAGGGTGGATTTACAAACCAACCCAATTGACCCTTAGTGCAATTTCGACCCAAATGCACTTCCAAGCACAAATTGCGCTCAAACTAACCAATAATCACTAACACAAGTGAAGATAGTCCTAATATGAAATGTCTCGTTCATATTGATTATAAACGTTCCATATTAATTGATTTCGTCTCGAGGTTTTGACCTCTATATGAGACGTTTTTCAAAGACTGCATTCATTTTTAAAACAACCATAACCTTTATTTTATCTATAAAGGTTTAAAAAGCATTACGTAGATTATCAGATAATGATAATCTAAAATATACCGTTTACACACGACCATTACATAATGGTTTACAATAAGAATATATTACATCAAAAATAAGTTTCTTGAATGCAGTTTTTACATAATATCATACAAGCATGGACTCCAAATCTTGTCCTTATTTTAGTATGCAACAGCGGAAGCTCTTAATAATCACCTGAGAATAAACATGCTTAAAACGTCAACAAAAATGTTGGTGAGTTATAGATTTAACCTATATATTATCAAATCATAATAATAGACCACAAGATTTCATATTTCAATATACATCCCATACATAGAGATAAAAATCATTCATATGGTGAACACCTGGTAACCGACATTAACAAGATGCATATAAGAATATCCCCTATCATTCCGGGAAATCCTTCGAACATGATAAAAACGAATTCGAAGTACTAAAGCATCCGATACTTTGGATGGGGTTCGTTAGGCCCAATAGATCTATATTTAGGATTCGCGTCAATTAGTAGATCGGTTTACTAATTCTTAGGTTACCAAGCAAAAGGGGCATATTCGGATTCGATCATTCACCCATATAATGTAGTTTCAATTACTTGTGTCTATTTCGTAAAACATTTATAAAACTGCATGTATTCTCATCCTAAAATATTAGATTTTAAAAGTGGGACTATAACTCACTTTCACAGATTTTTACTTCGTCGGGAAGTAAGACTTGGCCACTGGTCGATTCACGAACCTATAAAAAATATGTACATATATATCAAAGTATGTTCAAAATATATTTACAACATTTTTAATATGTTTTACTGTTTTAAGTTTATTAAGTCAGCTGTCCTTGTTAGTAACCTACAACTAGTTGTCCATAATTAGATGTACAGAAATAAATCGATATATATTATCTTGAATCAATCCACGACCCAGTGTATACACATCTCAGGCTAGATCACAACTCAAAGTATATATATTTTTGGAATAAACCTCAACCCTGTATAGCTAACTCCAACATTACTGCATATAGAGTGTCTATGGTTGTTCCAAATAACATATATACATGGGTCGATATGACATGTCAAAACATTTGCATACGTGTCTATGGTATCCCAAGATTAAATAATATATTAGAATACATGTATAATACAATATAAGTTAGCTAGGATATGATTAATATAGATTTGTTACCAATTTTCACGTAGCTACAACAAGCAAAAATATCCAATCTTGTTTTACCCATAACTTCTTCGTTTTAAATCCGTTTTGAGTGGTTCAAGTTGCTATGGTTTCATATTGAACTTAAGTTTATGAATCTATACAAAAAAGTATAAGTTTATAGTCGGAAATAAAGGTTACAAGTCATTTTTGTAAAGGTAGTCATTTCAGTCGAAAGAACGACGTCTAGATGACCATTTTGGAAAACATACTTCCACTTTGAGTTTAACCATGATTTTTGGATATAGTTTCATGTTCATAAGAAAAATCATTTTCCCAGAAGAACAACTTTTAAATCAAAGTTTATCTTAGTTTTTAATTAACTAACCCAAAACAGCCCGCGGTGTTACTACGACGGCGTATATCCGGTTTTACGGTGTTTTTCGTGTTTTTAGGTTTTAAATCATTAAGTTAGCATATCATATAGATATAGAACATGGTTGATTTTAAAAGTCAAGTTAGAAGGATTAACTTTTATTTGCGAACAAGTTTAGAATTAACTAAACTATATTCTATTGATTACAAGTTTAAACCTTCGAATAAGGTAGTTTTATATATATGAATCGAATGATGTTATGAACATCATTACTACCTCAGGTTTTGTGGATAAACCTACTGGAAATGAGAAAAATAGATCTAGCCTCAAAGGATCCTTGGATGGCTTGAAAGTTCTTGAAGCAGAATCATGACATGAAAACAAGTTCAAGTAACATTTCCACTCAAAATAAGATTGTTATAGTTATAGAAATTGAATCAAAGTTTGAATATGAATATTACCTTGTATTAGAAAGATATCTTACTGTAAATAAGAAAGATTTCTTGAGGTTGGATGATCACTTTACAAGATTGGAAGTAAGCTAGCAAACTTGGAAGTATTCTTGATTTTATGAAACTAGAACTTATAGAATTTATGAAGAACACTTAGAACTTGAAGATAGAACTTGAGAGAGATCAATTAGATGAAGAAAATTGAAGAATGAAAGTGTTTGTAGGTGTTTTTGGTCGTTGGTATATGGATTAGATACAAAGGATGTGTAATTTTGTTTACATGTAAATAAGTCATGAATGATTACTCATATTTTTGTAATTTTATGAGATATTTCATGCTAGTTGCCAAATGATGGTTCCCACATATGTTAGGTGACTCACATGGGCTGCTAAGAGCTGATCATTGGACTGTATATATCAATAGTACATACCTCAAAAAGCTGTGTATTGTACGAGTACGAATACGGGTGCATACAAGTAGAATTGTTGATGAAACTGAACGAGGATGTAATTGTAAGCATTTTTGTTAAGTAGAAGTATTTTGATAAGTGTCTTGAAGTCTTTCAAAAGTGTATGAATACATATTAAAACACTACATGTATATACATTTTAACTGAGTCATTAAGTCATCATTAGTCGTTACATGTAAACGTTGTTTTGAAACCTTTAGGTTAACGATCTTGTTAAATGTTGTTAACCCATTGTTTATTATATCTAAAGAGATGTTAAATTATTACATTATCATGATATTATGATATATTAATATATCTTAGTATGATATATATACAGTTAAATGTTGTTACAACGATAATCGTTACATATATGTCTTGTTTCGAAATCATTAAGTTAGTAGTCTTGTTTTTACATATGTAGTTCATTGTTAATACACTTAATGACATGTTTACTTATCATTTATCATGATTAAATATAGTGTATCAATATCTTAATATGATTCATATGTAATTAGTAAGACGTTGTTATAACGATAATCGTTATATATATCGTTTCGAGTTTCTTAATTCAATAAACTCAATTTTATGTATATAACTCATTGTTAAAATATCTAATGAGATACTTACTTATCATAATATCATGTTAACTATATATATAATCATATATATGTCATCATATAGTTTTTAGAAGTTTTAACGTTCGTGAATCCCCGGTCAACTTGGGTGGTCAATTGTCTATATGAAACCAATTTCAATTAATCAAGTCTTAACAAGTTTGATTGCTTAACATGTTGGAAACACTTAATCATGTAAATAACAATTTAATTTAATATATATAAACATGGAAAAGTTCGGGTCACTACATAATACGCCAATTACACCCAAACACAAGTGTTAAACACTCGTCTTGCCCAAATTGACACCAAACCCTAATTTTGACCCATTTCAAAATTAATCAATCAAAAACCCCCAAATGAGTTCCAACACTTCCATAATCACTAACACTAATGATTATACCCATTATCAAAGCCTAGTCATGGCCAAAACGTCAACCAACCCAAAACCCGCCAAGTGACAAGAATAACTAGTCACCATAAACCCACTTCATCATCTAAAAGGGTTTCACAACTAATCAAGCTCAAACCCTAACTTGAATATCAATTCTAACAAATGAAATTCGGAGTTTGAACTTACCAATACTACCACAACGTAGCCGTGAACGAGATGAACAACTTTAAAACCCGAGCTTTGATGAGAATCCGACTCCTTATTCTCCAAATCAAGCTCTCTCTCTCTCTCTCTCTAAACTCTTACTCTCTCTAGGAATGATTGAGAGTGTTTGTGTGGGTGAAATGTGATCCACAAATGGGATCTAGATCAGCCTTGAAGGCTCCAAACCGACACCCAAGTGAATTGACCAAAATGCCCTTTCTAATTTAAAAAAAAAATTCAGGTGGCCCGTCAGACCATTTGGACGGCGTCCAACTCTTCTTTACTGGACGGCGTCCCCAAAATTGGACGGCGTCCCATATAGCTGAAAAAGGAAACATGGTCTTACAAGATCCAAGAGACCAATTAGAGTGCGAAACGTGGCGCGATAATCACATGTGATTGAAAAATAAAATTTTTTTTTAAAAAAAAAAATTTAAATTTTTTTTCTTCGAAAAAAAAATTTTCAAAATTTTTTTTTTCGAAATTTTTTTCTTCAATCACATGTGATTGAATTTGACATGCAGTAAATCACATGTGATCCTGTATGCGAATTACATGTGATTGTAAAACCCAAACACATGTGATTATGCATGTCAAATCCAATCACATGTGATTGAAATTTTTTTTCTTCGTAAAATGACGAATTTCAGTAAATTTGTGCTAAAACCTTTAAACACCAAGTTTTTGATCAAAACTTGATCAAATCACCGAAATTAAAGTCTAAAATTTTGAAGATATGATCACGAAACGCTAACAAACTTGATCAAATCACCGAATCAAAGTCTGTTTTCGGTTGAAATTTATTTTTTTGAAAAAAAATTTAATTTTTTTTTTCAATCACATGTGATTGGATTTGACATGCAGAATCACATATGATTGTGTTTTACAATCATATGTGATTGAGTTTTACAATCACATGTGATTAGATTTGAAATGTGTATTTAAAAAAAAATTAAATTTTTTTTTCAGAAAAAAATTTTAATTTTTTTTTAAAAGATATTTAAAAAAAATTGAATTTTTTTTTCCAATCACATGTGATTGTCGCGCCACATGTCGCGCTCTGATTGGTCCGTTAGATTTCAAGCAAATTATTATATTCAAGGGATTACGACTTGACGGTGATAAATAAATATAGTACAGGTTTCAATTTCTTAATTAGTATGGACTTTGAACTTTATTAAATCATAATGATTACTCATCAGGCACTGGTTTTAATTATGGTTGACCAAGTTCTGGCTAACTTAAAAAAATTCAATATATTGCGCTAATATAATTATAACCTAAGTTAACTTATCCATCTTTCTATCGATTAGTACCTAAATTTTGGGTGTGTTTTTATGTAACCTAATTCTTTCATTATCCACGAAACATACATTCATGATTCATGCATGCTCCTATGTAGCTTGTATATATAAAGTTATTGTGAAACACAAGTACAAAATTAAAGTTACTACTCCCAAGTAAAAAAAATTATGATCAAGGAGTATTTTGTTTGCTTTTGTCGCTCAATCATAGGTTGGATCGTATATCAACCTGTGAAGGCATGATTTGTGACTATGGAACAAATTTTTCCTTTTATTTTCTTCTTGTTTTTTTGCCATAACACCTATTCTGGAACGAGTTGAAAAGGGAATTTAAAACCAATATAATATATTATTTCTTTACTTTGTTATTTAAAGAAAAAGAAATTCAATTAATGGAGGAAAGTGATATTAGCTTTTTGCATATTAGTGTGTTTTAGACTCACTGTGTTGTCTAGTACACGCACCCAATAAAAAGTGGCACTATTTAATTAATTTCCTATAAAACATTTAAGATGGAAATGTGTTTCATAACCATATCGTATTGTGTTTTAGTTTGATTAGAAAATCACGTGTTAGAAATATGATTCTGTCATTTTACTAACAGAACTAGTTTAATAAAGTATGCCTTAACTCAGCTTCGGTACTATTTACATTTGTTTTTTTAAATACAAACTCGCATACTATATACATTTTCATATGCAACATATATATAGATGCATATACAGAGAGAGATTGAGTGGATCAAAGTGACTTTGCTTTAATATGAGTAGTTTCAAGTGCGTTGTTACTATGCAAACCCAATTTTCTTACGTCCATTTTTGTCTCATTACTTCCACCAAATCTCTATTCTCTTATATAAATTTACCATTTATGTTATGTACTATCTAAACACAAGAGCCACTGCTCATTGTTATATATAACACATACAACTTTGTTTTAGTTGCACCATGGTTCAACCCGAAATGGGATTGGAAGTCATCATCGACTCTTCGATCATCAAACAACCCACGAACCAATCCATCGTTAAAAATCAAGAAAATCGTATAAAGCGATCTCATCAGGCCATCACAACTAGAATCAATGCAGGCTACTTCAGGATTTGCATATCATTTGGTAGTCAAGCTTTGTTATGGAAAACTCTTAGTGAAAAAAAACAGAAATTCCACCAACATTCAATAACTTGTTCACCAAGTTACCCGCAACCAGTTTCTTCCTTATTTGGTGTCTAACGTTATGCATCTGTTGAAATGTCAAGCTTATCTTGTGTTGATGGGTTTTCTAACTTGCTTTGTTTGTCTGTTATTTCCAGGACTGCTGGTGCAGTGTTTCTGGTCCTTCCTTGCATGATGGTTCATTCCTCAGGGGCTATTGTTGCTGTTTGTTTGATCAAGGGGGCTGGTTGTAACATTTATGCTTTATGGAGGGTGGCTTATGTTACTCTTGGTGTATATATTGGCTGGTGATCCTCTAGGGTTAATCACCCCGTTTTTGCACCCTTGCTACTGCGATTTCTTTGTTCTCACTTTCTCCCTAAAATCCAAACTTGTGTTGATCAATCAATTGTTTGTCTCAATTGATTGATCCTGTTAATGTTATTGCATTTCATTCTCTGTAATCTTGGCACTTAATCTTGTCACCTGGTTGTATTTGGTTCTGCTTTCCTTGTGACTGATCGATTGGATATTTGTGTAATCTTGGTAATTGGTTGATTAATAAGATTGAAGATCTGTTGGTTTGGCTATTTTAACATGGTATCAGAGCGTAGGCTTCAGATCTGTTGGTGATTTGATCAGATTGAAAGAAACCCTAATTTTGAAATTAGGGTTAGGGTTTGATCTGGTTCCGTTCGTGTTCTGGGCTGGTCTCCATCTGTTATCTTCTTTCGCTGTCTTCTGTTGCTGTGATTAGAGCGTAATTGCTCTATAGGGGAGTCCCTTTTCCTCTTTCTCTCCTTGTCTTTTCTTTTACCCTTGTGACTGAATCCCGATGCCCAACTCTTGATCCATGTTCTTGAAACGTGTGAAAACCTGATCAAGCATCTGGTTGATTCTTGCCCTCTTCTTATTGTTTTATGTTCCTGTCTCTTTTTTCTTACAGGTTTTGTGATCTTGCTTGCTGTGTGATTCTCTGTCTAATTGGTTGTGTCTGGTATATCTGTGTGTGGTTCTTGACTCTGGTGGGTTTGTTAATATGGGTGAAGTCACTTTGATTACCAAACTGGACTTTGGTGACCCTCTTTACCTTCATCCCAGTGATAGTTCTGCTACACCTCTTATCACCTTAAAACTAAAAGGAACTGAGAACTATAAAATATGGAGTAGGTCTGTTTTTCTTGCTCTTGAAACAAAAAATAAAGTTGGTTTTTTTGATGGTACTTGTATTAAAAACACTACCGATGAAGTGCTTTCTAAACAATGGGATAGATGTAATTCTGTTGTCTTATCTTGGTTGCTTGGGTCTATTGCTGATGAACTTTATCCTGGTCTAATTTTCTCTGAAAATGCTTTAACTGTATGGACTGAACTAAAAGAAACATATGATAAAATTGATGGATCTGTTATTTTCAATGTTCATCATAAAATCAACTCTTTGAAACAAAATGGGTCATCTTTATCTGAATATTATCATAGCTTAAATGCTTTATGGAAACAATATGATACCCTGGTTGTCATACCTACTTGTGTTTGTGCTGCTGCTACCCATATTGCTGATCATAATAAGACCCTCAAACTCATGCAATTCCTCATGGGATTGGATGACTGCTATGTGTCTGTCAGGAGCAATCTCCTTTTAAGAGACCCCCTGCCTGAAGTTAAAACTGCCTATGCTGTGGTATCTAGGGAAGAATCTCATAGAGGTTTCTCCAACAAAGATACCACACCAAAACCACAGACCTCTGCTTTCATTGCCCAAACCTCAAATCAAATATTTCAGAATAATAATGGCCACAATAAAGGTCCCAACACCAACCTTAAGTGCAAGAAATGTAGTAAATTGGGTCACACAATTGAAAGATGTTATGAAATTATTGGTTATCCTCCTGGTTTTAAAAGAAATGGTCCTAATTCTAGTAATTGGAGACCTACTGCCCCCAAACCATCTGTTAACAATAGTGTCACCCAAAGTGTTCCTAACCTTTCAGATGAGGGTAACCCCTCTTCTCCTGTCACACCCATGTCCTTTTCAAATGAACAAATGTTGAAGCTTCTTAGCCTCATCAATGATAAGCCATCTGCCTCTTCCAGTCATGCCAATGCTTCAGGTACTTTTGTCAACAACAGCAAAGAGTTTAACTCTAACTTTGATAAAAAAATTTAACTTCAACTGTTCTCAAAACAAAGCCATTTATCCCAGTTGGATCATTGATTCTGGTGCAAACCAGCACATGACTATGTCTGAAAAACACCTTTGTGATGTCATTGATGTGTCAAAATTTAATCTTTCTGTTGGTCACCCAAATGGGACCAGGGCGAAAATCATGTGGGTTGGGAATTTAAAACTTACCAATGATCTGACCTTGTTTGATGTCCTTGTTGTTCCTGAATATTGTGTCAGTCTCCTATCTGTGCATAAGCTTTCCAAAGATAGTAAACTAATGGTTAGCTTCAATGATTCTAAATGTTATATTCAGGACTTGAAAAAGGGGACTATAAAGGGGACTGGTAGCCAACATGATGGCCTTTACTTGTTTGATTCAAGTCCTTATGTGAGTAACTGCTTTGTGTCTTCTAAACTTTGGCACTCTAGATTGGGACATCCTTCCAATCAAGTCTTAAAAGTCTTAAAACAAAAGTTAAACTTAAAAGATATTCATGAAAATGATCCCTGTGATGTTTGTCACCAAGCAAAACAAACTAGGGATCCTTTTCCTCTAAGTGACCATAAGTCCAATTCTCTTGGTGATTTAATACATCTTGATTTATGGGGCCCCTTTAGAATTCAAAGTAGAGAAGGTTTTAAATACTTCTTGACCATTGTTGATGACTATTCCAGGGCTGTTTGGTTGTATATGCTAAAAACTAAAGATGAGGTCTATGAAAATGTCAATATTTTTGTAAACCTCATTGAAAATCAGTTTTCTGCTAAAATTAAAACCTTTAGAAGTGATAATGGTACTGAGTTCTTGAACTCTAGGTTTTTTAATCTCATGTCAAATAAAGGAATCATCCATCAAACCACGTGTGCCTATACACCACAACAGAATGGAATAGTTGAAAGGAAACATAGGCACTTGTTAAATGTTGCAAGGGCACTTATGTTTCAAGGGGGTTTACCTTTGAATATGTGGAGTGAATGTGTTCTAACTGCTTGTTACTTGATTAATAGGACTCCTACTGTCGTGCTTTCTGGAAAGACCCCTTATGAAATGATTTTTAAATGTGAACCCAATCTCTCCCACCTAAGGTGTTTTGGCTGCCTGTGTTTTGCTGCTGTCTTAAATCCTTCTGATAAGTTTCAAAGTAGGTCTTTAAAATGTGTTCTTATTGGTTTTTCAAATGAGAAAAAAGGTTACAAACTTTATGATATAGAGTCAAAAACTGTTCTATATTCTAGAGATGTCAAGTTCTATGAAACTGTTTTTCCTTTAAAGTCAAAAGATTTTGTGAGTAATGAAAATGTTTTAAATCACAAAAACTTCTTCAATCATGAAAACTTCACCTTTTTTGAGTCAAATACTGAAAGTCCCAATGATGAAGGGAGAGATGTAAGTGATAATGATGGCAGTAGTGATGGTGATCATGGCTCTAGTCATTCTAACAATGACAATGAACCTGATCATAGTCCTACAGCAACTTTAGATGATCACCTTACTTCTCCTGAGGGTAATGATGTCAACATTAATGATGGGTCACAGCAAACTGAGGTTCAAAATAAACCTGAAAATCTAAGGAGGTCTTCCAGAAATCCTGTCATGCCTAGAAAATTTGATGACTTTGTGGTTGAGGGTAAAGTTAAATATGGTATAGAAAAAGTGGTCAATTATTCTATGTTAAACTCTGAAAATTTGTGTTTTGTGTCTAATCTGAATAAATCTATTGAACCAAAAGATTATGAGCAAGCTTGCCTTGACCCCAATTGGGTTGAGGCTATGAACCTTGAAATGGAAGCTCTCATTAGAAATAACACTTGGGTCATTACAGACCTTCCCAATGACAGAAAACCTGTTGGTAATAAATGGATCTATAAGATTAAGTACAAGTCCAATGGGGAGATTGAAAGATACAAGGCTAGACTGGTAGCAAAAGGGTACAGTCAAAAGGAGGGTATTGACTATGATGAGACCTTTTCTCCTGTGGTAAAACATGTCACTGTGAGATGTTTCATCACTATTGTTGTTCAAAATGGCTGGCCTCTATACCAGCTTGATGTTAACAATGCTTTTCTGTATGGTGACCTTAATGAGGATGTTTATATGACTTTGCCCAAAGGATATTATGGTGATTCTGATAAAAACAAAGTCTGTAAACTGTCTAAATCCTTGTATGGGCTTAAACAAGCTCCAAGGCAGTGGAATGAAAAATTAAATGCTGCTTTAATTGAAAATGTCTTTACTCAAAGTGAATCTGATTATTCTCTTTATGTGAAAACTGTGACAATGTGTTTGTTGCCTTGCTTGTCTATGTGGATGATATTGTGATTACTGGGAATAACCCTGGTGAAATAGACCAAGTCAAAACCTTTTTAAAATCTAAATTTATGATTAAGGATCTGGGAAAACTGAAATATTTTCTTGGTATTGAAATTCTGGATAATGATGATGGTATATGCATGTCACAAAGGAAGTATTGCCTAGATTTGTTAAATGACTATGGTCTGCTTGGTTGTAAACCTGTGTCTACTCCTATTGAGCAAAACCTTTGTGTTGCTTGTGAACCCAGTAACAATGACAAGCTGCTTGTTAACATCACTGAGTACCAAAAACTTGTGGGGAGACTTATCTATTTGTCTCTTACCAGACCTGACATTGCCTATGCTGTTCATGTTCTCAGTCAGTATATGCATGCCCCTCTGCAATCACATTTTGATCTGGCCTTTAGGGTTTTAAGGTATCTTAAAGGTGGCCCTGGAAAAGGAATTCAAATGATGAAGGGCAAGGGGTATTCTCTGTATGCTTACTGTGATTCAGACTTGGCAAAATGCAAGCTAGACAGGAAATCTGTCACAGGATACTTAGTATTCTTTTGTGGCTCTCTTGTTTCTTGGAAAAGTAAAAAACAAGCCACTATCTCCAGATCCTCAGCTGAAGCTGAATATAGGGCCATGGGGTCCACTGCTTGTGAAATTGTGTGGCTGAAAAATCTTCTGCTTGACTTTAACATCAAAGTCAACCTTCCCATAACCCTGTTTTGTGACAATAGCTCAGCTATTCAAATTGCAGCCAACCCTGTTTTTCATGACAGAACAAAACACTTTGATATTGATCTTCATTTTATAAGGCACAAAGTTTCCTCTGGTCTTATTAGAAATGAAAAAATCGAGTCTGCAAACCAACTTGCAGATATTTTAACAAAAGGGTTGAGCTCTGCCCAACATAATCTTCTTTCAAAAGGGTTGGGTCTTGTTGATATGTTCCAAAATAAGCTTGAGGGGGGATGTTGAAATGTCAAGCTTATCTTGTGTTAATTGGTTTTCTAACTTTCTTTGTTTGTCTGTTATTTCCAGGACTGCTGGTGCAGTGTTTCTGGTCCTTCCTTGCATGATGGTTCATTCCTCAGGGGCTATTATTGCTGTTTGTTTGATCAAGGGGGCTGGTTGTAACATTTATGCTTTATGGAGGGTGGCCTATGTTACTCTTGGTGTATATATTGGCTGGTGATCCTCTAGGGTTAATCACCCCGTTTTTGCACCCTTGCTACTGCGATTTCTTTGTTCTCACTTTCTCCCTAAAATCCAAACTTGTGTTGATCAATCAATTGTTTGTCTCAATTGATTGATCCTGTTAATGTTATTACATTTCATTCTCTGTAATCTTAGCACTTAATCTTGTCACCTGGTTGTATTTGGTTCTGCTTTCCTTGTGACTGATCGATTGGATATTTGTGTAATCTTGGTAATTGGTTGATTAATAAGATTGAAGATCTGTTGGTTTGGCTATTTTAACAGCATCTTTGTCTCTCTCGCTATCCTTTACATTTTTAGATGCATTTTTCGCTTCAACTTGGTAAAAGCAGAATTCCATCATCATGTTGGAGTGAATTACCTTTTTACCCCTTGGATTTCATTGCTTTTGTTACTTCAATCCGCCCCATCGTTCATTCTTGTGAATAAATACTCTTGTGAATACGTATGGTGGCCACTTATCATGCCTATAATTGCTCTTGATGTTAAGATATACGGACAGTGGTTCACAACCGAAAAATGATTTCTGTCAATGGTGGCTAACCCTATGAGTCAGATGTCCGTGATTGGGAACTTAGTAGGAGCCCATGCCGCAATTAAATTTGGATGGACCGAAAGTGGTATTTGCTTATTTACATTAGGAATGACACACTATTTGGTGGTTTTTATTACTCTTTACCAACGATTATCAGGCAATAATCACCTCCCCTCAAGGCTTCGACCCATTTTCTTCCTTTTTGTTGCAACCCCAAGCGTGTCCGCGTTAGCTTGGAATTCGATTAATGGAGACTTTGATGTCTTATGCAAAATGCTCTTTTTTCTATCCTTGTTTCTATTTGCATCATTGGTATGTTACTATGTATGTTACTAGCTTTTTTATATGTTTGAACTTGAACAATGCTAAACGTAGCCCTAATTAATTAAGAACTAATAATAACCTTACTACATTTAAATTTATAAACTTAGTTAGAATTAATTATAAAGTATAAATATTTCTTTCTAATATCGAATTTCCATATTTAAATTTGATATTAGTATTTATTTATGGTAATTGTGAGTTATCATTTGGACTACGTTTAAGATTCTTGAACTGTAAAGTTAATGACTTTTCTAAAGGAACCATTAAATTGGGACGAATGAAGTAGTATAAAATATCATTTGATAGATTGCTTGTTAATTGACATTTATACTTTGTGATATGATATAATAGGCTAGTCAACCGGTGCTTTTCAAGAAATCGGTGAAAAGCTTCACTATGGCATGGTGGGCTTTCTCATTTCCACTTTCTTTTCTTGCATTAGCTTCAACTGCATACGCTCAAGAGGCAAAAGGGGCGGTAGCTGTTGGTTATTAATGCCCAAGACACAACTTATGTCTATACTACTAATGACGTTTGAACCTAAAGGGTCACACACTGTAACACCCCGCCAAAATCTCCATTGACGCGGATGTTAACTCTGGTCCCAATGCTTGGCTTGACTTCTAAGTAACAGCAGAGTTCTACAGCGGAAGCAATATATCTAAGTACCTGAGACAAAACATGCTTAAAAGTGTCAACCAAAATGGTTGAGTGAACAACATAGGTTTATCAATAATAACCAAGTTTTTAGACTACAAGATTTAATTATAAAGTTCAATCAGTTCGGTAGTAGTGCTGAGGTGTATGATATCGAGACTAAACAAAGTTACCCCGTGATCACTTTTATTCGTGCGTGTCGTTAAATCATTATTATGTAACCAAAGACCAGTGGTCAAATGCTTAGAGACGTCACTCTCAATAGCGCTATTCACAATAACTAAGCTTACCAAATTCCAGTAATTAACGATATCATGGTAGGGATTTAGCATGAATCAAAGCATGCAGCACAGTTTGAACTAATCAAAAGAAAGTTTTCATGTACTTGTGCCTAAGCGTAAAACAGTTTGAAAGCAAGCATGTGTCTCACCCCAAAGTTTAAAATAAGTAAATAAAGAAAGTTAAAAAGCAGGGCTATGA
The DNA here is from genome assembly GCF_046630445.1 of Rutidosis leptorrhynchoides. NCBI lineage: Eukaryota > Viridiplantae > Streptophyta > Magnoliopsida > Asterales > Asteraceae > Rutidosis > Rutidosis leptorrhynchoides. The sequence continues at coordinate 294,794,662 of NC_092333.1, forward strand.
AGTTCACCTTAATAGCAGATAGATATTCCACGCAAGTTATATGATCGGAGTGTTGAACACGGAGATCTCAACCTAGAGATATTATGTTCGATTAGTTAATGTCTAATAGACGTAAAGTTTGTTTATTAATATAGTAAACTATATTAACAGTGACCGTTCTCAAGAAAAGTTGTATTTATATAAGTGATATTATACTTAGTGTTATTAAGTGTTACTATATAATTAGGTGTATAGGTTATACTAATAATAGTATTATTATTTACTTTAATCAATTAATATGTATATCTATCATTATATGTTACATCTATAAATATACCTCTATGTGATACATACATATATATTCTTTATTATTATTATACATGTATGCGTTCAATACTATATGATATATATATAGTAGGTGTATGTGTTACATATATAATAGTGTAAGATGGTACATATACATATACTTATTACTTTTCTTATTATTAGGTTTACTAACTTATAATAATACTTACTTAATACACGTTTATTCATACATACACACGTACACATATACATACATATATACACATACATATACACGTATGTATATATTTACATATACACACACACATATACACACAGTGTATACATGCACATACGCACGTATGCATGCATGCATGCACGTATATCATCTTCATTATTTATTATTCCACCATCAAATATTACTAACAATTATTCATTCTCACATAAAATCATAACTTTTTATTATGATCATAACCTAATAACATTAATCATCGCATAAAATCATATCCTTTTTACCATAATCAAACTTAGTAACATTTACATAAGATCATAAGCCTAATAATTTTTCATAACTTTTTATCATTTTAATTTCCAAGATACTTAATCAAGTAGCCTAGCTTATTAATCAATAATCACGATCCAAATCTTCATCTCCTACTATTATTATTATCTAGTCTTATTATTATTCTTACATGATCAAATTAATTACTAAACCATAATCAACTCTAACTTATTAATCCTTAAATCATAGGCATACTTTTAATCTTATTCATTAATCATCTAACTTAACATAAACTTCTAACATAACTTAACCCAAAACTTGTAACCTATCCATAAACTTTTAAATTTTAACCATCCTTAACCTTATTCATTAAGTTAACATGTTATTACTACAAGATTTATGATCATAACTTATTTTAATCACACTCAATCTTATTACTAATATTCATAATTCATTATAAAGTTTTCTTTTAAATTTAACATAGTTAATTCATTAATCTTTAACATCTAACAACATGATCTTTATAATTCAATCATGCTTTCTTAATTCATATTCATAAATAATACTTAAAGTAAATAAGTTTATAAGTGATATGAAGCTAGGGTTTTAGAGCTACCTTATGAGGATTAAAATCAAGAATTGATGGTGAATGAGGACTGCACAGGAACAGATACCTAGCAGCTGCAGCAACGACCCAAATCAGATGATCTTGGGTTTGACTTGTCACGACACAACAGTAGGTACAGCAGCAGCGAAACTCCGAATACTAGGGCTGTTTTGATCACGTTTTACAGCAGGAAAACAAGAAAAGAAAATGCAGCAAAAAGTCAATTTAAATGGCTGTTATGATGGCGATTTGCAGGAGGGTTGGAGGCTGTTTTGTGTCAACTGAGAATGGATGTGGAAAGGGCTGTAACAGCAGGCAGAAGTGGCGAGTTGTAGGCTTGTTGATGGAGGGTTTTGAAGCCGATGCAACAGCAGATTTTTGAGGGTTGTTGGTCGACTAATCAGGAGGCTGGATGGTGGCTGTTTAGTTGACACAAATAAAGGGAAAGCTGGATGGATCAAGTCAATAATTGCAGCAGGAATTGGTGATGTTTTTATTCGACACATAAGAGAGAATGCAGGAGGGAAAGTGTCGACTATTGCAGGGATTTTTGTGAATAAATTTGGGATAAAATTTAATGAGAAACTTGATGCCTTTTATAGCTAAATTCTAGTTTCCTAATCCCACTAAAATTACTTGGAAATCAAGGAGTTAAATTAGAGTTTGGCTAGGATAGGTTCCTTTGTGATCAAGTTGGTTTCCCCTTTTTTTTATATACTAGCAAAAATTTTATGCAAAAACATATTTATATATTTTTTTTTACGGCATTTACTATATTTATAATTTTATTATATATTTATATATATTTTTTTGATTAAAGTTATTATTATTATTATTATTATTATTATTATTATTATTATTAGGGTTACATTTATTTAAATACATTTATTTAATTATTAGTCCCTAGCTTTTATAAATTTTTACTTAGTCCTTAATAGTTTAATTTATATATAATGCCATAATTAATTAATTCATATAGTTTATTTATTAATTTTTTTAATATTAGGGTTAGGGTTTTAGAGTAATAGATTAATGTATTAATTTAGATCATTAATTATAAACGGATAATAACCTAACTCAAATATACAAAACAACTTGGTGAATCCTAAGGGAAATCTGATAAACTCAAATTGGAAAAATGAGGGTTGTTATAGTACCTCCCCGTTAATTTAAACTTCGTCCCGAAGTTTCAGAAAGACTTCTCGGATGCATCAATGTTTGAAAAAAAAATATAAGGATATTTCCGCTTCATCTGGTCTTCACGTTCCCAGGTATACTCGGGGGCTCTACATGAATTCCAACGGATTTTTTTGGCAATAGGAATTGTTGTCCCGTTTCAAGCGTTTGATCTCACGATCCATAACTTCTACAGGTTCTTCTATGGAGGGCATTTTTATTATCAATGCGGGGGTCGTTCAAAAGAATAATATGAATGTCACCTGACTAGGTTTTCTCAAAAGGGATTGTGATGTTACAAGCATTTCAGTAAATCAGATACCTGAAATGTGCCACGAACATTACTAAGCTTATTTAAAACCATTGAGCGCTTATGTTGCCATTAGGGCAGACAATCAGAGAAAAGTACTTGGAGACCACAGCCATGTAGTTTGATGCATGACTTGTGTTTGTTAGAGATGGTACCGACTTCAAATTCCGGAAGATAACCATAGACATCTTACCTTTGGTTTTCAAGAAATATCTAATGTGAATAGACGAAATGACATTCCAGCTGGGGAGTCACTAATCAGGCTTATATGCAACGCAAGCCATAATTACTAAAATGCCCACAGAATGGTACGAGTGATTAATGAAAGATATCGTTCAACATATTATAATACATGCGAACTTATCCTTGGAAATAGTTTTTGACAGCACGTTGTGGAATGTAACTTTATGATCATGATTTCAGTTACATGTCAAATCAGGGATCGAAACTTGACTAGGATAATGTCCAGTTGCAACCCACGAAGAAATGTCATAAACGTTTAAGGTATATCTTTTATAGAGGATATCGAGGATTTTAAATTATATTTCTGATAGAAAACCGCACGAAAAGGTGTGATCTCTTAATGAGATAGACGTTCTCGCACCTATGGCGAGTCGATCTAGGATTCATTTTCACTCATGGGTTTAAGGTTGGATGAGAAGAAATGAGAATCATTGGTTATAAGGAATAGTGTACACCAGGTGAGAAAATCTCCAAAAATGCTTTCTTGTGCCAAAAAGATATTAAATCATAGAATTGACGTTTTACGAGGTTGCTGTGATTTAGTCGTGAGATATCAGAAGTAAAATTTTCGGAGGATAGATAGTTTTGATTGATGAACTTAATGATAAGTTTCGGAGGGCAAGAGGAATTGTGATTACTACGTGGTGTAGAATAATAAGAAAAATTTTATATAAACAAGTAATGAAGATTTTCATAGAAGTTCGAGTTGTTTAAGGTGACAATTTAAAAGGAAACAAAGTTCTTAGTAAAACTAGAGTTATGTACAACATGTACTTTTTTTTTATAAGTAAAATATCTTTTGAATAAAGGAATTGATTTGAGAAAAGTGAGAGTAAAATTTTATGTGTACTAGTCAAAATAAATAAAGGTAAATTTTATTTACTTTACTATGTAAACATATACGATTTTTAAAATTTGCACGAATGGAAGTAAATAAATTTATTTCATAAAATTTTTGAGAGAATCGCACTGGTTAAAAATAGTGTGTATAAATTTTTGGTAACAGAATTTTCATATTTTGGAGGTTACAAGTTGAAAAAAGATCGACGAAGATCGGGTGAAGGTATTTTGAAAATTTCAAGTTATTTTTAAGCAAAAATGTTGCGAGGTAATGTAATCTATTGTATTTAAATACGGCTATTGTTTATTATTAGGACATATGTTCTCGGAATTCAAAATGTTCATGTGTGAAGCTATTGCTGACAAGTGAGATATGAATGGTAGAGTATGAGAACGTGATAGTGAATGTGGTGTTTATAATATCTTCGTTTGATTATTCAAATGAAAATCTTGCGAGTGGTTATCGCTTATCTTCGACAGGTTTCCTAATGGGTTTCTGAAAAATCTACACTAGGGTCGTAATTGCAGATAACAGGAGGCATGCTGGGGGTGTCACTTCAGGTTAGTTAAGAACAGGCATCCTTCCTTCCAGCGGGGATGTGATAATTAAGCGTCAAAGAGATAAGTTTTTTAAGAAAGAAAGAATGCAAAGCTTTACAACGTTTATGGCATAGGAGAGTTTGTTAATCTACTCATGGGTATGAGATAGATAGTTTGGTTGGAAAACGAGCTCTTAGTATCACTACAAATCAGATGATGATTACCCTTCATGTAATAACATTGAGATTTTTAAATGAATGGCTTGGAATTTTTTTTTTCTTTGATTCACTTTCTATTCCATTATTCCATATGTCATGATATTGGAATTTCTATATGAATTACCGTAATATAATCACGTCGGCCAAGCGTCATTATACTTCACTAATTCATATTTCCATTCCAAAGTCACTCCATAAGGTCAGGACATGTGATCAAAGTTAGATAGTTGACATGGGAATGTTGAGTCATGAGTGACATCCCTTCGTTTCACCAACCGAGATGGTCTTATAACTCGCGTGAGTCAAAGAATACTTTGGATCACAATGGCGAAGTCAGGTCATAGGATATGTTTGGATATGATAACAATCACATACTAACCGATCCTTTAGGGTCGGGATCAGGCAAGATGATAGGGTTTTGGCTTGACATCCTTAGGAAAGGATACATAATGTCAGAAGAGGTAAAAGCATGTAGTAAGATGGATTGGTAGTATAAAGATTATGGGAAAGCACTTAAAACTAAGGCAGGAAAGGTTATAGACCTAAAGATTGCTAAGGCACCCACATAAAGCACACATAGAATGCAATCCTGGTTCTCTATAACAAGCCCTGGGTCTTCTAAATTACATAATGAGATAGGTATGGTGGCATTCTATTGTTGGAATACAAGTAAGTCATGGCTCTTATTCTAAGAGTCAGACGTGTAAGTATAGTTCCTATAGCAAAGTATTTCTAAAGATTTTGAATGGTATAGGAGTTCTAGGCATAACAAATATAAGTGAACTTAATGCACAAAATCTAGAATGTAATGCAAATAATCAATGCAAATGAACAACTCAGTTATAGACTAGACTCACTAATGCATCCTAACTATTCATGTTAGTCACACCAATGTAACCTAGTTCCCTATAACCAGAACTCTCATACCAACTGTAACACCCCGCCAAAATCGCCATTGACGCGGATGTTAACTCTGGTCCCAGTGCTCGGCTTGACTTCTAAGTAACAGCAGAGTTCTACAGCGGAAGCAATATATCTAAGTACCTGAGACAAAACATGCTTAAAAGTGTCAACCAAAATGGTTGAGTGAACAACATAGGTTTATCAATAATAACCAAGTTTTTAGACCACAAGATTTAATTATAAAGTTCAATCAGTTCGATAGTAGTGCTGAGGTGTATGATATCGAGACTAAACAAAGTTACCCCGTGATCACTTTTATTCGTTCGTGTCATTAAATCATTATTATGTAACCAAAGACCAGTGGTCAAATGGTTAGAGACGTCACTCTCAATAGCGCTATTCACAATAACTAAGCTTACCAAATTCCAGTAATTAACGATATCATGGTAGGGATTTAGCATGAATCAAAGCATGCAGCACAGTTTGAACTAATCAAAAGAAAGTTTTCATGTACTTGTGTCTAAGCGTAAAACAGTTTGAAAGCAAGCATGTGTCTCACCCCAAAGTTTAAAATAAGTAAATAAAGAAAGATAAAAAGCGGGGCTATGAAGTTCACCTTAATAGCAGATAGATATTCCACGCAAGTTATATGATCGGAGTGTTGAACACGGAGATCTCAACCTAGAGATATTATGTTCGATTAGTTAACGTCTAATAGACGTAAAGTGTGTTTATTAATATAGCAAACTATATTAACAGTGACCGTTCTCAAGAAAAGTTGTATTTATATAAGTGATATTATACTTAGTGTTATTAAGTGTTACTATATAATTAGGTGTATAGGTTATACTAATAATAGTATTATTATTTACTTTAATCAATTAATATGTATATCTATCATTATATGTTACATCTATAAATATACCTCTATGTGATACATATATATATATTCTTTATTATTATTATACATGTATGCGTTTAATACTATATGATATATATATATATATATATATATATATATATATATATATATATATATATATAGTAGGTGTATGTGTTACATATATAATAGTGTAAGATGGTACATATACATATACTTATTACTTTTCTTATTATTAGGTTTACTAACATATAATTTTACTAACTTATAATAATACTTACTTAATACACGTTTATTCATACATACACACGTACACATATACATACATATATACACATACATATACACGTATGTATATATTTACATATACACACATATATATACACACAGTGTATACATGCACATACGCACGTATGCATGCATGCATGCACGTATATCATCTTCATTATTTATTATTCCACCATCAAATATTACTAACCATTATTCATTCTCACATAAAATCATAACTTTTTATTATGATCATAACCTAATAACATTAATCATCGCATAAAATCATATCCTTTTTACCATAATCAAACTTAGTAACATTTACATAAGATCATAAGCCTAATAATTTGTCATAACTTTTTATCATTTTAATTTCCAAGATACTTAATCAAGTAACCTAGCTTATTAATCAATAATCACGATCCAAATCTTCATCTCCTACTATTATTATTATCTAGTCTTATTATTATTCTTACATGATCAAATTAATTACTAAACCATAATCAACACTAACTTATTAATCCTTAAATCATAGGCATACTTTTAATCTTATTCATTAATCATCTAACTTAACATAAACTTCTAACATAACTTAACCCAATACTTGTAACCTATCCATAAACTTTTAAATTTTAACCATCCTTAACCTTATTCATTAAGTTAACATGTTATTACTACAAGATTTATGATCGTAACTTATTTTAATCACACTCAATCTTATTACTAATATTCATAATTCACTATAAAGTTTTCTTTTAAATTTAACATAGTTAATTCATTAATCTTTAACATCTAACAACATGATCTTTATAATTCAATCATGCTTTCTTAATTCATATTCATAAATAATACTTAAAGTAAATAAGTTTATAAGTGATATGAAGCTAGGGTTTTAGAGCTACCTTATGAGGATTAAAATCAAGAATTGATGGTGAATGAGGACTGCACAGGAACAGATACCTAGCAGCTGCAGCAACGACCCAAATCAGATGATCTTGGGTCTGACTTGTCACGACACAACAGCAGGTACAACAGCAGCAAAAATCCGAATACTTGGGCTGTTTTGATCACGTTTTACAGCAGGAAAACAAGAAAAGAAAAGGCAGCAAAAAGTCAATTTAAATGGCTGTTATGATGGCGATTTGCAGGAGGGTTGGAGGCTGTTTTGTGTCGACTGAGAAGGGCTGTGGAAAGGGCTGTAACAGCAGGCAGAAGTGGCGAGTTGTAGGCTTGTTGATGGAGGGTTTTGAAGCCGATGAAACAGCAGATTTTTGAGGGTTGTTGGTCGACTAATCAGGAGGCTGGATGGTGGTTGTTTAGTCGACACAAATAAAGGGAAAGCTGGATGGAACAAGTCGACAATTGCAGCAGGAATTGGTGATGTTTTTAGTCGACACATAAGAGAGAATGCAGGAGGGAAAGTGTCAACTATTGCAGGGATTTTTGTGAATAAATTTGGGATAAAATTTAATGAGAAACTTGATGCCTTTTATAGCTAAATTCTAGTTTCCTAATCCCACTAAAATTACTTGAAAATCAAGGAGTTAAATTAGAGTTTGGCTAGGATAGGTTCCTTTGTGATCAAGTTGGTTTCCCCTTTTTTTTATATACTAGCCAAAATTTTATGCAAAAACATATTTATATATTTTTTTTACGGCATTTACTATATTTATAATTTTATTATATATTTTCTAAAACGTATCATAACAGCGGTATTGCGGTATTGTGTACGTGTTTGCTAGCAGTACGTTCTCATTGGTCCCATAGCGAGGTATTTGACCTCTATATGATACGTTTTAGAAAATATTGCATTCGTTTCATAAAAAGCACATCATTATTATACATAATGCGTGTTTTAAACAAGTGGACGATTATTTAAGAAATAATCCCCAAAATACATCGGTTTCCAAATACTACACGCGTGACGTAACAGTTGAATATAATACATGGCAAAGGTATTATTGAATGCAACACTTTATTTAAATAAAAGTATGAGACTCCATGCACAGCTTGCTCAGATAATGCAACAGCGGAAGACTTTCTTAAGGACCTGAGAATAAACATGCTTAAACAGTCAACACAAAGGTTTGGTGAGATATATAGGTTTATCATCGATATAAATATAGACTACAAGATTTCATAGTTATAAATATATGTACACTCTCAAGTGTATAAAAGTATTCTATAAGTTGTTGAGCGTTTCGGTAACTATACTTAACCATTAATGTGGCATATTCCCTTTATTATGAAATCTCCCTACAATGTACCAAGTGTAGTAAAAACAAAGTACTATGCAACCGTTTACGATACTAGAGCGACTAGCCCGGTTGGGGTTGTCAAACCCGATAGATCTATCCATAGGATTCGCGTATACATGTTCTTACAACATGTAAATATTAGTTACCAAGCTATTAGGGAGGATATGCAAAGTGGTACAACTCAACGTAGAATATATTTTAAGTACTTGTGTCTATGGCGTAAAACATAAAATGCATGTATTCTCATCCCAAAATATTTGTAGAGTTTACAAATGGGACTATATACTCACAGTAGTAAAAGTATATTAATAATAAGTTTTCAACTTATTAAAAATATGACCGTCGTCCTTGGATTCACGAACCTATAACAATAATAACGATTCAAATAATAATACGACATATGAATAAAATAAAGCAAGTTTATAGAATACTTATATAATAATTTTTAACATTTTATGTTAGTAGTCTATTGTTAGTAGTCCTTTGTTAGTAGTCCAAAATAGTCTGAAAAGTCCAACAGTCCAATAATCAGTATATATATATATATATATATATATATATATATATATATATATATATATATATATATATATATATATATATATATAATCTTAGAATTACCCCACGACGTATTATATACGTATTGTCTTTGCATCAACCCAGAGATGTATTGTATACGTATTGTCTTAGAATTAACTAAGACATATTGTGTATGTATTGTCTTAGGATTTATCAAAACGTATTGTATACTTATTGTGTTAGGACTTACCAAGAATATTATTATACATATATACAATCACAGAATTAATCAAGATTATAATATTTTTTTATAATACTGAAAACATGTCCAAATATATATAGGATATAGGAAAATTTAACAAGGATATGGTTAAAATAGTTTTTATAATATAAATTTCGTCCATACAACGTTAATTTTAGCAGATTTTGTTTTGCTCGCCAAATATTAATTACAATTCCGTTTAAAGTGAATCAAATTGCTATGGATTCATTAAGAAGTAAATTTTACAAAACCAATTCGAAAAGTTCATCCCAAGTAATAATTTTTAGAGCTTTACCCTCTTTTTGTGTCGGTGGACAGATTTGGAAAAATCCCGGCACCCACCCAATATATGATTTTTGATATAAAAAAAAAATACTTCCACTTTGTCTAAAATCACGAAAAAAATACTGGAAATCTTATTTACATATATTAACATATTTCCAAAGTCTTAGCCTCGAACTCAAAGTCTAAGATATGTTTTTAATTCCCAACCCAAAATAGCCCGCTTTTTACCGAATGGAGATTAAAGGATATATGTTAAGTTTCAAGGTTTTCTTCATATGTACAAGTTATAAGTTCTTATATTAACTTAATATAACATCATAATACATATAAATAAGTGTTATTAGAGTTAAGTTAGAAAGATTATATTAGTTTTTCAAACAAGCTTGGTGTTCACCAAAACAAGTTCTAGTTTTTACAAGTTTTATAAGCATAATAACATAGCAATTATACAAGGAATTGAACAAGGATTTTGAGAAGTATTTTACCTTGATTATGAAGAGGAAAGTTGCTGAGATTAAAGTATGATATGAGAGCATTCAAGTGTGTGTTTTTAGTTTAAGAAAATGTGGAGTAAAAATGAGTTAAAATGGTCCTTATTTATAAGCTTATAATTTTGACTTTTAGTAAAAATATCTAAGATAAGTTAAATTGTATTAAGTCATGCATGACATATTAAATTGATTAGGTAATGGATGACATATTACACAAATAATTGCTTACCAATAGTAAATACTTCTAGAAGCTGTGTATAATACGGGTAAAAATATTGTATGAATGCGAGTAGAATTCTTGAGGAAATTGAACGGAAATACGAGTATAGCTATCATTTATATGTATTGGTATATTATAAAGTGTATTCAATACTTGTAAGGATGTATTTACACTCGTAATACATTATATGTATATACATTTTAACATAAGTTAATTACGTCGTTTAAATAGTAACATATATTTTGTTCAAAAACTCTTTAAATTAGTAGTATGAAAATATATATATAATACTTTGTTAATATACTTAATGAGATATTTAATTATCATATTTTCAAGTTAAATATATATATAAATCCATATATATACACAATAATTAAACAATTAAACAATTAAATCAAGTTATGATGTTCGTGAATCGTCGGAATAAAAGGGTGACCAAAAGCTTGTGTAAAACTCTTTCCGGAGGTTCAAAATTTATTAATATTCATTGCTTATCAAGTCGGAATTATATAAAGATTAAGTTTAAATTTGGTCGGAAATTTTCGGGTCGTCACAGACATGATCACCAGGATGGCCCAAGCGATTGTGCCAAAGTGGTTGACTCGACGTAAGTAAAGCAATGTTTGATAGGTTAGACGGAGTAACAGGGTAAAGATCACCATCACTGTCACATCGAAGAAGAGTATGTTTGGTCCGAGCATCTTTTACGGAAAAACCAAATTCGTCGAATTCAATGGTGGATTTGTTATCTTTATTAAATTGTTTCACGGAAATACATGCGTGTTGAAAACGTCGTTGGTTATTCCTGTTACTGTACCCGGGCCTTGGTTGCTGTTTTGGACTGAAAAATATGTTGCGGGCCTGTGGTGAAAATTGATTAAAGTGCCAAGCCCAAAGTGGTGGGGGATATGCTCGATTGTCGGTAGTACATTGAGGCATCACTCCTTGTGTGTGTGCAACGATTAGAAGAAACAAAAGGATATCTGTCTTGTTGCATTGACATCAATTAATTATTTTATGAATTGATAATTGATATATGTAATGGAGTGATCCACAAGGATATTGAGAATCACTTAAAACAAACACTCCGATCGAATAAATAATATCAATGGAGATGATAATTAATTAAATCAACATGCCACTATATCGAAAATTGTGCATCAAGAGTTATATCAATTAATTTTAATTGGGAACTCTCGATGGAATCTCGATGGAAACATGAAAAGAAAAGGTTACAATTTGTTTGTAACATATAATATAATAAAAGGAGAAAAGAGAGTCAGGAGTGAACGGCCGATTGGAAAATTAATTGGGAAAGATGAATACTAGAATCAATGATTTTGGAGAAAGAATATCGAGAGACAAAAAATTATGGCTGTGATACCATAAAGACAAATATTTTCCAATGAGTCATACGCTCTCATTAACAAGATATATATACACGTATAATCGGGCTTTTAGGGTTTTACATAAATGAGTCTATACATCATATTAATGGGCTGAACTATCATACTTAATATAAAATTTTAATATATTAATAAAAAATATACAATTCTCATACTTTATTTTACGATGTTTCACTATTACTTTAAATGCCTCGGTGTCTAGGTTAAAATTTTGATTGAATTTGTAGCTACAGTAATTTTATTTGAAGTTATTAATACATCTATTGCATTGAATTCACCATCAGTTGAATTCGAAATGTATAAGATATCAAATTCGCAAGCTGAATTCTACACTACAGATCTACAAATTGGAAATTATGAAATTGTCTGTATTAATTTCCTTTGTGTGTTGATACAGTTGAAAATGAAAAAATGGAAATCAGTACAGAAGTCAACACAGGTCAACAGAGAAGTCAAACATACAAGAATTGAGAGGAATGCAAGTGTGCTTGTCGCCAAGGATTATGAGTTACACTCTAACAAAATAAGGAAGTAGATTTGAGCTGTTAGAAGTTAGTTAGGCCAGGGACACGTGGCATAATCAGATTAGTTTAGTTGTTAGTTATAGACGTCTAGATTAGGAGAGCTTGAGGTATAAGTACTTAGTGTAGCTGTTGTAATCAGTATGAATCAATTCAGTTTAATAAAAATTCTTTCTTTTCACTTCAATTCTATGGAGATCTTGTCCATCTCGAATTAGGACATATCATTTTGGTGCTTTCATTGTTCTTCAATTAACAATCTTCAATTAACAATGGAGAAACCTTCATCAAGTCAAGATGAATTGTTGGATCGATTCACAGAACGAATTCTTCAAGCATTACAACCGGTGATTGTAATGGCATCACAGACTCCACGTGCACAAAACCCACAACCTTGTTTTCCACCAAATCACACAAATACAATTGATCAGAGAACGTCTTCAAAGAACTTGTCAACAGAGTTTCCAAGATTCAGTGGGGGTAATCCTTCTGAATGCTTGTATAAAGTTGAAAAGTATTTTGAATTTCACAAAGTTTCAGAACCACAAAAATTGATCTATACGTCATTACATTTAGATGGATTAGCAAGTAATTGGTTTGAATGGATGGAGATGACAAATCAAGTCCATTCTTGGGCAGATTTCATCACAGCTTTAAAGGTAAAATTTGGCCCTTTTTCTTATGAAGATCAATTGAATGATAAATGTGGTAATATTGAGTGGTCCATTCAACAAAAGGGCAATTTTTCTTTACCAAATACATATAAAAGTATTGATATTTCTGGTAATAAAAGTACTAAAATTGCAACTTCAAAAGTGATAACAAAGTTGACTGATGAAGAAAGGGTAGATGTTTCTGACTTTAAAGTTACAAAGGAAGAAAATAATGACAACAAATTTTTGGATTCACTATCTTCATTTAAGTCAAAAGATTCAAATCTTGAAGGAATGGGTGCTAATGAAAGGGAGATTGAGTCTAATCAGATGTTGGTAAAAGAGGATATTCATAGTGCAATTGCAGTTATCAATAAGTTCAAAAGTGAAGATAATGGAGATATCCATGCTATGGCTAGTGGTTTGAGTTCTTTAAGGTTTGAAGATTCGTTTGAATATCATAATAGAAATGAAGAACACATTACTAAGGCTACCCAAAATTACAGTGGTAATCAATATTATGGGTTAGGGAAAATTGCAATTACTACTCAGGTTAATCATTCAAATATTTTGTCATGTATTCACAATACAGAAGCTGTAATAGTCGATGAGTCATCCAAACAGGTTGTTACTTCTATTGGGGCTCAACACGTGGTACCATTTGCTGAAAACATTAAGGGATTAGGAAGTTAAAGAAACAAATATGGGGATTGGGATCTGTATCACATACAGAGGCAGTGAGCTTCCACTGTTATTGCATACTTGTTCATTTTCACTTTCAATTATTTCGAAATTTCAAGTATCGATTTAAAGGGAGGGAGATGATGCACTTGTGGCCCAAGTGGAAGTCTAAACATGATTGTTTCTACGGTGTGAGTGAAGGTGCTGAAAACAGATCTGCAACAGTTGCAAATTTGTTGTTAGAAATGGTATATAAGTATCATGAGATGTTTATAACTGATGGAAAGAGCCTTTTGTTTGCAAATACCCAAATGAAATTCATAGCAGACAAAGATAGAAATTATTTGAAAATAGCTGTTATGTTGTGCTGCCAAGGTATGGAACAGAGCATGGAAACTTTTGTAAATAGTTGCTTATTTTGGCAGCAGGTGAACATTTTAAAGGCAGTTACATATGGGCTAGTGCAGCCATTGAATGTTCATGAAAAGGGTTGCAAAATTTTGAGTACTGATAGTCATAAAGAGGATCATTTTACATATCAACTCCAGGAAAAAGATTTGCTTTGGGTCAAGTTACAAACATACAAATAGTTGGTGGTTGAAATAATTAACCAGAGTAGATGGTATTTTGGACCAATTCAGCATAGTCTGGAAACAAGACATATTTTAAAAGAAGGTGTTATGGGTTCTCAAGTGTTGGTTAAGTGGGAATTAATACCAAATGAGAAAACAACTTGGGTCAATGAAGAAGATTTTGTACAATTAACTAGTGTTGTGAACCATGAGGACATGGTTCCTATGAAAGAAGGATGCAATGATAGGTCTGGCGAGCTAACAGAATATGGACCAACAAAAGATGGACTAACAGAAGTGGAAGGGTCAATTGGGTGTGGGCAAGAAGTGAGTCCAGTTAATGAAGAGTCTAAAGTTAGAAGGTCCAAAAGGAATGTAGCTGCTGAAAGTGGGCATGGTCAATTTAATGGTGACCATGAGGACATGGTCAATTTAAATGGACAAGGCAATGATACAGTTGAAAATGAAAAAATGGAAATCAGTACAGAAGTCAACACATGTCAACAGAGAAGTCAAACATACAAGAATTGAAAGGAATGCAAGTGTGCTTGTCACCAAGGATTATGAGTTACACTCTAACAGAATAAGGAAGTAGATTTGAGCTGTTAGAAGTTAGTTAGGCCAGGGACATGTGGCATAATCAGATTAGTTTAGTTGTTAGTTATAGACGTCTAGATTAGGAGAGCTTGAGGTATAAGTACTTAGTGTAGCTGTTGTAATCAGTATGAATCAATTCAGTTTAATAAAAATTATTTCTTTTCACTTCAATTCTATGGAGATCTTGTCCATCTCGAATTAGGACATATCATGTGTGCATTAATTAATGGAACGTTGATGGATTAAAACTTAAATTTTCACAATTGAGTTTTATTAGGATTGTAGTGACGGTATTCAATTTTTTTTCTACTTTAGGATTCTGTAACCGGTTTCTTACGAAAGCTTGTTCCTTGGAGACACCGATATGTGCCACTTTTCATCGAAGAAAGAACTTTTCTTGTTGTCCCAGACGTGCACTGTTTTCATAATTGGTCTACTTGAATCTGGTTAATGAGGAGTGTTGGGGTGAGTACTAGTGTTCCTGCAAGTAAAGGATCAGCCGAGCTCAATCACCATAAATGGAAGGAGCTGAAGGAATTGAGAGATGTAGGTGCATTCAATGGTCAAAAGCTGTTCGAGGAAGATGATTCAAGGATTAATGAAGATGTTAATAGTAGTAGGCATATAGAGTTGGTTGTGAAAGATATTTATTGTTCATATTTTATTGTTTTGCAGGCCTAACTGACTCAGAGTGTAGACAGTTACCTTATTTAACTAAAATTAATGATAAAGTTTGGTGTGGTTTTAGGTATGTTGATTTAAAGCCATGTATCAGTCCCCTGCCCGAGGAAAGATCAGGTGTAAATATACCACGTGGCCCGCAAGATTGCATAATCCGCCCGAGAGGCTCAAAAGCATAGACATTGATGTTTTTGTATCAAGAAAGGATCTATTTAAAGAAGAATCTAAATACTGGAAAGAAATAATCGATAGTTATGTGCGCTCTCTGGAAAAAGTTCAAACTCAGAAATGTAATGGACATGAGAGCCGACTTCGGAGGGTATTATTTCTTCAATCATGATATCATTCGTTTCTTTCTTTTCATCTCGAAGATTAATTAACCAGTTCCTTGATTATTGGCAGATTTGCAGCAGCTTTGATTGATAATCAATTAGATTGTTGGGTTATGAATGTTGTTCCTGTTGGTGGTCCAAACATGTTACCCATTATTTATGATCCTGGACTCTTGGGAGTTATGCATGATTGGTACGAACTGTTTATTGATTATTGTAACCATTTGTGCTTATATATATATATATCCAGCTTGATCATTATATATGATTAGAACCGTCTGAATGATTTAGCATTGTTGACAGGTGTGAACCATTTGACATGTACCCAAGAACCTATGATCTCTTGCATGCGGCAGGTCTTTTCTCAGTTGAGCAAAAAAGGTATTAATTGTTTTAAAGGATCAGGGTATATTGGTGGTGTTACAAAGTTATTTCTTAAGCCATATTCGAATATTTCTTCATTTATTTTTCTTTTAAGTTCATTTTATTAATACCTTGTGTTCTATTTTGTAATGCATCAGATGCTGCCTTACAAGCATTATGCTTGAGATGAATAGAATTTTAAGACCTGGTGGGCGTGTGTACATTCGCGATTCAATTTTAGTGATGGATGAACTTCAAGAGATTGGAAAGGCTATAGGATGGCATGTGGCGGTGCGCGATATAGCTGAGGGGCCTCATGCAAGTTACAGAGTCCTGATTTGTGATAAGCATCTCAAGTAATACATTGTAGCCCTGCCTTTGTTATTGTCGCGCACTAAGAAAAAATGTAATTTTATTCTTTTAGCCCTCCCTTGTGTTTTTACAGTCCTATAGTTACATATCTCTTGGGTGGTTACTAGTCCATCCATGTAAGATTAAATTAGATGTTATGTATAACTAACCACTTCAATGAAAGTATTGTTGTTTGTATCTTCTGCCAACTGGAGAAATCTCTCTTGTTTTTTTTTTCTTGGTTCAGATAACATCTTTAGGTTCAGCTAAAACTATGTAATTGCTAAAACTTCACGATATGAATTAATGCTCAAAGTGGGTAAATATCATAGCTAAACACAAGATGAATTTCTCAAGGTCTTTTGTTACTTTGAATAAAAATAAAATATTACAACATACGTTTATAACACCAAAATTGTTCAAAATTAACCGGCAGCTTATTTTAAGTTTTTAAGTTGTCTTTGAACCCAAAATAAGATCAAACTCAGCTCATAAAATTGTAAATAACACAATTTGTACCAGTTGTAAATTTGTGGTGCACTATGAGTTCATTAACTTGAAGTAATCTATATGCAGTTACTGCTGTTGAAAATGGTGCAGAAGCATGGAAAGTGTTGACTGATCTCAAAGCAAATCATTCTCATTTTAACTAAGGTAGTCATGCCATATTTATCAGGAGTTGGTCTTTTGACCAAGATCATGAACCATGTACCTTGAAAAAATATACGAGTTATTAGTAAGTACCGTGCTTGATTTCATCAGTAATTTATTAAGCTGTTATAATGCATTCCAGTTGCTACACCTACCAAATTTCACATACAGTGATGTCATCTGATGACTCTATGGGTTTAGTCTTTAACTGTTTATCCAAAGGTGTCGTTGACTTTTTAGTCAAACCTATTCTAAAGAATGAGCTTAAAAATCTCTGGGAGCATGTGTGGAGAAAATGTCACAGTGTAAGTTAATTTTTTTTTTTTTATACTTTTGGACTTTGTCTTAATTATTATTATTTTTTTTGGGCATTAATGTATCGTGTTTTCATCAGTCGAGCGGCAGTGAGAGTGAGAGTGGTATACATGCCCATAAACCTACAAATGTGAGAAGCAATGAAGTCTTGGATGATGACAATGATGAAGATGCTGACATCAGCATAGACCTGACCACAAAGGATGGTAGTGACAATGGAAGCTGCACTCAGGTATAAATAAACTAGAGATGAATATAATCATGAGGATTACTAGTATTTATATCTTTTGATACATGTATATATTTAACGATTCAATCACTAGTGTATTATTTTCATATCTGAATCTGGATCTAGACGTGAATACTGTAAAGTTTGACCACTGATATATTTATGATTATACAGAGTTCTTGGTCAAGAAGGGCAGTAGAAGTTGGAAGGGCAGTAGAAGTTGAAAGCGCAAAGTATTCACGGGACCAATTAACGGGGCCCCCTGATAGTACTTGTGCCTAAGTTATCCATGTAAGTCCAGATACAGCTGGCACAAAAAAGCATGGTGAAGAGGATGATATGCATCTATTATGTATTTTGTAGATGCAGTTGAAATGGGGAAAAATCTGGAGTTAGGAATTTCTAGAAATTCAGATAAAAACATGGATCTAAAGCTAAAAGAATCTGGGGAACCAAGGACCGTATCTGCTAATAATGTTATAATTGTCAAAGCAAATAGTAACGGATCACCTGCACTTGACCTCAGTTTGAAGCAATCACGAGACGTTGAGGATTCTGATACGAGTACCCATAAGCGAAATGTGCTAAGACAATCGGGCCTTTCAGCTTGAAACATAAAGTTGTGGATATACAAGGAGACGCTTCAAAGACACTGAAAGCTTTATAAGTTGTGCTAGGACACTTAACGAAGTTTTTGATTGATCGGAGCGTTCTTCTCCTATTTGAAATGACTTTAAGTTATTCTTATTTCAAGATTTTTAAAAACAAGATGAATGATAACTTTGTGAGTGATGAATGATATAAAATGAGGTGATAATTGATAAAAATGAGGTGATTAATGATAAAAATTTTCTGATGAATGATAAAAAATTTTAATCATTCATCACCTAGTTTTTCTCATTCATCGTGTTTTTTTATCATTCATAGCCTTATTTTTATCGTTCATTACCTCATTTTTATCATTAATCACCTCCTTTTTATCATTCATCTTGTTTTCATCATTCATAACCACATTTTTATCATTCATCACCTCCTTTTTATCATTTATTATATCTTTTTTATCATTCATCTTATGTTTAATCATTTATCACCTACTTTTTATTATTCATCTTGTTTTTTTATCATTCATCACCTTATTTTTATCATTCATCACCTCCTTTTTTGTCATTCATTTTGTTTTTTTTTTAAAATTCTTCACCTCATTTTTTTGCAAATCTTTTATCATTCATTATATCCTTTTTTATTATTTATTAAATCTTTTTTTATCATTGACCTCCTTTTTATCATTCATCACCTAATTTTTATCATTCATCACATTCTTTTTTATCATCCATTGCCTCATTTTTATCATTCACCACCTACTTTTTATCATTCATCTTCTTTTTTATCATTCATCACATTATTTTGTCATTCTTCGATTATCATTCATCACGTTATCTTTATCATTCACTGGGTATTTTTTTCATTCATTGGATATTTTTATCATTTATCAGGTACTTTTTATCATTCATCATGTTCTTTTATCATTCATCGTTTATCATGCATCAACTACTTTTATCATTCATTTAGTATTTTTATCAATTATCGGGTATTTTGATGAATGATAAATGCTTGATGAATGATAACCGTTTTCTGATAAAAGATAAGTGTTTTTTATATGAATGACAATAATTAGATGAATGATAATTGTTTGATAATTGGGCATTTGGTCTAGTGGTATGATTCTCGCTTTCGGTGCGGGAGGTCCCGAGTTCGATTCTCGGAATGCCCTATTCTTTTTTAATCATATTTTATCAAATATTTGAAATTCCACTACTTTTGTAACTCTATTAAAATGTTTGATGATATAAAATATTTTAATGCAAGATAATCATTTTGTGAAGAATGGTTATTGTTTTCTTATGAATGATAACCGATTTTTAAAAAATGATAACTATTTGATGAAAAATAATTTAGATGAATGATAATTTTTTTTAATTAATGATAAATGTTTGATGAATTATAATTGTCTAATGAAATGGTAACTATTGGATGAATGTTAATTGTTTTCCGATGAATGTTAAATGTTTTTCTATGAATTATAATTTTTCCGATGAATGATAAATGTTAGATGAATGATAAATATTTTTCGATGAATGATAATTGTCTGATGATAATTGTTTTTTGATGAATGATAAATGTTTTTCGATAAATGATAAATGTTTTTCTGATGGTTGATTGTGGTTGGTGATGGTGGTTGGTTATGGTGGGTGGTGGTAGTTGCTGGTGGTGGTTGGTGGAAATGGTTGGTGGAAATGGTTGGTGGTGGCGGGTGGTGGTGGTTGGTGGTGGCAGCTGGTGGTGGTTGGTGGTGGTGGCGGTGGTGGCTGGTGGTGGTGGTAGTTGGTGGTTGGTGGTGGTGGGTGGTGGTGGTGGGTGGTGGTGGGTGGTCGGTGGTGGCGGGTGGTAGTGGCGGTGGTGGGTGGTGTAACACCGGCCATTTTTTTTTATTACACATCGGAAGACATTTAGTTTGTGACGACCCGGAAATTTCCGACCAAATTTAAACTTAATCTTTATATGATTTCGACACGATAAGCAAAGTCTGTTAAACCGAGTCTCAAAATTTTTGAACTGATTTCATGAATTCATTTGACCTTTGACTATTCTCGACGATTCACGAACAATTGTTTGTAAATGAATGTTCATATATATATATATATATATATATATATATATATATGTGTGTGTGTGTGTGTGTGTGTGTGTGTATTTAATAATGTGAAATAATAAAAGACAAATTAATCAGTAGAGTTAAATATGTAAAATAATATATAATATAATAAGGTTATTATTAAAAAGAATCTATATAAACATATATGATTACTGCACATAATTATTATTATATGTATAGGTATATTGTAATATATATATATATATATATATATATATATATATATATATATATATATATATATATATATATATATATATATATATAATATATATATAAATATTATCTGTTAAAGTTTATAATATCTATTTCTATTATGAAATAATATAATAAATAAATATATAATACTTAAATACATATAAAACATTATTAATATATTCATATGTATACATATAATATATGATATAACTAATATGCAAACAAAATTATATAATAATATATAAAATGTGTAAATGTAAAATATTCAATATATGTTATTATGTAATATATTATATTACATAATTAATAATAAATAATATTAAGATATTAAATTTGAGTATAAATTAATATATATATAGTATATATATATATATATATATATATATATATATATATATATACTATAGTAATATTATTATCATTTTCAATATTAATATCAACATTAATATTTTTAATATCATTATTTTATATTGATATAAAATTTGATATATATAAATATTATTATCAATATTATTATTATCATTATTAATATTAATATAATTAATATTAGTATTAATATTATCTGTGACGTCCTCCAGATAGGCCCTGAAAGAATAACGTCACTAAATATATCAAATCACAATTGTATAAACGAGAACGACTCTATATGAGATGTTTTATTGAGTTTTGCAGCGGAAGATAAATAGATTACATTGTATTTAATGAACAATGCATTAAATGTCTTTAATTGATATGATATGAAATGCATGACTCCAAGCATGGCAAGCAATCATCATCAAAGCAGCAGATATACAGCGGAAGCAATATTTAAGTACATGAGAATAAACATGCTTAAAAAGTCAACACTAGGTTGAGTGAGTTTATAGGTTTGTCATAAATAATGATTTCAGTAATAGTGTTAGACCACAAGGTTTTTGTTCATAAGCTTGGTCTCGCAGGGACCAATTAGTAGATCTCGCAGATCCAAAAGTTATTCATAAGCTTGGTCTCACATGGACCAATTAGTAGATCACGCAGATCCAAAAGTTATTCATAAGCTTGGTCTCACAGGGACCAATTAGTAGATCACGTAGATCCAAAAGTTATTCATAAGCTTGGTCTCGCAGGGACCAATTAGTAGATCACGTAGATCCAAAAGTTGTTCATAAGCTTGGTCTCACAAGGACCAATTAGTAGATCTCGCAGATCCAAAAGTTGTTCATAAGCTTGGTCTCGCAGGGACCAATTAGTAGATCACGCAGATCCAAAAGTTGTTCAAAGTTTGCCCCAAAGACAAGTTGTGTTTATACTTGTCGGTTAGGGATTTAGTCAGACATAGCCAGGTATAGCATAGTTTAAAGTTGGTACATGTGTCTAGCCTGTAAAAACAGTTATAAAAGTTGTGCATGTATTCTCAGCCCAAAAATGTATATAAAGTTTAAAAGGGAACTATAAACTCACCTTAAATAGCAGTTGAAGTATTCCTTGAAAGGAATGAAATGAACGGAAATAAGTAACCGGGATCTCAACCTAGAGATAGAATGTACGATCAGATGTTGTCTAATAGACATAAGTATGGTAACTAGACCAATGATAATGGTTTTCTGAAAGAAATTCTATTTTCGGAAAGGTTACTATCTATGGAAAGTTTTCACTTTTAGTAAGTTTCCATGTTTAGTAAGTTAGTGTTGAATACTAGTGAGTTGTTCTTAATAAGTACACCACTTATTAAGTGTGTAAGTGACTAAGTGTTGTTCACTTAGTGAGTGTATGATTACTATAGTCGGGTTTGATATTGTGAACCATACCCAAACATCTATGCCACCGCCGAGTCACTTGAATGATCTATTTTTACCGGTTGGCCCAGGATTTCTCGACCAAAATCTAAGTTTGGCATTCAAAATCCACAAGCGTCCCATAGTGGTACCAACGATCACCCTAGGCCTTAAGTAGCGTTGAGGTTCATATATAGTGCACGTTATCTTGATTATAACCTTGGTGATAATAACAATAGTAATAATAATAATAATTGAAAATGGAAACATCACACACGTATCAATATTGTGACTCAATATTGCAGGAAAAAGTACGCAGATGTAACGGACATTACAAATTCTAGGTTGACCTCACGAACAATACCCATAACCTCCATAGCTATAAACCATACTTTCCTTAGCTCTATCCCGCTCATAAAAACCGTTTTGAAATGACCCTCTCATGACTTCGTCGTAGTATTTTATGTATAGATAATAATATGTTATAATTCAATAGGCTTATAACAAACTTTTGTGGTTTGATTCTTGATTAAGAATACTAATAATGAAGTGTAAGAACAAAGATGATAATGGAGAGAAAGAAAGAAACACTTTGTAAGTGTGAGAAATGGTGCAAGTTTAATGCTTGCATTCATGAGTATTTATTGTAACATCCCGCCTTTTTCCGTTTACTTTTTCGTTTACTTATTTAAAGTCCGTTATATGTTTATAACATCTCCTGTTGATACGAGTTTTAAATTATCTCATTTAGGTAATTCACGCAGCCGAATGAAACTTGAAGGACCAAACTTACCAAATGACCAAACCTTTGACTAGGTCAAAGTGGTCAAACCATCCTCATCCATTCATCACTCCTCTTTCATCTTTACTACTTCCTCCATTTTCTCTCAACACCCAATTTCAAAGAATCATCATCCAAATCCGAGCTAGCGGGTGTTTTGCAAAACAAACTACATATTCAGAATCCTTGCAACTTCCTCTTCGATTCCATACCGATTTCATTACTTTTGGGTAACTTTTTAAAATCACTAGATTTTGTGTTCTTGATGTTTTTAACTTATAAAGTTGTTAGTTAGGGTCTATGGCTCAAGTCTAACATGAATATATGATTTATATGCTCGATCTCGTTATTTTAGTGTAACTAGCATGAACATGAAAAATGGGTGCTTGATTTTGAGTTTTGGATAATTTAATGTTGTTGTTATCATAAAGTGCAAGTATTAAATGTGTTCCTAGTATCAATAGCTTCAATTTGATGTGTAGGTTGCTTTAGAAAACTTCATGATCTTGATTAGTGATTTTGGTGAATTTGGGTTAAGGTTTGATGAACTTGAAATAGACTTTTGATGCTTTGAATGACATGAGATGTTATTAGTAAGTGTTAGGTTGTATTGTATGCTTGATTACCTTCGAAACGGCATATCATTCATGTAAATTGGTTACTGAATCATTGATTTGCATTTATGAACTTGAATGCATTAAATGATGATCTTTGAATGTGATTTTGGTTGTTGTAAAGGTAAATGTGATTGATGAAATGTGTTTAGATGTTTTCCTCGTCAAAATACCTTTCCAATGATATAAGATACTCGTCTTGATTTTTTGCGGGTCATAAATTAGGATTGTTTGAGTTTTGGTTCGTGCACTTGTGTGTTTTCAGCAAAATGTTTTCTGCCCAGATGTTTGGATGCCGTCCAGCCTTTTGGACGCCGTCCAGGCCTTTAATACTGGACGCCGTCCAGTTTGCCTATCAGGGGACTGTCCAACTTGGTCATTTTATGAAAAATGTTTGACATGCTATGGACATCCGATTCACATGTAACTTGTTCTAACATGCTCATATATGATTAAAAACTTCAGAAAAATAGTTCGGGACCCGACCCGAACTTGTTGACTTTTTCGTTGACTTTGACCCGACCAAAGTTGACTTTTAATCAAACTTAACCAAATGTTTGTGCAATCGTTCTAACATGCTTTTATACTTGTACCTTGCATGAAACATGACAATTTGATTCACATGCTATTATAATCGAGTCTTAACGAGCCATAGGACTAATTGAAGACTTTGACCGACCGTGTTTACCGATATTGATACAAACCTAATTGTTTAGGTCAAGACTAGCACTCGTTCTTGCACACGTTTACTTGTTGAAGTACCTTTTCATACGTACACTCAAGGTGAGATCATAGTCCCACTTTTACTCTTTTGAACTTACATTTAGGATGAGAAAACATAAACGTTTCTTTTTACTAAGTGAACATAAGTACAGGAAAACAAACATTCTACATACGAGTTTGAACAAAAATCCTCAATTCGATTATCATTAGTTACACTTGCCGGGTGTAAGCGAGAACTTATGTTATATGGCCATATGGGTTTGACAAACCCTCATTCAAACGGTTCGCTACCATTTACGAATGAAATATATTTTCGAGAAACAGTGCACGTTCTAACACTATTGTGATGGGGTTCTATGGAAGGAATGTTAAGCATTGATAATTGGGTGCTCGTGAATACTAAATTTTGGAATGTATTACTATTATATCAATGTTATAAATCTTGTGATTCACTTGTACTTACTTACTTAAACCTATGATTTCACCAACGTTTTCGTTGACACATTTCTATGTTTTTCTCAGGTCCTTGAATGTTTTGTGTTACATGCTTCTGCTCATTACTTTTGATACTTGCTTGGATGTCGAGTATACATGCATACGCGGAGCGTCTTTTGGCTACTTTCAAATCGTGTCGCATATGTTTCATTTGTACTTTAAACTTTGTTATGTAACTAGTCGTCGAACTACTTTATAAACCTTGAAACATCTTTACTTTTGAAATGAATGCGACATACTTTTGGTCAAACGTTGTTTTAAAGACTTATGACCACGTAACGGGACCTAAGTAGACGGCGCCGTCAATGACGATTTTGTCGGGTCGCTACAGATGGTATCAGAGCTTTGGTTGTAGGGATTTAGAGTTCATTGATGTCAACCCCGAGTCATAGGATACATTAGTAAGTCTAGACTACAACCGGCATATAGACTTGAAGTAGGAATTACTTGACTACTTTTGCATTTATACTCGAACGTTTCTACTCACATCTACTCTTATTTCATCTTAATCTCACGTTGTTTAACTTGATTGACACGCCACCTTGACTTAGTGAAATAATGTCGAATGCACATATGAATTAGGGTAATATAATTTCCGGGATTATATTACGGTGACTCATATGAACATTCCGACATTATGGCATAAAGAATTTAAGGCGAGTCAGGGAAAAAATTTTCTCTATCCTTATCCCATATCATGATTAGCATTGTTAAAAATACTAATAAACGGTATTCTTGTGTTTTGAAGGAACAATGCCTCCTCCTCGTCTGCCACGCCATGAGACTCCCGAACAAGCTCTACAACAAATGATAGCCACCGCCGTGGATGCGGCCATGGCCGGTCACTCCTCCTCCAACAACAATAACAACAACCACAACAACAACAATCAAGGAGCTGACAACTCAAGCGAAGGGTGCTCCTACAAGGCCTTCATGGGGTGCAAACCTCATACTTTTGATGGGACCGGGGGACCGGTTACTCTCACTCGATGGTTCGAACAAACGATGGCCGTCTTTAGCATAAGCGGTTGTCGGGACCAAGATAAGGTCAAATACTCCACTTACACTTTCGCCGGTGTCGCCCTCACTTGGTGGAACACCTATGTACAATCGGTGGGTACCGATGAAGCTCACGCCCTCTCTTGGGCCGACTTAAGGGAAAAGATGATCGTCGAATATTTCCCTCGTGAAGAAACCCGAAGGCTCGAACAAGAGCTAAGAACTTTGAAAGCGGTCGGAAATGATCTCAAGGCTTATAATCAACGATTTTCCGAACTAACCTTGATGTGCCCAAACCTTGTGAACCCCGAAGCTCTAAGGGTTGAACTTTACATGGATGGTCTTCCAAAGAGCATCAAACACGGGGTAATATCATCCAACCACTAATCATCAAGAAGCTTTGAACATGGCCTGCAAGTTGACAGAAATGGTGGATGAAATCGTAGTGTCGGTACCTAAAGCCGAGGATAAGTCTGGTAACAACAAAAGAAAATGGGAAGCCCCCCAATCAAGCAACAACAACTTTGCCAAGAACCATTACACCTCCGACGGCAAGAAGGGTTATGCCGGGAACCTACCTCTTTGCAACAAATGCAACAAGCATCACTTTGGTGAATGTGGCAAGTTAATTTGCCATCGGTGCTAAGGAGTTGATCATAAGGCCAATGAGTGTAAAAGTGTTGCCCCCATCGCTCGAAAGGGGCCCAATGCACCAAAAACGGGCACTTGTTATGAATGTTGCCAAACGGGACATTATAGAAATACATGCCGGAAGAAGAAAGATAACCCCAATACGCGCGGCCGAGCCTTCAACATCAACATCGAGGAAGCCCAAGATGATAATGAATTAGTCACGGGTACGTTTCTTCTCAACAACTCTTATGTTACTTGCTTATTCGATTCGGGTACCGATAAATGCTTTGTATCCAAGACTTTGACTCATTCTTTTAGCACTCCACCACTTCCACTAGATACCACTTATACCATTGAAGTGGCTAACGGGAAACTATTTAGTGCCGACACATATTACCGGGGGTGTACGTTAAACATTTTGGGTAATGAGTTTGAAATTGACCTGATACCCATGGAACTAGGAAGCTTCGATGTAATAATCGGTATGAATTAGCTAGCCAAAATGAAATCTCACATCCTTTGTGATCTTAATGCAATCCGAATTCCTATCGAGAATGGTGAACCCTTGATTGTTTATGGCGATAAGAGTTGCACCGGACCCAACCTTGTTTCGTGCCTTAAAGTTAGAAAACTACTCCGTAAGGGTTGTTTTGCGATCCTTGCCCACGTTAAGAAAGTCGAGTCCGATGAGAAGCATATCGATGATGTGCCAATTGTTAGTGACTTTTCCGATGTATTTTCCGACGAATTTCCGGGTCTTCCACCTCATCGACCGGTAAAATTCCAAATCGATCTTATTCCGGGAGCCGCACCCGTAGCACGTACACCATATAGACTTGCTCCATCCGAAATGCAAGAATTGCAAAGTCAAATCCAAGAACTACTTGACCGTGGTTTTATCCAACCTAGCCATTCACCATGGGGCGCTCCGATTTTGTTTGTTAAAAAGAAAGACGGATCCCTACGAATGTGCATTGATTATCGCGAACTAAACAAATTGACGGTTAAGAACCGATATCCTCTTCCTCACATCGATGACCTCTTTGATCAACTACAAGGATCTCGTGTATATTCTAAAATCGATCTCCCCTCGGGTTATCATCAATGAAGGGTTAAGGGGGAAGATGTCTCCAAAACTGCTTTCCGGACTCGTTATGGTAGTTATGAATTTCTTGTAATGCCATTTGGTCTCACTAATGCACCGGCGGTGTTCATGGATCTTATGAACCGTGTGTGCAAACCGTATCTCGATAAATTCGTTATTGTGTTCATCGATGACATTTTGGTCTATTCTAAAAGCGAAGAAGAACATGAACAACATCTCCGACTTGTGCTTGAACTCTTGAGACAAGAACGACTCTATGCCAAATTCTTCAAGTGTGAATTTTGGTTGAAGGAAGTTCAATTTCTTGGTCATGTTGTAAGTGATTAAGGTATTAAAGTCGATCCATCGAAAATCGAAGCCATTAGTAAATGGGAGACTCCTACTACTCCTACTCGCATTCGTCAATTTTTAGGTCTCGCCGGATACTACCGTAGATTCATCAAGGATTTCTCTTTGGTTTCTCGTCCTCTAACCGCGTTAACTCACAAGGGAAAGAAATTCCTTTGGGCAACCGAACAAGAATTCGCATTTCAAATCTTGAAGACGAAGCTAACCACCGCTCCTATCTTGTCACTTCCCGAAGGCAATGATGATTTTGTTGTATATTGCGATGCCTCGAAACATGGTTTTGGGTGCGTGTTGATGCAACGACAGAAAGTCATTGCTTATACCTCTCGACAACTCAAAATTCATGAACGAAACTACACGACACATGAACTCAAACTCGGAGCCATTGTCTTCGCACTTAAAATGTGGAGACACTATCTTTATGGGACCAAAAGTACCATCTTCACCGATCATAAAAGCCTCCAACACATCTTCGATCAAAAGCAACTAAACATGAGACAATGATGGTGGATTGAAACTTTAAACGATTATGATTGTGAACTTCGTTACCATCCCGGGAAGGCAAACGTAGTAGCCGATGCCTTAAGTCGAAAGGAAAGAGCGGTGCCTCTTCGTGTCCGAGCTTTAAACATTACCATTCACACCAACCTCAATAGTCAAATTCGTGTAGCCCAAGACGTGGCTCTCAAGGATGAAAACATCTCTCTCAAACACTTGAACGTCCTCACCTCTCGATTCGAAGTTAAGGAAATCGGACTCCGATATTTCGCCGGAAGAATTTGGGTGCCTAGTTATGGGGACTTGCGAAGCCTTATTTTAGATGAAGCCCATAAGTCAAGATATTCGATTCACCCCGGTGCCAATAAGATGTATCACGACCTCAAAGAACAATATTGGTGGCCGAACATTAAAAGGGACGTTGCTACTTATGTTGGAAAAATGCCTAACTTGCTCCAAAGTCAAAGCCGAACATCAAAGACCGTCTGGACTACTTCAACAACCCGAAATTCCGCAATGGAAGTATGAAAGGATAACGATGGATTTTATTACCAAACTACCAAAGACGGTTGGCGGTTATGATACCATTTGGGTTATTGTTGACCGTCTCACCAAATCCGCGCACTTCCTAGCCATGAAGGAACCCGACAACATGGAGAAACTCGCACAACTTTACATTAAAGAAATCGTAGCCCGACACGGTGTACCTTTATCGATTATCTCAGACCGAGATGGCCGATTTGTTTCTAGATTTTGGCGTACTTTACAAGAAGCGTTGGGAACGCGTTTAGACATGAGCACCGCATATCATCCACAAATCGACGGACAAAGCGAACGCACAATTCAAACCTTGGAAGACATGCTACGAGCTTGCATCGTCGACTTTGGAAAAGCTTGGAGTAAGCACTTGCCTCTCGCCGAATTCTCCTACAATAATAGTTATCACGCGAGTATTAACGCCGCACCATTCGAAGCTTTATATGGCCGAAAATGTCGTTCACCTCTTTGTTGGGCCGAAGTAGGCGACACACAAATCACCGGACCCGAACTCATTCATGAAACAACCGAGAAAATCGTTCAAATCCGAGATAGGCTTAGGATGGCCCGAAGTCGTCAAAAGAGCTATACCGACAAACGACGCAACGACCTCGAATTTCAATTCGGTGAACTAGTGATGTTAAAAATCGCACCTTGGAAAGGTGTAATTCGTTTCGGGAAACGCGGGAAGCTAAATCCGCAGTATATTGGTCCTTTCGAAATCTTGGAGCGTGTTGGAACCATTGCTTATCATTTAGATCTTCCACCTCAATTGAGCTCCGTTCATCCTACCTTCCATGTATCTAAATTGAAAAAGTGTCTTGCCGAACCCGATATCATCATCCCTCTCGAGGAACTTACCATTGATGACAAGCTTCATTTCGTGGAGGAAATGGTTAAAATTGTGGACACCTCCGTCAAAACGTTAAAACAAAGCCGAATCCCAATTGTCAAGGTCCGTTGGAACGCCAAAAGGGGACCCGAGTTTACTTGGGAAAGATAAGATCAAATGTAAAAGAAATATCCTCATCTATTCGCGAATTCGGAAACGCAAAATCCCGAGGAAGAAACAACGACTACTACGCCTACTTAAATTTCGGGACGAAATTTCTTTTAAGGAGTAGGTAATGTAACATCCCGTCTTTTTCCGTTTACTTTTTCGTTTACTTATTTAAAGTCCGTTATATGTTTATAACATCTCCCGTTGATATGCGTTTTAAATCATCTCGTTTAGGGAATTCACGCACCCGAATGAAACTTGAAGGACCAAACTTGCCAAATGACCAAACCTTTGACTAGGTCAAAGTGGTCAAACCATCCTCATCCATTCATCACTCCTCTTTCATCTTTACTACTTCCTCCATTTTCTCTCAACACCCAATTTCAAAGAATCATCATCCAAATCCGAGCTAGCGGGTGTTTTGCAAAACAAACTACATATTTGGAATCCTTGCAACTTCCTCTTCGATTCCATACCGATTTCATTACTTTTGGGTAAATTTCTAAAATCACAATATTTTGTGTTCTTGATGTTTTTAACTTATAAAGTTGTTAGCTAGGGTCTATGGCTCAAGTCTAACATGAATATATGATTTATATGTTCGATCTAGTTGTTTTAGTGTAACTAGCATGAACATGAAAAGTGTGTGCTTGATTTTGAGTTTCGAATAATTTAATGTTGTTGTTATCATAGTGTGCAAGTATTAAATGTGTTCCTAGTATCACTAGCTTCAATTTGATGTGTAGGTTACTTTAGAAAACTTCATGATCTTGATTAGTGATTTTGGTGAATTTGGGTTAAGGTTTGATGAACTTGAAATGGACTTTTGATGCTTTGAATGACATGAGATGTTATTAGTAAGTGTTAGGTTGTATTGTATGCTTGATTACCTTCGAAACGGCATATCATTCATGTAAATTGGTTGCCGAATCATTGATTTGCATTTATGAACTTGAATGCATTAAATGATGAGCTTTGAATGTGATTTTGGTTGTTGTAAAGGTAAATGTGATTGATGAAATGTGTTTAGATGTTTTCCTCGTCAAAATACCTTTCCAATGATATAAGATACTCGTCTTGATTGTTTGCGGGTCATAAATTAGGATTGTTTGAGTTTTGGTTCGTGCACTTGTGTGTTTTCAGCAAAATGTTTTCTGCCCAGATGTTTGGACGCCGTCCAGCCTTTTGGACGCTGTCCAGGCCTTTAATACTGGACACCGTCCAGCAATTTTGGACGCCGTCCAGTTTGCCTATCAGGGGACTGTCCAACTTGGTCATTTTATGAAAAATGTTTGACATGCTATGGACCTCCGATTCACATGTAACTTGTTCTAACATGCTCATATATGATTAGAAACCTCAAAAAAAATAGTTCGGGACCCGACCCGAACGTGTTGACTTTTTCATTGACTTTGACCCGACCAAAGTTGACTTTTAATCAAACTTAACCAAATATTTGTGCAATCGTTCTAACATGCTTTTATACTTGTACCTTGCATGAAACATGACAATTTGATTTACATGCTATTATAATCGAGTCTTAACGAGCCATAGGACTAATTGAACACTTTGATCGACCGTGTTTACCGATATTGATACAAACCTAATTGTTTAGGTCTAGACTAGCACTCGTTCTTGCACACGTTTACTTGTTGAAGTACCTTTTCATATGTGCACTCAAGGTGAGATCATAGTCCCACTTTTACTCTTTTGAACTTACATTTGGGATGAGAAAACATAAACGTTTCTTTTTACTAAGTGAACATAAGTACAGGAAAACAAACATTCTACATACGAGTTTGAACAAAAATCCTCAATTCGATTATCATTAGTTACACTTGCCGGGTGTAAGAGAGAACTTATGTTATATGGCCATATGGGTTTGACAAACCCTCATTCAAATGGTTCGCTACCGTTTACGAATGAAATATATTTTCGAGAAACAGTGTACGTTCTAACACTATTGTGATGGGGTTCTATGGAAAGAATGTTAAGCATTGATAATTGGGTGCTCGTGAATACTAACTTTTGGAATGTATTACTATTATATCAATGTTATAAATCTTGTGGTTCACTTGTACTTACTTACTTAAACCTATGATTTCACCAACGTTTTCGTTGACAGATTTCTATGTTTTTCTCAGGTCCTTGAACGTTTTGTGTTACATGCTTCCGCTCATTACTTTTGATACTTGCTTGGATGTCGAGTATACATGCATACGCGGAGCATCTTTTGGCTACTTTCAAATCGTGTCGCATATGTTTCATTTGTACTTTAAACTTTGTTATGTAACTAGTCGTCGAACTACTTTGTAAACCTTGAAACATCTTTACTTTTGAAATGAATGCGACATACTTTTGGTCAAACGTTGTTTTAAAGACTTATGACCACGTAACGGGACCTAAGTAGACGGCGCCGTCAATGACGATTTTGTCGGGTCGCTACAGATGGTATCAGAGCTTTGGTTGTAGGGATTTAGAGTTCATTGGTGTCAACCCCGAGTCATAGGATACATTAGTGAGTCTAGTCTACAACCGGCATATAGACTTGAAGTAGGAATTATTTGACTACTTGTACATTTATACTCGAACGTTTCTACTCACATCTACTCTTATTTCATCTTAATCTCACGTTGTTTAACTTAATTGACACGCCACCTTGACTTAGTGAAATAATGTCGAATGCACATATGAATTAGGGTAATATAATTTCCGGGATTATATTACGGTGACTCATATGTATGTTCCGACATTATGGCATAAAGAATTTAAGGTGAGTCAGGGAAAAAATTTTCTCTATCCTTATCCCATATCATGATTAGTATTATTAAAAATACTAATCAACGGTATTCTTGTGTTTTGAAGGAACAATGCCTCCTCGTCGTGTGCCACGCCATGAGACTCCCGAACAAGATCTACAATGAATGATATCCATCGCCGTGGATGCGGCCATAGCCGGTCACTCCTCCAACAACAACAATAACAACAACCACAACAACAACAATCAAGGAGCCGGCAACTCAAGCATGGCAAGCAATATATATATATATATATATATATATATATATATATATATATATATATATATATATATATATATATATATATATATATATATATATATATTCATTTTGAAATATATATTTGAAATATATATTTAATATTTAGTCTTTCAAAATCAATTATATTTTAAAGTTTATTTTAAAATCGTTTAAATAATAGAAATTATTATAACACGTAACGTTTTTAATTTATATATATATATATATATATATATATATATATATATATATATATATATATATATATATATATATATATATATATATATATATATATAATTGTTCATGAATCGTCGGAATCATATAAAAGTTAGGTTTAAATTTAGTCGAAAATTTCCGAATTGTCATAGTACCTACCCGTTAAAAGAAATTTCATCCCGAAATTTAGTTGTTGCCATCAATCGGCGTTGTTCGTACATAGACAAGGATATTTACGTTTTATTTGGTCTTCACATTCCCAGGTATGTTCGGGGCCTTGTGTGAATTCCAACGGATAGAATATTGTTTTGTCTCAAGAGTTTAAGTAATACGAATCATGATTTCTATAGGTTTTTCTATGAAGTGCATTTTATTATTAATGCAGAGATCATTCAAAATGATGATGTTTTATAAGTCATTTCAGTAAATTAGATACATGAAATGTGTTATGAATAATATTGAGCTCATTTAAAACTTTGAGAATTTTATGCCACAATATTAGGGCAGAAAAAATAGAGAGGAGTTCGTGAAAATCACGGTCATGAAATTTGATAGAGATCGTCATTGTTTACAACAAGAATATTTTAATGATGAATATGAGTTGAAAAATAGAGTTTTATCAACATTGGATAATATGGATGAAACGATTCGATTACAGGAAGAGTATAAACGAACCTATCACGAAAGAGTGAAATGAGGAAATTAAATGTTCGCATTAACTTTTGACATAGTTAAAGTTGATTTCTGGAATTCAAGAGATTAAAGGAAATCTTCTATAAGATTTGATTCTCCGGTATTTACGGAATTTTGAGATTTCTTTGATTAAATGCGGTGAATTGCCTCGATTGCTGTGTTTGAAATTTTGCTATAAATTAGTTTCTTCCGTTTCATTATCTTCACTACTTCTATACTTTCTTTCTCAATTCATACTTCCAAAGATTGTGAAAATGCTCCATTCAGTTCTTATCCTGAATATTTTTCTGACTATCGTTTCTGTCATTCTTCTTTTTCATTTACCACCGGAGGAATTTATTTACTTCTACTATTACCTTGGGGTTATAGTGTTTTTAATTCTCCCATGTGTTTACGTTATTGACATACACGGTTTGTAACTTCGGTGTTGTTATCGGGCTTTATATTTTCCTTTGTATTTAGGAGCTCCATGCTTTTGTTTTTCCTTCACGACTTCAAGTCAAGCGAATAATGATCCATAATTCGTCGGTATGAAGTTTCGAATGATCATAATGTTCTAAGTACAAAGGAACATAATATCATGATTTGATTTGTTAAATTACCAAAATTATTGAGGATAGAACTATCAAGAATATATGTTCTTGATATGTTCAGAGGTTAAGTAAAATGTAAGAGTCGTGTAGCATGGCAAATGATGATTATAAAGTCTATGAATCATCATCTTCCATTAAAAATTTAGCATGACTTACTGTAATATAATCACGTTGGCCTGACGTCATTATATTATACTTAACTCATGCTTCAATTCTCAACACTTCTTCAAAACATTTATAATTTAAACTTGTACGTTACAGAATATAGAAACTAAGCAGTTTCCTTTATGATTTCGCAAATAGATAATTAATTGCTGACAAGAATAGTTATGAAGATATCTTCAGAAATATAGAGGATATTTATAACGAAAGATATGATGATATCTTAGAATTTTTTAAGATCAAATGATAATGAGAAAAATTCTTCCGTAAAGATTTAGAATGCGTAAAAAGATCTTCTTGATTTTCATCAGAAATCGAATCATCTAGATTCTTTGATTATAGGTTTAGTCCTTATGATTTGTTCACAGCCTCCTTCATGGTCTGCTCAATTCGTTGTTCAGTTCCAAATCTGAGCTTATACCATTCTTTATTATCAAACTTTTGGCCCTTAAGACCTTCTACAATTTTACTGTTTCGTCTGCATTCTCAAGGTTGACGAATCTGAATCATTGATTATCAATCCGAGATGGTTTCAAGAAATTTTAATTTTAGATGATTAAACGCTGATTGTAATCGTCAACGGATCTAATGGTTGACGAATAGGCGTTGTTGATTTCAAAAGTAATGAATGATAATTTCGGTGGTGATAATTCATCATAGAATACGAATGAATATAATTCAAGAATGTAGTGATCTTTAGGAAGATAACACCTGCTAAAGCTTTACTTGGATTCTGATATGTCGAAATCAGAATATGTAATTGAATTTGTATGAGAATGGTAGTTCTTTGGATACATATATCTTGTGAATGTAAGTAGGATAGCTACTGATTATTGAATTGGAATTTGAAGAATGTACAATGTAACATATTAATGTGAGATATAAATATTTCTCGGGTTTTACCTACCCGTTAAAATATTTTCACAATTAACAGTTTGTACAAAAGAGGAGATATACGTTCATATATGCATTCTTCAGATATAATCATGGTTTTAATGAGTTAATATAATATTAAACTCATTTGATTTGCGGTTGAAACAAGAATAAATAATCTCCAAAACCTTAGAGATTTCATAATTGTCGCGAAATATTTTGCTAATGAAGTTATGAATCAATACTTCATCTTTTATTGTTATTGATATACCTCGGTATATGATGTTGGTGCTCGTGGAATTCTTGTGAAATTCACAAGGCACGAATAATGTTTTCTAAAAAGTTTCGAGTACTTTGATAATGAAAGTGTAAAATCAAACGTATTCGAATAACACACTTGATTTATTATGAAATGGAGTTCATTGTGCTGAAGCAGTGATTAACGATTGTTAAGTCATTAATAAAGGATGTACATCATAGCATATTAGTGATATGAATTAACCAAGTAGCACATACTAGTTAAGATTCATATGTAATAGCTTAGTACAAAAAGATTTATTATTGTTCCAATCCATATATATATATCAAGTATACATATATAATTCTTCAGGAAGAATGAGTCAATAAATCTTAACTCATTATTACTAATATTCCTTGGTATCTATGGGGCGTATGATGTTGATATCTGAGGTACCGAGTGTGATTTTGAGGCGTGGGATGCGGATGTTGTTGTTGATGAAGCTGGTGATGTTGGTGGTGATGCTGATGGTACTGGTGGTGATGGTTATGTTGCTGGTGCTGCTGCTGGTATTCGTAGATTTTGCACCATATTTTCTAAAGCCACTACTCGAGCGCGAAGCTCATTGACTTCTTCTCTTACTCCGGGATGATTGGCGGTTTGGACTAGAGGATGAATAAGATCTAGAATTCTAGATATTATATATTCGTGACGGGATATCCTGGAAATGAGAGTGAAAATAGTGTTCCGGATTGGTTCGCCGGCAAGTGCTTCAGGTTCTTCGCCAATAGGGCAATTTGATGAGTGGAAAGGATCTCCTTCTTCACTTCTCTATTGATTAAGTCAACTACGAACCCATCCCCAATTCATCCAGAATAGATGATGGCTGATTGGTTCGTTTGTTCCGGTTACGCTGCCATTGGAGCTCGAGGAGTTCGAAGAATCTATATTATGTGATTGGATAAGGGTTTTGATATGAGATTAGTTGTGAATACTGAATGATATTTTCGTTTCCTTGAATATGTATATATAACAAAAGGTTTCCGTAATTTACGGAGAAAATTTAGGAAAAGTGTTAGACAAAGTCTATTGAGATAGATATGATAAGATATAATAAGATATGATGTGTTTATACTCCAATAATGGCAGTATGACGTGTCGAGATCATAAAATGATAAGTATGTAATCTGATAATCTTTCGATTAAAGACTTTCAATTCGTATACTGTGATAACCCAATGACATTTTTCGGTTCGCAAACTGATGCATAAAGGCATAAGGCATATAGGTACGTGATATATAACAGAGAGTTATATACGTTTGAGTATGAATAGTGATAATTATAGGAGTTTCAAAAAATCATGGATAATGTTTCATGTAATACATATGTATTACACAAAACCATGATAGATGACATAGGAATGTCGAGAATTTCAGAAATCTTGGTGTCGCATTTAAATGCGGTGGCGTAATTGGATAGTACTTAGGAGAATGAGCAGAGTTCTTAGATTGGCTTGGCATTCTAAGATAAGTAAAGTTTCTAAAGTATAGTGTAGCATTTAACAGTTAAAGGCAACAAGTAAAGGCACTATGGTCAAGGAAAGTTGTAGTCCTACATTGCTAAGGTACCTAATTGTATAAGGCACACATAAAATGCAATCCTAGTTCTCTACAACAAACTGCTCTGATACCAATCTGTGACGTCCTCCAGATAGGGCCTGGAAGAATAACGTCACTAAATATATCAAATCACAATTGTATAAACGAGAACGACTCTATATGAGATGCTTTATTGAGTTTTGCAGCGGAAGATAAATAGATTACATTGTATTTAATGAACAATGCATTAAATGTCTTTAATTGATATGATATGAAATGCATGACTCCAAGCATGGCAAGCAATCATCATCAAAGCAGCAGATATACAGCGGAAGCAATATTTAAGTACCTGAGAATAAACATGCTTAAAAAGTCAACACTAGGTTGAGTGAGTTCATAGGTTTGTCATAAATAATTATTTCAGTAATAGTGTTAGACCACAAGGTTTTTGTTCATAAGCTTGATCTCGCAGGGACCAATTAGTAGATCTCGCAGATCCAAAAGTTATTCATAAGCTTGGTCTCACATGGACCAATTAGTAGATCACGCAGATCCAAAAGTTATTCATAAGCTTGGTCTCGTATGGACCAATTAGTAGATCACGTAGAACCAAAAGTTATTCATAAGTTTGGTATCGCAGGGACCAATTAGTAGATCACGTAGATCCAAAAGTTGTTCATAAGCTTGGTCTCACAAGGACCAATTAGTAGATATCGCAGATCCAAAAGTTGTTCATAAGTTTGGTCTCGCAGGGACCAATTAGTAGATCACGCAGATCCAAAAGTTGTTCAAAGTTTGCCCCAAAGACAAGTTGTGTTTATACTTGTCGGTTAGGGATTTAGTCGGACATAGCCGGATATAGCATAGTTTAAAGTTGGTACTTGTGTCTAGCGTGTAAAAACAGTTATAAAAGTTGTGCATGTATTCTCAGCCCAAAAATGTATATAAAGTTTAAAAGGGACTATAAACTCACCTTAAATAGCAGTTGAAGTATTCCTTGAAAGGAATGAAATGAATGGAAATAAGTGACCGGGATCTCAACCTAGGGATAGAATGTACGATCAGATGTTGTCTAATAGACATAAGTTTGGTAACTATACCAATGATAATGGTTTTCTGAATGAAATTCCATTTTCAGAAAGGTTACTATCTATGGAAAGTTTCCACTTTTAGTAAGTTTCCATGTTTAGTAACTTCGTGTTGAATACTAGTGAGTTGTTCTTAATATGTCCACCACTTATTAAGTGTGTAAGTGACTAAGTGTTGTTCACTTAGTGAGTGTATGATTACTATAGTCGGGTTTGATATTGTGCACCATACCCAAACATCTATGCCATCGCCGAGTCACTTGAATGATCTATTTTTACCGGTTGGCTCAGGATTTCTCGACCAAAATCTAAGTTTGGCATTCGAAATCTACAAGCGTCCCATAGTGGTACCAACGATCACCCTGGGCCTTAAGTAGCGTTGAGGTTCATATATAGTGCACGTTATCTTGATTATAACCTTGGATAGTAATAATAATAATAATTGAAAATGAAAACATCACTCACGTATCAATATTGTGACTCAATATTGCAGGAAAAAGTACGCAGATGTAACGGACATTACAAATGCTAAGTTGACCTCACGAACAATGCCCATAACCTCCATAGCTATAACCCATACTTTCCTTAGCTCTATCCCGCTCATAAAACCCGATTTGAAATGACCCGCTCATGACTTCGTCGTAGTATTTTATGTATAGATAATAATATGTCATAATTTAGTAGGCTTATAACTACCTTTTGTGGTTTGATTCTTGATTAAGAATACTAATAATGAAGTGTAAGAACAAAGATGATAATGGAGAGAAAGAAAGAAATACTTTGTAAGTGTGAGAAATGGTGCAAGTTTAATGCTTGCATTCATGAGTATTTATATCCTAAAATTTCAATATAAAAATATATACTTTATGTACCAAAATTGACTATATGTATACTAGTTTATAATTTTATTTTTAGTCAACATAAGGATGTACTAGTTTATACTTTCTTTTTCTTTTCTTTTTTTTTTATTTTTAGTCAACATAAGGATGTATTTGTTTAGGATTCTTTTTTTAGTCTCATTATTATTATTATTATTATTATTATTATTATTATTATTATTATTATTATTATTATTATTATTATTATTATTATTATTACATTTACTACATGATAATTATTATTTTATTTTTACTAATTCATTACATTGAATATATATATATATATATATATATATATATATATATATATATATATATATATATATATATATATATATATATATATATATATTCATTTCGAAATATATATTTGAAATATTTATTTAATATTTAGTTTTTCAAAATCAATTATATTTTAAAGTTTATTTTAAAAATTTTTAAATAATAGAAATTATTATAACACGTAACATTTTTAATTAATATATATATATATATATATATATATATATATATATATATATATATATATATATATACATAAAATTATTCGTGAATCGTCGGAATCATATAAAAGTTAGGTTTAAATTTAGTCGGAAATTTCTGGGTTGTCATATTATCTTTATTATCATTTTCACTAATATTATTATTATGGTGACATATTATTTTTATTATTATTATTACTATTATTCTTATTATTGTTAATATTATTATCAATATTATTAGTATTATTATTAATATAACTATAATTATTAATTATTAATATTAAATTAAATTAAATATACAATATAAAGTAAATATATACCCGTGACTATCTATATCCCTACCATTTTTATTTTTTTCTGCCTTTTCTTGTTTTGATCAGGAAACTAGTCGACAATCAACAACCCTACAAACAACTTGATCAATTATTAATTCTGTGTAAATCATTTAATATATATGTATCATCTGTAACGAAGTGAAATAAAATAGAAACTTAAATGAAAAAACATCAGACATTTATTTATTTATTTTCAAACCCATTAAACCTTTGATATGTTTTGAAGCAAATTAAAGAAATGTAGAAATGCAGAACTGATCTAATTCATGTCATGATCCTATCTACAAAGTTAAATTGACAATTCCTAAAGTTTCTAGGATCGATTTGCAAACTATTTCGTGAAGAATGTATTATCTAAAACGTTCTAAAAATCAATATCACGATTTTATTTTTTTGTTTTATCGTGAACTGCAGTAAGCAGTTTTATTTATTTATTTTTTTCTTTTCTGTTTTCTTGTTTTAATTAAATCAATCACTTTGGATTAGTTTCACCTCAATGGAACTAAAATTATGTAATTAATTAAGCTGCTTTTATTAATCTGCTATGGATGATTTATTTGGTAAAGAAGAAGAAGAAGAAACTAGGGAAATGAAAGGAGGGTTTACATAATTATGGGTTTGGGTTTAGACAGAAGAGACGAGGCAGAAGGATGGTTAAAAGGTTGTTCGGGTATTCGAGAGGTCGGGGGTTCGAGCCCGGTCTGGGGCAATACTTTTTAGAGACAGTTTTAAAGGGTTCGTGAATCCGAGGCCAACCCTGCATTGCTCAGTTCCGTCGTATGTATATTTTTACTACAAAATAGCGTAGAGTGAGTTCATTTGATTCCCTTTCACTCTTTACA
The DNA here is from genome assembly GCF_046630445.1 of Rutidosis leptorrhynchoides. Lineage (NCBI taxonomy): Eukaryota > Viridiplantae > Streptophyta > Magnoliopsida > Asterales > Asteraceae > Rutidosis > Rutidosis leptorrhynchoides. The sequence continues at coordinate 294,836,239 of NC_092333.1, forward strand.
TTTTTGGGACTGAGAATACATGTGCTGTTTTTATAACTGTTTTATTAAATGCTTTTGAGATATATTTTTGAACTGAGAATACATGAACTATTTTTTTTATAAATCTTTGACGAAATAGACACAAGTATTCAAAACTACATTCTATGATAGAATTATTTGGATTCAGAGGTTCGATTTCTATAAAGATTGTATTATCGACCATCGGTGAGATGATTTTTCATTGCACTACGCACTAGCTACCGAAATGGTTCAATTTAGTAGTTAGTAACGGTGAGATGATTTTGCATTGCACTACGCACTAGCTACCATTTTAGCTACCCACGGTGAGATGATTTTGCATTGCACTACTCACTAGCTACCGTTGTAATATTGTTTATGGTTCGATTTAGTAGTTAGTAATGGTGAGATGATTTTGCATTGCACTACGCACTAGCTACCATTTTAGCTACCCTCAGTGAGATGATTTTTCATTGCACTACGCACTAGCTACCGTTGTAATATTGTTTATGGTTCGATTTAGTATTTAGTAACGGTGAGATGATTTTGCATTGCACTACGCACTAGCTACCGTTTTAGCTACCCTCGGTGAGATGATTTTGCATTGCACTACGCATTAGCTACCGTTGTAAAATTATATTGTATTAACTACCACAGTGAGATGATTTTGCATTGCACTACGCACTAGCTACCGTTGGTGAGTTGTTTTGATAGGTTCCGGTGTTCTTCCTATGAATGATTTTATAGCAGGAGTAGACCTGCACAGATTGTTTTTTTTCTAAATATGAGTATCTTGTGGTCTATTATATTATTAAAAAAAATTGTTTATGATGAACTAATGAACTCATCAACCTTTTGGTTGACACTTTAAAGCATGTTTATTCTCAGGTTTTAAAGAAATCTTTCGCTGTGCATTTGCTCATTTTAAAGATATTACTTGGAGTCATTCATGGCATATTTCAAAAGATGTTGCATTCGAGTCATTGAGTTCATCAAGATTATTATTAAGTCAATTATAGTTGGATATATTATGAAATGGTATGCATGCCGTCAACTTTCGATGTAATGAAAGTTTGTCTTTTAAAAATGAATGCAATGTTTGTAAAATGTATCATATAGAGGTCAAGTACCTCGCGATGTAACCAAATGTAATGTATTCGTCCAGATAGATTAGGACGGGTCATTAAAGTTGGTATCAGAGCGGTGGTCTTAGCAAACCAGGTCTTGCATTAGTGTGTCTAACTGATAGTTGTTTAAATGCATTAGTGGGTCTAGACTTCGACTAATGGTGTATCCTATCGTATACACGCATAAAAGGCGTAATGATTGCATAAAAGTAGCATCAGGAAGGCTGGAAATAACAGTTTTGTGGAGTTATCTGTGCAGCATTCTCCGCTGTACAGGCTGCTCCGTCATGCGTAAGCCCTGAAGGCCGCCTAGCGCGTAAGCCCTGGCCGGAGAACGCCACCTTCAGCATAAACTTCGGATCACGAATAACAAAACGTATCATCATCTAACACGTGTCCCCGAGCAATCTGGTGGATCTGGCACTATAAATAGACCCCTTGGGTCGTCATTTTACACAGTTCAGACATTCTGGCAACTTTGAGAGCTGAGACTTCACTTCTCTCTCTCTCTACTTTCTCTCACTAGAAGTCATCCGGCTAGCACTTTTGTGCTCTACGAACGACAGATTGATTAAGCCACCCCACAAGTTTCTACACTTGTGAACCGGGTCTGCAGGGATAATTTCCCAAGGGTAAAAATCAATCGGCAATATTCCGCCCTCCTAAAGCTAGATAACTTCTAGTATCTTATTGACGCACTAAGCCTTACCTCAGAAGGAAATAGGTGTTAACATCGACCGTGTCTGCATGTCAAAAGTTTTGCTTATCATTTCGTGTCGAAATTTACCTGCTTATCATTCTTAGGGAATCACTTGCTTATCATTCTTAGTCTAGACACATGTTACTGCATTAATTGCATAAATAGTGTATAGACAAAATTCATATCTTAGCGTATCTGTTACTGTAAACTTTGCCTGACAGCTTCCGAAAATTCCTCCGTAATCTACGGGATCTCCTGTACTATATATAGATATTCTATGTAATTAGAATACCATCCGATAACCGAAAATCATTTCATATCAAAAAAAAAACTCTTTATTCACTCGTACGAAATGGAACTCGCCACTAGTTCAAGTCCCTCGGATTCCGATATGGAGTTTCACTCGAGCTCCGAAAGCAGTGTCACCGGAATGAAACAACCAATCAGCCATCACTAATTCTGGATGAATTGGGATGGGTTCGTAGTTGACTTAACCAATGGAGATAAGAAGAAGACGATCCTTTCCATCCACCAAATTTCCTTCTTGGCAAAGAACCTGAAGCACTTACCGGCGAACCAGTTTGAAACACCATTTTCACCCTCATTTCCAGGATATCTCGCAACGATTACATAAAATCCTAAACCTTATTCATCCGCTTGTTCAAACAGCCAATCATCCCGGAGTAATAGAAGAAGTCAACGAACTTCTCGCTTCAGTAGTAACTCTGGAGAATATGGTGCAAAACTTAGCAGTTTCAGCAACATCACCGACACTAACAGTACCACCAATATCAATACCAGTACCACCAACAACAACATCCGCATCACATGCCTCAACATCACAATCTATACCTCAAACATAATCATCGTTTTACATGATGTTCTACATTATTTATCTTGGTTCGACATGGCAATTATGTAATATCTAATGTTTTAGAGATTATATATTATTGTTCTAACGGTAAATCATATAAGTTTAATATCATATTGACTCATTAAATCCATGATTATATCTGAAGTAAATACATATGTATATATATTTTCATAAAGATTGTAATTAAAAATTCTTTTGTACAAACTGTTAATGGTGAAAATATTTTAACGGGTAGGTACTACCCGAGGAATATTTAGATTTCACATTAATAAGTTACACTGTACACTCTTCGAATCTGATTCACCAGTCATTTACTATCCTACTTACATCTACCGATATACGTATCTGTTCACCACAGAATAACCATTTACACTCAATTTCATGTTTGGATTTTGACCTATCAGAATCCGACAAGTGGCATAATGAAGAAAACATTGGACAAAATAAAATTGGTTAGAAACAAACAAATTAACTATGAGAAATTTTGTTAAGAATCCACGCTAACAAAATCTTAGCTAACTGTTCCTAGCTAACTGTTAATTCCTTATTACATTTTATTCATCGTAATTTATTTATCGCAATTTATTTACCGCAATTTTAATTCTCGCAATTTTATTTATCGTCATTTAATTTCTGTTATTTATTTTACGCACTTTAAATATCGGGACACGTATACAATGTTTTGACATATCATATCGACGTCATCTATATATTTTATTTGGAATAATCATAGACACTCTATATGCGGTAATGTTCGAGTTAGCTATACAGGGTTGAGGTTGATTCTAAATAATATATATACTTTGAGTTGTGATCGAGTCTGAGACATGTATATAATGGGTCACGACACGTATTAATTAATTCGAATATTATATATTAAACTATATATGAATTGTTGAACTACTAATTGTGGACTACTAATTGTGGACTAATAACATTGGACAATTAAAATGAATTAAAATATTGATTATAACATATGAAACTAAACATTTCTTCAAGTTTGCCACTTGATTTCAACTTAAATCTCATTTGTATCTTGACGATTACAATCTGTGTTCAAACCTTTCATGATTCTTGAAAACACCTCAATCGAGAGGATGAACCAACCGCACTTCATCTACGGAAGGAAAGATTTACGCATATAGTTATGCACCTGAAAAACTCTCAAAAACTGAGTAAATGTTTAACATGTGGTTGTGCTAATTCTTTTAGCGCTATTATTACCGAAAATAACTTTGCAACTCCTGTTCGAGATAGCCAGTTTTGTCACAGCTCCAGCAAGTCAACTTCAATTATTCGTTCGAATCAACCTTATTATAACCTTGATATATATGCGTGCTCTTTTATTGTTACCAGGGAACCTTTTATATTCCACCATATTACCAGCAACCTCGTTGCTCCTTGGCTTAAATCCCTCCGGCAAATCACTATATTTATCTATTGAAGTCTTATCATGAACTCAGGCATCAATCGATAATCTCGAATTTCTCAGCGATTCTACGACAACAATTATATATATAAATATATGTGTATATATATATATATACATATATATATATATATATATATATATATATATATATATATATATATATATATATATATATACACACACACACACATATATATATATACATATATATATACATACATATATATATATATATATAACTTCCATCTCCTGGATTTACGAACTTCAATTCTTAATTTTTGAAAAGCGCTTTAGCCTATGAATCAGTTTTCTGAGTTCTTGAAAAAGCTGATGAAGCAGTGAAAACTGAAGACTGCCTTAATAGTCAAAAGTTTGATAATAAAGAATGGCATGCTGAAAAAGCTCAAAAATTTCGATACTAAAAAAAACGAATTGAGCAAACCATGAAGGAGGCTGTGGACAAATCACAAAGACTAAACCTGCCTTCAAATAATCCAAATGATTCAATATCCGCTGAAGTCATTAACGAATACCTTGCTCCTGACTCTAGATCTTTACGAACAAATCTTCTTCATTATCCATCGATATTAGAAATTCTAAGATATCATCGTATCTTTCATTATAAATATCCTCGATATTTCTAAAGATATTTTCATAACTATTCTTATCTGAAATCATATATCTCTTCACGATATCAGTGCTACATCGAAAAGGAAACTGTTTTGGTTTCTAAATTCTGAAATATTCAAATTTAAAATATGAATGATTTGAAGTAGTGATGGGAACTGAAGCATGATTTAGTATAATATAATGACACTTGATCAACGTGATTATATTACAGTAATTCATGCAGAGTTTCTAATGGAACAGGATGAATCACAGACCCTACCGTCATCATGTGCCATATTACACGACTCTTGTATTCTGTTTAACCTCCAAAAATATCAAGAAACTATTTTCTAAATGATTCGGTCTTTTTCGGATATTCTGGTAATTTGACAAATCAAGACCGTGCCATTACAATTTCCTTCTTAGAACATGAACTATGTTCATTCCAAATTTCATACCTACAAATTATGGACCATTATTCGCTTGACTTAAAGTTGGGAAGAGAAAACAAAAGCATAGAGCTCTGAAATATAAGGGAGAATATAAAGCCAAATAACAACACCAAAATTACAAACCGTACATATCAATTCTAATAGCAATATAAAGACACGGGAGAATTAAAACTACTATAATCCCAAGAGCATAGTAGAAGTAAACAGATTCCTTCGGTGGTAGATGAAAAAGGAGGAAGACAGAAGCGATTGTCAGAATAAGGATAAGGATCAGAACTGGATTAAGCATTTTCACAATCTTTTGAATTTGAGAATTGAGTATAGGAGTGGTGAAAGTAATGGAACGGAAGAAGTTAATTTATAGTGAAATATCTGATAAAAAAATCAAGACGAATTTTCGCATTTAATTAGAGGGATCCTAATTTCCTTAATCCCGAGGAATTAGAACTTATTCAGATTTCAAAGATTTTCTTTAAATCCCGCGAATTCTGAAAATCCACCGTGACTACGTCAAAAGTTAAATCTTTATCTCAATCTTTTAAGATAACTTCACTCATACGCTTCGAATAATCAAATTGTTTTTTTTCTATATTACTCAATGATGATAAAAACTCTAATTTCTAGCTCGTATGCGTCATGAAAACATACTTATTGCAAACCATGACTATCCTAATCAAATTTCGGGACGAAATTTATTTAACGGGTAGGTACTGTGACGACCCAGAAATTTCCGACCAAATTTAAACTTAATCTTTATATGATTTCGACACGATAAGCAAAGTCTGTTAAACCGAGTCTCAAAACTTTTGAACTAATTTCATGAATTCATTTGACCTTTGACTATTCCCGACGATTCACGAACAATTGTTTGTAAATTGTAAATGAATGTTCGTATATATATATATATATATATATATATATATATATATATATATATATATAAATATGTGTGTATATATAATAATATGAAATAATAAAAGACAAATTAATCAGTAGAGTTAAATATGTAAAATAATATATAATATAATAAGGTTATTATTAAAAAGAATCTATATAAACATATATGATTACTACACATAATTATTAGTATATGTATAGTTATATTGTAATATATATATATATATATATATATATATATATATATATATATATATATATATATATATATATATATAAGAGATATAAATATTATCTGTTAAAGTTTATAATATCTATTTCTATTATGAAATAATATAATAAATACATATATAATACTTAAATACATATAAAACATTATTAATATATTCATATGTACACATATAATATATGATATAACTAATATGCAAATAAAATTATATAATAATATATAAAATGTGTAAATGTAAAATATTCAATATGTGTTATTATGTAATATATTATATTACATAATTAATAATAAATAATATTAAGATATTAAATTTGAGTATAAATTAAAATATAGTTACTATCGTAAAATTATTATCATTTTCAATATTAATATCAACATTAATATTTTTAATATCATTATTTTATGTTGATATAAAATTTGATATATATAAATATTATTATCAATATTAATATTAATATAATTAATATTAGTATTAATATTATCATTATTATCATTTTCACTATTATTATTATTATGGTGACTTATTATTTTTATTATTATTATTACTACTATTATTCTTATTATTGTTAATATTATTATCAATATTATTATCAATATTATTAGTATTATTATTAATATAACTATAATTATTAATTATTTATATTAAATTAAATATATAATATAAAGTAAATATATACCCGTGACTATCTATATCCCTACCATTTTTATTTTTTCTGCCTTTTCTTGTTTTGATCAGGAAACTAGTCGATAATCAACAACCCTACAAACAACTTGATCAATTATTAATTCCGTGTAAATCATTCAATATATATGTATCATCTGTAATGAAGTGAAATAAAACAGAAACTTAAACGAAACAACATAAGACATTTATTTTTTTTAAACCCATTAAACCTTTGATCTGTTTCGAAGCAAATTTGTGACTATCCGAAAATTTTCGACCAAATTTAAACTTTATCTTTATAAGGTTCTGAAACGATAAGCAAAGTCTATTAAACCAAGTATCAAAAATGTTTGAACTATTTTTCATGAATGAATTTAATCTAGACTGTTCTCGACGATTCACGAACAATTGTTTGTAAATAAATATGTGTATATATATATATATATATATATAAATGTAAATATATATATATATATATATATATAAATGTAAATATATATATATATATATATATATATATATATATATATATATATATATATATATATATATATATATATATATATATATATATATATATATATAATAATTTGTAATTATAAAATATAAAAATTAATCATTAGAATTCAATATAGAAGATAAGGTATAAGATAAGCAAGTTGTTATAAATCTATGTATAGATATATATAAATTCTATACATAGTTATTACATGTATATTGAGATATATATAATAGTTATAAATATTATGTAATTATTAAATTCTACATATAATTAATAATATGTAATATTGATATATTAGATATAATTACAAGTTAAAAATATAATTGTATTATTATTACTTTCATTATTATTATTAATATTAATATTAATATCATTATTAGTATTACTAATATTATTATTATTGTTATATTTAAAAGGCTATGATTATCAAAAATAAAGATGATAAATACAAATATTATTATAAAAATGATTAAAACTACAATTTTAATTATTGTTATAATTATTACTAAGATGATTACTAAAATTATTAATTTTTATTTAAAATTATTATTACATTTATCATTATTACTCTTATTATGATTAATGTTAATAATAAGATTATTACATATTATATCATTAACAATATTAGAATCCCTTTTATTATTATTAGTAATTCTATTATTAAAACTCAGTATTATTATTTATTATTACTGTTATTATTATTATTAGTCATATTTAGTTAATATTAAGAAATACACAAATACTATCCTTTGATTCAATTTAACGTTGCTATCATACTATTATCCATTTTGTTTTGTGTCTTTAAATTAGTACGATCAAGATTCCATCCCAAGCATTAGACAAATTCAGTTAGGGATCAAATCAAACTTTTTATTTCTTTTTATTTTATTTTCTTTCTTGCATGTACGATTAAATAATTCTGTGATTTCCCTTTTACTATAGAACAACCAAACATTTTGTTAAACACTTCAATTGAGTTTCTTTCTTCATACCAATCACTAACACCCTCAACAATTTGTAATTTTTGAATTTAAAAAAAAAATGAAGAACAAGCTTCACTGTCCTGTTCGCGTCCAAAATTTCAAAAGGGTTAATTTTGAAATAAATTTCCAAATGTGTAAATGTAGTTTTGTTAGGAATCTACTAGTCAATCTTTCTGTAAAATCTCACATTCTAATTTTTCATACCGAGCTCGAATTTGAGAGTCAAAGTTAAAAAATAAAAAGTCAACTTATTTGTTCATCCAAAAATTAGAAGTCATATTGATGTTTCTGGTTAAATTGATAATTTGTATAGTTTCAGTGAACGATTTACAATCTTTTTTGTGTTGTAACAATTTTCCAAAACGTTCTCAAAATCATAATCATTATTATTTTTTTTGTTAAAACCGTAACCCAGCAACAGCAGCATTCGATTTATATATATATATATATATATATATATATATATATATATATATATATATATATTGTTTGTTTTGTTGGTTCAGCTAATTTAATCACTACTAATAACTTCTGTATCAATTATAAATCTTAAATTAACGTGTTGATTAAATATTAAACTGGATCGATCCTTAGTTGATTTAGAAGAAGAAACAGAAGAGGAAAAGGGAGAAGTAACACGGTTTATATTTAAATTTAGGTTAATATAATTTCAGAAAAAACAAGATGGTGGAATGGTTAGGAGGGGTGTCGGGTGAGCGAGAGGTCTCGGGTTCGATCCCGGCTTCGTGCAATTCTTTTTAAAATGGCTTTGTAAAGGTAGTCTTTATTTTTAAAATTTTTATTATTATAATTATTATTATTATTATTATTATTATTATTATTATTATTATTATTATTATTATAATAATAATAATTATTATTATTATTATTATTATTATTATTAATATTAATATTATTATTATTATTGTTATTATTTATTGTTATTATTATTATGATAGTTATTATTACTCCTAAAATTTAGAAGTATGATTAATATTATTAAGTAGTATAGTTATAATTATTGATATTATCATAGTTATAAGTATTAAAGTTATTATTATAAGTATTACTAATTACTAATGTTATTATTATCATTTTTATAATTCTAGTCTTAATATCATTATTACGATTACGATTATTATTATTATGAACATAATAAAATTTAATATCATATTCATTAATATTAGTACTAGTATCATTATAAATATTAGAATTATTATGATAAACATAAGTATTATTATTATTAATATTATTATTAGTAATAAAAAATTTAAAATTATTATTATTATTAAGTATTATTATCAAAATAATTATTACCATCATTACTAAATTTTTCATTTTATTAAAAACTACTATAATTATCATTATTATTAGATTTATGATTAAAACTATCAAAAACAGTAAGGATTAATTTTGCTTTTTATAGTTATTATTATACCATTATATTTATCACTAAGATTATTCACATTATTATTTTTATCAGTAATATTAAGTATTATCAATATTTTCATTTTTACCATTACAAATATTATTTTAGTATTATTACAATTACTAGTTTCAACAAACAAATGATATATAGATAAAAATATATTTAACATACATAACTTAACTATATTAATACGTTTATATATAAAATGAATACATTTAATGAAATAATGAAAAATATATAAGTTAATAATATAAAAATTATATCACTAATAATAATATATATTTTTATTCAATCACGATTATGTGTGTTAATATATATATGAATGATATAGGTTCGTGAATTCGAGACAAACCCTACATTGTTCAGTATCGTCGTATGAATATTTTTACTACAAAATATCGTATTGTGAGTTTCATTAATCCCCTTTTAAATGCTTTTGCAATATATATTTTTGGAACTGAGAATTCATGCGCTTTTATAAATGTTTGACAAAGTAGACACAAGTAATTGAAACTACATTATATGGTTGAATGATCGAAGCCGAATATGCCCCTTTTTGCTTGGTAGCCTAAGAATTAGTAAACCGATCTACTAATTGACGTGAATCCTAAAGATAGATTTATTAGGCCTAACAAACCCCATTCATGATTGCGGATGCTTTAGTACTTCGATGTTGTTTTATTATATCTGATGTATGTCCCGGAATGATAGGGGATATTCTTATATGCATCTTGTTAATGTCGGTTACCAGGTGTTCAATCCATTTGAATGATTTTTATGCAGATGCATGATATTTATGAGAAATGAAATGAAAATCTTGTGGTCTATTAAATTAATGAAAATGATTGTTTATGATAAACTAATGAACTCACCAACTTTTTGGTTGACACTTGAAAGCATGTTTATTCTCAGGTATGAAAGAAATCTTTCGCTGTGAATTTGCTCATTTTAGAGACATTACTTGGAGTAATTCATGACATATTTCAAAAGACGTTGCATTCGACTCGTTGAGTTCATCAAGATTATTATTAAGTTAATTATAGTTGGATATATTATGAAATGGTATGCATGCCGTCAACTTTCAATATAATGAAATTTTGTCTTTTAAAAACGAATGCAAAGTTTGTAAAATGTATCATATAGAGGTCAAGTACCTCGCGATGTAACCAATTATAATGTATTCATCCAGATGGATTGTAACGACCCTACTTTTTCCGTTATCTTTTGCCGTTAATTATTTAACGACCGTTAATTGTTATTCTTGCCGCGTCATTTCTATGATCTATAATATTATTTTTGTAATAATATATTAATTATTATGTGTTATGTGAATATTTATATTCATATTTTAAGTTATATGTTTCTACGTGTCGCGGATTTCTATCCGGCGAATCATTTCGGTTTTCAAACTAACGGTCAGACTTTTGAGATTTTTAAATCCAAATTATTTTAAATATGATATTTTGATGTCATATGAATATATATGGTGTTTATATATTTTATTTGTCGTGTACGCGTTATCTCTCCGAATATTTAATCGCGTAGCGGTGTTTTCGCGTTTCGGGCTTCGTTCGGGCATTCGGGCCACAAGCAAATACTCTTAGCATCAATTTGGCCCACAAGTGGAGCCTACCCTACCTATTTCAGCCAAAAATTTCAAAGGGGAGGGGGTTAGGTTGTCAAATTTTTAAACTTGGGATTAAATTGATCAAAATCACCAAAATGCTTCTCATTTTTAACCTAGCTTCATTTTTTTTCTTTTCTCTCTTTCTCCTCCCTTTTTGAACGTCCCCATCAGCCATATATCATCATCATCTTCTTTCAATCAAGTGCTTGGATCATCAAATCAATTGCATAAACGCGTTCCTCTCGATCTCCTCTACACGTTAATACCATTTGATTCTTGATTAGGGTATAAACCCTAACCCTAGCTTTTCAAAATTTTCATTTATTTTACTGATTTTATATGTTATATTAGTAGTATGATGATTATATGTTATCGTATTGTTGATTGTATGCGTAGAAGTGCTCGTTAATTCATGTTTTCGGTTTGATTGTTTTGGGACAGCGATTTGATTGTTATTTTCTGTATATATAACTGATATAAAAGTGAAATTAAAGTATTTAGATGAGTTCCTCTCATCAAGACATTAATTTTAGACTCCGGATTCATGTCATTTCGATTCCCGGAGCTCTAGATATGATTAAAATGGTGTTTTATTGAAATTAAATTGTGAAAACGAATTGGTAGATGTATGGTCCGACTTTGTGATCATCTTTGGAGTATTTAGGGTGTACTAGTGTGTTAGGATTGATTATGGGATGAACTTTCATGTTCGGGTTATCGAAATCCGTGCCACGGATCACCCGGTATGACTAAAACATGTTTTTGAACGGATTAAAGCTACAAGTTGATTTATGGCTGTAAGTCACGAATTGTTTGCTATTCTTGAGGTGTTCTTGAGCACACTAATGTGTCGGGTGGGTTGGTTAGGTGAAGATATATATAAGACTCGCCGAAAACCGATTCCCGGGGATCAAGTTATGACCCGATGAACTTTTAATTAAAACTTATGGTTATTAATTATGACTTACGATATAAATAATGAATTTCATTATTAATAAATTACTTATGTTATAAAAAGTAATTATTTTAATTTAAGACTTATGATATACATGTTTATTATATCATTTATTAATTAATTATGATTTTATCAAACTTTTAATTAAACTAATGATTAACAATACCTTTATTATTAATGAAAAATACTTATGATAAGTATTAAACTTATATTATGAGATTATTATTAAAAGACTTATAATAAGGATTAATTAATTATTTAATTATTATAAGACTTAGTTATTATTTAATTATAATTTAATTATTAAATACTTATGATTTAATAATTATAATTAGAAACTTATAATATGATTAATAATTCATTATTAATTAATAATACTTATGATATGATTTAAAATTTATTATTAATTAATAACACTTATATTATGACTAATATTTAATTAATTAATTAAATACTTATGTTATATTAATTATATCATTTAAACTTATATTAACTTTAATAATTCATTTTAATTTAATTAAACTTATGTTAAGACATAATTATACATATTTAACTTTAATTAACATTATAACTTATATTATTATTACAACTTACACTTTTAAAATTAATGTTGACTATGTTTGACCAAGGTTGACTTTTGAGTTGACTTTTGGTTGACTTTGACTTTTAATTGACTTTTGTTGACTTTCTAATTAAGGAAACTTTCCTAAATTAAAAACTTTCTAAAAATAGAAACTTTCTAAATATGGAAACTTTCTAAAGTTAGAAACTTTCCAAAAATAGAAACTTTCCTAAAATAGAAACTTTCCTAAAATAAAAACTTTCCTAAAATTGAAACTTTCCAAAAATAGAAACCTGCTAAAAATAGAAACTTTCTAAAAATAGAAAGTGTGTGTCCGTACGCTATTCCGATCAAACCGATGCATGTTGAGTATTGTTCTATGTCTACTTGCAACATGTACAATAGCTATCATACTAAGACTTGACCTAAGTTAGTTATTTATATCGACCTGCTTTATTTATAGGTCGGCGTTGCGATCATTCCTGATCACTTTACTTCATTTGATGTTCGCTTATTTGTGTGGTTACTTCGTTTGCTATTAAGGTGAGTTATAGTCCCATTCTTCTATTTTAAATCTTTTGGGATGAGAATACATGCATTTTATTTTTACGTATTGGACACAAGTGGAAGTTGGTTTAAATTATTCATTGTGGGTTGAACAAAAATATTCCCTAGTCTGGTAACTGTAATCACTGGTTTCTACTGTGAACGCGAATCCTACGGATAGATCTATCGGGTTTGACAACCCCATTTCGAGCTAGTCGCGCTAGCAATTTATAATCGGAATGTTTAGTACTTCGTATTTAGTTGAAGATACACTTGTTCGGTGTATATTATTTATTGTGTTTGGTAAGGGTAAATAAATGGTTAAGTGGTTACCAGGTGGCTCACGAAAAATGGAATAATGTTTTTATATGTTTTCTAGCATATAATTTTGTGGTCCAAAAAGGAGTTTTTATGTTTTCAAACATAAATTTTTATGGTTTACATTAAATATTGTTTGCAATATTAAACCTATAAATCACTCAACATTTTTGTTGACAGTTACTCGCATGTTTTATTCTCAGGTTCATGATTGATTGCTTCCGCTGTGCTTAGAGAGTCTGCATATTTATGATGGCAGTTTTTGTTAAACATTAACTTGCATTCTATTTTAATACATTTAATAGTGGATGTAGTTGACTTTGATTTGGTCAACTTTTGGGTTAAGTAATAATGTATGGTTTTTCTAAACTTACATATCTTGGTAGGTTTCCTTTATGGGAAATCATTTTTAAATAAAGAATGCAAGGTTATTTATCAAATTCATATAGATTTATGATCAAGCTGTGGAACCAAGATAACGATGGCCGTCAAGTGTACTTTGACGGGTCGTTTCAGTTGGTATCAGAGCATTGGTTGTAGGGAATTAGGCTGCATTGATGTCATTACCCGAGTCAATAGGGTGCATTAGTGAGTCTAGTCTACAGCCCGGCCGATAATATATTATTATATGTGATTATTTGTATCGTATTGGTATGTATATTGTTATCATACATACATCTCTATTATGTTCTGAATCCGGGAGGAACTCCCATTCCGATTTAAACGTATTCTCCGACTCATGCGAGTTCATCTTTTATAAGAACACCTCGGTTGGTGAAACCGAGGGATGTCATTCTTGACATCTGGAATTCTCGACATTTCTATGTCATCTATTATGGTTATGTATATACCGTTTGAGTTATATTACGCGAGATGTCATTCTTGACTTCTAAATGCTCGGCATTTCAATTTCAGCTATTATGTTTAGGTATATAACATTCTTGTTATATTACGTGCCTTTGTGTTGTTGTGCCTATGTGCTTTGTTTTTTGAACCGGAAAATGTCATTCTTGACTTTTAGAGATTCTTGGTACTTCGAAGACATTTTTATGTCATTGTTACTCCTATTTGTTACTTTTGATGTTTATGTATCTTGTGCTATTCTTAGCACATTGTTTAAGAAATTATTTTAGGGAAATTGTGTGGAAATCCGAGGTTGATCGCGTGTCCTGACCTCAGGTAGTGCTATTAGAATAGAACTATGAATTAGTGAAATATAATGGTGTCAGGCCAACGTGATTATATTACGTTTATTCATAAAGAAGTCCCAATATTGTGACATGAGGAATAGAAAGCGAGTCAAAGAAATTTTTACACTACTCATTCAGAAATTCCGATGTATTACTTGGGTAGGGAAAATATTCATTATCTTATTTGTTGATATACGAGAAGCTCGTTTTAACCAGATTATCTATCACATGCTCTATCCTTCATAACTCGCTTGTTAGCACCAGCTTCGCTCGGGAACAGTTTTGGCCCAAAGACTTATGTCCTGATAATAGTCAAAACAACATTTAACTCATTGGTTTTCATGACCTCGTAACATTTGTTGGTCAAATGTCGCACGACGATTCAAGTCCTTTACTCGATCTTCCATGATCTTACTTCAACTTGTAACCTATGAAATACAGATACTCTGTTTATCATCGGGAATTTTACACATTTGTTTAATTGGGCGGTTCTTACGAGATTTATGGGAGAATAGAAGTAATGAAATATTTTGTCATGTATACAATTGATAAAATCATATATGTATGTATGGATTCAAATGAATAATTTACCCTTACCTATTTTGGCTAGGATATACTAAATCATACCTTTAAAACTATTTTAAAACCGCTCATTTATTGAGCCGTTTGACTAAGTCAATTTGTTTTATATAAAATGGTACACGTTGTACATACTTCTAAATTTACTAAGAACTTCGTTCCGTTTATGTTGTCACATCAAACAATTAAAGCTTTTTCAAAACTCCTTTGATTGATTTTATCAAATTTTCGCATGACTCTACAGAGTGTTTGGATCACAGTTCTTCTCGTCCTCCGTGTAAGGATGAAACCTACCATTAAGTTCATTGATAGAAACTCTTACACCACTTTGGATGCCGGTTTTATTAAATTTGTTAGAAAGTCTTTGCGCTTGTAAAATTTTCTCTCTTATTGTTGGACATGGCCGAAATGCGGACTGATAAATCAATTTTCTAGGGAACACTCGGTGGTCACCCTATTGTAGAAAAGGCACTAGGTGGGTTTCTACCCCAACTGTTGTTAAAGTAGCTATCATGGATGTATATTACACTAGATCGTTTGAGGAGTTTCTACTCTCGATATTCACGGCTAACCGCAACACCCTCGTAAACATCAGCCCTATGATTCAATACCTTGAGGTACACGAAATTATTTTTGGAGATTCATCTCACATGGAGTCAACCATTCTTTATAACCCATGATTCGCGTTCTTTTCATCCGCACATAAATTTAAAAACAAGGATGAATCCTAGATTGACTCGCTCATTGTGCGAGGAAGTTCACTCTTGTTGAAAGATCACACCTTTCATACGTGTTCCTTTCAAAAATGTAATAAAAATTTACTTTGAAGTCCATGATCCTCGTTATCTCCTTTGAGAGAATTGCCTTAAATATCCATGCCACTGATGTGAATACTCCATATATTTCTTCCTGCATTGTTGCAACTATATTTCATTCGTCCCAGTTCGTCCCCGTGGGGAGCTCCTGTTTTGATTGTTAAGAAGAAAGATGGTTCGATCCGATTATGTATTGATCATCGTGAGTTGAACAAACTTACAGTTAAAAACCGTTACCCTCTTCCTAGAATTGATGATCTGTTCGATCAGCTTCAAGGTTCGTCTATTTATTCTAAGATCGATCTTCATTTCGGTTATCATCAACTGCGTGTTAAAGACTTTGATTTTCCGAAAACTGCTTTTCGCACCAGTTATGGTCACTACGAATTTCTTGTTATGCCGTTCGGATTGACAAATGCACCTGCTGTGTTCATGGACCTCATGAACCGTGTGTGTAGACCCTATCTGGACAAATTCTTTATTGTATTCATCGACGACATCCTTATTTATTCTAAGAGTGATGAAGAGCACGAAGAGAATTTGAAGTTAGTGCTTGATTTATTGAGGAAAGAAGAGTTGTACGCTAAGTTCTCTAAGTGTGCTTTCTGGTTAAGAGAAGTTCAGTTCCTTGGACATGTTGTTATTAAACAAGGAATACAGGTGGATCCTGCTAAGATCGAGGCGATAGAAAAGTGAAAAATTCTGAAAACTCCTACTCAAGTTCATTGTTTTTAGGGTTAGCGAGTTACTATAGAAGGTTCATTCAAGATTTCTCTCGTATAGCGAAACCTCTGACTGCTTTAACGCATAAGGGGAAGAAGTACGAGTGGAAGAGTGAATAAGAGTCTGCTTTCCAAACTCTGAAGAAGTTAACTTCTGCACCGATATTATCACTACCTGAGGGTAATGATGAATTTGTTATTTATTGTGATGCTTTGTGCCAAGACTTTGGTTGTGTTTTGATGCATCGAAAGAAAGTCATAGCTTACGCATCACGTCAGTTGAAGATTCATGAACAGAATTATACAACCCATGATTTTGAATTGGGAGTTGTTGTGTTCGCACTCAAGAAGTGGAGACATTACTTATATGGGGTCAAATGTACAGTGTTCACTGATTACAAAAGTCTTCAACATATCTTTGATCAAAGACAGTGGAATATGATGTAGCGAAGATGGGTGGAATTGTTGAACGATTATGATTGTGAACTCTTTTAGCAATTCCGAAAAAAAGCCAATGTCGTGGCTGATGCTTTGATTCAAAAAGAGAGAGTTGAACCTCGTAGGTTTAGAGCCTTAAATATGACCATTCGAACAAACCTCACAAGTCAGATTCTTGCAGCTCAACAAGAAGCCTTGAATGAGGAGAATTTTTTAATGGGAAGGTCCGAGGCTCGAGTAAACAGTTAGAGGTATGAACCGATGGTACTCGGTATTTTTCGGGACGCCTTTGGGTTCTGAAGTTTGGTGATCTGTGACAACTTGTTTTAGATGAGGCTCATAAGTCTATGTACTCTATTCATCTTGGTTCAGGAAAGATGTATCATGATCTTAAAGAGCTGTATTGGTGGCCTAATTTAAAAGCTGATGTGGCTACGTATGTGGCTAAGTGTTTGACCTGTGCTAAGGTTAGAGCTGAACATCAGAAAACGTCTGGACTTTTGGTGCAACCCGAGATTTCTGAGTGGAAGTGGGGAGGTATTACGATGGATTTTATTACTAAGTTACCGAGAGTTGCGGGTGGCTATGATACCATTTGGGTGATTGTAGATCGACTCACTAAGTCAGCTCACTTTTTGCCGATTAAGGAAACATATTCGATGGAGAAGCTTACTTGTTTGTATTTGAAGGAGATTGTTTCTAGACATGGTGTTCCTATATCTATTATTTCAGACCGAGACAGTAATTTTATAGCGAGGTTTTGGCGATCCTTACAAGAAGCTTTGGGAACTAAGTTAGATATGAGCACCGCTTATCATCCGCAGACGGATGGTCAGAGTGAAAGGACCATTCAAATGTTAGAAGACATGTTACGAGAGTGTGTTATTGATTTTGGTAATGGGTGGGATAGATATTTGCCATTAGCTGAATTTTTCTTATAACAACAGTTATCATGCAAGGATTAAAGCCGCACCGTTTGAAGCTCTGTATGGTAGAAAGTGTAGGTCTCCTGTCTGTTGGAATGAGGTTGGGGATGCTCAACTCACAGGTCCAGAAATTATTCATGAGACTACCGAGAAGATCATACAGATTAAGGAAAGATTGAGAACCGCCAGAAGTCGGCAAAAGAGTTATGCCAATAAGAGAAGGAACGATATTGAATTTCAGGTCGGTAATCGTGTTATGTTGAAAGTATCACCTTGGAAAGGTGTGATACGTTTCGGTAAGAGGGGAAAGTTGAATCCTCGATTTGTTGGACCTTTTGAAATTATTGAGAGAGTTGGACCCGTGACTTATCGTTTGTAATTGCCACAAGAACTCAGTGTTGTTCATGACGTTTTTTCATGTATCGAATTTAAAGAAGTGTTTGGCCGAGGCCGATAAGACTATTCCTCTAGAGGAGCTTCATGTTGATAAGCAACTACATTTTATTGAGGAACCTGTCGAAATTATAGATCGTGAGGTTAAGACTCTCAAGCAGAATAGAATTCCTATTGTTCGAGTCAGATGGAACGCCAGACACGGTCCCGAGTTCACTTGGGAGCGTGAAGATCAGATGAGGCAGAAGTACCCGCATTTGTTCTCAGATGCCGAGTCAACCCCTGCACCTGCTTAAATTTCGGGACGAAATTTCTGTAACGGGAAGGTACTGTAACGACCCTACTTTTTCTGTTATCTTTTGCCGTTAATTATTTAACGACCGTTAATTGTTATTCTTGCCACGTCATTTCTATGACCTATAATATTATTTTTGTAATAATATATTAATTATTATGTGTTATGTGAATATTTATATTCATATTTTAAGTTTTACGTTTCTACGTGTCGCGGATTTCTATCCGGCGAATCATTTCGGTTTTCAAACTAACGGTCAGATTTTTGGGATTTTTAAATCCAAATTATTTTAAATATGATATTTTGATGTCATATGAATATATATGGTGTTTATATATTTTATTTGTCGTGTACGCGTTATCTCTCCGAATATTTAATCGCGTAGCGGTGTTTTCGCGTTTCGGGCTTCGTTCGGGCATTCGGGCCACAAGCAAATACTCTTAGCATCAATTTGGCCCACAAGTGGAGCCCACCCTACCTATTTCAGCCAAAAATTTCAAAGGGGAGGGGGTTAGGTTGTCAAATTTTCAAATTTGGGATTAAATTGATCAAAATCACCAAAATGCTTCTCATTTTTAACCTAGCTTCATTTTTTTTTCTTTTCTCTCTTTCTGCTCCCTTTTTGAACGTCCCCGTCAGCCATATATCATCATCATCTTCTTTCAATCAAGTGCTTGGATCATCAAATCAATTGCATAAACGTGTTCCTCTCGAACTCCTCTACACGTTAATACCATTTGATTCTTGATGAGGGTATAAACCCTAACCCTAGCTTTTCAAAATTTTCATTTATTTTACTGATTTTATATGTTATATTAGTAGTATGATGATTATATGTTATCGTATTGTTGATTGCATGCGTAGAAGTGCTCGTTAATTCATGTTTTCGGTTTGATTGTTTTGGGACAGCGGTTTGATTATTGTTTTCTGTATATATAACTGATATAAAAGTGAAATTAAAGTATTTATATGAGTTCCTCTCATCAAGACATTAAATTTAGACTCCGGATTCATGTCATTTCGATTCCCGGAGCTCTAGATATGATTAAAATGGTGTTTTATTGAAATTAAATTGTGAAAATGAATTGGTACATGTATGGTCCGACTTTGTGATCATCTTTGGAGTCTTTAGGGTGTACTAGTGTGCTAGGATTGATGATGGGATGAACTTTCATGTTCGGGTCATCGAAATTCGAGCCACGGATCACCCGGTATGACTAAAACATGTTTTTGAACGGATTAAAGCTAAAAGTTGATTTATGGCTGTAAGTCACGACTTGTTTGCTGTTCCTGAGGTGTTCTTGAGTACACTAATGTGTCAGGTGGGTTGGTTAGGTGAAGATATATATAAGACTCGCCGAAAATCGATTCTCGGGGCTCAAGTTATGACCCGATGAACTTTTAATTAAAACTTATGGTTATTAATTATGACTTATAATATAAATAATGAATTTCATTATTAATAGATTACTTATGTTATAAAAAGTAATTATTTTAATTTAAGACTTATGATATACATGTTTATTATATCATTTATTAATTAATTATGATTTTATCAAACTTTTAATTAAACTTATGATTAACAATACCTTTATTATTAATGAAAAATACTTATGATAAGTATTAAACTTATATTATGAGATTATTATTATTAAAAGACTTATAATAAGGATTAATTAATTATTTAATTATTATAAGACTTAGTTATTATTTAATTATAATTTAATTATTAATTACTTATGATTTAATAATTATAATTAGAAACTTATGATATGATTAATAATTCATTATTAATTAATAATACTTATGATATGATTTAAAATTTATTATTAATTAATAACACTTATATTATGACTAATATTTAATTAATTAATTAAATACTTATGTTATATTAATTATATCATTTAAACTTATATTAACTTTAATAATTCATTTTAATTTAATTAAACTTATGTTAAGACATAATTATACATATTTAACTTTAATTAACATTATAACTTATATTATTATTACAAGTTACACTTTTAAAATTAATGTTGACTATGTTTGACCAAGGTTGATTTTTGAGTTGACTTTCGGTTGACTTTGACTTTTAATTGACTTTTGTTGACTTTCTAATTAAGGAAACTTTCCTAACTTAAAAACTTTCTAAAAATAGAAACTTTCTAAATATGAAAACTTTCTAAATTTGGAAACTTTCTAAAAATAGAAACTTTCCTAAAATAGAAACTTTCCTAAAATAGAAACTTTCCAAAAATGGAAACATGCTAAAAATAGAAACATTCTAAAAATAGAAAGTGTGTGTCCGTACGCAGTTTCGATCAAACCGATGCATGTTGAGTATTGTTCTATGTCTACTTGCAACATGTACAATAGCTATCATACTAAGAGTTGACCTAAGTTAGTTATTTATATCGACCTGCTTTATTTATAGGTCGGCGTTGCGATCATTCCTGATCACTTTACTTCATTTGATGTTCGCTTATTTGTGTGGTTACTTCGTTTGCTATTAAGGTGAGTTATAGTCCCATTCTTCTATTTTAAATCTTTTGGGATGAGAATACATGCATTTTATTTTTACGTATTAGACACAAGTGGAAGTTGGTTTAAATTATTCATTGTGGGTTGAACAAAAATATTCCCTAGTCTGGTAACTGTAATCACTGGTTTCTACTGGTGAACGCGAATCCTACGGATAGATCTATCGGGTTTGACAACCCCATTTCGAGCTAGTCGAGCTAGCAATTTATAATCGGAATGTTTAGTATTTCGTATTTAGTTGAAGATACACTTGTTCGGTGTATATTATTTATTGTGTTTGGTAAGGGTAAATAAATGGTTAAGTGGTTACCAGGTGGCTCACGGAAAATGGAATAATGTTTTTATACGTTTTCTAGAATATAATTTTGTGGTCCAAAAAGGAGTTTTTATGTTTTCAAACATAAATTTTTATGGTTTACATTAAATATTGTTTGCAATATTAAACCTATAATTCACTCAACATTTTTGTTGACAGTTACTCGCATGTTTTATTCTTAGGTTCATGATTGATTGCTTCCGCTGTGCTTACAGAGTCTGCATATTTATGATGGCAGCTTTTGTTAAACATTAACTTGTATTCTATTTTAATACATTTAATAGTGGATGTAGTTGACTTTGTTTTGGTCAACTTTTGGGTTAAGTAATAATGTATGGTTTTTCTAAACTTACATATCTTGGTAGGTTTCCTTTATGGGAAATCATTTTTAAATAAAGAATGCAAGGTTATTTATCAAATTCATATAGATTTATGATCAAGCTGTGGAACCATGATAACGATGGTCGTCAAGTGTACTTTGACGGGTCGTTTCATGGATTAAGACGGGTCGTTATAAAATTGAAGAAATGTAGAAATGCAGAAGTGATCTAATTCATTTCATGATCCTATCTGCAAAGTTTCAATTCTTAACTAGCAATTTCAAAGTTGAATTTCGAAGTCAAAACTTCGGTTACAAAAGGTCAAACATTTTTTCTATGAACGAATTTGAATTCTCTGTTATGAATTAAGTTAAACTGATGATTCCTAAAGTTTCTAGGATCGATTTGCAAACTATTTCATTGTGACATCCCGGAAATTTTCGACCAAATTTAAACTTAATCTTTATATGTCTCAGACACGATAAGCAAAGTCTATTTAATTGAATCTCAATAGCTGTGAATTATATTCATGAAATCATTTTAACTTTGACTATTCCCGACGATTCACAAACCTTTAAAAATGCAAATAGGAATATATATATATATATAAATAATTATGTATGAAAAATAAGTATATATTATAAATTAAACTATTATGTGATTTAATTGTCATGAAAGATAACTTAAGATTAGTTAAAACTGTTTATTTAATGATGAAAAGTATATTAAATGTAAATGAATTTGAACATAGATTATCAACGTTAAAAAGTATTAAATGTATACTTGAGTTTATCTGTTTCAATATATATAAGTAATATACTTATTTATGTAATAAAATTTAATAAATAAAACATAATTTTAGATATAGTAATTTGAAATAAATGTATATAAATACTACACATAAATATTATTATATATATTGTGATATATATATATATATACACTAATTTTTATACACTATATATATATATATATATATATATATATATATATATATATATATATATATATATATATATATATATATATATATATATATATATATATATATATATATATATATATATAGTGTATAAAAATTAGTAAACATTACATAAATAATAAATTGTAACATTAATATATTAGAAGTAATTACAAGTTAAAATACAATTATTAATATTATTATTATTACTTTCTTTAAGATTAAAAATATGTATTAATATCAATATTAATATCAGTATTTTTAATACTACTAAATAGCATATCGATATAAAGTTTGATACTTTTAATGTATTATATTAATATTACTAATATTATTGTTATCATTAATAATATCATTATAATTAGTAGAATAATCTCAATTTTAATTAATAGCAAACTAAAAATTATCATTTTATTTAAAATGATTATTATCTTTATTACTTTTATCATTATACTTGATATTAGTAATATTTTTATTATTATATTTTAATAACATTAAGAGTATTATTATTCTTAATATATTTATTTTTACTAAATATTAATATTAGTTATATATAATATAAATAAAAACTGATAAACGAATGACCACTGTTTTTGTTCACATCATCGAACTTTATTACGTTTGTTACTATCTGAATTTGTTAGAAGTCGATTTTAAGGCACAGTTACAAACAAAATTAGTTGTGAATCGTATTTACCCCTTTATTTTTTTATTTGTTTTGTCCTTGAGAATAATTCTTGTCGATCAATTAGCTGAATAAAACAAACGAATTTTTCAATAATATGGTTTAACACATTCAGTTTCTTCATCACCACTATCAATTAGAAATTTAAACAACTTTCAATTAACAAATTTTAAAAAAAAGAAACGCAGAACATAGTATGCTCTGTTCATGTTCCATTTTCTTGAAAAGCTCGATTCTGAAAAAAAAATCAAATTGTGTTAATGCAGAGATGTTAGGAAACCTTCTTTTAATCTATCTGCAAATTTACAAGTTTCAATTTTTAGTATTTATTATCAATTTTATAGTCAAAGTTTAAGATAAAAAGTCAAATGGTTCTTTAAAATTCGAATTCACAATCTGGAGATAATTTTTGGTAAAATTGATAATTTCTAGAGTTTCTTTAAATGATTTGAAATGTTTTTCGTGTTATGATTGTTAGCTAAAACAGCTTAGATGTTCGAAAGTGAAATTGAGTTCAAAGAGGTGTTCTTGAGAGCTGCTACTGCATATTTTTTTTCTTCTGTTAATTCAATTCATCACAGCAAAACGATTTTTGTTCTTAATACAAGTCCTAAATAAATTACTTAACTAGCTGTGGGATTTGATTTTAGTTTTGGTCGATTAAATTTTTTTTTTTTGAAGAAGATGAAGAAAAAGGTGAATTAAACAGAAAGGGTTAAATAGCTTTAGGTGTGGGATAAATCAGAAAACGGGCTACAACCCAGATGGTTAAGGGGTTATAAGGGGTAACTAAAAGTCTCGGGTCCGAACCCTGCTCGGTGCATTTTTTTTAAGAGGATTTCTAAGGTTGTTTGTTATCATTTTTATTTTTATTATTATTATTGTTATTGTTATTATCATTATTATTGATTATTGTTATTATTATGATAATTGTTATTAGTTCCTAAGAATTTGAAGTATAATTATTATTATCATTTATCTAATTAATAGTATTATTATTATTATTATTATTATTATTATTTTTATTATTATTATTATTATTATTATTATTGTTATTATTATTATTATTATTATTATTATTATTATTATTATCGTATTAGTATGATTATCATCATTTATGTGATTACGAACATATTAACAACATTCTTGTTTTGAATTTAATAATAAAAGTGATATGATGAAAAATTATGAAAAATGGTTATAATTATTTGAATACAAGTACAATTATGAATATGATTACGAATTTAAGTTATAGAAACTGTAGTCATAAGTTTAGAGATTATATAAGAAATTTATGATAAATCTGATTTGTATTATTAACACTATTATTATTATCATTATATTTTTTATGTAGAATTATCATTTTTATTATTAATATTTTTATTATTATTATCATTTTACTAAAAGTATCAGTTTAATTAAAAATTATCATTTTATTAAGACTACCATTTATACTACTATTATTATTACTATTATTATTATTATCATTATCATTCTTATCAATACTAGTATTATTACAAATAGATATTTTTATATAAAAATGCATTACAATAATATTAATATTACGTATCACTATATTGTTATTATAATGATAATCACTAAACTATATACATATAAAATGTATCAGTTAATACATAAATATATATTGTTATCATATATAAACCCTCATATATATTTTTATTATTAACACATTATAAATAATGATGAATATTGGTTATATAATATATATTAATTAAATATATTAAATTGAACTAAATAACCAATAATATAACAAGTATATTATTAATAATAATATATATAAACTTGCTCGATTACGAATACATGTTTTAATAAATATACAATTGATATTGGTTCGTGAATCCAAGGCCAACCCTGCATTGTTCAGTTTCGTCATATGTATTTTTACTACAAAATACAGTATAGTGAGTTCATTTGCTCCCTTTTACTCTTTACATTTTTGGGACTGAGAATACATGCCCTGTTTTTACAACTGCTTTATTAAATGCCTTTGAAATCTATATTTTTGAACTGTGATGCTTTTATAAATGTTTGACGAGATAGACACAAGCAAAACAATCCTCGAATGAATTATTATGCAGACAGAAGTTCTGTGGATTATTATTGAATTAGTTGGACTTTATAATTGCCACTAATTGTTGTGAATATATCCCCTGATTATTATGCTTGGTAACCTAAGATTTAGAATCGGGTTTGGCCCTAATTCACGCGAATTCTAAAGGTAGCTACCGGGTTTAACACCCCAACCCAGAATGTTCACTAGACGGAAGGGCTAGTGGGCGTGGTGTTTAGTACTTCGAAGTTTATATGATTATTATATAGACGAGATGTTCTGTTTTGGGGATATTATTTATGCGCATTATATGTTAAGGTGGGTTACCAACCCAAGCTATGAAAGCAATGAAAAGTGAATGTTATGTATCGAGAGAATGATTTTATACACAGGTTATGTGTATATTATTTTTGTGCACGAGATATGTGTACGATTACTAAGATTTATGACAGATGATTTTGTACACGAAAAAGGTGTACTGTATTTAAAAGATATCGCATGTACATTACAGGTGGGTATAGGATTCGGGCCCATTTGTACCATGCAGGATTTAAATCTTGTGGTCTATCAAAATCATGAATTTTATTGTTTTATGATAAACCTATGAGCTCACCAACCTTTTGGTTGACACTTGAAAGCATGTTTATTCTCAGGTATGAAAGAAATCTTCTGCGGTACATTTGCTCATTTTAGAGATATTACTTGGAGTCATTCATGACATATTTCAAATGACGTTGCATTCGAGTCGTTGAGTTCATAAAGATTATTATTACATCAATTATAGTTGGATACATTATGAAATGGTATGCATGCCATCAACTTTCGATGTAATGAAAGTTTGTCTTTTCAAAAATGAATGCAATGTTTGTAAAATGTATCATATAGAGGTCATGTACCTCACGATGTAACCAAATGTAATGTATTCGTCCAGATGGATTAGGACGGGTCGTTATAGGTGGTATCAGAGCGGTGGTCTTAGCGAACCAGGTCTTGCATTAGTGTGTCTAACTGATAGTTGTTTAGATGCATTAGTGGGTTTGGACTTCGACCGTGTCTGCATGTCAAAATTTTTGCTTATCATTTAGTGACGAAAGTTATTTGCTTATCATCCTTAAAGTCTAGACACGTCTTACTGCCTCTATTGCATAGGTAATGTATAGATAAATTCATATCTTACCGTATCGGTTATTGTTACGTTTGCCTGACAGCTACCATAGATTCCTCCGTAACTTATGGGATTTTTGTATTATATATGCGTATGTAAATTATGTATTGTAGGGTACTAATCTACATCCTATAATCTATTTCTTATCAAAAATCCTTCATCTGATCGTACGAGATGAATCCCTCAACCAGTTCGAATTCCTCGGATTCCGACAGCTATTTCGATATGGATTTTCACTCGAGCTCCAAAAGTAGTATGACCGGAATGGACCAACCAATCAGCCATCCCCAATTCATCTAATGGGTTCGTAGTCTACTAAATCATTGGAGACATGAAGAAGGCGATCCTTTCCACCAACCTAATTCACCCCTTGGTGAAGAACCCGAAGCACTTACCGACGAACCTATCCGAAACACCATTTTCAGCCTCATTTCCAGAATAGCTCGACACGATTATATTTTATCCACAATTCTAAACCTTATTCATCCACTCATTCTGATCGACAATCATCCCGGAGTAATACAAGAAGTCAACGAACTTCGCGCTCGAGTAATCAATTTGGAGAATATGGTGCAAAACGTACCAGCTTCAGCAACATCAACGGCATCAACAGTACCACCAACAACACAAGTTTCAACATCACATGCCCCAATATCTCATTCTGTACCTCAAGTATAATCATCGTTCTATGAATTATTCTACATTATTTATCTTCATTCGACATGGCGATTATATAATCTTTAATGTTTTAGAGATTATATATTCTTATTCTAACGGTAAATTAAATGAGTCTAATATCATATTGACTCAATAAATCCATGATTACATCTGAGGAAAATATATATGTAAGTATATTTTCATAAAGATTGTAATTAAAAAAATTCTTTTGTACAAACTGATAATGGTGAAAATATTTTAACGGGTAGGTAATACCCTAGAAATATTTAGATTTCACATTAATAAGTTACACTGTACATTCTTCGAATCTGATTCAATAGTCATTTACTATCCTACTTATAACCACAGAAGTACGTATCCGTTCATCACAGAATAACCATTTTCATTCAATTTCATATTTGGATTTTGACCTATCAGAATCCAACAAGTGGCATAATGAAGAAAAACATTGGACAAAATAAAATTTGTTAGAAACAAACAAATTAACTATGAGAGAAATTTTGTTAAGAATCCACGCTAACTGTCCTAGCTAACTGTTTCTAGCTAACTGATTACATTTTATTTATCGCAATTTAATTATCGCAATTTATATTCTCGCAATTTTATTTATCGTCATTTAATTTCTGTTATTTATTTTACTCACTTTAAATATCGGGACACGTATACAAAGTTTTGACATATCATATCGACGCATCTATATATATTATTTGGAATAACCATAGACACTCTATATGCAGTAATGCCGGAGTTAGCTATACAGGGTTGAGGTTGATTCTACAATAATATATATACTTTGAGTTGTGATCGAGTCTGAGACATGTACACGGGTCACGATACGTATTAATTAATTCGAATATTATAAATTAAACTATATATGAATTATTGGACTGTTAACTGTGGACTATCGACTGTGGACTAATAACATTGGACAATTAAAATGAATTAAAATATTGATTATAACATATGAAACTAAACATTTCTTCAAGTTTGCCACTTGATTTCATCTTACACCTCATTTGTATCTTGACGATTACAATCTGCGATCAAACCTTTCATGATTCTTAAAAACACCTCAATCGAGAAGATGAACCAACCGCACTTCATCTACGGAAGAAATGATATATGCATATAGTTATGCATCTGAAAACCCTCTGAACCTGAGTAAACATTTAACACGTAGCTGTGCTAATTTCCTTCACTTTGTTATTACCGAAAATAATTTTGCAATCACTTTCCAAAGTAGCCAATTTTGTCACAGCTCCAGCAAGGCAACTTCAACTTTTCAGTCGGACTAGCCTTATTATAACCTCGAAATATACGTTGTCATTTCGTCATCGCTACCGGGGAAACCATTTATATCTCACCACATTAGCAGTAAACTTACCAACAACTTCGTTGATCTTTGACTTTCTGAAAAATCATTATCCTTGTGGGAACCATATCTACATCTTGTAACGATAATTGCCATACCAATTACTGAGAATTAGCAATCAGTATTTCGAATCTCGCAGCATGTCTACATCAACAGATATATATATACATATAACATTTATCTCTTAGAATTATGATCTTTCATTCTAAAATTCTGAAAAGCACCCAGTCTACGAATCAATACTCTGAATGCTGAAAAAGCTGAAAGAAGCAACAAAAACTGTAAACGAATTTAACAATCGGAAGTTTGATGATAGAAAATAGTATGTGGGCAAAGCTCAAAAAAGTTGGAACTGGAAAACGGATTGAGCAAACCATGAAGGAGACTTTGAACAAATCACAAGGACTAAACTTGTACATAAAGAATCCTGATGATTCTGTTTATGATAAAATCTTTAAAGAATACCTTGCTTCTGACTCTAAACTCTTGCCGACAAATTTTCTTCATCATCCATCGATATTAGAAATTCTAAGATATCATCGTATTTTTCATTATAAATATCCTCAATATTTTTGAAGATATTTTCATAAATATTATCGTCCGATATTAATTATCTCTCCGTATTATCTGTTTTACATCATAAAAGAAACTGTTTTAGTTTCTAAATCTCTGAAAACTTAGAGTTAGAAGTAAGAATGATTTTGAAGTAGTGTTGGAAATTGATGCATGAGTTAGTATAATATAATGACACTTGATCAACGTGAGTATATTACAGTAAGTCATGCTGAGTTTCTAATGGGACATGATGATTCACAGATCATAACGTCATCATGTGCCATGTTACATAACTTTCATTCTGCTTAACTCCTGAACATATCAAGAAAGTATATTCTTGATAGTTCTATTTTTAGTGATTCTGGTATTTTGACAAATCAAATCGTGCTATTACGTTCTTTCTTGTTTAGAACATTAAGTTCATTCGAAACTCCATACTTACAAATTTTAGACCATTACTCGCTTTACTAGAGGTCGAGAAGAGAATAAAAAGGCAAAGAGCTCCAAAATATAAGAGAAAATATAAAGCTCAATAACAACTCGGAGATTACAAACCGTGGATATTAATACGAATAGCAATATAAAGACACGGTATAATTAAGAATAGTATCATCCTAAGATAATAGTAGAAGTAAACAGATTCTTCTGGAGGAAGATCGAAACGAAGGATGACAGAAATGATAATTAGGAAAATATCAAGGATTAGAACGGGATTAAGCATTTTCACAATCTTTTGGATGTAAGAATTAAGAAAGAAAGCATAGGAATGGTGAGAATAATGGAACAAACGAGCTTAATTTAAAATGGAAATATCAGACAGAGTAATCGAGGCAGATCACCGTATTTAATTATAGAGATCTTAATTTCCATATACCCGAAGAATCAGATCTTATAGATTTCCAAGATTTTCTTTTAAATCCCTTGAATTCCAGAATTCAACCATGACTACTTCAAAAGTAAAGGCGAATCTTTATTTTTCTCATTTCACTCTTTAAGTGATAGCTTCCTTCTTACGCTTCGAGAAAATCAAATTTTTTTATCCTTATGGTGATAAAAATTTATTTATCAACTCATATACGTCAGGAAAACATTCTTTTTGTTAACCATGACCACCTCGATCAAATTTCGGGACGAAGTTTCTTTAACGGGTAGGTATTGTGATAACCCGGAAATTTTCGACCAAATTTAAACTTAATCTTTATATGTTTTAGATACGATAAGCAAAGTCTATTTAATTGAATCTCAATAGCTGTGAATTATATTCATGAAATCATTTAACCTTTGACTACTCCCGACGATTCACGAAAGTTTAAAAATGCAAATAGGAATATATATAAATAATTATGTATGAAAATAAGTATATATTATAAATTAAACTATTATGTGATTTAATTGTCATGAAAGATAACTTTAGATTAGTTAAAACTGTTTATTTAATGATGAAAAGTATGTTAAATGTAAATGAATTTGAACATAGATTATCAACGTTAACAAAATATTAAATGCATACTTGAGTTTATCTGTTTCAATATATATAAGTAATATACTTATTTATGTAATAAAATTTAATAAATAAAACATAATTTTAGATATAGTAATTTGAAAATAAATGTATATAAATACTACACATAAATATTATTTTATATATATATATATATATATATATATTTATATATAGTGTATAAAAGTTAGTAAACATTACATAAATAATAAATTGTAATATTAATATATTAGAAGTAATTACAAGTTAAAATATAATTATTAATATTATTATTATTACTTTCTTTAAGATTAAAAATATGTATTAATATCAATATTAATATCAGTATTTTTAATATTACTAAATAACATTTCGATATAAAGTTTGATACCTTTAATGTATTATATTAATATTACTAATATTATTGTTATCATTAATAATATCATTATAATTAGTAGAATAATCTCAATTTTAATTAATAGCAAACTAAAAATTATTATTTTATTTAAAATGATTATTATCTTTATTACTTTTATCATTATACTTGATATTAGTAATATTATTATTATTATATTTTAATAACATTAAGAGTATTATTATTCTTAATATATTTATTTTTACTAAATATTAATATTAATTATATATAATATAAATAAAAACTGATAAACGAATGACCACTGTTTTTGTTCACATCATCGAACTTTATTACGTTTGTTACTATCTAAATTTGTTAGAAGTCAATTTCAAGGCACAGTTACAAACAAAATTAGTTGTGAATCGTATTCACCACTTTATTTTTTTTATTTGTTCTGTCCTTGGGAATAATTCTTGTCGATCATTTAGCTGAATAAAACAAACGAATTTTTCAATAATATGATTTAACTCATTCAGTTTCTTCATCACCACTATCAATTAGAAATTTAAACAGCTTTCAATTAACAAATTTAAAAAAAAGAAAAGCAGAACATAGTCTACTCTGTTCATGTTCCATTTTCTTGAAAAGTTCGATTCTGAAAAAAATTCAAATTGTGTTAATGCAGAGATGTTAGGAAACCTTCTTTTAATCTATCTGCAAATTTACAAGTTTCAATTTTTAGTATTGATTATCAATTTTATAGTCAAAGTTTAAGAATAAAAAGTCAAACGGTTCTTTAAAATTCGAATTCACAATCTAGAGATAATTCTTGGTAAAATTGATAATTTCTAGAGTTTCTTTAAATGATTTGAAATGTTTTTCATGTTATGATTGTTAGCTAAAACAGCTTAGATGTTCGAAAGTGAAATTGAGTTCAAAGTCGTGTTCTTGAGAGCTGCTACCGCATATTTTTTTTTATTATTTTTGTTAATTCAATTCATCACAGCAAAACGATTTTTGTTCTTAATACAAGTCCTAAATAAATTACTTAACTCGCTGTGGGATTTGATTTTAGTTTTGGTCGATTCAATTTTTTTTTTGAAGAAGATGAAGAAAAAGGTGAATTAAACAGAAAGGGTTAAATAGCTTTAGGTGTGGGATAAATCAAAAAACGGGCTACAACCAGATGGTTAAGGGGTTATAAGGGGTAGCGAGAAGTCTCGGGTTCGAACCCTGCTCGGTGAATTTTTTTTAAGAGGATTTCTACGGTAGTTTGTTATCATTTTTATTTTTATTTTTATTATTATTGTTATTGTTATTATCATTATTTATGATTATTGTTATTATTATGATAATTGTTATTAGTTCCAAAGAATTTGAAGTATAATTATTATTATCATTTATCTAATTAATAGTATTATTATTATTATTATTATTATTATTATTATTATTATTATTATTATTATTATTATTATTATTATTATTATTATTTTATTATTATTATTATTATTATTATTATTATTATTATTATTATTATTATTATTATTATTATTATTATTATTATTATTATTATTATTATTATTATCGTATTAATATGATTATCATCATTTATGTGATTACGAACATATTAACAACATTCATGTTACGAATTTAATAATAAAAGTGATATGATTAAAAAGTATGAAAAATGGTTATAATTATTTGAATACAAGTACAATTATGAATATGATTATGAATTTAAGTTATAGAAACTGTAGTCATAAGTTTAGAGATTATATACGAAAGTTATGATAACTCTGATTTGTATTATTAACACTATTATTATTATCATTATATTTTTGTATGTAAAATTATCATTTTTATTATTAATATTATTATTATTATTATCATTTTACTAAAAGTATCAGTTTAATTAAAAATTATCATTTTATTAAGACTACCATTTATACTACTATTATTATTACTATTATTATTATCATTATCATTCTTATCAATACTAGTATTATTACAAATAGATATTTTTATATAAAAATGCATTACAATAATATTAATATTACGTATCACTATATTGTTATTATTATAATGATAATCACTAAACTATATACATATAAAATGTATCAGTTAATACATAAATATATATTGTTATCATATATAAACCCTCATATATATTTTTATTATTAACACATTATAAATAATGATGAATATTGGTTATATAATATATATTAATTAAATATATTAAATTGAACTAAATAACCAATAATATAACAAGTATATTATTAATAATAATATATATAAACTTGCTAGATTACGAATACATGTTTTAATAAATATACAATTGATATTGGTTCGTGAATCCAAGGCCAACCCTGCATTGTTCAGTTTCGTCATATGTATTTTTACTTCAAAATACAGTATAGTGAGTTCATTTGCTCCCTTTTACTCTTTTTATTTTTGGGACTGAGAATACATGCGCTGTTTTTACAACTGCTTTATTAAATGCCTTTGAAATCTATATTTTTGAACTGTGATGCTTTTATAAATGTTTGACGAGATAGACACAAGCAAAACATTCCTCGAATGAATTATTATGCAGACAAAAGTTCTGTGGATTATTATTGAATTAGTTGGACGTTATAATTGCCACTAATTGTTGTGAATATTTCCCCTGATTATTATGCTTGGTAACCTAAGAATTAGAATCGGGTATGGCCCTAATTCACGCGAATCCTAAAGGTAGCTACCGAGTTTAACACCTCCACCCAGAATGTTCACTAGACGGAAGGGCTAGTGGGCGTGGTGTTTAGTACTTCAAAGTTCATATGATTATTATACATACGAGATGTTCTATTTTGGGGATATTATTTATGCGCATTATATGTTAAGGTCGGTTACCAAGCCAAGCTATGAAAGCAATGAAAAATGAATGTTATGTATCGAGAGAATGATTTTATACACAGGTTATGTGTATGTTATTTTTGTGCACGAGATATGTGTATGATTACTAAGATTTATGACAGATGATTTTGTACACGAAAAAGGTGTACTATATTTAAAATATATCGCATGTACATTACAGGTGGGTATAGGATTCGGGTCCATTTGTACCATGCAGGATTTAAATTTTGTGGTCTATCAAAATGATGAATTTTATTGTTTTATGATAAACCTATGAACTCACCAACCTTTTGGTTGACACTTGAAAGCATGTTTATTCTCAGGTATGAAAGAAATCTTCCGTGGTGCATTTACTCATTTTAGAGATATTACTTGGAGTCATTCATGACATATTTCAAAAGACGTTGCATTCGAGTCGTTGAGTTCATTAAGATTATTATTAAGTCAATTATAGTTGGATACATTATGAAATGGTATGCATGCCGTCAACTTTCGATGTAATGAAAGTTTGTCTTTTCAAAAATGAATGCAATATTTGTAAAATGTATCATATAGAGGTCATATACCTCGCGATGTAACCAAATGTAATGTATTCATCCAGATGGATTAGGACGGGTCGTTATATTCGTAAAGAATGTATTATCTAAAACGTTCTAAAAACCAATATCACGATTTTATTTTTTTGTTTTATCGTGAACTGCAGTAAGCAGTTTTATTTATTTATTTTTTTTCTTTTCTGTTTTCTTGTTTTAATTAAATCAATCACTTTGGATTAGTTTCACTTCAATGGAACTAAAATTATGTAATTAACTAAGCTGCTTTGATTAATCTGCTATGGATGATTTATTTGGTAACGAAGAAGAAGAAGAAACTAGGGAAATGAAAGGAGGGTTTAAATAATTATGAGTTTGGGTTTAGGCAGAAGAGACGAGATAGAAGGATGGTTAAAAGGTTGTTCGGGTATTCGAGAGGTCAGGGGTTCGAGCCCGGTCTGGGGCAATACTTTTTAGAGACAGTTTTAAAGGGTTCGTGAATCCGAGGCCAACCCTGCATTTCTCAGTTCCGTCGTACGCATATTTTTACTACAAAATAGCATAGAGTGAGTTCATTTGATTCCCTTTCACTCTTTACATTTTTAGGACTGAGAATACATGTGCTGTTTTTATAACTGTTTTATTAAATGCTTTTGAGATATATTTTTGAACTGAGAATACATGAACTGTTTTTTATAAATGTTTGACGAAATAGACACATGTATTCAAAACTACATTCTATGATAGAATTATTTGGATTCAGAGGTTCGATTTCTATAAAGATTGTATCATCGACCATCGGTGAGATGATTTTGCATTGCACTACGCACTAGCTACCGAAATGGTTCGATTTAGTAGTTAGTAACAGTGAGATGATTTTGCATTGCACTACACACTAGCTACCGTTTTAGCTACCCTCGGTGAGATGATTTTGCATTGCACTTTGCACTAGCTACCATTGTAATATTGTTTATGGTTCGATTTAGTAGTTAGTAACGATGAGATGATTTTGCATTGCACTACGCACTAGCTACCGTTTTAGCTACCCTCGGTGAGATGATTTAGCATTGCACTACGCACTAGCTACCGTTGCAATATTATTTATTTCTCGATTTAGTAGTTAGTAACGGTGTGATGATTTTGCATTGCACTACACACTAGCTACCATTTTAGCTACACTCGGTGAGATGATTTTGCATTGCACTACACATTAGCTAACGTTGTAAAATTATATTGTATTAACTACCACGGTGAGATGATTTTGCATTGCACTACGCACTAGCTACTGTTGGTGAGTTGTTTTGAATAGTTCCGGTGTTCTTCATATGAATGATTTTATAGCAGGAGTAGACCTGCACATATTGTTTTTTTCTAAATATGAGTATCTTGTGGTCTATTATATTATTGAAAAAAATTGTTTATGATAAACTAATGAACTCACCAACCTTTTGGTTGACACTTTAAAGCATGTTTATTCTCAGGTTTTAAAGAAATCTTTTGCTGTGCATTAGCTCATTTTAAAGATATTACTTGGAGTCATTTATGGCATATTTCAAAAGACGTTGCATTCGAGTCGTTGAGTTCATCAAGATTATTTTTAAGTTAATTATAGTTGGATATATTATGAAATGTTATGCATGCCGTCAACTTTCGATGTAATGAAAGTTTGTCTTTTAAAAACGAATGCAATGTTTGTAAAATGTATCATATAGAGGTCAAGTACCTCGCGATGTAACCAAATGTAATGTATTCGTCCAGATGGATTAGGACGGGTCATTAAATAGTTACCAAACACAACATCATTATTTATAATTACAGAAAACCACGTATTTACGTTTAATTTTCACAAACGAGGTTACGTTATTATAAACACAGTTACAATTGCTCGCATCAGAGTTACTAGTTAAACATGTCTTCTACATCATGGCCCGATCCCATCAGCAGTACCTAAAACCTGTAGGGGGAGGAATGTGAGGAACGTGGGAGGAATGTGGGGAATCTATCTATAGATTAAGCTTAAGTAATCCATCATACAACAATCATCTAACATGCTTACAACCATCAAGCATACAAACAAAGACAATATGAGAATGGGTGGCTTGTACAGGCACACGAACCTAGCTAATCAGATTAGGATCTACCGATAATCCTTCCTACCAAGTCTCTGCATAACTATCTAAACGTAACACATGCGTTCTTCTATGTTATACTAAACAGACTGTAGGACTTGGACTCAACCGCCCTTGGAATGGTTGACCTCACACGAACTTCAACCGCCCTACGAATGGTTGAAAGTCCCCAACCACCCTAGAAATGGCTGGTTTCAAACACAGTGCACATATACAACATATATAGATCACATAGCATGCAAATATCCACCTAGCATGGCAATCACTACACTACATAAGGTAATCAGGGTAATCCACAGTAGCATGATTTACTACTTAAACTCTATCCGAAGATAGACCCACTGATAATGCTAAAAACGAACATATATTTCATAGCATTATTCCTCAAGAAAGACAAGCTTTTAGTTGCAATTGTTCTATTTACAAGTGATATTCGTTTAAATAATAAAAGTTGAAGACAAAAGGCAGATTCGACGAATTGAAGACGCAAACGACCAAAAAGCTCAAAAGTACAAAAGACAATCAAAGAGGTTCCAATTATTGATAAGAAACGTCTCGAAATTACAAGAGTACAAGATTCAAAACGCAAAGTACAAGATATTAAATTGTACGCAAGGACGTTCGAAAATCCGGAACCGGGACCAGAGTCAACTCTCAACGCTCGACGCAACGGACTAATAATTACAAGTTAACTATGCACATAAATATAATATAATATTTAAATAATTACTAAAATTATTTATATATTATATTTATTTATATAATCCGTCGACAAACAAAGAGCCAAAGTTGGGTGAGCTGGAATTACAAACTCCGCGACTTGCGGAGTTTGAAGGCAAAAAATTACGCGACTCGCGGAGCCCCAATTTCAAAAACTGCCTATAAAAGCAAACGCAGTTTGATCGAAAAAAATATCATTAATCTATCTCTCTCTCAATATATACGTAATATATATATATATATATATATATATATATATATATATATATATATATATATTTATATTTTAATTTTAATTTGAATTCTAATAATAAGGGTATGTTAGCGAATGTTGTAAGGGTGTAAGTCGAAATTCTGTCCGTGTAACGCTAAGCTATTTTTAATCATTGTAAGTTATGTTCAACCTTTTTAATTTAATGTCTCATAGCTAAGTTATTATTATGCTTATTTAAAACGAAGTAATCATGATGTTAGGCTAATTACTAAAATTGGGTAATTGGGCTTTGTACCATAATTGGGGTTTGGACAAAAGAACGACACTTGTGAAAATTAGACTATGGGCTATTAATGGGCTTTATATTTGTTTAACTAAATGATAGTTTGTTAATTTTAATATAAAGATTTACAATTGAACGTCCCTATAAATAACCATATACACTCGATCGGACACGATGGGCGGGGTATTTATATGTACGAATAATCGTTCATTTAACCGGACACGGGAATGGATTAATAGCTACTAGAATTATTAAAATAGGGGTGAAATTATGTACAAGGACACTTGGCATAATTGATAACAAAGTATTAAAACCTTGGGTTACACTCAGTCGACATCCTGGTGTAATTATTAAACAAAGTATTAAAATCTTGTTACAGTTTAAGTCCCCAATTAGTTGGAATATTTAACTTTGGGTATAAGGATAATTTGACGAGGACACTCGTACTTTATATTTATGACTGATGGACTGTTATGGACAAAAACCAGACGGACATATTAAATAATCCAGGATAAAGGAAAATTAACCCATGGGCATAAAACTAAAATCAACACGTCAAACATCATGATTACGGAAGTTTAAATAAGCATAATTCTTTTATTTCATATTTAATTTCCTTTATTTTATATTTAATTGCACTTCTAATTATCGCACTTTTATTGTTATTGTATTTAATTGCACTTTTAATTATCGTACTTTTTAATTATCGCAAGTTTATTTTATCGCACTTTTATTTATTGCAATTTCATTATCGTTATTTATTTTACGCTTTAAATTAAGTTGTATTTATTTTTATTATTTTACATTTGGTTTTAACTGCAACTTAAGTTTTAAAATTGACAAACCGGTAATTAAACGGTAAAAACCCCCCTTTATAATAATAATATTACTTATATATATATTTGTATTTTTATAAAATAAAACTAATATAGCGTTAAGCTTTGTTTAAAAGATTCCCTGTGGACCGAACCGGACTTACTAAAAACTACACTACTGTACGATTAGGTACACTGCCTATAAGTGTTGTAGCAAGGTTTAAGTATATCCATTCTCTAAATAAATAAATATCTTGTGTAAAATTGTATCGTATTTAATAGTATTTCCTAGTAAAATTTAAGCTATTTTATATACACCTCGCATAACATCAAGTATTTTTGGCGCCGCTGCCGGGGAACTTAAACGCCGAAAGCGCAACGCTAAATATTAAAAAAAAGATTTTTATTTTTAGTTTACTTTTATAAAAAATACGCTTTTGTAAAAATACGTGTTAATTATTCAAAAACATAAAAAAACAAAAATATAAATATTTTTAAGAGTTTGTTAAATATTTAAGTTTTATAAAGTTTCTTTATTTTTATTTTATAAAAATATAAGTTTTATTTAAATATTTTGTATTTATTTAAAACATAAAATCAAAGAAAATATATAAATATATATATATATATATATATATATATATATATATATATATATATATATATATATATATATATATATATATATATATATATATATATATATATATATATATATATAAATCTATTTTTAAGATTTTTATAAAATTATAGAGTATTTCTATTTTTTTTAGTTTTTAAAACATAAGTTTTTATTTAGTTTTTATAAATATTTTATTTAATTATTAAAACAGAAAATATAAAACATAAAAAAAACAAAAACGCGTCGAATTTAAATCAGCCTGTCATCTGAAATTTGGAATCCCGCGACTCGCGGCGTTTATTGCCACGTGGTATCGCGACTCGCGGAGCCGTCTGACACGGGCCACACAGGAACCCTAACAGCATTAATTACGGGATAATTATTATTATTATTAATTTTAAAACCTAATTAGGGTTTGATTAGTTAATTAATTTTAATTAATTTAGTTTTATTTATTTAATTTTTAATATTAAGTTTATTTAGTTTTATTAATATATAAAAATTAATAATTTTATAAAATAAATAATATAAAAATAATATTTTTATAAATATTGTACTTTTTACAACTTTTAGTATATTTTTATATTTTGTCCCTTTTTAATTGTTTTAGCATAATATTTGTATTTTTCGCTCGTATTTAGTTTTAAACATAGTTTTTGCCATAGTTATTTTTATTTCTAGATTTTTAGACTTTGCCGTAAAATTCCTTAAGTGCTTTTTCTTTAGACTAAGATTTAGGTGCTTTAGAATTTTGTGACATCTATCTAAGTTTTAGTACCTTTTTAAGTTATTGCCATTTGAGATATAGTTTTACTTGTAAGCTTTAATATTTTTAGACGCCTTTTACCTATGTATCAATTATCATTCCAATTAGTAATCTCAATTTGCGATTACAATTTTAAGTTAGTGGTAGTAATAAGGTTGGGTTAGTCGAGTGTTTTTAAGTTTTATAAGTCATTTTTTTTCTTTCTTATTTTTTGACGCCTTTTATTTTTCAACCCTTTTCTTTTTCGACCTTTTTCGACGCGCTCTTTTTCTTTCTTATTTCTCGCTATTCTAGTTTTTAGGACATAGATTTTTATTCTACTTCTTATCTGAATTTCTTAAAATTACGAAAATTTATTTTAAGTGGTTAAATTGATAGACATCAAAATTTTCTGGTTCGTAGTAATAGTTGGATTTGTACGTGGACCGGGTTATTGGAGCCAAACAGTCCTCAATTATATTGAGACCAAACGAATCCTGCCCCTCTGCTGCATCTTTTGGCTATTCGAAACGTGGGCAAAATCAGAAAAGTCTATTAATTGGATAACTTATATAATTTTTCTTTCCTTTTAAAAACTAATAGGATATTCAGTGAATGCACCGAGCAAGACGTTCACCACCTTTTGTACGTTCACCACTTGTAACTAGATCAAGACATCTAGCAAATATTACCGCCGTTGATTTTCCTTTAGAATCGTCATCAAGTCAACCAAGTACTCCAAGTCAAATTTTCGATAATCCATTTTTTGAATCCGACCTCACAATTGAGAATCCGGAGAATATTCAGGGACGATTCGTAGATCCTGAACCATTAATTTTTCCTCCGGAACCACCAATCATTCAAACAGAGATTGTTGAGGAACGAACCATTAAATCAGAATCCTCTAGTGATTCAGATTCAACAAATTCAATTATGGAAAATCTAGAACCTCTAAGTATGAAAGACCGAATGAGAGCTAAACGCACTGGCCAAGGTCACGCAATTACTCATCCTGACATTAATGCGCCAGATTATGAAATCAAAGGACAAATTCTACATATGGTGACTAATCAATGCCAATTTAGTGGTGCGTCGAAGGAAGATCCAAATGAACATCTTCGTACCTTTAATAGGATCTGCACACTATTTAAAATAAGAGAAGTGGAAGATGAACAGATATATCTCATGTTATTTCCCTGGACTTTAAAGGGAGAAGCCAAAGATTGGTTGGAATCGTTACCTGAAGGGGCGATTGATACATGGGACGTTTTAGTTGAAAAATTTCTTAAACAATTCTTTCCGGCATCTAAAGCCGTAAGACTTCAAGCAGAAATTGTTACGTTCACACAGAAACCAAATGAAACTCTATATGAGGCGTGGACCAGATTTGGAAAATTATTAAGAGGATGTCCGCAACACGGTTTAGACACCTGTCAAATAGTACAAATATTCTACCAAGGATGCGACATCACTACAAAGAAAGACATCGATATAGCAGCTGGTGGTTCTATTATGAAGAAAACCGAAACTGATGCTTACAAAATTATTGATAACACTGCTTCCCACTCAAATGAGTGGCAACAAGAAAAAGATATCGTTAGATCATCTAAAGCAGCTAGAGCCGATTCTAGCCATGACTTAGATTCCATTTCAGCAAAGATAGATGCTGTCGAGAGACGAATGGAAAAGATGACTAAAGATATTCACTCAATACGAATTAGTTGTGAGCAGTGTGGAGGACCACATTTGACAAAAGATTGTCTCAGTATTGAACTAACAATGGAACAAAGAAAGAATGTTTCATATCTAAACCAAAGGCCTGGAAATAATTATCAGAATAATTATCAACCGCCAAGACCGATCTACAATCAAAACCAGAATTATAATCGAAATATTCCATACAACAACCAACAAGGTCCTAGCAATCAACAAGTATCCAATAATACTTACAACCAGCAAAGACCTAATTTTCAAAACAAACCACCACAACCCGATGATAAAAAGCCGAATTTAGAAGATATGATGACAAAGCTAGTTGAAACTCAAACGCAGTTTTTCACATCTCAGAAACAAACTAATGAACAAAATGCTCAAGCATTTAGAAATCAACAAGCTTCTATTCAAAACTTGGAACAAGAAGTAAGTAACCTAGCAAGGTTTG
The DNA here is from genome assembly GCF_046630445.1 of Rutidosis leptorrhynchoides. Classification (NCBI taxonomy): domain Eukaryota; kingdom Viridiplantae; phylum Streptophyta; class Magnoliopsida; order Asterales; family Asteraceae; genus Rutidosis; species Rutidosis leptorrhynchoides. Next base: position 294,879,116 of record NC_092333.1, read on the forward strand.
TAATGACCCGGGAATTTCCGACCAAATTTAAACTTAATCTTTATATGATTTCAACACGATAAGCAAAGTCTGTAAAGTTGAGTCTCAAAAAGTTTGAACTGTTTCCTATATTCATTTGACCTTCGACCAGTTCCGACGATTCACGAACAAGTAATTGTAACTTGATAGGTGTATATATATATATATATATATATATATATATATATATATATATATATATATATATATATATATAACTAATAATTGTAAACATAATTTTAAATATTGTATGTTGTTGTTACTAAAATTTAATTAGGTAAATTAAAATAAAAATAGGATATTATAATATTTATTAATTAAAATATATCTCTATATATATATAAAGTATATTAAAAATAAATATTAAATGATTGTAATATTTGTTTGATGTTTTAATTGATATTAAGCAAGTTAAGTTCAAACTTATGTAATTTTAAAAATAAAAGGTGATCCGAAAATGAGTTATATAAGTTATAGGCTTATTAAAAGTATATTTAGGATCTAATTATTTAATTTTAACACTTTTTATGTTTTACTCATAATTGAGAGGAACAGTTGATGAAATTTTCATTTAACAATTTAAGGACCGAATTTTATACCATAATGACCTAAATAAATAAATATAGTTAATTTAAAAATATGAGATTTTACAGAGGACTTTTTATCTTCCCCTGATTATCAACGGAGTACCAAACCCAGTGCGTGAAATAAATTAAATGAATAATAGACGGGTGCTGTACTGTTTTCTTTTCACTTGGCACGTTTAATTGGTATTAGATTAGAATCAGTATCCTATTATAATTATTATTATAATATTACTTTATTTTTATATATTACACAATTAATATTCCAAAAATTCATGTCGACAAAAAAAAAAAAAAAAACAGTTGATGCCAGCTGCTACCTTATTACTTCCCCTTTAAATTCACATGATATCTATATTTATTATTATATTATTATTATTATAAATTATTAATATAAACTTACAGTTAATATATATAGGTAGATGATGATATATATTTACATATACAATAGATATAGATATAAACCGTCACTACACTTCCCTCACCACCTTCACCATTCTCCACCGGCAGCCACCATCATCGCAACCCTGTCCAACCGTCCCCATCATTGCCACCTTCACCCTCATCGTCACCATGGAAACCCCATCTTCGAACCTTCATCAACCGTCACCACCACCTTCAATATATCTTTATTATAATTTTTCTTTCTTTCTTTCGAATGCTACACCCACTTCCTTCGGTTTCATTTCGCTGTAAAACATACGCCACCACAGCAAACTTACTGCAGTTTTTGGACATCGCAACCACCACTGAAAAACCATAGATTAGACCCACAAACATTTTTTTTTCTCTTCACAAGAAGATAGCTGCCGTGGGTTATTTAGTATTCAGTAGAGCTTATTTAAGGAGAAGGTGTCATGTAAGCTTTTCTTTGTTAGAAGATGGGACGCTCGGACTTAGTCCAGATCTTTTGGTCCTCGATTACCCTGATTGGCTCGTAACAAATATGGGAAGGATGATAATTAATAGCGATAAAATGATACAAGGATCATGATGATGATTATAATCATGATAAGATAATGATGATAGCTAACGGTGAAGAAGACGATGAGATGAAAATGATGATGGAAAGTTGAAGATGATGATGATCAACCAGGATTATTGCTACGTTCCCGTTTCTGATTCAATTTCACATCATAATTCCAAACCTTGAACTCACTATCATGATTGTTGATTGCCCCTGGACGATTAATTTTTTTTAGAGATGGAATAAGAAGAAAGCAGAATTGATGGGTTAAAAGAATTTAAGGTGGTAATAATTTCAGAAATGAACATGTAGAGGAATGGTCAGGCGAGTGGTAGTTGAACGAGGGGTCCTATGTTCGATTCCCATCTGTTGCAGTTTTTTTTTCTTTTTCTTTTTCCAGCAAGAGTTAGCCATTCAAGTCAGGCCCATGGGGCTTGATTAATTATGTCTTGGGCTCTTAATTCATGTATGGGCCGAGACGCCTGTGAAGGAAGATGAGCATGAGGTGATTGAAAGAAAAATCGAATTGTTGTATGATTAGAGTCTGATGATTAAATTTAGATGGATATTAAGATGGTGATAAAAATAAAGATAATTAGATGATAAGTAAAACAGAAAATAAGAAATGGAACAATGGTTAAGGGGTGTGGTTGTTAAGCTGAGGTTGCGGGTTAGAATCCGGGCATGGACAATTATTTTTTTTTGGCGCTTTTTCTAGTAAGGTAGCTATTATTATTACTATTATTATTATGATTATTATTGTTGTTATTTATTATTATTATTACTACTAATTATCAATATTAACATTATTACTAGGAATAATATTATCCTTATTATGATTATCATAATGACTCTTATCCTTAAAATTAGTAATATTATCATTAAGATTAATATTAGAATCATCATTATTAGTAAACTTATCTTTTTAGTAAAATTTAAAAGTATCATTAATATTAAGGATTGTCATTTTTATTAACATTATCAATAAGATTATTATTATTATTATCAATATTATTATTATTATTATCATTATTATTATTATTTTCAGATTAACAATAATATTATTACAAATAAATATTTTCTATATAGGAGTATATTTATTACAACTACCATAATATTACATATAAATACATATATTAAAATTGTTTATATAAAGGTTTACATATAACAAATTATTTATTTTAATATAGTATTAATCAAATACATACATATATATACAAAACTATATAAATGTTAATTATTTTAAATATATAAACAAATTACATATATAAGATATATAATAGAAGATATAATATATAAATTGTTCGATTACCGTTATATGGGTTAATATATATATATAAATGATATAGGTTCGTGAATCCGAGGCCAACCTTACACTTGTTCGATGTCGTCATATGTATTTTTACTACAAAATACATTATGGTGAGTTTCATTTGCCTTTTTACCCTTTATATTTTTTGGGCTGAGAATACATGCAAATGCTTTATTAACTGTTTTACAATATTTATATGCGTGAGTTCATTTGCTCCCTTTTTACTCATTACATTTTTTGGGCTGAGAATACATGCAAATGCTTTATTAACTATTTTACAATATTTATATGCGTGAGTTCATTTGCTCCCTTTTTACTCATTACATTTTTTGGGCTGAGAATACATGCAGTGTTTTAATAACTGTTTTACAATATTTATATGTGTGAGTTTCATTAATCCCTTTTTAAATGCTTTCGCAATATATATTTTTGGGACTGAGAATACATGCGCTGTTTTTATAACTGTTTTACGAAATAGACACAAGTAATTGATACCACATTATATGGTTGAATGATCGAAATCGAATATGCCCCTTTTTATTAAGTCTGGTAATCTAAGAATTAGGGAACAGACACCCTAATTGACGCGAACTCTAAAGATAGATCTATCGGGCCTAACAAGCCCCATCCAAAGTACCGGATGCTTTAGTACTTCGAAATTTATATCATGTCCGAAGGAAGATCCCGGAATGATGGGGATATTCTTATATGTATATTGTGAATGTCGGTTACCAGGTGTTCAATCCATATGAATGATATTTTTGTCTCTATGCATGGGACGTATGATTATGAGAAATGGAAGTATGAAATCTTGTGGTCTATTAAAATAATGGAAATGATTGTTATGATAAACTAATGAATTCACCAACCTTTTGGTTGACACTTTAAAGCATGTTTATTCTCAGGTACGAAAGAAATCTTCCGCTGTGCATTTGTTCATTTTAGAGATATTATTTGGAGTCATTCATGACATATTTAAAAAAACGTTGCATTCGAGTCGTTGAGTTCATCAAGATTATTATTAAGTCAATTATAGTTGGATGTATTATGAAATGGTATGCATGTCGTCAACTTTCAATGAAATGAAAGTTTGTCTTTTCAAAAACGAATGCAATATTTGTAAAATGCATCATATAGAGGCCAAGTACCTCGCGATGTAATCAACTATTATGACTCGTTTATAATCGATGTGGACTTCGTCTGGATGGATTAGGACGGGGCGTTTCAGTTGGTATCAGAGCGGTGGTCTTAGCGAACCAGGTCTGCATTAGTGTGTCTAACTGATAAGTCGTTAGGATGCATTAGTGAGTCTGGACTTCGACCGTGTCTGCATGTCAAAAGTTTTGCTTATCATCTTTGTCGAAAATCATCTGTTTATCATACTTAGGAAATTACCTGCTTATCATTCTTAGTCTAGACACATCTTACTGCAATGATTGCATGAATAGTGTATAGACAAAATTCGTATCTTAGCGTATCTGTTATTGTTACCTTTACCTGACAGATTCTGTAGATTCTTCCGTAACTTATGGGATTTTAGTATTATATATGCATATGTAAATTATATATTGCAGGGTACTAATCTACATCCTATAATCTATTTCTTATCGAAAATCCTTCATCTGATCATACGAGATGAATCCTGCAACCAGTTCGAGTCCCTCAGATTCCGATAGCTATTCCGATAGTTATTCTGATAGCTATTCCGACATAGATGTTCACCTAAGATCCGAAAATAGCGTCATCGGCATGAATCAACCAATCAACCATTATCAATTCATCTGATGGGTTCGTAGTCAACTTAATTAATGGAAACGCGCAGAAGGCAATCCCTTCCACCAACCGAATTCACCTCATGACAATGAACCTGAAGCGTTTACCTGCGAACTTGTTCGAGACACCATTTTCAGTCTCATTTCCGGGGTAACTTGACAAGATTATATTCTATCCACAAATCTGAACCTTATTCATCCTCTCGTTCCGACCGACAATCATCCTGGAGTAATAAGTCAACAAACTTCGCGCTCGAATAATCAATTCGGAGAATATGGTGCAAAATGTACCAGCTTCAGCAACATCACCGGCACCAACAGTACAATCAATAACAGCACCAGTACCATCAACAATCCGAGTATGATCTTCGTTCGACATGTCGAATATGTAATCTCTAAAGTTTTAAAGATTATTTATTCTAGTTCCAACCGAAAAGCAAATGAGTTTAATATTATATTAACTCATTAAATCCATGAATACATCTGAAAAAAATATATATGTATATATGTTTTCATAAAGATTGTAATTAAAAATTCTCTTGTACAAACTGTTAATGGTGAAAATATTTTAACGGGTAGGTAATACCCGAGGAGTATTTAAATTTCACATTAATAAGTTACATTGTACGTTCTTCGAATCTGTTTCAACAAGTCATATACCATCCTATTTACATCTACCGATATACGAATCCGTTCACCACAGAATAACCATTTTCATTCAAATTCAATTTCATATTTGGATTTTGACTTACCAGAATCCAACAAGTGGCATAATGAAGAAATAATAAACACAATAAAAATTGATTAGAAACAGACTAATTAACAACATGAAATTTTGTTAAGAAACCACGCTAACAAGATCCTAGCTAACTGTTCCTAGCTAACTGATTACATTTTTATTTATAGCAGTTTATTTATCATAATTTAATTATCGCAATTTATATTCTCGCAATTTTATTTATCGTCATTTAATTTCTGTTATTTACTTTACGCACTTTATTTATCGTCATTTAATTTTTGTTATTTATTTTTACGCACTTTAAATATCGGGACACGTATATAAGGTTTTGACATATCATATCGACCCATCTATATATATTATTTGGAATAACCATAGACACTCTATATGCAGTAATGCGGGAGTTAGCTATACAGGGTTGAGGTTGATTCTATAATAATATATATACTTTGAGTTGTGATCGAGTCTGAGACGTATACGGGTCACGACACATATTAATTAATTCAAATATGACATATTAAACTATATATGAATTATTGAACTGTCAACTGGGGACTATCGACTGTGGACTAATAAGATTGGACAATTAAAAATGAATTAAAATATTGACTATAACATATAAAACTAAACAATTCTTCAAGTTTGCCACTTGATTTCATCTTAAACCTCATTGTATCTTGACAATTACAATCTGCGTTCAAACCTTTCATGATTCTTGAAAACACCTCAATCAAGAGGATGAAACAACCGCACTTCATCTACGAAGGGAAAGATTTATGCATTTAGTTATGCACCTGAGAAACTCTCGGCAACTGAGTAAAAGTTTAACACGTAGCCGTGTCAGATCCTTTGGCATTTATTAGCAAAAATAACCTTGCGATCCCTTTTCAAAGTAGCAAATTTTGTCACAGCTTCAACAAATCAACTTCGACTTTTCGTTCGAAACAACCTTATTATCACCTTGATTATTATGTATGTTCTTTTATTGTTACCGGGGAACCTTCCATATTTTACCATATTACTAGCAGACGTACAAGCAACCTCGTTGCTTCTTGGTTTAAATCTCTCCGATAAATCATTATATTTCTTCATTAAAACCCTATCATATACTCATCCGCATCTTGTAACGAGAACTGCCATAACCATTACCGGGAATCAGCAATCAGTACTTTGAAAACTCACAGCATATCTACATCAATAGTTATATATATGACATTTATCTCTTAGAATTATGATCTCTCATTCTGAAATTCTGAAAAGCACTCAGTCACAAATCAATACTCTGAATGTTGAAAAAGCTGAATGAAGCAGAGAAACTGTAGGCAACCGTAAACGACCTTAGTCACCGGGAGTTTGATGATAAAGAATAATATGTTGGAAATGCTCAGAAACGTTGAAACTGGAAAACGGATTGAGCTAACCACGAAGGGGACCAAGGACAAATACAAGGACCATACCCTATATTCAAAGAATCCAGATAATTCTGGATCCGTTGAAATCTTTAGAGAATATCTTGCTATGAAGTCATGTTAAAATCTTGCGGAAAATCTTTCTCCATCAACCATCGAACTTAGAAATTCCAAAATATCATCATCAATATCTTCGATATTTCTGAGGATATTTTCATAAATATTCTCGTCCGAAATTATATACCTCCTCGTGCTTCCTGTGTATCGTTATATTGAAAACATTCAATAGAAATTTAGTCCTGAAAAGCGGATTATGCGAAACTATGAAGGAAGCCGTGGACAAATCACAAAGAATAAGTTTGACTTCAAAGAATTCAAATGATTCTATTTCTGATGAAGTCTTTAGCAAATACCTTGCTTCCGAATCTAAACCCTTACGGATAAATCTTCTTCATCATCCATCGATAATAGAAATCTCAAGATATCATCATATCTTTCGTTATAAATATCCTCCATATTTCTGAAGATATTTTCATAACTATTCTTATCTGAAATCATTAATCTCTTCCTGATATCAGTGTTACATCATATAGAAACGGTTAGTTTCTATATTTTGTAAACTTTCGAGCTTAAAAATATGAATGTTATTGGAGTAATGTTGGGAACTGATGCATGAAGCAGTATAATATAATGACACTTGATCAACGTGATTATATTACAGTAAGTCATGCTGAGTTTCTAAATGGAACGTGATGATTCACAGATCATAACGTCATCATGTGCCATGTTACATAACTCTTTCATCCTACTTAACTTGATGGTTCTATCTTCCGTGATGTTGATAAATTTGAAAATCAAATCATGCTATCACGTTCCTTCCTGCTTAGAACATTATAATCATTCGAGACTCTATATCTACAAATTCTGGACCATTAACCGCTTGACTGGAAGTCGGGAAGAGAAAATAAAAGCATAGAGCTTTGAAATATAAGGGAGAATAAAAAGCCGATAACAACACATAAATTACAAACTGTGTATATCAATGTTTATCGCAACATAAAGACACGGGAGAATTAAAAACATTATAATCCCGAGGGCGAAGTAGAAGAAAACAGATTCTTCAGGTGGGAGTTGAAAAAGAAGAACGATCATTGCGATAGTTAGAATAAGAACAAGGATCAGAACAGGGTTAAGCATTTTCATAAATCTTTTGAATTTGGAAATTGAGTATAGAAGTGGTGAAAATAAATGGAACGGAAAAGGTAAATTTATAAAGGAAATATCAGGCGTAGTAATCGGGACAGATCACCGTATTAATTAAAGAGATCTTAATTTCCATAAATCCCGAAGAATCAGATCTTATAGATCTTCAAAATTTCCTTTAAATCCCTTGAATTCCGGAATTCAACCCTGACTCTGCCAAAAGTTAAGAAGAATCTTAACTTTTCCTATTTCAATCTTTTACGATAGCTTCACTCATACGCTTCAAGTAACCGAATCGTTTAATCTATATTACTCGGTAACGATAAAACTCTAATTACCACCCATATTCGCCAGGAAAACATTTTTTATTGTTAGCCATGAAGACCTCACTCAAATTTCGGGACGAAATTTCTTTAACGGGTAGGTACTGTAATGACCCGGGAATTTCCGACCAAATTTAAACTTAATCTTTATATGATTTCAACACGATAAGCAAAGTCTGTAAAGTTGAGTCTCAAAAAGTTTGAACTGTTTCCTATATTCATTTGACCTTCGACCAGTTCCGACGATTCACGAACAAGTAATTGTAACTTGATAGGTGTATATATATATATATATATATATATATATACACACATATATAACTAATAATTGTAAACATAATTTTAAATATTGTATGTTGTTGTTACTAAAATTTAATTAGGTAAATTAAAATAAAAATAGGATATTATAATATTTATTAATTAAAATATATCTCTCTATATATATATAAAGTATATTAAAAATAAATATTAAATGATTGTAATATTTGTTTGATGTTTTAATTGATATTAAGCAAGTTAAGTTCAAACTTATGTAATTTTAAAAATAAAAGGTGATCCGAAAATGAGTTATATAAGTTATAGGCTTATTAAAAGTATATTTAGGATCTAACTATTTAATTTTAACACTTTTTATATTTTACTCATAATTGAGAGGAACAGTTGATGAAATTTTCATTTAACAATTTAAGGACCGAATTTTATACCATAATGACCTAAATAAATAAATATAGTTAATTTAAAAATATGAGATTTTACAGAGGACTTTTTATCTGCCCCTGATTATCAACGGAGTACCAAACCCAGTGCGTGAAATAAATTAAATGAATAATAGACGGGTGTTGTACTGTTTTCTTTTCACTTGGCACGTTTAATTGGTATTAGATTAGAATCAGTATCCTTTTATAATAATTATTATAATATTACTTTATTTTTATATATTACACAATTAATATTCCAAAAATTCATGTCGACAAAAAAAAAAAAAAAAAACAGTTGATGCCAGCTGCTACCTTATTACTTCCCCTTTAAATTCACATGATATCTATATTTATTATTATATTATTATTATTATTATAAATTATTAATATAAACTTACAGTTAATATATATAGGTAGATGATGATATATATTTACATATAGATATAAACCGTCACTACACTTTCCTCACCACCTTCACCATTCTCCACCGGCAGCCACCATCATCGCAACCCTGTCCAACCGTCCCCATCATTGCCACCTTCACCCTCATCGTCACCATGGAAACCCCATCTTCGAACCTTCATCAACCGTCACCACCACCTTCAATATATCTTTATTATAATTTTTCTTTCTTTCTTTCGAATGCTACACCCACTTCCTTCGGTTTCATTTCGCTGTAAAACATACGCCACCACAACAAACTTACTGCAGTTTTTGGACATCGCAACCACCACTAAAAAACCTTAGATTAGACCCACAAACATTTTTTTATCTCTTCACAAGAAGATAGCTGCCGTGGGTTATTTAGTATTCAGTAGAGCTTATTTAAGGAGAAGGTGTCATGTAAGCTTTTCTTTGTTAGAAGATGGGACGCTCGGACTTAGTCCAGATCTTTTGGTCCTCGATTACCCTGATTGGCTCGTAACAAATATGGGAAGGATGATAATTAATAGCGATAAAATGATACAAGGATCATGATGATGATTATAATCATGATAAGATAATGATGATAGCTAACGGTGAAGAAGACGATGAGATGAAAATGATGATGGAAAGTTGAAGATGATGATGATCAACCAGGATTATTGCTACGTTCCCGTTTCTGATTCAATTTCACATTATAATTCCAAACCTTGAACTCACTATCATGATTGTTGATTGCCCCTGGACGATTAATTTTTTTTAGAGATGGAATAAGAAGAAAGTAGAATTGATGGGTTAAAAGAATTTAAGGTGGTAATAATTTCAGAAATAAACATGTAGAGGAATGGTCAGGCGAGTGGTAGTTGAACGAGGGGTCCTATGTTCGATTCCCATCTGTTGCAGTTTTTTTTTCTTTTTCTTTTTCCAGCAAGAGTTAGCCATTCAAGTCAGGCCCATGGGGCTTGATTAATTATGTCTTGGGCTCTTAATTCATGTATGGGCCGAGAAGCCTGTGAAGGAAGATGAGCATGAGGTGATTGAAAGAAAAATCGAATTGTTGTATGATTAGAGTCTGATGATTAAATTTAGATGGATATTAAGATGGTGATAAAAATAAAGATAATTAGATGATAAGTAAAACAGAAAATAAGAAATGGAACAATGGTTAAGGGGTGTGGTTGTTAAGCTGAGGTTGCGGGTTCGAATCCGGGCATGGACAATTATTTTTTTTGGCGCTTTTTCTAGTAAGGTAGCTATTATTATTACTATTATTATTATGATTATTATTGTTGTTATTTATTATTATTATTACTACTAATTATCAATATTAACATTATTACTAGGAATAATATTATCCTTATTATGATTATCATAATGACTCTTATCCTTAAAATTAGTAATATTATCATTAAGATTAATATTAGAATCATCATTATTAGTAAACTTATCTTTTTAGTAAAATTTAAAAGTATCATTAATATTAAGGATTGTCATTTTTATTAACATTATCAATAAGATTATTATTATTATTATCAATATTATTATTATTATTATCATTATTATTATTATTTTCAGATTAACAATAATATTATTACAAATAAATATTTTCTATATAGGAGTATATTTATTACAACTACCATAATATTACATATAAATACATATATTAAAATTGTTTATATAAAGGTTTACATATAACAAATTATTTATTTTAATATAGTACTAATCAAATACATACATATATATACAAAACTATATAAATGTTAATTATTTTAAATATATAAACAAATTACATATATAAGATATATAATAGAAGATATAATATATAAATTGTTCGATTACCGTTATATGGGTTAATATATATATATATATATATAAATGATATAGGTTCGTGAATCCGAGGCCAACCTTACACTTGTTCGATGTCGTCATATGTATTTTTACTACAAAATACATTATGGTGAGTTTCATTTGCCTTTTTACCCTTTATATTTTTTGGGCTGAGAATACATGCAAATGCTTTATTAACTGTTTTACAATATTTATATGCGTGAGTTCATTTGCTCCCTTTTTACTCATTACATTTTTTGGGCTGAGAATACATGCAAATGCTTTATTAACTGTTTTACAATATTTATATGCGTGAGTTCATTTGCTCCCTTTTTACTCATTACATTTTTTGGGCTGAGAATACATGCACTGTTTTAATAACTGTTTTACAATATTTATATGTGTGAGTTTCATTAATCCCTTTTTAAATGCTTTCGCAATATATATTTTTGGGACTGAGAATACATGCGCTGTTTTTATCACTGTTTTACGAAATAGACACAAGTAATTGATACCACATTATATGGTTGAATGATCAAAATCGAATATGGCCCTTTTTATTAAGTCTGGTAATCTAAGAATTAGGGAACAGACACCCTAATTGACGCGAACTCTAAAGATAGATCTATCGGGCCTAACAAGCCCCATCCAAAGTACCGGATGCTTTAGTACTTCGAAATTTATATCATGTCCGAAGGAGGATCCCGGAATGATGGCGATATTCTTATATGTATATTGTGAATGTCGGTTACCAGGTGTTCAATCCATATGAATGATATTTTTGTCTCTATGCATGGGACGTATGATTATGAGAAATGGAAGTATGAAATCTTGTGGTCTATTAAAATAATGGAAATGATTGTTATGATAAACTAATGAATTCACCAACCTTTTGGTTGACACTTTAAAGCATGTTTATTCTCAGGTACGAAAGAAATCTTCCGCTGTGCATTTGTTCATTTTAGAGATATTATTTGGAGTCATTCATGACATATTTCAAAAAACATTGCATTCGAGTCGTTGAGTTCATCAAGATTATTATTAACTCAATTATAGTTGGATGTATTATGAAATGGTATGCATGTCATCAACTTTCAATGAAATGAAAGTTTGTCTTTTCAAAAACGAATGCAATGTTTGTAAAATGTATCATATAGAGGTCAAGTACCTCGCGATGTAATCAACTATTATGACTCATTTATAATCGATGTGGACTTCGTCCGGATGGATTAGGACGGGGCGTTTCAAGGTTAATAGGTGAAAGAAAATCGGGAAGTTTACCTAGTGATACAAATGCTAACCCCCGGAATGAAATAGCTAAAGCCATTACCACAAGAAGTGGTACAACACTTAAACCACCTGAAATACCTGTAACTTCTGATGAAATTATTCCTACTATACAAGAACCACAACCTGAACAAGATAAGGAAAAAGAACCGGTAGTTGAAAAGGTTAATGAAGATAACACAGTTAAGGCTAAACCTTATGTTAAACCATACCAACCACCACTTCCTTACCCGAGTAAAATGAAAAAAGAAAAACTTGAAGCCGAGCAATCCAAATTCTTGGATATGTTTAAACAGATAAATGTAAATCTTCCTTTCATTGATGTGATTTCAGGAATGCCTAGATATGCTAAATTTCTGAAAGATCTAATATCGAATAGAAAGAAAATAGAAGAACTCTAGGCCATTACTATGAATGCTAATTGTTCAGCAGTGCTGTTGAATAAGGTACCAGAAAAACTATCTGATCCAGGAAGTTTCACAATTCCATGTTTTCTGGGTAGTCTTAGTTCAATAGAAGCATTGGCAGACTTAGGTGCTAGTATAAATTTAATGCCGTATTCACTATACGCTAAACTAGACCTTGGAGAATTGAAACCAACAAGAATAAGCATACAACTAGCCGATCGATCAATAAAATATCCTAGAGGGATAATGGAGAACATGCTAGTTAAAGTTGGTACTTTAGTATTTCCAGTAGATTTTGTTGTTCTGGACATGGAAGAAGATTCTCAAGTTCCTCTGATATTAGGAAGACCATTCTTAAACACGGCTAAAGCAATGATAGACGTGTTCGGTAAGAAATTGACCCTAAGTATAGAAGATGAGAGTGTTACCTTTTCAGTTGATAGAGCAATGCAACAACCGCAATCTGCAGATGATACATGTTATTATATTCAAACTATAGACTCACATGCAGAATTGTTAGAAGAATTTCCAGAATTACAAGGAACATGAGAATGTTCTTTAGGAGAAACTACTGAACCAATTGATGAAGCTGAAATGTTAGCTACACTAATAGCTAATGGATATGAACCAACAACAGAAGAAATTCAAATGCTAAAAGAAGAAGACAGATATCGATATAAATCATCGATAGAAGAACCTCCGAAATTAGAGTTAAAGCCACTTCCAAACCATTTGGAATACGCTTATTTACATGGTGAATCTGAATTACCTGTAATAATATCGTCTTCTCTTACTAAAAATGAGAAATCACAACTCATTTCTGTGTTGAAAGCTCATAAACCAGCCATTGCATGGAAGATTCATGATATTAAAGGAATAAGTCCTTCGTATTGCACACATAAAATCCTTATGGAAGAAGGTCATAAAACGTATGTGCAACGCCAACGAAGACTAAATCCTAATATGCAAGATGTAGTTAAGAAAGAAATTATTAAACTGCTAGATGCAGGTTTAATTTATCCAATTTCTGATAGTCCATGGGTAAGCCCAGTTCAATGCGTGCCTAAGAAGGGTGGCATGACTGTCATCACAAATGAGAAAAATGAGCTTATTCCTACTAGGACTGTAACAGGATGGCGTGTGTGTATTGATTATAGAAAATTAAATGACGCCACCAGAAAAGATCACTTTCCCTTACCTTTCATTGATCAAATGTTAGAAAGATTAGCCGAAAACAGTTACTATTGTTTTCTAGAAGGTTTTTTCGGATATTTTCAAATTCCAATAGCACTCGAAGATCAAGAGAAAACCACATTCACGTGCCCTTATGGTACTTTTTCTTACAAACGCATGCCATTTGGACTTTGCAACGCCCCTGCAACCTTTCAAAGGTGCATGATGGCAATTTTTCTCGACATGATAGAAGAATGCATGGAAGTTTTCATGGATGACTTTTTAGTCTTCGGTGATACATTTGAATCATGTTTAGTTAATCTGGAACGAATGCTTATTAGATGCGAACAGTCAAATCTAGTTCTTAATTGGGAGAAATGCCATTTCATGGTTAAAGAAGGCATCGTTCTTGGACATAAAATCTCAAAGGAAGGAATTGAAGTGGATAGAGCTAAAGTAGATGTAATTGCTAAACTTCCACATCCCACCAATGTTAGAGGAGTTAGGAGTTTTCTAGGGCATGCCGGGTTTTACCGACGTTTCATAAAAGATTTTTCTAAAATTGCCACTCCTATGAATAAACTCCTAGAAAAGGATGCTCCATTCATCTTTTCAGATGAATGCATCAAATCTTTTAATATTCTTAAAGAGAAACTCACTAATGCGCCGATCATGATAACACCAAATTGGAATCTACCGTTTGAACTTATGTGCGATGCAAGTGATTTTACAATGGGAGCCGTTTTAGGACAAAGGATTGAAAAACGATTTCAACCTATATATTATGCTAGTAAGATGTTACAAGGAGCACAAACAAATTACACAACTACTGAAAAAGAACTCCTTGCTATTGTCTTTGCTTTTGACAAATTTCGTTCATATCTCGTTCTAGCAAAAACGGTGGTCTATACCGACCATTCTGCTCTTAGATACCTATTTTCAAAACAAGATGCCAAACCAAGATTAATCCATTGGATCTTACTCTTACAAGAGTTCGATATTGAAATCCGAGATAAAAGAGGAGCAGAAAATCTCGCCGCTGATCATCTTTCTCGTCTTGAAAATCCCGAATTAGAAGTTCTAAATGAATCGGCCATACAAGACAACTTTTCTGATGAATATCTATTGAAGATAGATTATAATGAAATTCCATGGTTTGTAGACTATGCAAACTACTTAGTATGTGGATTCCTTGAAAAAGGATTATCGTACCAAAAACGAAAGAAATTCTTTAGTGATATAAAACACTATTTCTGGGAAGATCCACATTTGTTTAAAAGTTGTCCCGATGGAATAATACGCCGATGTGTATTTGAAGATGAAGCTAGTAAAATCTTAAACCATTGTCACACAGGACCAACAGGAGGGCATTATAGGCCTCAACTAACAGCAAGAAAAGTTTATGATGCTGGATTCTATTGGCCTACAATTTACAAAGACGCACACCTTCTTTGCAAATCCTGTGATGCTTGTCAAAGGGTCGGAAAAATAAGTCAACCTGATGAAATGCCACAAAATGTCATTCAAGTATGTGAAGTATTTGACATTTGGGGTATTGACTTTATGGGTCTATTTCCAAAATCTCATAATAATCTCTATATTCTCGTAGCCATTGATTATGTATCTAAATGGGCGGAAGCACAAGCTCTCCCAACTAACGATGCACGAGTTGTAGTCAATTTTTTAAAACGTCTTTTTGCAAGGTTTGGAACACCGAAAGCTTTAATAAGTGATCGGGGTACTCATTTCTTTAATAATCAACTTGAGAAAGTTCTTAAAAGATATGGAGTAACTCATAAAATCTCCACCGCTTATCATCCACAAACGAGTGGACAAGTTGAAAATACCAACCGAGCTTTAAAATGAATTCTAAAGAAAACCGTAGGATCAAATCCGAAGGAATGGTCCATTAAATTGGAGGATGCACTCTGGGCTTTTAGAACAGCCTACAAAACTCCAATTGGAACCACACCTTTTAGACTTGTTTATGGAAAAGCATGTCATCTTCCAGTAGAAATTGAACACAAAGCATTTTGGGCTTTGAAGACATGTAATCTTGATTTACATGAAGCTGGACGTCTACGATTAAATCAATTAAACGAATTAGAAGAATTAAGACATGAAGCATACGAAAATTCGTTAATCTATAAGGAAAGAACGAAGAAATGGCATGATAAAAGAATCAGAAGTTCAAAAGAATGTAAAGAAGGAGATAGAGTTCATCTTTTCAATTCACGATTCAAGCTATTTCCTGGAAAATTGAAATCAAGATGGTCTGGACCATTCATAGTCAAAAGAGTTTTCCCATACAGAACGATAGAATTAATAAATTCAAATGGAATTGAATTTAAGGTTAATGGTCACAGAGTTAAACACTACATAGATAGTCCAATGGAAGTTGACAACGAAGTTAATCACAATTTCGATACCACAGCTAACTAAGTGTGGGGAGAATCAAGTCTTTAAAGGATAATATGTATTTCTGTTAGAGTTAGATTGTCTGTTTTCGTGTAGTTCTCGAAATTGGAACCCGAATGGTCTTTCCCTAGCAGACCCTAAAGAACTAGTCTTCTCCCCCCATTCTGAATTTTTATTTTTTTTAGGTTTTTACGAAATGAAGACTTCCTGTGAACTAAACCATGGTCTAATGCTACACGCTTTGATCACTAAACGTAATAATGACACACTTCCGAGTGATCTAGTATCAGTAATCAGAGAAAGATTGGACGGAGTAAGAAAAGAATCCAGATGCGAAGATAATAAGTTACAATTTGGTAAAGGAAAATCAAAATCCGCAGCGAAAAGAAGAGCACGACACCTAGAAAGATGTCACAAATGCGGAAAATGGTCACATGGAGGTAAATGTTCAAATAATCAAACCTATTCAAACACCGAATTTGTTACTTTATGCAGAGACGGACCGTTCATATGTTTAGAAGAAAAAACACTGATTGCTCGAGGTTACGCCTATGTAGCCATGGAAAATCAATTAAACCGACTATCTTATGAATGGGATAGATCATATCACTAAGAATACCATCTCACAGGTAAGTCTGTACAGTTTTTATTTTTTATTTTTATTTTTAACCTTTTGATAATAAACGCTAATTTGTTCGCTATAAAGTATTAAATTGGTATTCGATGAAATTAGGTTTGGCTAATGAAATTATTGATATCATTCAAAAATTTATTACATCACTGCGAAATTTAACGTTTATTCTTAAGGTATAAATATCTTTAATCAATCAACCCAAAATATTTAAAAAATTCGTCATGATTTAAATTAGGTCATGGAACCGAAATTACTTTACCGAAAAGAGGGCGCATATTTTTGATAATATTTGATTGATTAAAGTGGGATAAAAGACCAAAAAGATTTTTAATTTTATTTTTACCATGTTTTTAAAATTAATATATAAATCTTAAATTAATATTGTAAACTTTTTAAATTAATATATTTAAAATTGTAAATATTTGAACAATTGATATTTTTAAGTTTGTATGTATAAAAACAAAAATATAATATAAGTTTGGTGTGATTTTTTAATTTTATGCATTTTAAAATTAAGTATGGTGTGAAGAATTATTGTGTAGTATAGAAATAAATGATCGGGTAGCTAGTTTAACCGATCGATCTTTTATTAGATTTTTGTTATGAGGTTCGATGCACCACATGTCTCTACTAGACATGGCTCAGGCCTTACGTATATATACGCATGAGGAGTTAGCATCTGCCGATTGTAGAGGGTTGATATTGAACGGTTGGAAAATTGATGAAAATTTTGATACGCATGGTGTATGGAGTCAAATGACTAGCCATCACCAATTTAAAGGGGGAAATTACTCTTATTTGGATATAGATAGAGCAGAGTTAAGAGTAATTCATAGATTTTTAGCTAATTCGATTACACAAAGAGGTAAGAATAAGGAAAAGGTAAATGAACATGATTTGTTTTACCATATGTGTATTCGAGACCCACAAAGCGCTGTAAGTATACCATATTGTGTGGGTTATTATTTATCAGCTATGGTTAGGGGGATGAGACCACATAGTATAATTGGAGGTGATATATTTATTACATTAATTGCTGAGTATCTCAATGTGGATATAAGTCGGGGGGGATTATTAGTCGAAGAACCAGAACCCCACGATACAATTGGTTTAAATGTATACCATGGTGTAAAGGTTTTGAAGAGGCGAAATAACGCCACAGTACAATACCATGGTAGACATCCACAGGTTGAGAGAAACCAACAGCCAGGTAATGTGGGAGGGAGAAATGAAATAACAGAAATTCAAAGGTTTATAGCTTCACAAGAGTATGAAAATGCTAGACATCGAGCATTTGAAGATTGGCAAGTTCATTAAAACCAAATCATAGCTCATTGCCAACATGTAGGTAGAAACTATATTCCTACTCCATCGCCCGTATTTCCTCCCTGGTCTATAGAGATCCAACCACCGTATCCTACGTATAACCCAGCCTAAGCATTCTATAACACATACGGTTATGCATGGAACCCCTACTGGTATCAGTATCATCCCTAGTCTACTTAGTTTTATTTATTTTATTATTTGTAATGTTGATACATTTAATATTTATGTTAATATTGTAATAGTTTTTATAATTTTCTAACTTTTATTATTAGATTTTAATAATTTTTGAATGTGGGGTAATATACCAAACTTTAAAAATATGTATATATGTTTGCAGTTTATCTTATGTACACAACAGGGTAAAACAACGCATTTTCAAAGACTGGCAATAAGTTCAGTAAAAGCAACTAATTTTGACGACAAGATGCAAAATATATGTGAAATAACAACAAGACGGAATGAACAAATGATGTGCACCATTTATCATTCAACACAAACAACAATATGTTTGGAAACTTTGGTAAAATTTAATCATTTCTACGCTAATCACCCTCAATAATTTAAATTGTTACCGATTTCTTGCAAATGAGGGCATTGCAAGATCTTAAGTGTGGGAAGGGTTAAATTCTTTCGGATTTTTAAATTTTTTATCTTAAACACTTGGTTACCATTAAAAATACTAGTAAAGCAGTAGTTGTATTAGAATCTAGTGCTCTCTGATAATAAAGAACAGCCCTAGTCTTATATACTGACTACCCAATTCTAGTAAAATTTTTCAAAATTTTCAATTAAATGAACTCAAAATCATGTTTATACATATTTATGAACGATAAAATTAGGTATTAACACCGAAATTATTGTTACCTCGGAAAGGACATAAATTGAGAAACAAACCAAAATGTTAGAATTCATTTAAAATGGAATAGAGGACAATAAAAAGGAAAATAAAAGCCAAATATGGGAAAATTTACCAAGTTATTTTAAACATATGTCACATATTTCTGTAACAAATAACTGAAAATACTTTTGCTTTGGACTAAACTAAACTGTTTTACCCGATGAAAGAAAAGAAGAGATGGATCTACACGATGAATCAATTCCATCATTAAAAGGAAGTAAAGTCTTCCGAAAAAGAAACGTGCTTCTTGATTTAGGTCATGAAGTTGTCGTCCAGACCAGCTGTAGGTTGACAAAAAATCTAGAAAAGTCATCACTAAAATCAGCAGGAAATCCACGGACCTCAGCATCAAACAGGGTCGCCAAGTGGTCAGATTTATCCTAATCATGAGAAGGATTTATCTCGTACAATGGGGGGGACACCGTGCAAATTAGCTTGATAAGACTAATGAATCAGATCTCCAGAAAGGATAATCTTCTTAAAGATTAAAAATTAGCTTTTAAGACTGATATTACTCAATCCTTGAGATTGACCTTAAAGATTAAGAATTCAAACTCATGAAATTCAATGATATCTAAACTCGATCTTGAACGAGAAAATATTTTGATTAAAATTACAAACCGATTTGTTTTCTAAAAACCCATTTTAAATGCGTTCATTACCATTGAACGTAAAATCCTAGGAATTCACCTGGAATTCAATAGGTCACCTGAACCAAATCGGGTGTCAACCGTAAGAATAGTGATTGCATAGTATGGTCAAAGACAGGACCTTGTGCCAGACCGAAAAATTATATGGGTGAGCTTTACTATTGCTCCTACCAAGGATAGTAATTGCGTCCGACACGTTATAGACCATAATTAAAAGCATGTCAGGAGACATTGCCTTAACAGTTTCTTGTTCAACACTTTCCTTTACAACTGGACGGTAGTTTACCAAAAGGTAATATACGGAGCAAGTATACTGGACGTGTTGCTTTCCTAATACAAGGTTAGCAAGTGGGTGATACAAAACCACAAGTTTTAAGCTAAAATTTTCAAATCTGAAACCCACCAAACCCACAAAAAGAATTTGCAAACACCGGTGAAGGGTTATTCCGGAAAACTTATCTAGGGTAAAAACTAGATTTAATTTTCAAAAGATCAAATGTTTTCATAAAGATCCAATTTCCTTAATGGATCTAAATTTTTATAGTCATGTGAGACTGTAAAGCATATCGTTACTACCATTGTTTATACCGCCGTAGAGAAATCACTGATGTACAAAGTGTGAAGAATAAAGAAGTGATTCTAGTATTTCAAGACTATATTGCTTGAGGACAAGCAACACTCAAGTGTGGGAATATTTGATAATGCTAAAAACGAACATATATTTCATAGCATTATTCCTCAAGAAAGACAAGATTTTAGTTGCAATTGTTCTATTTACAAGAGATATTCGTTTAAATAATAAAAGGTGAAGACAAAAGGCAGATTCGACGAATTGAAGACGCAAACGACCAAAAAGCTCAAAAGTACAAAAGAAAATCAAAGAGGTTCCAATTATTGATAAGAAACGTCTCGAAATTACAAGAGTACAAGATTCAAAACGCAAAGTACAAGATATTAAATTGTACGCAAGGACGTTCGAAAATCCGGAACCGGGACCAGAGTCAACTCTCAACGCTCGACGCAACGGACTAAAAATTACAAGTCAACTATGCAATAAATATAATATAATATTTAAATAGTTACTAAAATTATTTATATATTATATTTATTTATATAATCCATCGACAAACAAAGAGCCAAAGTTGGGTGAGCTGGAATTACAAACTCCGCGACTTGCGGAGTTTGAAGGCAAAAAATTACGCGACTCGCGGAGCCCCAATTTCAAAAACTGCCTATAAAAGCAAACACAGTTTGATCGAAAAAAATATCATTAATCTATCTCTCTCTCAATATATACATAATATATATATATATATATATATATATATATATATATATATATATATATATTTATATTTTAATTTTAATTTTAATTCTAATAATAAGGGTATGTTAGCGAATGTTGTAAGGGTGTAAGTCGAAATTCTGTCCGTGTAATGCTACGCTATTTTTAATCATTGTAAGTTATGTTCAACCTTTTTAATTTAATGTCTCATAGCTAAGTTATTATTATGCTTATTTAAAACGAAGTAATCATGATGTTAGGCTAATTACTAAAATTGGGTAATTGGGCTTTGTACCATAATTGGGGTTTGGACAAAAGAACGACACTTGTGGAAATTAGACTATGGGTTATTAATGGGCTTTATATTTGTTTAACTAAATGATAGTTTGTTACTTTTAATATAAAGATTTACTATTGAACGTCCCTATAAATAACCATATACACTCGATCGGACACGATGGGCGGGGTATTTATATGTACGTTTAATCGTTCATTTAACCGGACACGGGAATGGATTAATAGCTACTAGAATTATTAAAACAGGGGTGAAATTATGTACAAGGACACTTGGCATAATTGATAACAAAGTATTAAAACCTTGGGTTACACTCAGTCGACATCCTGGTGTAATTATTAAACAAAGTGTTAAAATCTTGTTACAGTTTAAGTCCCCAATTAGTTGGAATATTTAACTTCGGGTATAAGGATAATTTGACGAGGACACTCGCACTTTATATTTATGACTGATGGACTGTTATGGACAAAACCAGACGGACATATTAAATAATCCAGGACAAAGGACAATTAACCCATGGGCATAAAACTAAAATCAACACGTCAAACATCATGATTACGGAAGTTTAAATAAGCATAATTCTTTTATTTCATATTTAATTTCCTTTATTTTATATATAATTGCACTTCTAATTATCGCACTTTTATTGTTATTGTATTTAATTGCACTTTTAATTATCGTACTTTTTAATTATCGCAAGTTTATTTTATCGCACTTTTATTTATCACAATTTCATTATCGTTATTTATTTTACGCTTTAAATTAAGTTGTATTTATTTTTATTATTTTACATTTGGTTTTAACTGCAACTTAAGTTTTAAAATCGACAAACCGATCATTAAACGGTAAAAACCCCCCTTTATAATAATAATATTACTTATATATATATTTGTATTTTTATAAAATAAAACTAATATAGCGTTAAGCTTTGTTTAAAAGATTCCCTGTGGGCCGAACCGGACTTACTAAAAACTACACTACTGTACGATTAGGTACACTGCCTATAAGTGTTGTAGCAAGGTTTAAGTATATCCATTCTCGAAATAAATAAATATCTTGTGTAAAATTGTATCGTATTTAATAGTATTTCCTAGTAAAATTTAAGCTATTTTATATACACCTCGCATAACATCACCCACTCACCAATTACCAGTGACTGAAGGTTCTCAGAGGTCTAATCTTTCTCAGCCTTCTCTTTATCTTTTCCACCTAAGAATTAGACATAATCAAGTCAGTAATCATTTCTTGATATCATCCCAACAATAAGACAATAGCATTAATAAATAAGCACTTGAACACTCAATCAATCTGACCTGTCAACCGTACGAGTGACACTCATCCGCACGTCTGAGAAACCACAACTGTGCGGTTGACACCTCACTCGTACGTTTGGTCCTTGGCCAAATATCCAATTAGACAACAGTAGATCCATACGGTTGACCACACTAGTGACGTATGACTCGTATGAGTCACATCTCAACCGTAAAATCTAACTAGCAAATATAACAGTTCAAGTATCCACTCACTCATGCGGTTCACTATGCGGTTGACCGCCTCAACTGTACGTGAGAAGGTTCACTCGTGCGGGTGGAGAAGAACAACAACAACAGCTGTTATGACGGGTTTTTAACCCAAAACCACCCAAAGCCATAATATCAAGTTCTAAATTACATTATACAATCATATTATCATTAATTGATAAGTCTATATCATAATATCCATCAATAGTGACATATAAATGCATGCTGAAAGGACCCGTCCTAATCCATCCGGACGAAGTCCATATCGATTATAAACGATTCACAACAGTTGATTACATCGCGAGGTACTTGACCTCTATATGATACATTTTACAAACATTGCATTCGTTTTGAAAAGACAATCTTTCATTACATCTAAAGTTGACAGACATGCATACCATTTCATAATATATCCTATAATTGACTTTATAATGATCTTGATAAACTCAACGACTCGAATGCAACGTCTTTTGAAATATGTCATGAATGACTCCAAGTAATATCTTTAAAATGATCAAATGCACAGCGGAAGATTTCTTTCGTACCTGAGAATAAACATGCTTTCAAGTGTCAACCAAAAGGTTGGTGAGTTCATTAATTTAGCATAAATAATCATTTCATAATTTTAATAGACCACAAGATTTCATATTTCCAATTCTGGTAAATCTACGTCCCATGCATAGAGACAAAAATATCATTCATATGGATTGAACACCTGGTAACCGACATTCACAATATACATATAAGAATATCCTCATCATTTCGGGATCCTCCATCGGACATGATATAAATTTTGAAGTGCTAAAGCATCCTATACTTTGGATGGGGCTTGTTGGGCCCGATAGATCTATCTTTAGAGTTCGCTTCAATTAGGGTGTTTGTTCCCTAATTCTTAGATTACCAGACTTAATAAAAACGGGCATATTCGATTTCGATAATTCAACCATAGAATGTAGTTTCGATCACTTGTGTCTATTCCGTAAAGCATTTATAAAAGCAGCGCATGTATTCTCAGTCCCAAAAATATATATAAAAAGGGAGTAATGAAAAATCACTTATTGTATTTTGTAGTAAAAATACATATAACGACATCGAACAATTGTAGGGTTGGCCTCGGATTCACGAACCTATATCATTTGTATATATTCAAAATGATTAATATTTATATAGTTATGTTAATATCCATATTTATATACATAGTTGTTTAGTGTCATATTTAAGAATTCATAGTTTGTTATATGTAAGTATTTATATAAATAATATTAATAGGTTTGATATATATAATTATATAAAATATTAATATAATTATAGTATATGTAATAAGTATATTTTATGTACAAAATATTTATCTATTTAAAAAGATAGTTTTGTTAATAATAATGATTTACTAATAATAAAAATAATAATAATAAAGTTAATAATAGTATTAATACTAATATATTTATGATAGTAATTATACTTTTAATAATAATTATAATAAAGTTTCCATAATAAAAGATGTGTTATACATACAAATATAATCTATAAACTTAATCAGCTTTCATATGTATTCATAATATTATTTATTAACGATACTTATGATTTTATCTATATTTGTATCATACATAACATACTCCTGATAATATTATTATCCATAATCTTTAATTTTTACTTTTACTAACATTTTCATATATTTAACTTTAGTCATAATTTATGTATTTTATTTTTATAAGTTTCTAATAATGATAATATTAATACTAATAATAATAATAATAATAATAATAATAATAATAATAATAATAATAATAATAATAGAAATAATAATAATAATAATAATAATAATAATAATAATAATAATAATAATAATAATAATAATAATAATAATAATAATAATAATAACAATAATAATAATAATAATAAGATTACCTTTAAGAGAGTTTATAAGCTTTTCCCAAAGAAAATATCCCAAAATGGATTTGAACTCAGGAGCTCTTGCTAACCACTATCATCCCAACCAATCATCTGTTTCATGCTTTTCCTAATTAAACCGTAACCCAAAAGTATTTATCCTGTTATCAATCTGCCCAACAGCAAAAGGCCCAAGCTTCAAGTCCATCTAAACCTAAGTGGCCCAACAGTTTCTATTGTAAAAAAAATAAAAATAAATCATCGTGTCCTGGTTTCGAACCCGTGACCTCTCGGTTACTCAAACACCCCTAAACCACTCCTCAGTTTGGTTTTTCTGATTTATACCCATCTACTATCTATATACCGTATACATCTATCTGTTTTCCTTTTTCTTCTTCTTCACAAAACAATTCAACCCCACGAACCCAAAACTATCCAATCATTCACGGTTTCATTATTATTTTTCTATAACCATCATCAACATGATCACGTATCATATCTTCATCATCTATAATATCTATCATCATCAACACTTCACGTTTTCATCAATATCATCTTGATATTAATCATCATCAAAACCTTATCATTCACGGTCACCATCACTCTTGAATTACAACCTTATCATCATCTTTCATTATGTTTTCATGTATCATCACCATCGTTATCGTTTATTATAATCGTTTCATCATACTCATCTAGCAGCATACCCTAATTCTAATTATCATTTTTAATCGTTTTTCCTAATCGCCTAAGATAATCAATCCTAATGTCGACATCATCATCGATCGGAATCGTTCATAGTTATCGAATCATAAAATAGAAATGGGTATGTAATATCATCACCCTTATCAACTCCATCTCTATCATACGATCATAATCATCATACCTGTTTTGCAGGTTGTCGAATGGCAATAGCACAGATACATGAACTTCTGGTTACTGGGCCTCGTATTGGGCTGCTTACTCTGGCCTGTAATGAGATTCCTATTATAGATTTGGCTCGTAATTTAAATGGGACAACTTGGTCCACATAATTCTTTAACTGCAAGTGGGAACATGAATAAAATATGCGGTGGTGATGATTTGGGTTTAATCAATTCATACAGCATTACCCTCATAATATAACTTTAATAATAAGTGGGGTTGTAGGGTTTCGAAAAGGAACAAGGAAATGGTATCGATCAGGAAAAAAAATATTAAGGGAATACGTCCATGATTTATATCGTTTAGAATTTTATGGTGGGAGACATAAACTTTTGATAACTTTACAGCTCGACATATCAACTTTTTAGATGAGGTTTGACTTGGTACCATCTAATGGTAAGGAATTTGTAAATGGACATCACTCCTTCATAACAGTCGCCATTGATTAATCAACAAATTTCGCAAGCGGGTTATTTGAGTGGGTTGTCGGCCATAGTGAAAAAGAAGCCTCAAAAGTCCAAATTTGTTTAGTTAAATAGAAATGAAAACTTGGAACATCAGTGTAGTATCAATAAAAAAAAAAATTTAGAAGTTTAATAATGGCAGGTTCTTCGAAGGTTAACAAGGGCAGTGGCTTATGGATTGGTTCTTGGGTTTCATTCTTTGTTGTAACAGGTTAACGAAAAGAAAAAAAATAGATTGCAGCATTAGTGAACGAAATGGAGAAAACACAAGGTGATGGTGTTGATTAATCAAGAAACGAATATAGTAAGCATGCGTGTTTGTACAGACGTGATTTCATAGCTCTTGGTTACAATTTAAGAGAGATAAATAGAAAGGGGTGGTTTGTTGAGTGGCGGCTTTCGTATATCAGAAAAACAGTTTACACATAGCAGCGTAAAAGTAACGAGGAGTGATGACGTTCTTGGTTTTGTTTGAAAAGTAATGAGAAGGTGGTTTGATGATTCATAGTTTGTGTTGATTATCAAAACAAAGGCGGCAGTAGCATGAAGGGGTGTAGTAATATAAATGTGGTGATTGGTTTAGTCGACGGTTGTGGTTATGGTGGTTAGTAAAAGGAAAAAAAATATAAGGTGAGGATGGTGTTCGATTAAGGGTAGTTTGAAAGAAGAAAGATAGATTCATGGTTTATGCATATATATGATTGTATATGTCTATGTCTATTTTCATGTGTATATGAATATGTATGTAAAGTAAAATGACAATCATATAAAACATACAAATCATTTTCAATCAATCTGGCTATTGAATCACGGATATAATCAAAGGACAATAATATTATAACTTTAACAATAATATAATAATAATAAAATGTATATTAATAATTCATGAGGTAATGGAAATGTGTAGAAAATCGTGCAAAGAAAAACAAGAATCAATTATGTACAGTTACTTAACCAATTTAACACAGTAATTCATTTATTAATTTAAGTTTTGATTCATATTATGGTTAAAGGTTAAATCAATTGAAAACATAAATATATATATAATAATAATAATAAATAATATAATAATGTATCTATTAAAACTAGTTGTTCGTGAATCGTCGAATATGGTCGAAGGGTAATTGAATACATAAACATAGTTTCAAAGTTTTCGAGACTCCAACATTATAGATTTTTTGCTTATCGTGTCGAGATCATATAAAGATTAAGTTTAAATTTGGTTGAAAAATTCCGGATTGTCACAGTACCTACCCGTTAAAGAAATTTCGTCCCGAAATTTGAGTGAGGTGGTCATGGCTAACAATAAAAATGTTTTCATGACGAATATGAGTTGATAAGATGGAATTTTATCATCATTTGAGTAATGCGGATAAAACAATTCGATTATTCGTAGAGCACGAGTGAAGCTGTCACAAAAGATTGAAATAGGAAAAGTAAAGATTCGTCTTAACTTTTGACAGAGTCAGGGTTGAATTCCGGAATTCAAGGGATTAAAATAAAATCTTCGAAATCTAAAAGATTTGATTCTTCGGCGAATAAGGAAAATAAGATCTCTATAATTAAATACTGTGATCTGCCTCGATTACTCCGTCTGACATTCCCAGTATAAATTAAACTTGTTCATTCCATTATTCTCACCATTCCTATACTTTCTTTCTTATTTCATACATCCAAAAGATTGTAAAAATGCTTAATCCAGAAATCCTTGATATTTTTCTAATTATTATTTTTGTCATCTTTCTTTTCAATCTTCAATCAGAAGAATCTGTTTACTTCTACTATTACCTTGGGTGATACTATTCTTAATTATACCGCGTCTTTATATTGCTATCCGTATTAATATGCACGGTTTGTAATCTCCGTGTTGTTATTGGGCTTTATATTTTCTCTTATATTTTGGAGCTCTTTTCCTTTTTATTCTCTTCTCGACCTCTAGTAAAGCGAGTAATGGTCCAGAATTCGTAAATATGGAGTTTCGAATGAACTCCATGTTCTAAGCAAGAAAGAACGTGATCGCACGATTTGATTTGTCAAATTACCAGAATCACTGAGGATAGAACTATCAAGAATATATTTTCTTGATATGTTCAGAAGTTAAGTAGAATGAAAGAGTTATGTAACATGACACATGATGACGATATGATCTACTGTGAACCATCATCATGTTTCATTAGAAACTCAGCATGACTTACTGTAATAAATCACGTTGATCAAGTGTCATTATATTATACTAACTCGTGCATCAGTTCCCAACACTACTTCAAAAACATTCATATTTTAGACTTGAAAGTTTACAGAATATAGAAACTAACAGTTTCTATATGATGTAACACTGATAGCACGAAAAGATTAATGATTTCAGATAAGAATAATTATAAAAATATCTTCAGAAATATGGAGGATATTTATAATGAAAAATACGATAATATCTTTGAATATCTAAGATCAAAGAATGATGGAGACTATTGTCGGCAAGGGTTTAGAGTAACCAGCAAGATATTCACTAAAGACTTCAGCAGACATTGAATCATTTAGATTCTTTGAAGTCAAACTTATTCTTTGTGATTTGTCCACGGCTTTCTTCATAGTTTCGCATAATCTGCTTTTTGGTACTAAATTTCCTCTTGAATGTTTCCAATATAATGATACACAGAAAGCACGAAGAGGTGTATAATTTCGGACGAGAATATTTTTGAAAATATCCTCAGAAATATCGAAGATATTGATAATGATATTTTGGAATTTCTAAGTTTGAAGGTTGATGAAGAAAAATTTTTCGCAAGATTTTAACGTGGCTTCGGAGCAAGATATTCTCTAAAGATTTCAACGGATCCAGAATTACCTGAATTCTTTGAATATAGAGTATGGTCCTTGTATTTGTCCTTGGTCTCCTTAGTGGTTAGCTCAATCCGTTTTCCAGTTCCAACTTTTCTGAGCTTTTCCAACATACTATTCTTTATCATCAAACTTCTGATGATTAAGGTCGTTTACGGTTGTCTACGGTTTCTGCTGCTTCATTTAGCTTTTTCAACATTCAGAATATTGATTTGTAGACTGAGTGCTTTTCAGAATTTCAGAATGAAATATCATAATTCTAAGAGATATATGTTATACATATAACTGTTGATGTAGATATGCTGTGAGTTTTCAAAGTACTGATTGCTGATTCCCGATAATTGGTATGGCAGTTCTCGTTACAAGATGCAGATGAGTATATGATAAGAATTCAATAGATAAATATAGTAATTTGTCGGAGAGATTTAAGCCAAGGAGCAACGAGGTTGCTGGTACATCTACTGTTAATATGGTGGGATATAAAAGGTTCCCCGGTAACAACAAAAGAGCACACATATATATCAAGATTATAATAAAGTTAATCCGAATGAAAATCGAAGTTGACGTGTTGAAGCTGTGACAAAATTGAATAATTTTGGAAAGGAATTGTAAAGTTATTTTCGGTAATAACAACGCCAAAAGAGCTAGCACGGATACGTGTTAAACGTTTACTCAGGTTCTGAGTGTTTTCAAGTGTATAACTATATGTATCAATCTTTTCTTCCGTAGATGAAGTGCGGTTGGTTCATCCTCTCAATTGAGGTGTTTTCAAGAATCATTGAAGAGTTTGAACGTAGATTGTAATCGTCAAGATACAATTGAGGTTTAAGATGAGGTCAAGTGGCAAACTTGAAGAAGTTTTTAGTTTCAAATTTTATAATCAATATTTTAATTCATTTTAATTGTCCAACATTATTAGTCCACAGTCGATAGTCCACAGTTAGCAGTGTACAAATAATAATTCATATATAGTTTATTATATAATATTCGAATTAATTAATACGTATCGTGACCCGTGTACATGTCTCAGACTCGATCACAACTCAAATTATATATATTATTATAGAATCAACCTCAACCCTGTATAGAGAACTCGATCATTACTGCATATAGAGTGTCTATGGTTATTCCAAATAATATATATAAATGCGTCGATATGATATGTCAAAACCTTGTATACGTGTCCCGATATTTAAAGTGCGTAGAATAAATAACATAAATTAAATAACGATAAATAAAGTGCATAAAGTAAATAACAGAAATTAAATGACGATAAATAAAATTGCGAGAATGTAAATTGCGATAATTAAAATGCGATAAATAAATAAATTACGATAAATAAATTGCGATAAATAAATTGTAATCAGTTAGCTAGGAACAGTTAGCTAGGATTTTGTTAGCGTGAATTCTTAACAAAATTTCATATTGTTAATTAGTCTGTTTCTAATCAATTTTTATTGTGTCTATTATTTCTTCATTATGCCACTTGTTGGATTCTGATAGGTCAAAATCCAAATATGAAATTGAATTTGAATGAAAATAGCTATTCTTTGGTGAACGGATACGTATATCGGTGGATGTAAATAGAATAGTGAATGACTGTAGAATCAGATTCAAAGAATGTACATTGTAACTTATTAATGTGAAATCTGAATATTCCTCGGGTATTACCTACCCGTTAAAATATTTTCACAATTAACACTTTGTACGAAAGAATTTTTAATTACAATTTTTATGAAAACATATATACATATATATTTTCTTCAGATGTAATCATGGATTCATTGAGTTACTATGATATTAAACTCATTTAGTTTACGGTTAGAACTAGAATACATAATCTCTAAAACATTTAGAGATTACTTAATCATCATGAAGAACGAAGATACTCAATGTAGAACGATACGTAGAACGATACGTAGAACGATGATTATACTCGAGGTACAGAATGAGATGTTGAGGCATGGATTGTTGATGGTACTGGTGCTGTTACTGATGGTACTGTTGGTGCCGGTGATGTTGCTGGTGTTGGTGATACTGCTGGTGCTTGCAAATTGTGTACCGTGCTCTCTAAAGTTAACACTCGAGCTCGGAGTTCTTTGACTTCTTCCACTAACCCTGGTTGGTTATCAGTGTGAGGTAGAGGTCGGATGTCTTCTCTAGTTCCATTAATGGTAGCCTCAAGACGAAAAATTCTTGCAAAAAGGGTATAAATGGTGTTGCGAACAGGTTCGCCGGTGAACGGGTCGAGTACTCCAAGGTTAGGTGGTAGATTCGGTTCATGATATGGAGTACCTTCTTCCCTTCTCCATAGGGTGAGTATGTCGCGAACCCACCCCCATTTTATCCAGTAATCAAGGTAGTTGATTGGTTGGTGTGCTCCTGTCACGCTGTCTTCGAAGTCAGAGGAACGTGGTCGATTCGTAGAGGCTATCTTACACGATCACAAAAAAGATTTTTGATATGTAGAGTTTAGTGACAGCAATTGATAGTTGGATGTATTCTCAATGCATAATATGCATAGATATATAGTACC
Organism: Rutidosis leptorrhynchoides; assembly: GCF_046630445.1. Classification (NCBI taxonomy): domain Eukaryota; kingdom Viridiplantae; phylum Streptophyta; class Magnoliopsida; order Asterales; family Asteraceae; genus Rutidosis; species Rutidosis leptorrhynchoides. Next base: position 294,910,933 of record NC_092333.1, read on the forward strand.
AGGATCCCTTAAATTACGGAAAAATTTACGAGAGATATCAGGAAAGGTCTACAATAACAGATACGCTAAGATATGAATTTTGTCTATACACTATTCATGCAGTCAATGCAGTAAAACATGTCTAGACTAAGAATAATGAGCAGTTAATTTCCTAAGGATGATAAGCATATGATTTTTGACAAAAATGATAAGCAAAACTTTTGATATGCAGACACGGTCGAAGTCTAGACTCACTAATGCATCTTAATGACTATTAGTTAGACACACTAATGCAAGACCTGGTTCGCTAAGACCACCGCTCTGATACCAACTGAAAGGACCCATCCTAATTCATCCGGACGAAGTCCATATCGATTATAAACGATTCACAACAGTTGATTACATCGCGAGGTACTTGACCTCTATATGATACATTTTACAAACATTGCATTCGTTTTGAAAAGACAATCTTTCATTACATCTAAAGTTGACAGACATGCATACCATTTCATAATATATCCTATAATTGACTTTATAATGATCTTGATAAACTCAACGACTCGAATGCAACGTCTTTTGAAATATGTCATGAATGACTCCAAGTAATATCTTTAAAATGATCAAATGCACAGCGGAAGATTTCTTTCGTACCTGAGAATAAACATGCTTTCAAGTGTCAACCAAAAGGTTGGTGAGTTCATTAGTTTAGCATAAATAATCATTTCATAATTTTAATAGACCACAAGATTTCATATTTCCAATTCTCGTAAATCTACGTCCCATGCATAGAGACAAAAATATCATTCATATGGATTGAACACCTGGTAACCGACATTCACAATATACATATAAGAATATCCCCATCATTCTGGGATCCTTCATCGGACATGATATAAATTTCGAAGTACTAAAGCATCCTGTACTTTGGATGGGGCTTGTTGGGCCCGATAGATCTATCTTTAGAGTTCGCGTTAATTAGGGTGTCTGTTCCCTAATTCTTAGATTACCAGACTTAATAAAAAGGGGCATATTCGATTTCGATAATTCAACCATAGAATGTAGTTTCGATCACTTGTGTCTATTCCGTAAAGCATTTATAAAAGCAGCGCATGTATTCTCAGTCCCAAAAATATATATAAAAAGGGAGTAATGAAAACTCACTTATTGTATTTTGTAGTAAAAATACATATAACGACATCGAACAATTGTAGGGTTGGCCTCGGATTCACGAACCTATATCATTTGTATATATTCAAAATGATTAATATTTTTATAGTTATGTTAATATCCATATTTATATACATAGTTGTTTAGTGTCATATTTAAGAATTCATAGTTTGTTATATGTAAGTATTTATATAAATAATATTAATAGGTTTGATATATATAATTATATAAAATATTAATATAATTATAGTATTTGTAATAAGTATATTTTATGTACAAAATATTTATCTATTTAAAAAGATAGTTTTGTTAATAATAATGATTTACTAATAATAAAAATAATAATAATAACGTTAATAATAGTATTAATACTAATATATTTATGATAGTAATTATACTTTTAATAATAATTATAATAAAGTTTCCATAATAAAAGATGTGTTATACATACAAATATAATCTATAAACTTAATCAGCTTTCATATGTATTCATAATATTATTTATTAACGATACTTATGATTTTATCTATATTTGTATCATACATAACATACTCCTGATAATATTATTATTAATAATCTTTAATTTTTACTTTTACTAACATTTTCATATATTTAACTTTAGTCATAATTTATGTATTTTATTTTTATAAGTTTCAAATAATGATAATATTAATACTAATAATAATAATAATAATAATAATAATAATAATAATAATAATAGAAATAATAATAATAATAATAATAATAATAATAATAATAATAATAATAATAACAATAATAATAATAATAATAATAATAATAATAATAATAATAATAATAATAATAATAATAATAATAATAATAATAATAATAATAATAATAATAATAATAATAATAATAATAATAATAATAATAATAATAATAATAATAATAATAAGACTACCTTTAAGAGAGTTTATAAGCTTTTCCCAAAGAAAATATCCCAAAACAGATTTGAACTCAGGACCTCTTGCTAACCACTAACATCCCAACCAATCATCTGTTTCATGCTTTTCCTAATTAAACCGTAACCCAAAAGTATTTATCCTGTTATCAATCAGCCCAACAGCAAAAGGCCCAAGCTTCAAGTCCATCTAAACCTAAGTGGCCCAACAGTTTCTATTGTAAAAAAAAAAAAATCATCGTGACCTGGTTTCGAACCCGTGACCTCTCGGTTACTCAAACACCCCTAAACCACTCCTCCAGTTTGGTTTTTCTGATTTATACCCATCTACTATCTATATAATGTATACATCTATCTGTTTTCCTTTTTCTCCTTCTTCACAAAACAATTCGACCCCACGAACCCAAAACTATCCAATCATTCACGATTTCATTATTATTTTTCTATAACCATCATCAACATGATCACGTATCATATCTTCATCATCTATAATATCTATCATCATCAACACTTCACGTTTTCATCAATATCATCTTGATATTAATCATCATCAAAACCTTATCATTCACGGTCACCATCACTCTTGAATTACAACCTCATCATCATCTTTCATTATGTTTTCGTGTATCATCACCATCGTTATCGTTTATTATAATCGTTTCATCATACTCATCTAGCAGCATACCCTAATTCTAATTATCATTTTTAATCGTTTTTCCTAATCGCCTAAGATAATCAATCCTAACGTCGACATCATCATCAATCGGAATCGTTCATAGTTATCGAATCATAAAACAGAAATGGGTATGTAATATCATCACCCTTATCAACTCCATCTCTATCATACGATCATAATCATCATACCTGTTTTGCAGGTTGTCGAATGGCAATAGCACAGATACATGAACTTCTGGTTACTGGGCCTCGTATTGGGCTGCTTACTCTGGCCTGTAATGAGATTCCTATTATAGATTTGGCTCATAATTTAAATGGGACAACTTGGTCCACATAATTCTTTAACTTCAAGTGGGAACATGAATAAAATATGCGGTGGTGATGATTTGGGTTTAATCAATTCATACAGCATTACCCTCATAATATAACTTTAATAATAAGTGGGGTTGTAGGGTTTCGAAAAGGAACAAGGAAATGGTATCGATCAGGAAAAAAATATTAAGGGAATACGTCCATGATTTATATCGTTTAGAATTTTATGGTGAGAGACATAAACTTTTGATAACTTTACAGCTCGACATATCAACTTTTTAGATGAGGTTTGACTTGGTACCATCGAATGGTAAGGAATTTGTAAATGGACATCACTCCTTCATAACAGTCGCCATTGATTAATCAACAAATTTCGCAAGTGGGTTATTTGAGTGGGTTGTCAGCCATAGTGAAAAAGAAGCCTCAAAAGTCCAAATTTGTTTAGTTAAATAGAAATGAAAACTTGGAACATCAGTGTAGTATCAATCAAAAAAAGAAATTTAGAAGTTTAATAATGGCAGGTTCTTCGAAGGTTAATAAGGGCAGTGGCTTATGGATTGGTTCTTGGGTTTCATTCTTTGTTGTAACAGGTTAACGAAAAGAAAAAAAAATAGATTGCAGCATTAGTGAACGAAATGGAGAAAACACAAGGTGATGGTGTTGATTAATCAAGAAACGAATATAGTAAGCATGCGTGTTTGTACAGACGTGATTTCATAGCTCTTGGTTACAATTTAAGAGAGCAAAATAGAAAGGGGTGGTTTGTTGAGTGGTGGCTTTCGTATATCAGAAAAACAGTTTACACATAGCAGCGTAAAAGTAACGAGGAGTGATGACGTTCTTGGTTTTGTTTGAAAAGTAATGAGAAGGTGGTTTGATGATTCATAGTTTGTGTTGTTGATTATCAAAACAAAGGCGGCAGTAGCATGAAGGGGTGTAGTAATATAAATGTGGTGATTGGTTTAGTCGATGGTTGTGGTTATGGTGGTTAGTAAAAGGAAAAAAAAATATAAGGTGAGGATGGTGTTCGATTAAGGGTAGTTTGAAAGAAGAAAGATAAATTCATGGTTTATGCATATATATATGATTGTATATGTCTTTGTCTATTTGCATGTGTATATGAATATGTATGTAAAGTAAAATGACAATCATATAAAACATACAAATCATTTTCAATCAATCTGGCTATTGAATCACGGATATAATCAAAGGACAATAATATTATAACTTTAACAATAATATAATAATAATAAAATGTATATTAATAATTCATGAGGTAATGGAAATGTGTAGAAAATCGTGCAAAGAAAAACAAGAATCAATTATGTACAGTTACTTAACCAATTTAACACAGTAATTCATTTATTAATTTAAGTTTTGATTCATATTATGGTTAAAGGTTAAATCAATTGAAAACATAAATATATATAATAATAATAATAATAATAAATAATATAATAATGTATCTATTAAAACTAGTTGTTCGTGAATCGTCGAATATGGTCGAAGGGTAATTGAATACATAAACATAGTTTCAAAGTTTTCAAGACTCCAACATTATAGATTTTTTGCTTATCGTGTCGAGATCATATAAAGATTAAGTTTAAATTTGGTTGGAAAATTCCGGGTCGTCACACATGCTATGCAATACATACGTACTAAAACCTCTTTTTATGACCCAGATAACATTTGATATATCTTCTAAAAATTTTATCATTGAATTGGATTCTTCAATACGATTCCAACGGTATTTGATTCATCAAAAACGGAGTTATGGTGTGAAAGTTATGACCAAAACAAGTTTCACCAAAAAGGTGAACTGCTCAACCGCACGACTGAGACCTCAACCATACGAGTGAACCCTTCAACCACGTGGTTGAGCCCTCAAATGCGTGCTCAACCATGTGGTTGAGATGTCAAAAGTGTGGGAGCTGATGAACAGCTCCAGCTCGCTGTTTTTCGCGTTTTTGACTCCAAATCTTGATTTTTCCAAGTTCTAACACCAAAACCACTTCAAAAACATCATATAAACTATATATAAACTATTTCTAATAACAATTGAGCATAAAAAAATACAATTCATGAAGATTCAAGCTCAAAAATACATAAAACCCATTTTACTCCCAAAACCCAATTCTTAAGAATTAAACCACGAATTCAAGCATGTTAACATGGGTAAATGCTTACAAGGATGATATGATTCAGTTCATAAAGCTTCTTGATTCAATTTCTCACTTGAATTAAACTAGGGTTTGAGATGGTGTAAACTTTAGGTACGGTTTAGTTTTGGGAGAGTTCTAGAGAATGAACTCACTAAACAGAACATCATACACTTAATGGGGTTTAAAACCCATACCCCACAACACACGGGTATTTATCAGTTATCTGATATCTTTTGTACTTAATTTGGCAACCCTAACGGAGTCCAAATTCAACAAACTAACCATTTCTGTGACCCTTGTCACAAACTTGTCTTAACTGTGACGACCCGAAAAATTTTCGACCAAATTTAAACTTAATCTTTGTATGATTTTGACACGATAAGCAAAGTCTGTAATGTTGAGTCTCAAAAACATGGAACAGTTTACATGAATACATTTAGACCTTTGACTATTTCCGACGATTCACGAACTATTGTGTGTAAATAAATATGTAACTATATATATACATATATAAATATAAGTGTATATATTAAGTTGAATTAATAAAATACAAACTAATAATTTGAATTGAAAATGAAAAGTAAAATATAAAGTAATTAAGCTATTATTTAAATGAATATATATATATATATATATATATATATATATATATATATATATATATATATATATATATATATATATATATATATTAAATATTCAATAAATGTTACTATATTATATAATGAAAATTTTATATATTATATGTTGTTACAAGTAAAAATATAAATGTTATATTAATATTATTATCATTACTTCATTATTATTATTAATGTTAATATTAAAATTAATAATTATATTATTATAAGTAGTGTTATTGATAACATTATCAAGAATATTATTGTTATCATTTTTATTATCATTAAAATTATTAATTTTATCAATATCATTATTATTTATTATTATTAATATATTATTATTTTTAGAAGCATTAATATTATTATCAATATTATAAATATTATTATTATTATTTATGTATATATGCAAGTTATAATCAGATACATACCTGTACAAAATAATAATAAGTATATAAAAACATACAGCTATATACGCATATACATAAAAATTCGCTTAAATACATATATATGTACAGACATTTACGGATTTAGTTCCCCATCCTTATCAAACTTTTTTGTAAATTGTTTTAAAATTTCAACCTGGTACGAAGCTGATATTTTATTTCCCATTCAACAGTATCCGATTTGGTTTCTTGTTTACAAATTCTCATATGTCGACTTCAGGCCCCATTACAACACAGAAGCATCCAACAATCTGTTACGCATCGTTGTCTTATTTATTTATTTATTTTTTTCTTCTTCTGACTTGATACCTGTGGGAGATTGATCGTCGGCACACATTCTCTATTTATATTAGTCAATTTCTTCGAATTATTTAAGAGTTATTCTGGCATCCTTTATCATATCAATCACCATCTATGATCAACATCACTTTTACAACCCACCACTGTTGAGTTTCATTAAACTTATCATCAAGGTCTTTGTAGACAATCAACCACGAACCCATTAGAATTTCTTCTTCCATTCATCATGAACCACGATCACCATCTTTACCCAACCACTTAAACCAAAACAAAAATCATTGCTGCATCTGCTCGAAACAAAAACCCATAACCCACAAAACCTGTTGTTGCTACGTGTCTTTTTTGTTTCAATCAAACCCAACAAAACCATTATAATTGCTACAATATTTCCGTTTTCTATTTCCTTTCAAACCACCAGGTATCTACTGCAAAAACCCATCCAAAATAGCCGCCAAAAAACCACCAGTGAAGATGCTTCTAGTACAGACCACACCCGCCATCCCTTCCAAATGTCGGACTTCATTACCTGCAAGTTTAAACCGCCGCTATCACAAACACCATCACCACCTTATCTCTCTCTCATCTCTCTTTCCTTCGTTTTTGGTTTTAACAAGAACCTCCATAAAAACCGGTAACTAACAATGATACTATAAAGGGATAATGATGAAAGATGACAAGGGTAATTTGATTAATAACTTTTCTATTTTGATTAATAAACTCCCACATGATATATATTAATAGTGCTATCTTAGGTAGTGGGACATGATGGAATCCAAGGCCGACAAGTGCAACAATTGAAAAACCCCACTTATTTTTTTTCACGTACCAAACCTGTTGGATACATCTCCTTGTTCTCGACAATTCTATTATTTAACAAGGATAATGGATGATGAAGTAATCATGATGAAATCATGATGATTGCAGGCGTAATTTTTTGTGTATCTGCCAATCAAAACCTTTGTGACCAGATCAATAAGTTCTCGCAAACTTTCTGTTGGAGCTTTCTTTTTATTGGGCCGAAAACTTGCTTCACTGTTGGGCTGCCATGTTTAGTATTTCTTGCTTGGGCCGTGAACCAAATAGTTGAGTAGGTTGTTGTGACGACCCGGAAATTTCCGACCAAATTTAAACCTAACCTTTATATATTTCCGACACGATAAGCAGAATTTGTAATGTTGAATCTCAAAAAGTTTGGAACTACATTCATGTAATCAATTACCCTTTGACCGTGTTCGACGATTCACGAACAATTATGTGTATATAGATATATATATATATATATATATATATATATATATATATATATATATATATATATATATATATATATATATATATATATAATATATAATATATATATAATAACTGAAAACATTAACAAAGTATTTGATATATATGATACTTTACATGAACGTATTTGTTTCGATATATTTATCGACAGAATTAAGAGATAATATCAAATGATTGAATTATCAGATACATTATGATATGATTACAGGCCAATGTTATGAGGTCCACTGTGATTTAAGAAATCTATTCTTTTTGACAATATTCGGAAAATGGTAAAGTGATCTATAAGTAAGAACGTGGAGTGTAAATAACTTAGATGTTGGATATCGACAAGTTAAGTAACTCGACATTTTTCATTAAGATGATTTCATACGTTTATTAAACCTTTGGACTTTATCTCATGCTTCACCAACAGACTGTAATTTAAAAACTTGAAACCTATTATGAATATATATAATTCTACTTTTCTAAAATGTTTTATGATATAACGATTTAAATTAATATTAAATATATTTATACACGTATTATACGTACATAGTTTTATACTTTTACTATACTTTAACTTTACCTTTACTTTACTTTTACTTTACTTTTACTTTACTTTAACTTTAATAATTCACTTTAATAATTCATACTTTAATAATTCACTTTAATAATTCATACTTTAATAATTCACTTTAATAAATTATACTTTAATAATTCACTTTAATAATTCATACTTTAATAATTCACTTTAATAATTCATACTTTAATAATTCACTTTAATAATTCATACTTTAATAATTCACTTTAATAATTCATACTTTAATAATTCAAAAATCTATTATAAATAGAATTCAATAGGTTTCATTATTTCATAGAAATTTGAAAATATATTTCTCTAAACTCTCTCAATCAAATTACATATATATATTTACTTAGTATTATTTCAAGATATTTTTAGTATACATAAAATACTACGATGGAGTTATATTCAGACGATTTCAAAATAAGTTTTCAAACGGGATAGAGCTAAGGAAATTATGGGTTATAGCTATGGAGGTTATGGGTATTGTTCGAGGGTATTGCTCGTGAGGTCAACCTAACGTTTATCATTTTCATTGCGTCTACGTACTTTCCTGCAATATTGAATCACAATATTGATACGTGAGCATTCATATCTTATCTTTTATATATTAATAGTGTATCCCTGACTAGTGCTCGAGTATATATGATTATGCATGTTTGTATGCTTAGTTTCGTCGTTAAATAGTTTATGATAAATCACGAATTTGATACATATGCTACTGAGATAAGGTATATGATATGCATGTCGTTGAAAAGTTAAAGAAAAATTAATAACTTTTCATTTAGAAATCATGTGGGTTCGATGAACGGATTAAAAGATATGGTCAACTGAATTATTATTAATTTTAATATTATTATTAAAACGATTATTATAATTGTTATCAGTTGATGTTATTACTATAATTATCTTTATTACTAAAAATTAATATTTTTATTGAAACTATCATTTTATTATCTTTATCATTATTATTATTATCAATATTATTTAATCAAATAAATATGCGTACAAAGATATTTTTACCACACGTAATATAATTACATTAATAATACATACCATTATATTTTTATGATATTAAGTGAATTTTATAAATTTTATTACTTGAGATATATAAAAGTATATTTTTATCATATATAAATTTAAATATAAATTTTTATTTATTAATAAATGACTGGTATTATTTAGTATAATAAGATCTGATAAATATATTTAAATATATAAAACAACTATATATAAGTTATATAATAAACATGTATAGATTTTGGAAGTCATTTTGGGTCAAGTTGACTTTTGTTGACTTTTGCATGTCGGTCTCGAGCATTAGGATTGTGATACACTACGACTTGACCTAAATTGTTAGACAGATATTGACCAACATATAAATATATATACTTAATATAGGTTCATGAATCCGAGGCCAACCTTGCACTTGTTTAATGACGTTATATGTATTTTTACTATGAAATACAGTATGGTGAGTTTCATTTGCTCCCTTTTTATATATATTTCTGGGCTGAGAATACATGCGTTGTTTTATAAATGTTTTACGAAATAGGCACAAGTACTAAAACTAATTCTATGTGGGTTTAAACCAGAAATATACCCTTAGCTTGGTAACATTAAACTACTTGTCTATGTATGGTAGGCGCGAATCCTAAAGATAGATCTATTGGGCCTGACAAACCCCATCCTGACTATGGGATGCTTTAGTACTTCGAGGTTATTTTAAACACACCTGATCTGGTGTACTTCAGAGGGTAAAACATGAACGTTAAGGCTTGTTACCAGGTGCCTACAACTTATAGAATACTTTTATACACTTGCGAGTGTACATATATTTATAAACGAAAATCTTGTGGTCTATTAATATATTGAAATGATTGTTATGATAACCCTATGAACTCACCAACCTTTTGGTTGACACTTTAAAGCATGTTTATTCTCAGGTATTAAAGAAATCTTCCGCTGTGCATTAGCTCATTTTAAGGATATTACTTGGAGTCATTCATGGCATATTTTGAAAGACGTTGCATTCGAGTCATTGAGTTAATCAAGATTATTATTAAGTCAATTATAGTTGGATGTATTATGAAATGGTGTGCATGCCATCAACTTTCGTTGTAAAGAAAGTTTGTCCTTTAAAAACGAATGCAATGTTTGTAAAATGTATCATATAGAGGTCAAATACCTCGCGATGTAATCAACTATTGTGAATCGATTATGATGTATATGAACTTGTCCTTTCAGTTGGTATCAGAGCGGTGGTCTTAGCGAACCAGGTCTGCATTAGTGTGTCTAACTGATAGTCGTTAGGGTGCATTAGTGAGTCTGGACTTCGACCGTGTTTGCATGTCAAAAGTTTTGCTCATCATTTTTATCGGAAATTACCTGCTTATCATTCTTAGTCTAGACACATCTTATTGCATTGATTGCATGAATAGTGTATAGACAAAATTCATATCTTAGCATATCTGCTAATTCATATCTTAGCGTATCTGTTACTGTAAACTTTGACTGACATATTTCGTAAATTCCTCCGTAATCTACGAAACCTTTTGCTCTATATAATTAGAATCCCGATAGCCGAAAAATCATTTCATATCGAAAAAAATTCTTTATTCAATCGTACGAAATGGAATTTGTCATTAGTTCAAGTCCCTCGGATTCCGAAATGGAATTCCACTCAAGTTTCGAAAGCAGTGTGACCGGAATGGATCAACCAATTATCCATCATCTATTTTGGATGAATTGGGGATGGGTTCGTAATCTACTTAACCATTGGAGACAAGAAGAAGGTGATCCCTTTCATCCACCACATTGCCCTCTTAGCAATGAACCTGAAGCACTTACCGGCGAACCTGTCCGAAACACCATTTTCTCTCTCATTTCCAGAGTATCTCGTCATGATTATATACTACACCAAATTCTAGATTTTATCTATCCGCTCGTCCGAACCGACAATCACCCCAGTGTAATAGAAGAAGTCAACGAGCTTCGCGCTCGGGTAGTGGCTTTGGAGAATATGGTGCAAAGGTTACAAACACCAGCAGCAGCACCAGCAGCATAACAAGTACCACCATCAACAACATCAACAGTGCCATTACCACCACCAACAACAACCGTATCGCAAACCTCAACTTCACAATCTGTCCTACGAGCATCGACGTCATACGCCATGTAGATACCAAGGAATACCACAACGATGAAGTATTGATTCATAACTTCATTGGGAAAACATTCTACGACGATTATGTAATTTCTAAAGTTTAGAAATTATCTATCCTAGCCTTAACCATAAATCAAATGAGTTTAATTTAATATTAACTCATTAAATCTATATTACATCTGAAGAAATATACACATATATATTTCCATAAAGACTGTAATAAAATTCTTTTGTACAAAATATTAATTGTGAAATATTTTTTTAACAGGTAGGTAATACCCGAGAGATATATAAATTCACAATTAATATGTTACATTCTTCGAATCAGATTCAGCAAATCATCCATTATACTCCCTTCTTTCACAACAATATACATTCTTTTATAGAAATCAAAACAACCATACTCATTCAAAATCTAATTACATATTATGATTTTGAAATCTCAGAATTCGATTCAAGATATAACCGAAATCATCACTCTTAGATTTCTACATCTTTCAAAACTATACTTTGACTTCAAAACTATCCTAGAACCTCATTTCTATTCATGGAACTCACAAAATATTTGTATCATTCAAAATCTTAGAACATCATATGTATATTAACAATTACAATATGTGTTCAAACACTTCAAAATTCTTAAAGACATTCGAGATGATGATCCAACCACACATTACCCACTGTCATGCACTTGAAAAGCTCTCGAAACCAAAGTTATAGTTTAACAAGTATCCTTGTCAGATCCTTTGATATTTATTACTAAATATAATTTTTCAATCTCTTTCCAAAATAGACAGTTTTGTCATAGCTTCCACAAATCACTTTCATTTGTTTATACGAATAAACCTTATTATAACAATTACCTCTTCATCATTGTTACCGGGGAACCTTTCATATCTCGCCACATTAGCAGTAAACTTATCAACAACTTCATTAACCTTCGACTTAAGCCTCTCCGAAAAGCCACTATACTTATTCATTAAAACCACATCATGTACTCACCTACATCCTGTAACAATAATTGTCACACCAACTACTGGGAATTAGCAATCAGTATTTTGAATTCCGCAACAATTTTACGTCAAAAGTTATATGTATACATATAACGTCTATCTCCTAGACTTACATACTTCGAATGTGAATTTTCTGAAAAACATCCCAAACTATGAACTAGTTCTCCGAAATTGGAAAAATGCTGATGAAGCAGCAAAAACTGTAAACGACTTTAACATTCAAAAGTTTGATGATAAAGAATAGTATGGTGGTAAAGCTGAGAAAAAGAGAAGGTTTGATACTAGAAAACGGATTGAGCAGACCATGAAGGAGGCTGTGGACAAATCACAAAGACTAAACCTGCCTTCAAAGGATCCAAATGATTCAGTGTCTACCGAAATCGTTAGCAAACACCTTACTTCTTATTCTAAACCTTCACAGACAAATCTTCTTCATCATCCATCTATGTTAAGAATTCTAAGATATCATCGTATCTTTTGTTATAAATATCTTCGATATTCCTGAAGATATTTTCACAACTATTCTTATCCGAAATATTCTATCTATTCACAATATCTGCGTTACAACATAAAAAGAAACTGTGTTAGTTTCTAAATTCTGAAGAAAAAGAAATTCGAATATAAAATAGGAATGTTTTTGAAGTAGTGTTGGGAACTGAAGCATGAGTTAGTATAATATAATGACACTTGATCAATGTGATTATATTACAGTAAGTCATACTGAGTTTCTAATGGAACGTGATGATTCACAGAACATACCGTCATCATGTACTATGTACACGACTTTTACATTCTACCCAATTTCCAAACATATTAAGAACATATCATCTTGATAGCTCTATATTTTCGGATATTCTGGTAATTTGCCAAATCAAGATCGTGCCATTACGATTTTCTTCTTGGAACATTAACTATGTTCATCCAAAAATTCATATCTACAAATTCTGGACCATTATCCACTTGACGTAAGGTCGGGAAGAGAAAACGAAAGCATGAAGCTCCGAAATATAATGGAGAATATAAAGCCCGATAACAACCCCGAAATTACAAACCTTGTATATCAATGCGTATAGCAATATAAAGACACCGGAGAATGAAAAACACAATAACCCCAAGGTAATGGTAGAAGAAAATAACTTCCTCCGGTGGTAGATGAAAAAGAAGAATGACAGATATGAAAGTTAAGAGTATATCAAGAATCAATACTGGATGAAGCATATTAACGAATGCTTTAAAGTATGAATTGGGGAGAAAGACTAGAAGGTGTGAGCTGTGGAAATAAAGAAATGAAGGGGGTGGATTTATAGTAAAATATCAGACAGAGAAATCGAGACAGATTATCGCATTTAATCAAATAAGATCATGATTTCCTTAATCGCCGAAGAACCAAATCTTATTGCAAAGATTTTCTTTAAATTCCATGAATTCCGAAAATCAATCATAACTACGTCATCGGTTAAAACGAATATACGTTTACTCATTTCACTCTCTTGCGATAACTTCACTTATACTCTTCGCGTAATCAAATTGTTTTATCTATATTACTCAATGATGATAAAACTCTATTTATCAACTCATATTCGTCATGAAAACATTTTTAAAGTTAGCCATGACGACCTCGATCAAATTTCGGGACGAAATTTCTTTAACGGGTAGGTACTGTGACGTCCCTGAAATTTCCGACCAAATTTAAACCTAACCTTTATATGTTTCCGACACGATAAGCAGAATTTGTAATGTTGAATCTCAAAAAGTTTGGAACTACATTCATGTAATCAATTACCCTTTGACCGTGTTCGACGATTCACGAACAATTATGTGTGTGTATATATATATATATATATATATATATATATATATATATATATATATATATATATATATATATATATATATAATAACTGAAAACATTAACAAAGTATTTGATATATATGATACTTTACATGAACGTATTTGTTTCGATATATTTATCGACAGAATTAAGAGATAATATCAAATGATTGAATTATCAGATACATTATGATATGATTACGGGCCAATGTTATGAGGTCCACTGTGATTTAAGAAATCTATTCTTTTTGACAATATTCAGAAAATGGTAAAGTGATCTATAAGTAAGAACGTGGAGTGTAAATAACTTAGATGTTGGATATCGACAAGTTAAGTAACTCGACATTTTTCATTAAGATGATTTCATACGTTTATTAAACCTTTGGACTTTATCCCATGCTTCACCAACAGACTGTAATTTAAAAACTTGAAACCTATTATGAATATATATAATTCTACTTTTCTAAAATGTTTTATGATATAACGATTTAAATTAATATTAAATATATTTATACGCGTATTATACGTACATAGTTTTATACTTTTACTATACTTTAACTTTACCTTTACTTTACTTTTACTTTACTTTAACTTTAATAATTCACTTTAATAATTCACTTTAATAATTCATACTTTAATAATTCACTTTAATAATTCATACTTTAATAATTCACTTTAATAATTCATACTTTAATAATTTACTTTAATAATTCATACTTTAATAATTCACTTTAATAATTCATACTTTAATAATTCACTTTAATAATTCATACTTTAATAATTCACTTTAATAATTCATACTTTAATAATTCACTTTAATAATTCAAAAATCTATTATAAATAGAATTCAATAGGTTTCATTATTTCATAGAAATTTGAAAATATATTTCTCTAAACTCTCTCAATCAAATTACATATATATATTTACTTAGTATTATTTCAAGATATTATTAGTATACATAAAATACTACGATGGAGTTATATTCAGACGATTTCAAAATAAGTTTTCAAACGGGATAGAGCTAAGGAAATTATGGGTTATAGCTATGGAGGTTATGGGTATTGTTCGAGGGTATTGCTCGTGAGGTCAACCTAACGTTTATCATTTTCATTGCGTCTACGTACTTTCCTGCAATATTGAATCACAATATTGATACGTGAGCATTCATATCTTATCTTTTATATATTAATAGTGTATCCCTGACTAGTGCTCGAGTATATATGATTATGCATGTTTGTATGCTTAGTTTCGTCGTTAAATAGTTTATGATAAATCACGAATTTGATACATATGCTACTGAGATAAGGTATATGATATGCATGTCGTTGAAAAGTTAAAGAAAAATTAATAACTTTTCATTTAGAAATCGTGTGGGTTCGATGAACGGATTAAAAGATATGGTCAACTGAATTATTATTAATTTTAATATTATTATTAAAACGATTATTATAATTGTTATCAGTTGATGTTATTACTAAAATTATCTTTATTACTAAAAATTAATATTTTTATTGAAACTATCATTTTATTATCTTTATCATTATTATTATTATCAATATTATTTAATCAAATAAATATGCGTACAAAGATATTTTTACCACACGTAATATAATTACATTAATAATACATACCATTATATTTTTATGATATTAAGTGAATTTTATAAATTTTATTACTTGAGATATATAAAAGTATATTTTTATCATATATAAATTTAAATATAAATTTTTATTTATTAATAAATGACTGGTATTATTTAGTATAATAAGATCTGATAAATATATTTAAATATATAAAACAACTATATATAAGTTATATAATAAACATGTATAGATTTTGGAAGTCATTTTGGGTCAAGTTGACTTTTGTTGACTTTTGTATGTCGGTCTCGAGCATTAGGATTGTGATACACTACGACTTGACCTAAATTGTTAGACAGATATTGACCAACATATAAATATATATACTTAATATAGGTTCGTGAATCCGAGGCCAACCTTGCACTTGTTAAATGACGTTATATGTATTTTTACTATGAAATACAGTATGGTGAGTTTCATTTGCTCCCTTTTTATATATATTTCTGGGCTGAGAATACATGCGTTGTTTTATAAATGTTTTACGAAATAGGCACAAGTACTAAAACTAATTCTATGTGGGTTTAAAGCAGAAATATACCCTTAGCTTGGTAACATTAAACTACTTGTCTATGTACTGTAGGCGCGAATCCTAAAGATAGATCTATTGGGCCTGACAAACCCCATCCTGACTATGGGATGCTTTAGTACTTCGAGGTTATTTTAAACACACCTGATCTGGTGTACTTCAGAGGGTAAAACATGAACGTTAAGGCTTGTTACCGGGTGCCTACAACTTATAGAATACTTTTATACACTTGCGAGTGTACATATATTTATAAACGAAAATCTTGTGGTCTATTAATATATTGAAATGATTGTTATGATAACCCTATAAACTCACCAACCTTTTGGTTGACACTTTAAAGCATGTTTATTCTCAGGTATTAAAGAAATCTTCCACTGTGCATTAGCTCATTTTAAGGATATTACTTGGAGTCATTCATGGTATATTTTGAAAGACGTTGCATTCGAGTCATTGAGTTAATCAAGATTATTATTAAGTCAATTATAGTTGGATGTATTATGAAATGGTGTACATGCCGTCAACTTTCGTTGTAAGGAAAGTTTGTCCTTTAAAAACGAATGCAATGTTTGTAAAATGTATCATATAGAGGTCAAATACCTCGCGATGTAATCAACTATTGTGAATCGATTATGATGTATATGAACGGGTCCTTTCAGTTGTGTTCTTATTTCTTTTGGGCCGAATGAAGATGAGACCAAGCAAGACAGATACGTGATAGAATATAAGCTGATGAAGTTTCATTTTATTTTTTTCCCTTCTCCTTTTATTATTATTATTACTAAGTATTGGTATTATTATTATTATTATCATTATTAGAAAAATTATTATTTTATGGTTATTATTATTACTACCATTATTATTATCATTTTTATTATTAAAAATATTAAAATTATCATTTTTATTATTGTTATCACTTTTCTTCTTATTATTATCATTATTGGAAAAATTATTATGTTTATGATTATTATAGTTATTATTATTACTACTACTATTATTATCATTTTATCACAAATTTATATTGATATTATTTTACCAAATAAATAACTATATAAGTATATATTTAATACATATCACATAACAACAATAATATTTTCATAATAAATACTAACTATCTATCTAAAGTATATAAAAGAAATATAGTTAATTTAGCTATTAATGAAACATACAAATTACCAAAATAACGATTAATAATCATACTAAACTTGCTCGATTACGATTTTATGTGTTAATATATATATATATATATATATATATATATATATATATATATATATATATATGATATAGGTTCGTGAATCTGAAGCCAACCCTATACTTGTTCAATGTCGTCCTATGTATTTTTACTACAAAATACAGTATGGTGAGTTTCATTTGCTCCCTTTTTAAATGCTTTTGCAATATATATTTTTGGGACTGAGAATACATGCGCTGCTTTTATAAATGTTTTACGAAATAGACACAAGTAATCGAAACTACATTCTGTGGTTGGATTATCGAAATTGAATATCACCCTTTTAGCTTGGTAACCTAAGAATTAGGGAACAGACACCCTAATTGACGCGAATCCTAAAGGTAGATCTACGGGCACTAACTCCCCCCATACTGGAAAATGGTATGCTTTAGTACTTCGAGTTTATATTATGCAGATGGATTTCTATTTTGGGGATATTCTATATGCATTATGTTAATGTCGGTTACCAGGTGTTCAATCCATATGAATAATTTTTAAACACTTGCGAGTGTATGATTATTCAATAAAGGAAATCTTGTGGTCTATTAAAATGATGGAAATGAATATTTATGATAAACTAATGAACTCACCAACCTTTTGTTTGACACCTTAAAGCATGTTTATTCTCAGGTATGAAAAAAATCTTCCGTTGTGCATTTGCTCATTTTAGAGATATTACTTGGAGTCATTTATGACATATTTCAAAAGACGTTGTATTCGAGTCGTTGAGTTCATCAAGATTATTATTAAGTCAATTATAGTTGGATATATTATAAAATGTAATGCATGCCGTCAACTTTCGATGTAATGAAAGATTGTCTTTTCAAAAACGAATGCAATATTTGTAAAATGTATCATATAGAGGTCAAGTACCTCGCGATGTAATCAATTGTAATGTATTCGTCCGGATGGATTAGGACGGGTCATTAGAGTTGGTATCAGAGCGGTGGTCTTAGCGAACCAGGTCTTGCATTAGTGTGTCTAACAGAAAGTCGTTAGGATACATTAGTGAGTCTGGACTTCGACCGTGTCTGCATGTCAAAAGTTTTGCTTATCATTTCGTGTCGAAAATTACCTGCTTATCATTCTTAGTCTAGACATGTCTTACTGCATTTAGTGCATCGATAGTGTATAGACAAAATTCATATCTTGGCATATCTGATAATTCATATCTTAGCGTATCTGTTACTGTAGATGTGCCTGACATATTCCGTAGATTCCTCCGTAACTTATGGGATTTTAGTATTATATATGCATATGTAAATCGTGTATTGCAGGGTACTAGTCTACATCCTATAATCTATTTCATATCGAAAATCTTTCATCTGATCGTACGAGATGAATCCCTCAACCAGTTTGTGATGACCCGTCCTTATCCACCTAGACGAAGTCATCAACATCTGGTCCCATTGCGAGGTACTGTCCTAAGTATGCCATGAAGGACTCCAAGTAATGTCTTTAAAATGAGCAAATGCACAGCGGAAGACTTAATTCGTACCTGAGAATAAACATGTTTTAAAAGTGTCAACCAAAAGGTTGGTGAGTTCATAGGTTTATCATAACAACCATTTCAATATATTAATAGACCACAAGATTTCATATATGTATAAACATAATACACTCGCAAGTGTATGTAAAGAATTCTAAGTGATTGAGCACTTGGTAACCATACTTAACATTTAATCAACGTCGCATATTCCCTTTATTATGAAATCTCACTACACTGTACCAAGTGTAGCCTACAAAACGAAGTACTGTGCAACCGTTGAATACTGGTCGTCCAGTTCGGTTGGGGTTGTCAGGCCCGATGGATCTATCAACAGGATTCGCGTTTACAATACCCATGTAAATAGTAGTTACCAAGCTACAGGGAAATATGTCAGTGGTACAACTCAACGTAGAATATATTTTTAAGTACTTGTGTCTATTTTGTAAACATTTATAAAAGCAGCGCATGTATTCTCAGCCCAAAAATATATATTGCAAAAGCAATTAAAAGAGGAGCAAATGAAACTCACCATACTGTATTTTGTAGTAAAAATACATATGACGACATTTGAACAAGTATAGGGTTGGTCTCGGAATTCACAGACCTATATCAATTATATATATTAAAACATATAATCGTAATCGAATATTATTAGTGATTTAATTGTTATTTTAATTATGTGTTTCATTAATAACTTAATTAATTTTATTAATATAAAATATTAATATAGTTATGTTAGATGTAGTAAATATAGTTTTATATGTAATAACGGTTATTGTTAAAATAATATTGATAATAATAAATAAATATTTGTTTTTGTTTTATAATATTAATAGTAATAATAACAAAATGATAGTTTTTATAAAAATGATACTTTTAATGATAATGATAAAAATGATAACTTTAATAAAAATGATACTTTTTAAAAAAATGTTAATTTTAATAATAATAAATATTAATAATAACTATAAAAATAATAATCTTACTAATAATGATAATAATAATAATAATAATAATAATAATAATAATAATAATAATAATAATAATAATAATAATAATAATAATAATAATAATAATAATAATAATAAATAGTAGAAGCAATTACTACCTTGAAAGCTTTTTCTAAAAAATAAAATGCTCCAGACAGAGATCAAACCCGCGACCTCTCATTAACACGAAACACCCCTAAACCATGTATCTATTTCAATTTTCCTGACTAATACTCGATCCAATTATTCTTATGCCATTATATTTCTGTTTCTTATTTTCACTTCTTCTTTTTTAAAAAAAATGTCACAGCCCGGGATTGAACCCAAGACCTCTCGCTTAAACCCAATGACACCTTAAACCAATCGAGCTGTATCTTTTTATGTGATTTATATGCAATCCAATAACATATAACCCCTGATTGAAGACAAGTCCAAGATAATAAGCCCAAGTAGAAAACCCGTTTACCAAAACTAGTTAATTGGCCCAAATAGAAAAATTACATGGGGTTTCAGTTTATTTCGAAACAGAAGATGGAGTCATGTAAGTGGGTTTCGTAAAAAAAATTTGTTTGGTTGAAACATAAAAACGGCAAGGGTTTCGAACAGTAGTCTTCACTGTTTATCTTCTTCATCATTCATCCTTCGTGTAATTTCATTGTATTACTGTCTTCAACATAATCGTTATCATAAGCATCATCTTCATAAACGTCTACATCAACTTCATCAACTCCATACTATGTAACACGTCCGCAATATAAAAAAAATAATAACTCCACAATCATGAGCTATATTATATTATTGGCCAACTTGACCCACTTGTTCTCCATGTGGGTCTCTTCACCGAATTCCATATCTAACAATGCCCACTATACTAATCCACTTGTTAAAATTAATTACTTTAAAGGGTCCATTATGTTTGTTTTCCAAAAGCTCGATCAATAGGTAGTAGTAATAGTTTTTGATTGTAACAGTTGACCAGGAGCTAGTAGTTGTATAAATAACATGTGGTGTTTGTGTTGGGTTTCGAACAGAAGTATAGAACAGAAAAAAAATACGCGTAGGTTGTTCTCGGTTAATGGTAGGAGAGAGATGAAGGGAGATAGAGGTGGTTCAAGAATATTGAGGTGGTTCTTGGTGTTTTGGTTCTTCAACAGAAGGAGTATACTGCAACTGCATCAGAAGTAAATAACAAAAATAAATGGCGGTGGTGATGGGTTTTAAAGTGGTGGTGTCGTGGTGGCCTTGGTGGTTGTTATAGTTATGGTGATGGTGGCGATGGAAGGTGATCTAGTAGTGGTGGTTCTAATAATGGGGTTGTGGTTTTAAGTGATACAAGAAAGAAAGTAACAGGGTTATGTTGTGATCGGCTTAATGAAGACGATGATTTGATCGAGTAACTAGTTTGATGGTTTATTGGAGATGAAAGGGTGGTGATTGATGAGTGTTAAGGTGATGATGGAATAGGTTTTGATTCACTCATGTATCATATATATATGTATTTATAGCTCAAGTGGTTTGAGATGTGCCATAAAAGGATGAATTAAAAGTAGAACAAGTGGGTCTTGTAGCTATCGATGAGAAACAGAAAAGAACAAGCATACTGCATTTTTTTCTTTCATTATCTATTATGATGTGTATATTTAACCATATAGAAAGAAAATATAATATATCATAATGATTATAATAAGTTATTGTAATGATACATGGAATTATGTCAAATGCTATTCGTAGTAGGTGGTGGTGTAGGGTGTTAACGGATAGATGTTTTAATGGTAGTGTGTAGTGTATGCATATATGTTATGTACATATATAAGAGAAATAAGAGAGAGTGAAAATGAAATCAATCAAAAACAGTAGCACATGTTTCAATTATGCACAGTAATTTAAAACAGTTAGCAGCCTGATGAAATGTATTCTTCTACCGACACTTTTCCCATGAGGTGCTATATCGTGCTCATTGCTAAACAGTTATCGTATAAAAGTGTTCCTAAAAATCCCAAATTTTTAGATTAAGCATATTAAATTATTTCACTCATTACCTGTTTGAAACCTGATCAAAAAGATTCGAAAATTATTTATTTTCTGTTCCGATTTATATGTACGGAGTACTAATATTTAAACTTAAAAAAGGCAAAAATACTTTTAACAAATCTAAAATGTTCGTAATCGATTTACAGTTCAACTTTTATTTCAATCCTTCATAAACTTATATTAAATCTATATGAACGCTAACGAAATGTCAACCGAGTATTACTAACATTTACTAATTAAACTCGGAATCATTTATATTACCTTTCTATATATTAATAGTTTTAAAATAGCAAATTTAATTACTTAAAACAAATATATTATATATTTTTGAACAAATAAACTTAATATAACCTTATATATTTACAAGTATTATTTATATACATATTTATATATATCTATATATTTTCAAATATAGTTTCCATTAATCGTATTTTATTTTATTTAGTTTACAATATAAATCCTAATAATCATTTTATATAATATTCTAAATTATATTTCAAATTATAAATACTTATTTAAATATATATGTTATCTATTTGCAAATAGTTATTCGTGAACCATCGAGAACAGTCGAATGTCAATTGAATATATGAAACAGTTCAAAATTTTTGAGACTCAACCTAACAGACTTGGCTTATCTCGTCAAAATATAATATCGTATCGAGAGTTTGGTTTAAAATCAGTCGAAATTTTCCGGGTCGTGACAGTACCTACCCGTTAAAGAAATTTCGTCCCGAAATTTGAGTGAGGTCGTCATGACTAACAATAAAATTGTTTTTATGACCAATATGAGTTGATAAATAGAGGTTTATCATTATTGTGTAATATAGATAAAACAATTCGATTACGCGAAGAGTATAAGTGAAGCTATCACAAAAGATTGAGATAGAGATTTAACTTTTGACGTAATCATGGTGGATTTTCAGAATTCATGGAATTTAAGGAAATCTTCTATTCAGAAAGAAAGTGAAATAGCAACGATTTATTAGCAAACTGTTGGAATTATGGAAGAACGGAAATATCAAAGAAATATTTCCATGATATGCTTTGAGCTTAAGTAGAATGAAAGAGTTATGTAACATGGCACATGATGACGTTATGATTTGTGAATCATCATCACGTTTCATTAGAAACTCAGCATGACTTACTGTAATATAATCACGTTGGCCAAGCGCATTATATTATACTAACTCATGCTTCATTTCCCAACACTTCTCCACAATTCATTCATAATTTATACTTAGACATTACAGAAGTTTCCAATATAATGGAATACAGAAATACAAAGAGGTAGATAATTTCGGACAAGAATATTTATCAAAATATCCTCAGAAATATCGAAGATATTAATGATGATATTTTGGAATTTCTAAGTTCGAAAGATGATGATGAATAATTTTTTTCGCAATATTTTAACATGACTTCGGAGCAAGATATTCTCTAAAGATTCCATCGGATCCAGAATTACCTGAATTTTTGAATATAGAGTCTGGTCCTTGTATTTGTCCTTGGTCTCCTTCGTGGTTAGCTCAATCCGTTTTTCAGTACCAAATTTTCTATCGAGCGTTTCCAACACTCCATACTTTATCATCAAACTCTTGGCCATTTAGGCCACCTACAATTTTACTGTTTCCTCTGTATTTAATGCAGCCATATCTGAATCGTCGATTATCAATCCGAGGGGGTTTCAGGAGAATTGTGTTTTTAGATGATTAAATGCTGATGGTAATATGGTAGAATATAAAAGGTTTTCCCAGTAACAATAAAGAGTACGCATATATATCAAGGTTATAATAAGGTTGTTTCGGATGAAAAGTCAGAGTTGACTTGCTGGAGCTGTGACAAAATTTACTACTTTAAAAGAGATTACCAAATTATTTTGGGTAATAATAACACTAATGGAATTAGAACAGCTACGTGTTAAACGTTTACTCAGTTTCCGAGGGTTTTGCAGGTGCATAACTATATGCATCAATCTTTTCTTCCGTAGATGAAGTGCGGCTGGTTCATCCTCTCGATCGAGGTGTTTTCAAGATTTATGAAAGGTTTAAACGCAGATTGTAATCGTCAAAATACAAATGAGGTTTAAGATGAAATCAAGTGGCAAACTTGAAGAATTGTTTAGTTTCATATGTTATAATCAATATTTTAATTCATTTTAATTGTCCAATGTTGGTAGTCATCAGTTGATAGTCCACAGTTAGCAATTCAATATATATATATATATATATATATATATATATATATATATATATATATATATATATATATATATATATATATATATATATATATATATATATATATATATAATATTTAAATTAATTAATACGTATCGTGACCCGTGTACATGTCTCAGACTCGATCACAACTCAAAGTATATATATTATTGTAGAATCAACCTCAACCCTGTATAGAGAACTCGATCATTACTGCATATAGAGTGTCTATGGTGATTCCAAATAATATATATAGATGCGTCGATATGATATGTCAAAACCTTGTATACGTGTCCCGATATTTAAAGTGCGTAAAATAAATAACAGAAAATAAATGACGATAAATAAAGTGCGTAAAGTAAATAACAGAAATTAAATGACGATAAATAAAATTGCGATAATCAAACTGCGATAATAAAATGTAATCAGTTAGCTAGGAACAGTTAGCTATGATTTTGTTAGCGTGGATTCTTAACAAATTTCTCATAGTTCAATTGTTTGTTTCTAACAAATTTTATTTTGTCCAATGTTTTCTTCATTATGCCACTTGTTGGATTCTGGTAGGTCAAAATCTAAATATGAAATTGAATGAAAATGGTTATTTTGTGGTAAACGGATTCGTATATTTGTGGATGTAAGTAGAATAGTAAATTATCGTTGAATCAGATTCAAAGAAAGTACAGTGCAACTTATTAATGTGGAATATAAATATTTCCTCGGGTATTACCTACCCGTTAAAATATTTTCACCATTAACAGTTTGTACAATACAACTTTTAATTACAATCCTTATGAAAACATATATACACATATATATTTTCTTTATACGTAATCATAGATTTAATGAGTCAATGTGATATTAAACTCATCAGATTTGCGGCTAGAACTAGAGTACATAATCTCTAAAATATTAGAGATTACATAATCGCCATGAAGGACGAAGATAGTTTATGTAGAACGATTCGTAGAACGATGATTATGCTTGAGATATAGATTGCGATGTTGAGACATGTGATGTTGAAACTTGGGTTGTTGGGGGTACTGTTAGTGTCGGTGGTGTTGTTGAAGCTGGTACATTTTGCACCACTTTTTCCAAATTGATTACTCGAGCACGAAGTTCGTTAACTTCTTGTATTACTCCGGGATGATCGTCGGTCAGAACGAGCGGGTGAATAAGGTTCAGAATTTGGAATATCATATAATCGTTGCTGGATATCCTGGCAATGAGGGTGAATATGGTGTTTCGGATAGGTTCGCCGGTAAGTGCTAAAGGTTCTTCATCAAGAGGTGAATTCGATTAGTGGAAGGGATCGCCTTATGCGCGTCTCCATTGATTAAGTATACTACGAACCCATCAGATGAATTGGGGATGGCTGATTGGCTGATTCATTCTGGTAACGCTGCTTCCGGAGCTTAGGTGAACATCCATGTCGGAATAGTTGTCGGAATAACTATCGAAATAGCTATCGGAATTCGAGGGACTCGAACTGGTTGAAGGATTCATCTCGTACGATCAGATGAAGGATTTTTTTGATAAGAAATAGATTATAGGATATTGGATGATATTCTAATTACATAGAATACCTATATATAATATAGAAGATCTCGTAGATTACGGAGG
This sequence comes from Rutidosis leptorrhynchoides, assembly GCF_046630445.1. Lineage (NCBI taxonomy): Eukaryota > Viridiplantae > Streptophyta > Magnoliopsida > Asterales > Asteraceae > Rutidosis > Rutidosis leptorrhynchoides. The sequence goes on from NC_092333.1 coordinate 294,937,120, forward strand.
AACTTCCGGAAGCTATCATGCAAAGTTTATAGTAACAGATACGCTAGAATATGAATCTATATATACACTATCTATCAAATAAGTGCAGGAAGTCATGTCTAGACTTAGGAATGATAAGCAGGTAATTTTCCACTAGGAATGATAAATAATACTTATAATATGCAGCTAAGGTTGAAGTCCAGACTCGCTAATGCATCCTAACAACTATGAGTTAAACACACTAATGCAAGACCTGGTTCGCTAGGACCAACGCTCTGATACCACCTATGATGACCCGTCCTTATCCACCTAGACGAAGTCATCAACATCTGGTCCCATTGCGAGGTACTGTACTAAGTATGCCATGAAGGACTCCAAGTAATGTCTTTAAAATGAGCAAATGCACAGCGGAAGACTTAATTCGTACCTGAGAATAAACATGTTTTAAAAGTGTCAACCAAAAGGTTGGTGAGTTCATAGGTTTATCATAACAATCATTTCAATATATTAATAGACCACAAGATTTCATATATGTATAAACATAATACACTCGCAAGTGTATGTAAAGAATTCTAAGTGGTTGAGCACTTGGTAACCATACTTAACATTTAATCAACGTCGCATATTCCCTTTATTATGAAATCTCACTACACTGTACCAAGTGTAGCCTACAAAACGAAGTACTGTGCAACCGTTGAATACTGGTCGTCCAGTCCGATTGGGGTTGTCAGGCCCGATAGATCTATCAACAGGATTCGCGTTTACAATACCCATGTAAATAGTAGTTACCAAGCTACAGGGAAATATGCCAGTGGTACAACTCAACGTAGAATATATTTTTAAGTACTTGTGTCTATTTTGTAAACATTTATAAAAGCAGCGCATGTATTCTCAGCCCAAAAATATATATTGCAAAAGCAATTAAAAAGGGAGCAAATGAAACTCACCATACTGTATTTTCTAGTAAAAATACATATGACGACATTTGAACAAGTATAGGGTTGGTCTCGGAATTCACAGACCTATATCAATTATATATATTAAAACATATAATCGTAATCGAATATTATTAGTGATTTAATTGTTATTTTAATTATGTGTTTCATTAATAACTTAATTAATTTTATTAATATAAAATATTAATATAGTTATGTTAGATGTAGTAAATATAGTTTTATATGTAATAACGGTTATTGTTAAAATAATATTGATAATAATAAATAAATATTTGTTTTTGTTTTATAATATTAATATTAATAGTAATAATAACAAAATGATAGTTTTTATAAAAATGATACTTTTAATGATAATGATAAAAATGATAACTTTAATAAAAATGATACTTTTTAAAAAAATGTTAATTTTAATAATAATAAATATTAATAATAACTATAAAAATAATAATCTTACTAATAATAATAATGATAATAATAATAATAATAATAATAATAATAATAATAATAATAATAATAATAATAAATAGTAGAAGTAATTAATACCTTGAAAGCTTTTTCTAAAAAATAAAATGCTCTAGACAGAGATCGAACCCGCGACCTCTCATTAACATGAAACACCCCTAAACCACGTATCTATTTCAATTTTCCTGACTAATACTCGATCCAATTATTCTTATGCCATTATATTTCTGTTTCTTATTTTCACTTCTTCTTTTTTTAAAAAAATGTCACAGCCCGGGATTGAACCCAAGACCTCTCGCTTAAACCCAACGACACCTTAAACCAATCGAGCTGTATCTTTTTATGTGATTTATATGCAATCCAATAACATATAACCCCTGATTGAAGACAAGTCCAAGATAATAAGCCCAAGTAGAAAACCCGTTTACCAAAACTAGTTAATTGGCCCAAATAGAAAAATTACATGGGGTTTCAGTTTATTTCGAAACAGAAGATGGAGTCATGTAAGTGGGTTTCGTAAAAAAAAATTTGTTTGGTTGAAACATAAAAATGGCAAGGGGTTCGAACAGTAGTCTTCACTGTTTATCTTCTTCATCATTCATCCTTCGTGTAATTTCATTGTATTACTGTCTTCAACATAATCGTTATCATAAGCATCATCTTCATAAACGTCTACATCAACTTCATCGACTCCATACTATGTAACACGTCCGCAATATAAAAAAAATAATAACTCCACAATCATGAGCTATATTATATTATTGGCCAACTTGACCCACTTGTTCTCCATGTGGGTCTCTTCACCGAATTCCATATCTAACAATGCCCACTATACTAATCCACTTGTTAAAATTAATTACTTAAAGGGTCCATTATGTTTGTTTTCCAAAAGCTCGATCAATAGGTAGTAGTAATAGTTTTTGATTGTAACAGTTGACCAGGAGCTAGTAGTTTTATAAATAACATGTGGTGTTTGTGTTGGGTTTCGAACAGAAGTATAGAACAGAAAAAAAATACGCGTAGGTTGTTCTCGGTTAATGGCAGGAGAGAGATGAAGGGAGATAGAGGTGGTTCAAGAATATTGAGGTGGTTCTTGGTGTTTTGGTTCTTCAACAGAAGGAGTATACTGCAACTGCAGCAGAAGTAAATAACAAAAATAAATGGCGGTGGTGATGGGTTTTAAAGTGGTGGTGTCGTGGTGGCCTTGGTGGTTGTTATAGTTATGGTGATGGTGGCGATGGAAGGTGATCTAGTAGTGGTGGTTCTAATAATGGGGTTGTGGTTTTAAGTGATACAAGAAAGAAAGTAACAGGGTTATGTTGTGATCGGCTTGATGAAGACGATGATTTGATCGAGTAACTAGTTTGATGGTTTATTAGAGATGAAAGGGTGGTGATTGATGAGTGTTAAGGCGATGATGGAATAGGTTTTGATTCACTCATGTATCACATATATATGTATTTATAGCTCAAGTGGTTTGAGATGTGCCATAAAAGGATGAATTAAAAGTAGAACAAGTGGGTCTTGTGGCTATCGATGAGAAACAGAAAAGAACAAGCATACTGCATTTTTTTCTTTCATTATCTATTATGATGTGTATATTTAACCATATAGAAAGAAAATATAATATATCATAATGATTATAATATGTTATTGTAATGATACATGGAATTATGTCAAATGCTATTCGTAGTAGGTGGTGGTGTAGGGTGTTAACGGATAGATGTTTTAATGGTAGTGTGTAGTGTATGCATATATGTTATGTACATATATAAGAGAAATAAGAGAGAGTGAAAATGAAATCAATCAAAAACAGTAGCACATGTTTCAATTATGCACAGTAATTTAAAACAGTTAGCAGCCTGATGAAATGTATTCTTCTACCGACACTTTTCCCATGAGGTGCTATATCGTGCTCATTGCTAAACAGTTATCGTATAAAAGTGTTCCTAAAAATCCCAAATTTTTAGATTAAGCATATTAAATTATTTCACTCATTACCTGTTTGAAACCTGATCAAAAAGATTCGAAAATTATTTATTTTCTGTTCCGATTTATATGTACGGAGTACTAATATTTAAACTTAAAAAAGGCAAAAATACTTTTAACAAATCTAAAATCTTCGTAATCGATTTACAGTTCAACTTTTATTTCAATCCTTCATAAACTTATATTAAATCTATATGAACGCTAACGAAATGTCAACCGAGTATTACTAACATTTACTAATTAAACTCGGAATTATTTATATTACCTTTCTATATATTAATAGTTTTAAAATAGCAAATTTAATTACTTAAAACAAATATATTATATATTTTTGAACAAATAAACTTAATATGACCTTATATATTTACAAGTATTATTTATATACATATTTATATATATCTATATATTTTCAAATATAGTTTCCATTAATCGTATTTTATTTTATTTAATTTACAATATAAATCCTAATAATCATATTATATAATATTCTAAATTATATTTCAAATTATAAATACTTATTTAAATATATATGTTATCTATTTGCAAATAGTTATTCGTGAACCATCGAGAACAGTCGAATGTCAATTGAATATATGAAACATTTCAAAATTTTTGAGACTCAACCTAACATACTTGGCTTATCTCGTCAAAATATAATATCGTATCGAGAGTTTGGTTTAAAATTAGTCAAAATTTTCCGGGTCGTGACACAGTTCGAGTCCCTCAGATTCTGATAGCTATTTCGAAATTTATTCTGACAGCTATTCCGATAATTGAATTCCACTTGAGCTCTGAAAGCAGTGTGACCGAAATGAATCAACCAATCAGCCATCATCAATTCTGGATGAGTTAGGGATGGGTTCGTAATCGACTTAATCAATGGAGACGAGAAGAGGGCGATCCTTTCCATCAACTAAATTCACCTCTTGGCGATGAACCTGAAGCACTTACCGGCGAACCTATCCAAAACAACATTTTCACCCTCATTTCCAGAGTATCTCGTCACGATTATATACTATCTTAGATTCTAGATCTTATTCTTTAGCTCGTCCGAACCGACAATCATCCCGGAGTAATAGCAGAATTCAACGAGCTTCGCGCCCAAGTTATAGCTTTGGAAAATATGGTGCAAAATTTACCAGCTTCAGCAACATCACCGGCACCAACAGTACCATCAGTAACAGCACCAGGCCCACCAACAACCCAAGTTCAAACATCACATGCCTCAACATCTCATTTTGTACCTCGAGCATAATCATCGTTCTACGTATCGTTCTACATCAATTATCTTCATTCTTTATGGCGATTATGTAATCTCTAATGTTTTAGTGATTATATATTCTTGTTATAACGGTAAATCAAATGAGTCTAATATCATATTGACTCAATAAATCATGATTACATCTGAAGAAAATATATATGAATATATGTTTTCATAAAGATTGTAATTAAAAATTCTTTTGTACAAACTGTTAATGGTGAAAATATTTTAACGGGTAGGTAATACCTGAGGAATATTTAGATTTCACATTAATAAGTTACAATGTATATTCTTTGAATTTGATTCAACGATCATTTACTATCCTACTTATATCCACAAGCATACGAATCCGTTCATCACAGAATAACCATTTTCATTCAATTTCATATTTGAATTTTGACCTATCAGAATTCAACAAGTGGCATAATGAAGAAAATATTGGACAAATAAAATTTGTTAGAAACAAACAAATTAACTATGAATATTTTTGTTAAGAATCCACGCTAACTGTTCCTAGCTAACTGTTTACATTTTAATTATCGCAAATTAATTATCGCAATTTATATTCTCGCAATTTTATTTATCATCATTTAATTTCTGTTATTTATTTTACGCACTTTAAATATCGGGACACGTATACAAGGTTTTGACATATCATATCGACGCATCTATATATATTATTTGGAATAACCATAGACACTCTATATGCAGTAATGATCGAGTTAGCTATATAGGGTTGAGGTTGATTCTACAATAATATATATACTTTGAGTTGTGATCGAGTCTGAGACATGTACACGGGTCACGATACGTATTAATTAATTCGAATATTATATATTAAGCTATATATGAATTATTGGACTGTTAACTGTGGACTATCAACTGTGGACTACCAACATTAGACAATTAAAATGAATTAAAATATTGATTATAACATATGAAACTAAACATCTCTTCAAGTTTGCCACTTGATCTCATCTTAAACCTCATTTGTATCTTGACGATTACAATCCGCGTTCAAACCTTTCATGATTCTTGAAAACACCTCAATCGAAAGGATGAACCAACCGCACTTCATCTACGGAAGAAAAGATTGATGCATATAGTTATGCACCTGAAAACACTCGAAACCTGAGTAAACATTTAACACTTATCTGTGCTAGCTCTTTGGCGATTGTTATTATCGAAAATAACTTTGCAATCCCTTTCCAAAGTAGCCAATTTTGTCATAGCTTCAGCAAATCAATTTCGACTTTCATTCAGATTAGCCTTACTATAACCTTGATATATATGATGCCATTTTCATCATCGTTACCAGAAAACCGTTTATATCCCGCCGCATTAGTAGTAAACTTACCAGCAACTTCATTACTCATTGGCTTGAGTCTCTCCGAAAAACCATTATATTTGTTCATTAAAACCCTATTATATACTCATCTGCATCTTGTAATGGGAATTACCATACCAATTACCAAGAATTAGCAATCATTACTTCGAATCTCTCATCGTTTCTACATCAATCAATATATGTACACATATAACATTTATCTCTTAGAATCATGATCTTCCATTCTGAAATTCTGAAAAGCACCCTGCCTACGAATCAACACACTGAATTTTGAAAAAAGCTGAATGAAGTAGCAAAAACTATAGACAACCGTAACTGTCAAAATTTTGATGATAAAGAATAGTGTGTTGGAAATGCTCAGAAAAGTTGAAACTGGAAAACGGATTGAGCAATCCATGAAAGAGGCTGTAGACAAATCATAGAGACTAAATCTGCCTTCAAAGAATCCAAATGATTCAGTATCTGCTGAAGTCATTAACAAATACCTTGCTCCTGACTCTAAACCTTAACGGAAAAATCTTCCTCATCATCCTTCGATATTAGAAATTCTAAGATATCATCGTATCTTTCATTATAAATATCCTCGATATTTCTGAAAATATTTTTATAACTATTCTTATCTGAAGACATCTATCTCCTCGCATTATCTGTATTACATCAGAAAGGAAACTGTTTAAGCTTCTAAATTCTGAAAAATTCGAATGTAAATTATGAATGTTTTTGAAGTAGTATTGGAAACTGATGCATGAGTTAGTATAATATAATGACACTTGATCAACGTGATTATATTACAGTAAGTCATGCTGAGTTTCTAATGAAACGTGATGATTCACAGACCCTAACGTCATCATGTGCCATGTTACACGACTCTTACCTTCTATCTAATCTCCAAACATATTGAGAACATATCTTCCTGATAGTTCTATCTTTTCTTTTGAATTCTAGTAATTTAACCAGTCAAGATTGTGCTATTACAAACTCTCTCTTAGAACGCTAATCATATTCATTCGAAACTTCATATCTACGAATTCTGAACCATTATTCGCTTGACTTAAAGTCGGGAAAAGAAAATAAAAGTATGGAACTCCAAAATATAAAGGAAATGAAGAGGGTGGATTTATAGTGAAATATCCGACAGAGCAATCGAAACAGATTATCGCTCATAACCAAAGAGGATCCTAATTTCTTTAATTTTCAAAGAATCAAATCTTATTACGAGGATTTTCTCTAAATCCCTTGAATTCTGGAATTCGACCCTGACTCTGTCAAAAGTTAAGACGAATCTTTACTTTTCCTATTTCAATCTTTTGCGATAACTTCACTCATACGCTTCAAGTAACCGAATCGTTTTATCTATATTAATCAATAATGATAAAACTCTATTTATCAACTCATATTCGTCATGAAAACATTTTTATTGTTAGCCATGACCACCTCACTCAAATTTCGGGACGAAATTTCTTTAACGGGTAGGTACTGTGACGACCCGGAAATTTCCGACCAAATTTAAACTTAATCTTTGTATGATTTCAACACGATAAGTAAAGTCTGTAATGTTGAGTCTCAAAAACATGGAACAGTTTACATGGATACATTTAGACCTTTGACTATTTTCGACGATTCACGAACTATTGTGTGTAAATAAATATGTAACTATATATATACGTATATAAATATAAGTGTATATATTAAGTTGAATTAATAAAATACAAACTAATAATTTGAATTGAAAATGATAAGTAAAATATAAAGTAATTAAGCTATTATTTAAATGAATATATATATATATATATATATATATATATATATATATATATATATATATATATATATATATATATATATATATATATATATATATATATATATAATATTATTATCTATATATGATTTCTATTAGTAATTATTAATGTAATGTGAGATATATATATACATACATATATATATATATATATATATATATATATATATATATATATATATATATATATATATATATATATATATATATATATATATATATATATATATATATATATATATTAAATATTCAATAAATGTTACTATATTATATAATGAAAAGTTTATATATTATATGTTGTTACAAGTAAAAATATAAATGTTATATTAATATTATTATCATTACTTCATTATTATTATTAATGTTAATATTAAAATTAATAATTATATTATTATAAGTAGTGTTATTAATAACATTATCAAGAATATTATTGTTATCATTTTTATTATCATTAAATTTATTAAAATTATTAATTCTATCAATATCATTATTATTTATTATTATTAATATATTATTATTTTTAGAAGCATTAATATTATTATCAATATTATAAATCTTATTATTATTATTTATGTATATATGCAAGTTATAATCAGATACATACCTGTACAAAATACTAATAAGTATATAAATACATACCGCTATATACGCATATACATAAAAATTCTCTTAAATACATATATATGTACAGACATTTACGGATTTAGTTCCCCATCCTTATCAAACTTTTTTGTAAATTGTTTTAAAATTTCAACCTGGTACGAAGTTGATATTATATTTCCCATTCAACAGTATCCGATTTGGTTTCTTGTTTACAAATTCTCATCTGTCGACTTCAGGCTCCATTACAGCACAGAAGCATACAACAATCTGTTACATATCGTTGTCTTTTTTTTTATTTTCTTCTTCTGACTTGATACCTGTGGGAGATTGAGTGTCGGCACACATTCTCTATTTATATTAGTCAATTTCTTTGAATTATTTAAGAGTTATTCTGGCATCCTTTGTCATATCAATCGCCATCTACGATCAACATCACTTTTACAACCCAGCACTGTTGAGTTTCATTAAACTTATAATCAAGGTCTTTGTAGACAATCAACCACGAACCCATTAGAATTTATTCTTCCATTCATCATGAACCACAATCACCATCTTTACCCAACCACTTAAACCATAACTAAAATCGTTGCTGCATCTGCTCAAAACGAAAACCCACAGCCCACAAAACCTATTGTTGCTACGTGTCTTTTCTGTTTCAATCAAACCCAACAAAACCATTCCAATTGCTACAATATTTCCGTTTTCTATTTCCTTTCAAACCACCAGGTATCTACTACAAAAACCCATCCAAATTAGCCGCCACAAAACCACCTGTGAAGATTCTTCTGTTACAGACCACACCCGCCACCCCTTTCAAACATCGGACTTCATCACCTGCAAGTTTAAACCACCGCTATCACAACCACCATCACCACCTTGTCTCTCTCTCAACTCTCTTTCCTTTGTTTTTGGTTTTAACAAGAACCTCCATAAAAACCGGTAACTAACAATGATACTATAAAGGGATAATGATGAAAGATGACAAGGGTAATTCGATTAATAACTTTTCTATTTCGATTAATAAACTCCCACATGATATATATTAATAGTGCTATCTTAGGTAGTGGGACAAGATGGAATCCAAGGCCGACAAGTGCAACAATTGAAAAACCCCACTTATTTTTTTTTCACGTACCAAACCTGTTGGATACATCTCCTTGTTCTCGACAATTATATCATTTAATAAGGATAATGGATGATGAAGTAATCATGATGAACTCATGATGATTGCAGGCGTAATTTTTTGTGTATCTGCCACTCAAAACCCTTGTGACCAGATCAATAAGTTCTCGCAAACTTTCTGTTGGAGCTTTCTTTTTATTGGGCCAAAAACTTACTTCACTGTTGGGCTACCATGCTTAGTATTTCTTGCTTGGGCCGTGAGCCAAATAGTTGAGTAGTTTGTGTTCTTATTTCTTTTGGGCCGAATGAAGATGAGACCAAGCAAGACGGATACGTGATAGAATATAAGCTAATGCCGTTTCATTTTATTTTTTTTCCCTTCTCCTTTTAATAAATGATGAAGATGATAGATGATTATGTTTAACATGATGGTGATGTTGAAGCATAACCGATTGATAATGAAGTGTTGTACATGATGATTCTCATAATATGATGGTAATCATGATGTGAGATCATGAGATGAGATGATGATGTTAGAATGAAGTAATAATAATGATGATGCTCACGGAGAAGATGATATGATCGTGATCCTATGATGATGATGGGTCGATGATGGACAATGATGATGATGAGGCACGATGATATTAATGGTGATGTTATGATCATGTTGATGAATAATGATGTTGATGATCCTATGATGATAATTTGATAGTGATGATACATGATAATGGTGATATCATGAAGAAGATGAAGGCAAGAATATAAGGGTTATATAGATATCGGTTATTAATTAAACAGAAAAATGAAACAGCTTAGATGGTTAAGGGGTGTGTTTGGAGAATGGGAGGTCGCGGATTCGAGTCCCGTTTGGGGCATTCTTTTTATAAAAAGCTTTATAAGAGGGTATACTCCTTATCCCTATTTTTATAACTATCATTACTATTATTATTGTCATTATTATTATTGTTAGTAATATTACTAGTATTAATTATAACTAGCATTACAATTATTATTACAAGTATTATAAATGTTATTATTATTATTATTATTATTATTATTATTATTATTATTATTATTATTATTATTATTATTATTATTATTATTATTATTATTATTAGTATTATTATTATTATTACTAAGTATTGGTATTATTATTATTATTATCATTAGATAAATTATTTTTTTATGGTTATTATTATTACTACCATTATTATTATTATTATCATTTTTATTATTAAAAATATTAAAATTATCATTTTTATTATTGTTATCACTTTTATTATTATTATCATTATTGGAAAAATTATTATGTTTATGATTATTATAGTTATTATTATTACTACTACTATTATTATCATTTTATCACAAATTTATATTGATATTATTTTACCAAATAAATAACTATATAAGAATATATTTAATACATATCACATAACAACAATAATATTTTCATAATAAATACTAACTATCTATCTAAAGTATATAAAAGAAATATAGTTAATTTAGTTATTAATGAAACACACAAATTACTAAAATAACGATTAATAATCATACCAAACTTGCTCGATTACGATTTTATATGTTAATATATATATATATATATATATATATATATATATATATATATATATATATATATATATATATATATAGGTTCGTGAATCCGAAGCCAACCCTATACTTGTTCAATGTCGTCCTATGTATTTTTACTACAAAATACAGTATGGTGAGTTTTATTTGCTCCCTTTTTAAATGCTTTTGCAATATATATTTTTGGGACTGAGAATACATGCGCTACTTTTATAAATGTTTTACGGAATAGACACAAATAATCGAAACTACATTCTATGGTTGGATTATCGAAATCGAATATCACCCTTTTAGCTTGGTAACCTATGAATTAGGGAACAGACACCCTAATTGACGCGAATCCTAAAGGTAGATCTACGGGCACTAACTCCCCCCATACTGGAAAATGGTATGCTTTAGTACTTCGAGTTTATATTATACAGATGGATTTCTGTTTTGGGGATATTCTATATGCATTATGTTAATGTCGGTTACCTGGTGTTCAATCCATAAGAATTATTGTTAAACGCTTGCGAGTGTATGATTATTGAATAAAGGAAATCTTGTGATCTATTAAAATGATGAAAATGAATATTTATGATAAACTAATTAACTCACCAACCTTTTGGTTGACACTTTAAAGCATGTTTATTCTCAGGTATGAAAGAAATCTTCCGCTGTGCATTTACTCATTTTAGAGATATTACTTGGAGTCGTTCATGATATATTTCAAAAGACGCTGCATTCGAGTCGTTGAGTTCATCAAGATTATTATTAAGTCAATTATAGTTGGATATATTATGAAATGGTATGCATGCCTCAACTTTTGATGTAATGAAAGATTGTTTTTTCAAAAACGAATGCAATGTTTGTAAAATGTATCATATAGAGGTCAAGTACCTCGCGATGTAATCAATTGTAATGTATTCGTCCGGATGGATTAGGACGGGTCATTAGATTAACCACGTATTCTATTCATAATAAACATATTATTAAAATAAAAGCATATTTTAAACACAAATATAAACCTAAGGGCAATTAAGTAATCTTACTTTTAACCCCGGTTTCAGTCTGTTTCAGGTGGTGGTGGGTGGCGGTGGTTGGTGGTGTTGATTGATGGTGCTGGTTGGTGATAGTGGGTGATGGGTGATGGTGGTGGTGGCAGTTTTGGTGGTGGTGGTTGTGGTGGTTGTGGGTGGTGGTGATTGGTGGTAGTTAGTGGTGGTAGTTGTGGTGGGTTGTGGTAGTGGTGGTGGGTGGTTGTTGGTAGTGGTTGGTGGTGGTGGTGATAGTGGTGATGGTTGGTGGTGATGGTTGGTGGCAGGTGGTAAGGCGAGTGGCGGGAGGCGGGTGGTGGTGGTTGGTGGTGGCGGTGGTGGCTGGTGGTGGTGGGTGGTGGTGGTGGTTTGTGGTGGGTGATGGTGGGTAGAGGTGGGCGGTGGTTGGTGGTGGCGGTGGGTGGCTGGGTGGTGGTGGGTGGTGGTGGTTGGTGGTTGTGGTGGTAGTTGGTGGTGGGTGGTGGTGGGTGGTGGTGGTCGTAGGTGGTGGTTGGTAGTGGTGGTGGTGGGTGGTGGTGGTGGGTTGTGGGTGGTGGTGGTTGGTGGTGGTAGTGGTTGGTGGTGCTGGTGGTTGGTGGTGGAGGTGGTGGGTAGTGGTGGTAGGTCGGTGGTTGCGGTGGGTGGTTGCAGTGGGTGGTGGTGGGTGGTTGTGGTGGTTGGTGGTGGGTGGTGGTGGTGGGTGGTGTTAGGTGGTGATTGGCGATGGTGGTTGGTGGCGGTGGTTGGTGATGGTGGTGGTAGAGGTTGGTGGTGGTGTTGGTTGGTGGTGGTGGTATGTGGTGGGTGATGGTATTGGTGGTTGGTGGTGGTGGTTGGTGGGTGGGTAGTGGTGGTGATGGGTGGTGGTGGTTGGTGGTGATGGTGTTTGGTGGTGGTGGTGTTTGGGGGGGGGGATGGTGATAGGGGGTGTGGTGGTGGTGGCGGTTGATGGTGGTGGGTTGTGGTGATGAAGGTGGTACATAATAATTATCAAAATTACTTTTTTACCCTTCTATACATTTTAAGCATGATATTTTGTGGTCCACATTTGCTTATCCAGCTTATACTCGTTTTAAACTTAGCCACGGATCGTAACCCTATATATATATATATATATATATATATATATATATATATATATATATATATATATATATATATATATATATATATATATATATATATATATATATCAAGGTTGCAGGAATCGGTTCTCGAGGAGTTCTCGACAGTGTCTCCAAAATGAGAACTCGGAGAACTCGGGGAGAACTCGGGGAGTTATCGGCGGTTGACTTTCGTTGACTTTTGAGATTTTACTGAGTTTTTTCCGAGATTTGACGTATTTTACCGAGATTTGACCCATTTTTTTGAGATATGACCGATTTTTTTCGAGATTTGACCGATTTTTTCGAGATTTGACCATTTTTCCGAGATTTGACCTATTTTGGTCGTTGACCGTTTTTTTTGCCGATTTCAAAACGAGTTCTCGGCAGAGGGGTCAAACCGATTTCTCCCCGAGAAATTGGCCCAGTTTTTCAATTTTTGCAACACTATATATATATATATATATATATATATATATATATATATATATATATATATATATATATATATATATATATATATATATATATATATATAGGCAAGGTTGTAGAAATCGGTTCTCGGGGAGTTCTTGGCAGGGTCTCCAAAACGAGAACTCGGAGAACTCGGGGAGAACTCGGGGAGTTATCGGCGGTTGACTTTCGTTGACTTTTGGGATTTTATCGAGTTTTTTCCGAGATTTTACTGATTTTACCGAGATTTGACCGATATTTTTGAGATTTGACCGATTTTTCCGAGATTTGACCGATTTTTCTGAGATTTGACCAATTTTTTGGAGATTTGACCGATTTTTGGTCGTTGACCGATTTTTTGACCGATTTCAAAACGAGTTCTCGCCAGGAATGAAATTCCGAGTTCTCGCCGAGTTCTCCCGAGTTTTGCAACCATGATATAGGGTAAAGATCCATCGTTAAGTGGGTGTTGGTGGGATAAGATGATAAGTGATTTTGTTATTTTTATATCTTTTGTTCTACAGCTCCGATTTAAAAATATAAAATTGCTGGTATCTATTTTCATTGTGTAGATTCAGATTTTTTTTTTAACTAGATCGTTAAGATGCATCTAATGCATCTTAGCAGCTATTTGATGCATGTTAACAGCTTTTCATGCTTTAGATGCATCTTAACAAAAAAACAAAGAAAAAATGACTTTTGATTATTAAAAAATAGTGTTTAGGGTTTAGTAATTAGAGTTTAGAAATTAGGGTTTAGGGTTTGGAAATTAGGATTTAGAACAAGTTTTCAATGCGAACGATTTAGAGTTTAGGGTTTAGGGTTTAGGGTTTTGGGTTTACGGAATAAACCCAAAACACTAAACCCTAAACCCAAACCCCTAAACCCTAAACTCTAAATCTGGCTAAATTCTAAAAAAAAAAAAAAAAAACCTCAAAACACGTTAACATACATCACATGCATTTTAAGCTCCTGTTGAAAAAAAAAAAAATTTATGAATCTACACAATGTCAGTTAATCACGCAAATTTCAATTTTTTTTTTTTTTAAATCGGAGCTCTAATGTATAAGGTATAAAAATCAAAATTTACTTATTCCCTCATTCCAAAAATACCACTTATCCCTTGATCTCCCTCTATATATATATATATATATATATATATATATATATATATATATATATATATATATATATATATATATATATAGAGAGAGAGAGAGAGAGAATTCATAGAGAACCAAGGGTGAGATAAAACCCAAAGAATCAACACACTCACCTTTCAATTTGTAGATTGGCGTTCAATATGTATGCAGAGTGAACTTCGATCTGTATGCAGATTGAACTTCGACCTGTAGGCAAATTGAACTTCGATATGCAGCAGATTGAACTTGCAGACTGAAAAAAAAATTAATTTTTTTTACATGACATAGATTTAACTCAATCTATACTCAGATTGAACTCAATCTATTGCAGATTGAGGTCAAATTTGTTAGAGATTGAGGTCATCTATTGCAGATTGCGCTGCGCAGATTGAGTTCATCTACCATATGCACCTACTAGAGAAGACGTAGTTAAATTAGGTGCATATGGTAGATGCATCTTACAAAAATCAAGTCATGAAAAAAATTAAAAACGCAGATATATTAGGATCCATCACGTGAATCTATCCGCAAAATTTCAGATTCTAATTATAATATTCGAGCTCGAATTCGTAAGTCAAAGTTTTGGGGAAAAAAGTCAACGATTTCTTCATGATTCAAAAGATAATTTATATCATGTTTCAACTTAAGTTGACGATTGATGAGCATTTTACGCAACATTTTAAGCAACTTTTATGTTGGAATTATCATCTAAAACGCACTCGATTTATGAATTGGATTCATGTTCGTTGTTCATCATAGCGGCTTTTGTTTTATGCTTTGGTTCGCTAGGTTCGCTCATATCGAAAGTTCGCTCTAAATCACTTATATATATATATATATATATATATATATATATATATATATATTAGTTTTATGAGCCCGTGCGTTACACGAGAGCAAAATTATTTGAGCCCGTGCATTCCACGGTAGATAAATTAAAATAATCTTGGAAAATGAATTGATTTTTCAAACATTTGTTGTTTTGAGTTTAGGAGCCCGTAGTATTAACAATTTTTAAAAGTGATTTCGTGTGGTGTTAATAACTTAACGGCTACATTTTTTTTATTTCTCAACCGTGCAAAATTATTAGAATCTGTGTGTTGCACGATGGGTAAAATAATCGTGCAAAACTAATTGATTTTCAAACAATTATTCTTTTGAGTTTAAGAGTCCGTGATGTTGACAAATTTAAAAACTATTTCATATACACATGCATTCGGAGCAGTAGTGTATCTAGGATTTGTAATTAGTAGTGCCACTAGTTAAAAACTCAAAAATAATTATACTATCCAGTGGTGTCACACATAAAAAATTACAATAAACATTCAATCTGCACCCAGCTTGACTCCATCTGTGAAATGTCCCGTTCATATCGATTATAAACGTTTCATATTAATTGATTTCGTTGCGAAGTTTTGACCTCTATATAAGACGTTTTTCAAAGACTGCATTTGATTTTTAAAACAAACCATAACCTTTATTTTATCAATAAAGCTTTAAAATATTACGACAATCACCAAATAATGATAATCTAAAATATAGCATTTCACACGACCATTACATAATGGTTTACAATAATATTACACTTCAACTTAAGTCTTCGAATGCAGTTTTTAAACAATATTATACAAGCATGGACTCCAAATCTTGTCCTTAATTTACTATACAACAGTGGAAGCTCTTAACAATCACCTGAGAATAAACATGCTTAAAACGTCAACAAAAAATGTTGGTGAATTATAGGTTTAACCTATATATTGATCAAATCGTAATAATAGACCACAATATTTCATATTTCTATTTTTCATAAATATACATCCCATACATAGAGATAAAAATCATTCATATGGTAAACACCTGGTAACCGACATTAACAAGATGCATATAGAATATCCCCATCATTCCAGGACTCCCTTCGGACATGATAAAATTGAAGTACTAAAGCAGTTCAAATTCTCTGACTGGGGCTTGTTAGTGCCCATAGATCTATCTTAAGGATTCTCGTCAATTAGGGGCAAGTTTCCTAATTCTTAGGCTACCAAGCAAAAAAGGGTCATATTCGATTTCGATAATTCAACCATAGAATGTAGTTTCACGTACTTGTGTATATTTTGTAAAACATTTATAAAATTGCATGTATTCTCATCCTAAAAATATTAGATTTTAAAAGTGGGACTATAACTCACTTTCACAGATTTTTACTTCATTGGGAAGTAAGACTTGGCCACGGGTTGATTCACGAACCTATAACAATTATGTACATATATATCAAAGTATGATCGAAATATATTCACAACATTTTTTATTACATTTTAATGATTTAAGTTTGTTAAGTTAGCAGTCCAACGTTAGTAATCTACAACTAGTTGTCCACAGTTAGATGTACAGAAATAAATCAATATATATTATCTCGAATCAATCCACGACCCAGTGTATACAAGTCTCAGGCTAGATCACAACTCAAAGTATATATATATTATTTTGGAATCAACCTCAACCCTGTATAGCTAACTCTAGCATTACTGCATATAGAGTGTCTATGGTTGTTCCCAAATAATATATATAGATGGGTCGATATGATATGTTAAAACATTGTATACGTGTCTATGGTATCCCAAGATTACATAATATATGTTAGAATACATGTATAATATAATATAAGTTAGTTAAGTTATGATTTGTATAGATTTGTTACAAATTTTACGTAGCTACAACAAGCAAAATTATCCAATCTTGTTTTACCCATAACTTCTTCGTTTTAAATCCGTTTTGAGTGATTCAAGTTGCTATGGTTTCATAATGAATTAAAATTTATGAAACTAAACAGAAAAAGTATAAGTTTATTGTAGCGACCCGACCAAATCGTCATTGACGGCGTTGACTACTTAGGTCCCGTTACGTGGTCGTAGTCCCTATATCAGACTCGTTTGACCAAAATTATGTCGCGTTCATTTGAAACGTATCATGCTTGCCAGGTTTAGTTTACAAAACCGTTCGACGACAAGTTTAAGTTTACAAGAGTATAAAGTATAAATGAAATAACTTGCGACATAATTAGTTGAAAATCACGGTTTCTATAAATAGCGTAAGTATGTAGACAAAAGTTTGAATCCAAAGGTGCTATCACTAGCGTATGTATGTATGTATGTTTGACTCCAAGCAAGTATGAGTGTATGCGGAAGCATGTATCAAATAACTAAGTATGAACCTGAGAAACATATAGAAAACTGTCAACGAAAAACGTTGGTGAAATCATAGGTGTTTGTAAACGTTGTTTTTGAACCACAAGATTTAATATAAGATGATTATCAAAATCATTTGCATTCCAAAGTTGTTGTTTGTATCGCGGGCACCCAATTATCAAACTTAACTTTTTTGCACCCTTTGCGTAGTGTTAGAACATACACTAGACCCGAAAATATATTTCATCCGCTAACGGTAGCGAACCGTCCGAATGAGGCTCGTCAAGCCCATGTGATCACATAATATAAGTTCACGTTTACACCCTGCAAGTGTAACTAATGATAATTGAATTGAGGCTTTTTGTTCAAACCCGTACGTGGAATGTTCGTTTTCGTACTTGTGTTCAAAGTGTAAAAGTATGTAGTATAAAACTGTATATGTTTCTCATCCCATGATTTAAAAGTATAAAAGTTGTTGAAAGATGAGACTATGATCTCACCTCGAGTGCACGAGTATAAAAGTACTTCACAAAGTAAACGTATGCATGATAGTTGCTTAGCCTTGACCTAAACAAGTAAGTTGTATCAATTAACCGGTTACGATACAAGGTCGAGCGAAATGTGTTCAATTAGTCCTATGGCTCGTTACGACTCGATTAAATATAGCATGTGAATCACGTTGTCAAGTTTCATGCAAGAATCAAGTATAAAATAAGATTTGAACGATTGCATAAGTGTTTGGTTAAGTTTGACTAAAAGTCAAACTCGGTCAAGTCAAAGTCAACAAAAAGTCAACACGTTTGGGTCTGGTCCCGAACTATTTTTCTGTGCTAATTATTCATATATAACCATGTTAGAACAAGTTACATGTGAATCGGAGGTCCATAGTATAGCAAACATTTTTCATATAATTGACAAGTAAGACAGAGTCAAACCATGCCTATTGTCGCGCCGCGACAAAGGCTGGCCGCGGCACGGCAAATAACGGGTGCTGGTACCTAGTCAGTCTCAATTGTCTAAGTCCCAAATCCAAAATTCAAACAACCACAAAACACAAACCGTAAACACTTAGAACTCGTATCTTATATCATTAGAAAGGTAATTTGACAAAGATCACAACTAAATACATTTCATCAACCAAAAACATCAATTACAATAATCAAAATTTTGTCAAGTGATCAATAAAGGTTTATTTTTAAAGTTTCAAGTTCATCAAATGCATTTTAAGTTTCGGGAATCCAATTCACACATATGATATCCCGTTTTGAAGGTAATGAAATATACATTACAACTAAATACTTACTAATAACATTTCATGGCATTCGAAACATCAAAAGCTCGTTTTAAGTCTATCAAACCCTAACCAAAATCCACAAAAATCAATATTCATGTTTTTGAAGTTTTCGTGATCAACCTACGCATCAAAACGAAGTTAGTGATACTAGTAACATAATTAAAGCATGAACTTTAGTATTTAAACAACATTTAATCTTCCAAAATGCAAGATTAAGCAAACCCATTTCAAATGTTCAAACTAGTTACTAAAAACAACAAATCGAGCAAACAAATCATATATTCATGTTATACACGAGCCATAGACACTAACTAACACCATTTCAATTATATAAAACGAATTTAGAAAAAATCTAGTGTTTTTAGAAACCTTACCCCAAGTAGTGAAATTTGTACCAAATCGAAGAGGATGAAGAGAGGATCACGAATATGTTGTCGGATTTGTTGTAAGCTTCCTAGATGTGAAATGGATGATGAATTTGTGTTTATGGGTGTGAGAGCACAAAAGTAGAAGTAAGAAAAAGAGAGGAGGTGATGAATGAATGAGATGAGTGGTGGTGGTGGTGGTGGTGACTAGTTACCAAAATTTGGCCAAGTGCCAAGATTAGTCCCTCAAGTTTCAAAGCAGGTGCGGGAATTAACCAAACGAATATTTTAAAAAAAATGCTCGAGTAAACGAGTGATGTTATAATTAAATAACGGAATTATTATGAACGTTAGTCAACGAAAGGTACGAATTTAGATAACGGAAAATATTATCTAAAAAAAAAGATGGGCGTTAAAATAATTTAACGGAAAAATGCGGGATGTTACATTACCTACACCTTAAAAGAAATTTCGTCCCAAAATTTAGTTGGAAGTAGTAGTCGTTGTTTCTCCCTCGAGATCTTGCGTTGTCAATTCTATGGATAAGTGAAGGTACTTCCTTGAGTATTTCAACGAACCTTGACATTTGGGATTTTACGTTGGTTTAAAGTTTGGTTTCACGATTTATAGTTTCAACCGGTCCTCCTAGGGAGCGAAGTTTATCGTTGATAGTAAGTTCATAGAAGAGGATAATAAGTTCTTGTCTCACAAGATACGCCTTTAAGTTTGATACACAGAATGTAGGATGAACGGAATTTGTTTGAGTCGGGAGTTCGAAACGGTAAGCAACGGGCACAACACGCCCCAAGATTTCAAAAGGACTAAAAATATCGCGGATTTAGCTTTCTACATTTCCGAAACGGACTACACCTTTTCAAGGTGCGACTTTTAACGTTACGCGGTTTCCCACTTGGAATTCGAGAGGTTTACATTTAACACTTGTATGGCTCTTTTGGCAACTACGGGCCGTCTTGAGCCTTTCTTGGAATTGAATAATTTTCCAGTTGTTTCATGAATGAGTTCGAGTCCGGTGGTTCGCTTGTCACCTACTTGGGTTCAACAATTTAAGAAAATGACATTTACGGCTATACGGGTCCTCGAAAAGTGTGACGTTAATACTCGAATGAAAATTATTGTAGTAAGAGAATTTGACTAAAGGCAAGTACTTTTCTCAAGTAAATTTGAAGTCGATAACACGAACTCGTATTATGGTTTCCAAAGTTTGAATCATATGTTTGCTCGGTCCGTCGGGTTGTGGTTGATGTGTTGTACTCATGTTTAAATGTGGTCCCGAGGCTTTTTGTAAGGCACCCCGAAATCTAGAAGTGAAACGAGAATCTCGATCCGAAACGAGGTACATTTCTTTAAGGTATATTTGAAAATTTTTGTTAGGACTTGAAAACGTTTGTTAGAACAAGTTTCTGTTTCTCAAGAATTTCTCGCCGCGGAAGATTTATTGGTTTCTAAAAACGTTCGTTAGGGACATTCCCCCTCGTGGCGAATACTAGTATAACGTGAAGAGTCTCTCCCTCCATTGAGAATTTAGATAGAAAATTTCCTGAATCGGAAGTATGAGTGTGATGCGAGAGAAATTTTCGTCTCGATGTGAGCATAACAAGTATATTGTAGTTCGTCGATAAAACTGTGCGAAAACGAGATAGTATACACGTGTAACATACGTTTTTTAACACCCCGTCAAAAATCCCTTTAACGGAATGTTAACTCTGGTCCCAGTGCTTGGCTTGACTTCTACGTAACAGCAATATTCTACAGCGGAAGCAATTAATACCTGAGAATAAAACACGCAAAACGGATCAACAACAATGTTGAGTGAATCTACAGGTTTTAGGTAAACAATACAGTATGTTTAAGAAATACATTTCGAAAACGGTTATTAGTGGAAGACCACCAAGGTTCAATGTTAAAAGTTAGACAACTCCGTGTCCCATTTCAAAAGTTTGTTGACACTACCATGTCAAGTTTCAATCATTTGTAGACGATACCATGTCAAGTTTCAAATATTCGTAGACAATACCATGTCAACTTTTATCTCATTTGTTCGTAAACCACAGTTTTAAATAATGTTGTATAGTATCTGAAAAACAGTTATCAGAAATATAGTTTAGTTTCCTTGACCACGAGATTTTACAAGTACAACTCCAAGTTGCGAAACGTTTGCATAATCTATGAGCACCTGAATACTAGCAATGACCCGAGTATAGAATCCACTATACCCGCCTTTACCTCATAAAATGTTATACACTTGTTCGAGTGTCTTAATGTTCAAAGTAAATGCACCACAGTTTTTATAGCGGGTGAGGTTGTCAACCTAACGGATCCGTCCATCTAAATTGTGCCTACACCGATGGTATTTAAAGTATTCAAGCTAGAGGCTTTTTTGAACAAACTCAATATGCATATATAGTACTCGTGTCAATACAAAATTATTTGATAATGTAAGTATAACAGCGTGTATTCTCATCCCTGAAAAACATGTAAAAAGCGGGACTATAGACTCACCTTTGAATAAAGCTCAGATTGAAAAGTGGACAATTTACTTGTACGGTTTATAGCCGAGTAATGCAACCTAAGTATATGTATTTAGGTTGGTCAATAAATATGTCTTAAACAAGTGTGGTTTCATAGTATAAGTTGTCTTATTGCTCGAATCGACGCGTTTCAAAGTAGAAGTCAACATACAGTCAACTAATTCATGCAAGTCAAACAAAGTCAACCGAAGTCAAACCGAAAGTCAAACTTGGTCAAAGTAGTCAACTAAAGTCAAAATCAGTAGGTTCATGTCAAATGTTGGTCAACATATCAAACCTAAGTTAAACAACACGTTTTAGATCATAATTGGTCAATTTCACAATTTCAGTTTATCGTTGTGCACAAAGTTCATGTACATGTAGCAAACTTAGCATATTATCTCATAGTAAAAAATTCAAGTAAACATGGAAAACTCCAGATCATAATTATACTCAAAATCGATTCCAAAAAGTCCAGCCAGGGTCTCATACGATAATTAAAAGTTAGGAATCAGAAGGGGTACATTTGGGGTTCACCAAGTCAGTTTCTGACAGCGCACTGATTTGGTTTTAGCTATAACTGGAGTTAGGAACATGCAATCGATACAAGACCAGTGGCCATAGTTCAAAAACAAGTTAAACTAACACATATAAAAAATCGAGAAATTTTGGTTTAGCCAATTTGTACAGTTTATTCATGCAAATTGAACATTCAGTTTTTCAGCTCAAATCAGAATTTACATAAAGTATGGCCCTATTGTGCCCAATGCATAAGGTTTCAGAGATTTCCATAAACTAACAATAAGTCACATATCATGTTAAAATTCATATTCCATAAGCTTACATGCTCATTCAATAAACACAATCCACAGAGTATAAAATAGAGAGCAATTTACAGATTCGATTCTAGTTTCGCTAGTCACATTCGCACGCGACTAGCCGAAGATCTAGATACAATTAGCCTATGATATCTACATGAAAGATGAAGTAATTTTTGTGTAGATTTCAAATATGCAAAGCTTTAATCACAGAAGCTAACACATTTTATCATACAAGGTCGTTTTAATGCAAGTGCTGTATAAAACTACTTTTACACTAATTCAAGCATATCTCGGGTTTTACATAAGCAAACGACATGATATCCTAGTGTAAACTGAGTGTTTTTAAATTACCTATCCAATGGTATAAATTTCACAATCCAATTCGTGGTCTATCAAACCCAGATTTCTGATCAATCACAAAAACACAACGTTAATTTCAATTGGCCATAACTTGATCATCCGGAAATGAAATCAAGCGAATCCAAAGCCTAAAATCAATAGTTTTTCGCAAGGAATCTAATTATAATATAATATCATACAATTGAAAAATTAAAATTACTTTACACATCAAATACAAATTCGGTTTTCGCATAAAACAATCAAGACGAGCAATTTATCGCATCTAGTATTCATCAAACATCAAGACTTGAGCAATAGACAACCTAATCCATGAAACCTTAATAAAAATCTAATTTTAGAGATTAGAGTTTATGTGTTTATACCTTTGATCACAAAATCGTTTATACAAACGCGTAGAGAACGATGCAAGCAACAATATTGATCAAAGAAGTAAAAACAAGAGATCAAAACTTGATGGAGAATTGTAGGGATGAAGGTATGGGATTATTTGGTGTGTATGGGGCTGCAATCATGGAGCAAGAATGATAGAAAAAAGAATGGGACATGTTCTCTTGTTACTTAGAAATTAAGAGAATATAGTTAGTGTCCTAAACAACCAAAAGTCAACAAACATGGGCCTAAACTAATAGTCAACATGCATTGGCTACTCATGGGACCAAGGATGATGATGTATGAGGTCATGGCCATGTGGCCTCGGGCTCGGGTCTCGGGCTCGTTTTGTGTAAAAGCTCGTTCGCGCATGGTTCGTTTCGAGTGCCATTAACCGTACCGAATCTCCGGAACGTTAACTAGTCGTTGAAACAAAATCACCGTGTTTAATTCATTAAGTAAATAATAAATTAAATTTCTTTCATAAGTTCAATAATTATTAAGAATAATTATTCTATCGTTTTTCTGAGTTCCGTTAACTTAAAAGTTTTCTAGGCGATTAACTTTAATCGTATCGTTTCTAGTTTAATTCGTTAATCGAATTAAGTTCACTAATTAATATAACATATTAATTCAAGTAATCCACTAAGGATCAAGTACGCATTTAATTACTTTAAATACGAAAAAGTTTCACATAGCCACTGTTAACTATTCTGGAAAAAAAAAATTGGCGTATGAAAATTGTATGATTTAACTAACGATCGTCAAGTATTTAACGGAAGTTTTAACGGAAAAAATCGGGTTGTTACATTACCCACCTGTTATTGAAAATTTCGTCCCGAAATTTGGATGATGGTAGTTATTGATGAAAAATAAAATATTTTCGTATCATTAGAAATCCACGTTTCAACGTGAGCTTGAATTCTATAACTAAGTTTGCAAATAAAGTTTATAATTGGCTTGAATAGTTTGTCTTTCCAGACGTAAGCCTTCATACATTCTTTTAATAAAAGAATTTGGTCATATACGAGTGTTTCGTCAAATAATATGATAAGATTAAATAATCTTTCGAGATCTCTATACGGATGGACTTCTAAGGTACGTTCGGTTTCGTAATGAATACGAGTTAAGTGTATAGAATTTCTTATCATCAAGAATATGAATGAAATGATTCGGTTACGTGTAAAAATACGACTGAATATGTCACTAACGGATGTATTGAAGTAATAGTTGTCCGCCTTGACTTTTCGATGTGATCACTATTGAATCTCCTAAATTTAAGGGATTTGAATATAATCGTTTAAAATCGGTGAGATTTGGATCCGGTAATTATGGAAATTAGAATCCTTTTCTTTTTGATTTAATACGATTATCTTAATCGGCTGACGCGTTGCTATGGTAAAAAGTTTTGATATAAATTAATCATCTATGCGTCCTTATTTTCTCAACCTCAATCTTCTTACTTTCAAAATTCTATTTTCGAAAATTTTGTGAAGATGCTTCATCCGCTCTTGATTTTTGTTACTATTTTGACTGTGTATACAGTCATTCTTCTTTTTAGTCTACCACCAGAAGAATCTCTTTTCTTCTATAATGCTCTAGGGGTGACAGTATTTTTAATTCTACCACTCCTCTGTTTTTCAATACTTTTTGATATAAATGGTTTATGATCTTCCATGTTTGTTGTCTTTTATATTTTGACCTATTTTTCGAAGACTCATGCTTTTTATCCAAGAAGATCTTCAACTTGTTCTTCTATACATGGTCAAATAATACGGATCAATGGCTGGTGATAATGCAGAAACATTCGCTGTTCATCGTCATAGTATCTGTTTTCACCTTGTTTTCTCTTCTCGACTTTAAATCAAGCAAGTAATGGTCCAGAATTCGTAGGTATGGAGTTTTGAATGATCATAATATACAAAGTAGAAAGGAAAGGTAATAGCACAATTTGATTTGTCAAATTACCAGAATATCCGAAAAAGACCGAATCATCAAGAAATATATTTCCTTGATATGTTTAGAAGTTAAATAGAATGAAAGAGTTATGTAACATGGTTCATGATGATTGTAAGGTCTGTGAATCATCATCTTCCATTAGAAATTCAGCATGACTTCGGAGCAAGATATTCTCTAAAGATGTCATCGGATCCAGAATTACCTGGATTCTTTAAATATAGGGTTTGGTCCTTATATTTGTCCTTAGTCTCCTTCATGGTTAGCTCAATCCGTTTTTCAGTTCCAAATCTGAGCCTTTTTCAATACGTTATTCTTTATTATCAAACTTTTGGCCATTAAGACCATCTATAGCTTTTGCTGATTCGTCAGCATTCTCAAGGTTAACGAATCTGAATAGTTGGTTATCAATCCGAGATGGTTTCAAGAGATTTTATATTTAGATGATTAAACGTTGATTGTAATCGTTAACGGATCTAATGGTTGACGAATAGGCGTTGTTGATTTCAAAAGTAATGAATGATAATTTCGATGGTTTGATGTGATAATTCATCATAGAATACAAATGAATATAATTCATGAATGTAGTGATCTTTAGGAAGATAACACGTGCTAAAGCTTTACTTAGATTCTGATACGTCAAAATCAGAATATATAGTAGTTGTTCTTTAGTGAACGGATACACATATCTTGTGAGTGTAATTAGTATAGTTACTGATTATTGAATCAGAATTTGAAGAATGTATAATGTAACATATTAATGTGAGATATAAATATTTCTCGGGTTTTACCTACCCGTTAAATATTTTTACAATTTACAGTTTGTACAGAAGAGTTTTTAATTACAATCTTTATGAAGATATATATTCGTATATATTCTTCAGATGTAATCATGGATTTAATGAGTTAATATAATATTAAACTCTTTTGATTTATGGTTGAAGATAATCTCCAAAACCTTAGAGATTTCATAATTGTCGCGAAATATTTCGCTAATGAAGTTATGAATCAATACTTCATCGTTCATTATTTATTGATATACCTCGGTATATGATATTGATGCTCGTGAAGTTCTTGTGAAATTTACAAGGCACGAATAATGTTTTCTAGAAAGTTTCGAGTACATCGAAAATAGAAGTGAAAAATCAAACATGTATTTGAATAATACACTTAGTTTATTATGAAATGGAGTTTATTGTGCTGAAGCAGTGATTAATGATTGTTAAGTCATTAACGAAGGATGTACATCATAGCATATTAGTGATATGATTTTACCAAGTAGTACATACTAGTTAAGATTCACACGTAATATTTTAGTACGAAAAGATTTATTATTGTTCCAAACCATATATATATAAAGTATACATATATAATTTTTTTTTTCAGGAAGAATGAGTCAATACATCTTAACTCACAATTACTAATATTCCTTGGTATCTATGGGGTGTATGATGTTGATATCCGAAGTACCGAGTGTGATGTTGAGGTGTGGGATGCGGATGTTGTTGTTGGTGAAGCTGATGCTATTGGTGGTGATGTTGATGGTACTGGTGGTGCTGGATATGCTGCTGGTGCTACTGATGCTCTTAGATTTCGCACCATATTCTCCAGAGCCACTACTCGAGCGCGAAGCTCGTTGACTTCTTCTACTATTCCGGGATGATTGGCGGTTCGGACAAGTGGATGAATAAGATCTAGAATTCTGGATATTAGATATTCGTGGCGGGATATCCTGGAAATGAGGGTGAAAATGGTGTTCCGGATTGGTTCACCGGTAAGTGCTTCAGGTTCTTCACCAAGAGGTGAATTCGGTTGGTGGAAGGGATCGCCTTCTTCTCGCCTCCATTGATTAAGTCGACTACGAACCCACCCCCAATTCATCCAGAAAAGATGATGGCTAATAGGTTCGTTCGTTCCGGTTACGCTGTCCATGGAGCTCGAGGAATCAGATGAGAAATCCATATTATGTGTTTGGAATAGGGTTTGATATGAATTGAGTGTTGGATGCTATGTTTGTCTCCTTGAATACGTGTATATAGCAAAAAGATTTCCGTAATTTACGGAGGAAATTTAGGAAATATATCAGACAAAATCTAATATAATAAGTATGATAGCGACAGGATTAGCCTATATGTAATTGGTACAATAATTGCAGTAAGATGTCGGTGGATCAAAAATGATAAGCAGTGAGAAGTAGTGATCGGTCTCGACTAGTGGTGAGAGGCGGCGTTGAGTAGTAGTAACCAACGATAAATAGCAAGGGGTAGTGGTATAAGATGATGAGTATGTCCAGGCAGTGTCTTCGTAGTGCCAAGTAGAAATCAGGGGTGACGGAAAGTGTCGGGTAGTGACGAATTGTGACGTGATTACACGCTCCTTATAGGTTATAATAATAATTAAATCGCACGGTGTAAATTTCTACTCATATTTGAAATTAAACGGTTTATGTTCTAAACGGTATTTATCCAAGTAACCTACTTGACTCACTCCCAATTCCTTATTTTGCGATGTCGGAACTTTTATATGAGTTAGCGTAATGTAATCCCGGTCATTACATTACGCTATCTCACATTTCCATTCGACATAACTCCATAAGTTCAAGATGGCGTAATCAACTTAATTTAGTTAAATCTCGCGTCGCGTGTACGTATGTGATTCGTAGTATAACGTTTAGTTCAAGTCCATATCATATGGGTATAGGGTGTATATGTACTTGATGTAATGTGTAGCCCTACATGTCGTATTGTGAAGCAAATAGTGCATGTATGGTGTATAAAAGTCATCCAAGACATACGACTATAGACTAGACTTCACTAATGCGCCCTACGGTTAGACACACTAATGTATCCTAGTTCTCTATAGCCAAAGCTCTGATACCATCTTTAACACCCCGTCAAAAATCCCTTTAACGGAATGTTAACTCTGGTCCCAGTGCTTGGCTTGACTTCTACGTAACAGCAATATTCTACAGCGGAAGCAATTAATACCTGAGAATAAAACACGCAAAACGGATCAACAACAATGTTGAGTGAATCTACAGGTTTTAGGTAAACAATACAGTATGTTTAAGAAATACATTTCGAAAACGGTTATTAGTGGAAGACCACCAAGGTTCAATGTTAAAAGTTAGACAACTCCGTGTCCCATTTCAAAAGTTTGTTGACACTACCATGTCAAGTTTCAATCATTTGTAGACGATACCATGTCAAGTTTCAAATATTCGTAGACAATACCATGTCAACTTTTATCTCATTTGTTCGTAAACCACAGTTTTAAATAATGTTGTATAGTATCTGAAAAACAGTTATCAGAAATATAGTTTAGTTTCCTTGACCACGAGATTTTACAAGTACAACTCCAAGTTGCGAAACGTTTGCATAATCTATGAGCACCTGAATACTAGCAATGACCCGAGTATAGAATCCACTATACCCGCCTTTACCTCATAAAATGTTATACACTTGTTCGAGTGTCTTAATGTTCAAAGTAAATGCACCACAGTTTTTATAGCGGGTGAGGTTGTCAACCTAACGGATCCGTCCATCTAAATTGTGCCTACACCGATGGTATTTAAAGTATTCAAGCTAGAGGCTTTTTTGAACAAACTCAATATGCATATATAGTACTCGTGTCAATACAAAATTATTTGATAATGTAAGTATAACAGCGTGTATTCTCATCCCTGAAAAACATGTAAAAAGCGGGACTATAGACTCACCTTTGAATAAAGCTCAGATTGAAAAGTGGACAATTTACTTGTACGGTTTATAGCCGAGTAATGCAACCTAAGTATATGTATTTAGGTTGGTCAATAAATATGTCTTAAACAAGTGTGGTTTCATAGTATAAGTTGTCTTATTGCTCGAATCGACGCGTTTCAAAGTAGAAGTCAACATACAGTCAACTAATTCATGCAAGTCAAACAAAGTCAACCGAAGTCAAACCGAAAGTCAAACTTGGTCAAAGTAGTCAACTAAAGTCAAAATCAGTAGGTTCATGTCAAATGTTGGTCAACATATCAAACCTAAGTTAAACAACACGTTTTAGATCATAATTGGTCAATTTCACAATTTCAGTTTATCGTTGTGCACAAAGTTCATGTACATGTAGCAAACTTAGCATATTATCTCATAGTAAAAAATTCAAGTAAACATGGAAAACTCCAGATCATAATTATACTCAAAATCGATTCCAAAAAGTCCAGCCAGGGTCTCATACGATAATTAAAAGTTAGGAATCAGAAGGGGTACATTTGGGGTTCACCAAGTCAGTTTCTGACAGCGCACTGATTTGGTTTTAGCTATAACTGGAGTTAGGAACATGCAATCGATACAAGACCAGTGGCCATAGTTCAAAAACAAGTTAAACTAACACATATAAAAAATCGAGAAATTTTGGTTTAGCCAATTTGTACAGTTTATTCATGCAAATTGAACATTCAGTTTTTCAGCTCAAATCAGAATTTACATAAAGTATGGCCCTATTGTGCCCAATGCATAAGGTTTCAGAGATTTCCATAAACTAACAATAAGTCACATATCATGTTAAAATTCATATTCCATAAGCTTACATGCTCATTCAATAAACACAATCCACAGAGTATAAAATAGAGAGCAATTTACAGATTCGATTCTAGTTTCGCTAGTCACATTCGCACGCGACTAGCCGAAGATCTAGATACAATTAGCCTATGATATCTACATGAAAGATGAAGTAATTTTTGTGTAGATTTCAAATATGCAAAGCTTTAATCACAGAAGCTAACACATTTTATCATACAAGGTCGTTTTAATGCAAGTGCTGTATAAAACTACTTTTACACTAATTCAAGCATATCTCGGGTTTTACATAAGCAAACGACATGATATCCTAGTGTAAACTGAGTGTTTTTAAATTACCTATCCAATGGTATAAATTTCACAATCCAATTCGTGGTCTATCAAACCCAGATTTCTGATCAATCACAAAAACACAACGTTAATTTCAATTGGCCATAACTTGATCATCCGGAAATGAAATCAAGCGAATCCAAAGCCTAAAATCAATAGTTTTTCGCAAGGAATCTAATTATAATATAATATCATACAATTGAAAAATTAAAATTACTTTACACATCAAATACAAATTCGGTTTTCGCATAAAACAATCAAGACGAGCAATTTATCGCATCTAGTATTCATCAAACATCAAGACTTGAGCAATAGACAACCTAATCCATGAAACCTTAATAAAAATCTAATTTTAGAGATTAGAGTTTATGTGTTTATACCTTTGATCACAAAATCGTTTATACAAACGCGTAGAGAACGATGCAAGCAACAATATTGATCAAAGAAGTAAAAACAAGAGATCAAAACTTGATGGAGAATTGTAGGGATGAAGGTATGGGATTATTTGGTGTGTATGGGGCTGCAATCATGGAGCAAGAATGATAGAAAAAAGAATGGGACATGTTCTCTTGTTACTTAGAAATTAAGAGAATATAGTTAGTGTCCTAAACAACCAAAAGTCAACAAACATGGGCCTAAACTAATAGTCAACATGCATTGGCTACTCATGGGACCAAGGATGATGATGTATGAGGTCATGGCCATGTGGCCTCGGGCTCGGGTCTCGGGCTCGTTTTGTGTAAAAGCTCGTTCGCGCATGGTTCGTTTCGAGTGCCATTAACCGTACCGAATCTCCGGAACGTTAACTAGTCGTTGAAACAAAATCACCGTGTTTAATTCATTAAGTAAATAATAAATTAAATTTCTTTCATAAGTTCAATAATTATTAAGAATAATTATTCTATCGTTTTTCTGAGTTCCGTTAACTTAAAAGTTTTCTAGGCGATTAACTTTAATCGTATCGTTTCTAGTTTAATTCGTTAATCGAATTAAGTTCACTAATTAATATAACATATTAATTCAAGTAATCCACTAAGGATCAAGTACGCATTTAATTACTTTAAATACGAAAAAGTTTCACATAGCCACTGTTAACTATTCTGGAAAAAAAAAATTGGCGTATGAAAATTGTATGATTTAACTAACGATCGTCAAGTATTTAACGGAAGTTTTAACGGAAAAAATCGGGTTGTTACACGTTTGAAGTTGAAAGAATTTTTCATTCATTCGGAAGCATAAATATGGTTCGACAATAATCGACGATGTGTCCCGGGTACGGTTGTTATCAATATTCTCGGAGTTTTTGGATATCCAACAAGAAAAATGAAGTCATGTACATGGCACATGGTGGTGATTAGGTTGATCGAGTCCAACCACCATCACGTGTCATTAGAACTTTGGTATGACTTACCATAATATAACCACGTTGATCGAGTGTCGTTATATTACGCTAACTCATACCTCCATCCCCACATCACTCCATAGATTCAGGTTCGTGTAATCGTGAACTTTTAAAATGACCAAAGCTTAGCGACATCACCAACGTGACTCGTATTTAATCGAAATAATTAGTGCAACTCTGAAGGTGTGTTTCCCGAGGGAAGTGTATAAATGATGGTTCACGTCAATGTGGTTTAAGTCAAACGATAATGTATTTCGGTGCGAGAAGTGTAACGAATCATGATAACGAATAGTACACAATCGTAGTGTTAAGTATTGATGACGATACTCACCTAGAGTAGTGATGGTAGTAACACGATATGGTAGATAGTAAGGAACACCGGTGTGACACCGATAGTAAGTTGATACGGTGGCGAATAACAATCTGGGAGACAGAGTTCCCGAACAAGTGTGACTAATGAAGTCGTCGTCATCCTTACGCGTATGAATCTTGAATTTACGTGTGTTACCGAAAGTGGCAGAATACGGATTCGTATGACGAAAGTTTGGTACCAGTAAGAAGTTTGCCTAAGAATGATTCAGGTATAATGCACAAGTGTCAAGTAAGTGCTATCTATAGCAAATGCAAGTCAGAATGCAATGATTAACTATCCGGTTGTAGTCTAGATTAACTAATGCGTCCTAACGACTCTGTCAGACACACTAATGCATATCCTAGTTCCCTACAACCAACACTCTGATACCATCTGTAGCGACTCGACCAAATCATCATTGACGGCGCTAACTACTTAGGTCCCGTTACGTGGTTGTAGTCCCTATATGAGACTCATTTGACCAAAATTATGTCGCGTTCATTTGAAACGTATCATGCTTGCAAGGTTTAGTTTACAAAACCGTTCGACGACAAGTTTAAGTTTACAAGAGTATAAAGTATAAATGAAATAACTTGCGACATAATTAGTTGAAAATCACGGTTTCTATAAATAGCGTAAGTATGTAGACAAAAGTTTGAATCCAAAGGTGCTATCACTAGCGTATGTATGTATGTATGTATGTATGCTTGATTCCAAGCAAGTATGAGTGTACGCAGAAGCATGTATCAAATAGCCAAGTATGAACCTGAGAAACATATAGAAAACTGTCAACGAAAAACGTTGGTGAAATCATAGGTGTTTGTAAACGTTGTTTTTGAACAACAAGATTTAATATAAGATGATTATCAAAATCATTTGCATTCCAAAGTTATTGTTTGTATCGCGGGCACCCAATTATCAAACTTAACTGTTTTACACCCTTTGCGTAGTGTTAGAACATACACTAGACCCGAAAATATATTTCATCCGCTAACGGTAGCGAACCGTCCGAATGAGGCTCGTCAAGCCCATGTGATCACATAATATAAGTTCACGTTTACACCCTGCAAGTGTAACTAATGATAATTGAATTGAGGCTTTTTGTTCAAACCCGTACGTGGAATGTTCG
The DNA here is from genome assembly GCF_046630445.1 of Rutidosis leptorrhynchoides. Taxonomy (NCBI): domain Eukaryota; kingdom Viridiplantae; phylum Streptophyta; class Magnoliopsida; order Asterales; family Asteraceae; genus Rutidosis; species Rutidosis leptorrhynchoides. The sequence goes on from NC_092333.1 coordinate 294,970,592, forward strand.
TTTTCGTACTTGTGTTCAAAGTGTAAAAGTATGTAGTATAAAACCGTATATGTTTCTCATCCCATGATTTAAAAGTATAAAAGTTGTTGAAAGATGGGACTATGATCTCACCTCGAGTGCACGAGTATAAAAGTACTTCACAAAGTAAACGTGTGTGATAATGCTAAAAACGAACATATATTTCATAGCATTATTCCTCAAGAAAGACAAGCTTTTAGTTTCAATTGTCCTATTTACAAGTGATATTCGTTTAAATAATAAAAGGTGAAGACAAAAGGCAGATTCGACGAATTGAAGACGCAAATGACCAAAAAGCTCAAAAGTACAAAAGACAATCAAAGAGGTTCCAATTATTGATAAGGAACATCTCGAAATTACAAGAGTACAAGATTCAAAACGCAAAGTACAAGATATTAAATTGTACGCAAGGACGTTCGAAAATCCGGGACCGGGACCAGAGTCAACTCTCAACGCTCGACGCAACGGACTAAAAATTACAAGTCAACTATGCACATGAATATAATATAATATATAATTAATTCTTAAAATTAATATATATATTATAATATATTTAAAAATCGTCGGCAAACAAAGAGCCAAAGGTGGGTGAGCTGTAAAAACAAACTCCGCGACTCGCGGAGTTTGAAGGCAAAAAATGCCGCGAGTCGCGGAGCTCCCCAAGACCAAAATTCCTATAAAAGCTAGCGCAGTTCGACGTAAAAAAATATCATATATCTCTCTCTCAATATATACGTAATATATATATATATATATATATATATATATATATATATATATATATATATATATATATATATATATATATATATATATATATATATTAATTTTAATTTTAATTTTAATTCCTAATAATAAGGGTATGTTAGCGAATGTTGTAAGGGTGTCAGTCGAAATTCTGTTCGTGTAACGCTACGCTATTTTTAATCATTGGACAAAAGAACGACACTTGTGGAAATTAGACTATGGGTTATTAATGGGCTTTATATTTGTTTAACTAAATGATAGTTTGTTAATTTTAATATAAAGATTTACTATTGGACGTCCCTATAAATAACTATATACACTCAATCGGACACGATGGGCGGGATATTTATATGTACGAATAATCGTTCATTTAACCGGACACGGGAATGGATTAATAGCCACTAGAATTATTAAAACAGGGGTGAAATTATTTACAAGGACACTTGGCATAATTGTTAACAAAGTATTAAAACCTTGGGTTACACGCAGTCGATAACCTGGTGTAATTATTAAACAAAGTATTAAAATCTTGTTACAGTTTAAGTCCCCAATTAGTTGGAATATTTAACTTTGGGTATAAGGATAATTTGACGAGGATACTCGCACTTTATATTTATGACTGATGGACTGTTTTGGACAAAAACCAGACGGACATTTTAAATAATCCAGGACAAAGGACAATTAACCCATGGGCATAAAACTAAAATCAACACGTCAAACATCATGATTACGGAAGTTTAAATAAGCATAATTATTTTATTTCATATTTAATTTCCTTTATTTTATATTTAATTGCACTTCTAATTATCGCACTTTTATTTATTGTTATTGTATTTAATTGCATTTTTAATTATCGTACTTTTTAATTATCGTAATTTTATTTTATCGCACTTTTATTTATCGCAATTTCATTATTGTTATTTACTTTACGCTTTAAATTAAGTTATATTTATTTTTATTATTTTACATCAGGTTTTAACTGCGACTAAAGTTTTTAAAATCGACAAACCAGTCATTAAACGGTAAAAACCCCCCTTTATAATAATAATATTACTTATATATATATTTGTATTTTTATAAAATAAAACTAATATAGCGTTAAGCTTTGTTTAAAGATTTTTTTTCCCTGTGGAACGAACCGGACTTACTAAAAACTACACTACTGTGCGATTAGGTACACTGCCTATAAGTGTTGTAGCAAGGTTTAAGTATATCCAATCAATAAATAAATAAATATCTTGTGTAAAATTGTATCGTATTTAATAGTATTTCCTAGTAAAATTTAAGCTATTTTATATACACCTCGCATAACATCAAGAATTTTTGGCGCCGCTGCCGGGGAACATCTAGCATAAAAGCCGGAAGCGCAACGCTAATATAAAAAAAAAATTAATTTTTAGTTTACTAATATAAAAAAATACGCTTTTGTAAAAATACGTTTTAAATATTCAAAAATATAAAAAGAAAAAGAAAAATATAAATATTTTTAAGAGTTTTTTAAATATTTAAGTTTTATAAAGTTTCTTTATTTTTATTTTATAAAAAATATAAGTTTTATTTAAATATTTTGTGTTTATTTAAAATTTAAAATTTTTTTAAAAAACCGAAAAAAATATAAATATATATAAATCTATTTTTTTAGATTGTTATAAAGTATTTTATTTCTATCTTAGTTTTTAAAGATAAGTTTTATTTAAATTATATAAATATTTTAATTAAATTAAAAACAGAAAAATAAAATATATATATATATATATAAAAATATAAATAAAAAACAGAAACCGAACGATTTTAGCCTGGTACACGTTTGAAAATACAAACCCCGTGACTTGCAGGGGTTTTTAACTGAAAACACCGCGACTCGCGGAGCCTTCTGACACGGGTTACACAGAACCCTAATCCTGCATTTATTACGGGTTTTTATTATTATTATTTAAATTAAACCCTAATTAGGGTATTTTTATTATATAATTTAGTTTTTATTTTTATTTTGTATTTTTAGTTAAATTAGTGTAATTAGTTTATAAAATTAATAGTTTTATAAAATAAATAATATAAAAATAATATTTTTATAAAAATTGTACTTTTTACAACTTTTAGTATATTTTTATATTTTGTCTCTTTTTATTTGTTTTAGCATAATATTTGTATTTTTCGCTCATTTTTAGTTTTAAAACATAGTTTTTGCCATAGTTATTTTTATTTCAAGATTTTTAGGCTTTGTCGTAAAACCCCTTAAGTGCTTTTTCTTTAGACTAAGATTTAGGTGCTTTAGAATTTTGCGACGCCTTTTTAAGTTTTAGTTCCTTTTTAAGATATTGCCATTTGGGATATAGTTTTACTTGTAACCTTTAATATTTTTATAAGCAACTTTTAATTTTTAGTTTTTAGTGTCTTTTTAAGTTTCAACGCGCTACTTTCTTATTTTTATTTTTCGACGCCTTTTACCTATGTATCAATTATCACTCCAATTAGTAATCTCAATTTGCGATTATAATTTTAAGTTAGTGATAGTAATAAGGTTGGGTTAGTCGAGTGTTTTTAAGTTCTATAAGTCATTTTTTTTATTATTTCTTATTTTTCGACGCCTTTTATTTTTCAACCCTTTTCTTTTTCGACGCGCTCTTTTTCTTTCTTATTTCTCGCTATTCTAGTTTTTAGGACTTAGAATTTTCTCTACTTCTTATCTAAATTTCTTAAAATTACGAAAATTTATTTTAAGTGGTTAAATTGATAGACATCAAAATTTTCTGGTTCGTAGTAATAGTTGGATTTGTACGTAGACCGGGTTATTGGAGCCAAACAGTCCTCAATTATATTGAGACCAAACGAATCCTGCCCCTCTGCTGCATCTTTTGGCTATTCGAAACGTGGGCAAAATCAGAAAAGTCTATTAATTGGATAACTTATATAATTTTTCTTTCCTTTTAAAAACTAATAGGATATTCAGTGAATGCACCGAGCAAGACGTTCACCACCTTTTGTACGTTCACCACCTGTAACTAGATCAAGACATCTAGCAAATATTACCGCCGTTGATTTTTCTTTAGAATCGTCATCCAGTCAATCAAGTACTCCAATTCAAATTTCCGATAATCCATTTTTTGAACCCGACCTCACAATTGAGAATCCGGAGAATATTCAGGGACGATTCATAGATCCTGAACCATTAATTTTTCCTCCAGAACCACCAATCATTCAAACAGAGATTGTTGAGGAACGAACCATTAAATCAGAATCCTCTAGTGATTCCGATTCATCAAATTCAATTATGGAGAATCTGGAACCTTTAAGTATGGAAGACCGAATGAGAGCTAAACGCACTGGCCAAGGTCACGCAATTACTCATCCAGACATTAATGCGCCAGATTATGAAATCAAAGGACAAATTCTACATATGGTGACTAATCAATGCCAATTTAGTGGTGCACCGAAGGAAGATCCAAACGAACATCTTCGTACCTTTAATAGGATCTGCACACTATTTAAAATAAGAGAAGTTGAGGATGAACAGATATATCTCATGTTATTTCCCTGGACTTTAAAGGGAGAAGCCAAAGATTGGTTGGAATCGTTACCTGAAGGGGCGATTGATACATGGGACGTTTTAGTTGAAAAATTTCTTAAACAATTCTTTCCGGTATCTAAAGTCGTAAGACTTCAAGGAGAAATTGTTACATTCACACAGAAACCGAATGAAACTCTATATGAGGCATGGACAAGATTTGGAAAGTTATTAAGAGGATGTCCGCAACATGGTTTAGACACCTGTCAAATAGTATAAATATTCTACCAAGGATGCGACATCACTTCAAGGAAAGACATCGATATAGCAGCTGGTGGTTCTATTATGAAGAAAACCGAAACTGATGCTTACAAAATTATTGATAACTCTGCTTCCCACTCACATGAGTGGCACCAAGAAAAAGATATCGTTAGATCATCTAAAGCAGCTAGAGCCGATTCTAGCCATGACTTAGATTCCATTTCTGCAAAGATAGATGCTGTCGAGAGACGAATGGAAAAGATGACTAAAGATATCCACTCAATACGAATTAGTTGTGAGCAGTGTGGAGGACCACATTTGACAAAAGATTGTCTCAGTATTGAACTAACAATGGAACAAAGAGAGAATGTTTCATATCTAAACCAAAGGCCTGGAAATAATTATCAGAATAATTATCAATCGCCAAGACCGATCTACAATCAAAACCAGAATTATAATCGAAATATTCCATACAACAACCAACAAGGTCCTAGCAATCAACAAGTATCCAATAATACTTACAACCAGCAAAGACCTAATTTTCAAAACAAACCACCACAACCCGATGATAAAAAGCCGAATTTAGAAGATATGATGACAAAGCTAGTTGAAACTCAAACGCAGTTTTTCACATCTCAGAAACAAACTAATGAACAAAATGCTCAAGCATTTAGAAATCAACAAGCTTCTATTCAAAATTTGGAACAAGAAGTAAGTAACCTAGCAAGGTTAATAGGTGAAAGAAAATCGGGAAGTTTACCTAGTGATACAAATGCTAACCCCCGGAATGAAACAGCTAAAGCCATTACCACAAGAAGTGGTACAACACTTAAACCACCTGAAATACCTGTAACTTCTGATGAAGCTATTCCTACTCCACAAGAACCACAACCTGATCAAGATAAGGAAAAAGAACCGGTAGTTGAAAAGGTTAATGAAGATAACATAGTTAAGGCTAAACCTTATGTTAAACCATACCAATCACCACTTCCTTACCCAAGTAAAATGAAAAAAGAAAAACTTGAAGCCGAGCAATCCAAATTCTTGGATATGTTTAAATAGATAAATGTAAATCTTCCTTTCATTGATGTGATTTCAGGAATGCCTAGATATGCTAAATTCTTGAAAGATCTAATCACGAATAGAAAGAAAATGGAAGAACTCTCGGCTGTTACTATGAATGCTAATTGTTCTGCAGTACTGTTGAATAAGATACCAGAAAAATTATCTGATCCAGGAAGTTTCACAATTCCATGTTTTATGGGTAGTCTTAGTTCAATAGAAGCATTAGCAGACTTAGGTGCTAGTATAAATTTAATGTCGTATTCACTATACACTAAACTAGACCTTGGAGAATTGAAACCAACAAGAATAAGTATACAACTAGCCGATCGATCAATAAAATATCCTAGAGGGATAATGGAGAACATGCTAGTTAAAGTTGGTACTTTAGTATTTCCAGTAGATTTTGTTGTTCTGGACATGGAAGAAGATTCTCAAGTTCCTCTCATATTAGGAAGACCATTCTTAAACACGGCTAAAGCAATGATAGACGTGTTTGGTAAAAAATTGACCCAAAGTATAGAGGACGAGAGTGTTACCTTTTCAGTTGATAGAGCAATGCAACAACCGCAATCTGCAGATGATACATGTTATTATATTCAAACTATAGATTCACATGCAGAATTGTTAGAAGAATTTCCAGAATTACAAGGAACAGGAGAATGTTCTTTAGGAGAAGGAACTGAACCAATTGATGAAGCTGAAATGTTAGCTACACTAATAGCTAATGGATATGAACCAACAACAGAAGAAATTCAAATGCTAAAAGAAGAAGACAGATATCGATATAAATCATCGATAGAAGAACCACCGACATTAGAGTTAAAGCCACTTCCAAACCATTTGGAATACGCTTATTTACATGGTGAATCTGAATTACCTGTAATAATATCGTCTTCTCTTACTGAAAATGAAAAATTACAACTCATTTCTATGTTGAAAGCTCATAAACCAGCTATTGCATGGAAGATTCATGATATTAAAGGAATAAGTCCTTCGTATTGCACACATAAAATCCTTATGGAAGAAGGTCATAAAACGTATGTGCAACGCCAACGAAGACTAAATCTTAATATGCAAGATGTTGTTAAAAAAGAAATAATTAAACTGCTAGATGCAGGTTTAATTTATCCAATTTCTGATAGTCCATGGGTAAGCCCAGTTCAATGTGTGCCTAAGAAGGGTGGCATAACTGTCATTACAAATGAGAAAAATGAGCTTATTCCTACTAGGACTGTAACAGGATGGCGTGTATGTATTGATTATAGAAAATTAAATGACGCCACCAGAAAAGATCACTTTCCCTTACCTTTTATTGATCAAATGTTGGAAAGATTAGCCGGAAATAGTTACTATTGTTTTCTTGATGGTTTTTCCGGATATTTTCAAATTCCAGTAGCACCCAAGATCAAGAGAAAACCACATTCACGTGCCCTTATGGTACTTTTTCTTACCAACACATGCCATTTGGACTTTGCAACGCCCCTGCAACCTTTCAAAGGTGCATGATGGCGATTTTTCACGACATGATAGAAGAATGCATGGAAGTTTTCATGGATGACTTTTCAGTCTTCAGTGATACATTTGAATCATGTCTAGTTAATCTGGAACGAATGCTTATTAGATGCGAACAATCAAATCTAGTACTTAATTGGGAGAAATGCCATTTCATGGTTAAAGAAGACATCGTTCTTGGACATAAAATTTCAAAAGAAGGAATTGAAGTGGATAGAGCTAAAGTAGATGTAATTGCTAAACTTCCACATCCCACCAATGTTAGAGGAGTTAGGAGTTTTCTAGGGCATGCCGGTTTTTACCGAAGTTTCATAAAAGATTTTTCTAAAATTGCCGCTCCTATGAATAAACTCCTAGAAAAGGATGCTCCATTCATCTTTTCAGATGAATGTATCAAATATTTTAATATTCTTAAAGAGAAACTCACTAATGCACCGATCATGATAACACCAAATTGGAATCTACCGTTTGAACTTATGTGTGATGCAAGTGATTTTGCAATGGGAGCCGTTTTAGGACAAAGGATTGAAAAACGATTTCAACCCATATATTATGCTAGTAAGACGTTACAAGGAGCACAAACGAATTACACAACTACTAAAAAAGAACTCCTTGCTATTGTCTTTGCTTTTGACAAATTTCGTTCATATCTCGTTCTAGCAAAAACGGTGGTCAATACCGACCATTCTGCTCTTAGATACCTATTTTCGAAACAAGATGCCAAACCAAGATTAATCCGTTGGATCTTACTCTTACAAGAGTTCGATATTGAAATCCGAGATAAAAGAGGAGCAGAAAATCTCGCCGCTGATCATCTTTCTCGTCTTGGAAATCCCGAATTAGAAGTTCTAAATGAATCGGCCATACAAGACAACTTTCCTGATGAATATCTATTGAAGATAGATTATAATGAAATTCCATGGTTTGCAGACTATGCAAACTACTTAGTTTGTAGATTCCTTGAAAAAGGATTGTCGTACCAAAAACGAAAGAAATTCTTCAGTGATATAAAACACTATTTCTGGGAAGATCCACATTTGTTTAAAAGTTGTCCAGATGGAATAATACGCTGATGTGTATTCGGAGATGAAGCTATTAAAATCTTAAACCATTGTCACACAGGACTAACAGGAGGGCATTATGGGCCTCAACTAACAGCAAGAAAAGTTTATGATGCTGGATTCTATTGGCCTACAATTTACAAAGACGCTCACCTTCTTTGCAAATCCTGTGATGCTTGTCAAAGGGCCGGAAGAATAAGTCAACGTGATGAAATGCCACAAAATGTCATTCAAGTATGTGAAGTATTTGACATTTGGGGTATTGACTTTATGGGTCCATTTCCAAAATCTCATAATAATCTATATATTCTCGTAGCCATTGATTATGAATCTAAATGGGCGGAAGCACAAGCTCTCCCAACTAACGATGCACGAGTTGTAGTCAACTTTTTAAAACGTCTTTTTGCATGGTTTGGAACACCGAAAGCTTTAATAAGTGATCGGGGAACTCATTTTTGTAATAATCAACTTGAGAAAGTTCTCAAAAGATATGGAGTAACTCATAAAATCTCCACTACATATCATCCACAAACAAGTGGACAAGTTGAAAATACCAACCGAGCTTTAAAACGTATTCTAGAAAAAACCGTAGGATCAAATCCGAAGGAATTGTCCATAAAATTGGAGGATGCACTTTGGGCTTTTAGAACAGCCTACAAAACTCCAATTGGAACCACACCTTTTAGACTCGTTTATGGAAAAGCATGTCATCTTCCAGTAGAAATTGAACACAAAGCATTTTGGGCTTTGAAGACATGTAATCTTGATTTACATGAAGCTGGACGTCTACGGTTAAGTCAACTAAACGAATTAGAAGAATTAAGACATGATGCATACGAAAATTTGTCAATCTATAAAGAAAAAACGAAGAAATGGCATGATAAAAGAATCAGAAGTTTAAAAGAATTTAAAGAAGGAGACAGAGTTCTTCTTTTCAATTCACAACTCAAGCTATTTCCTGGAAAATTGAAATCAAGATGGTCTGGACCATTCATAGTCAAAAGAGTTTTCCCATACGGAATGATAGAATTAATAAATTCAAATGGAATTGAATTTAAAGTTAATGGTCACAGATTTAAACATTACATAGATAGTCCGATGGAAGTCGACAACGAAGTTAATCACAATTTCGATACCACAGCTAACTAAGTGTGGGGAGAATCAAGTCTTTTAAGGATTTTATGTATTTCTGTTAGAGTTAGATTTTCTGTTTTCGTGTAGTTCTCGAAAATGGAACCCGAATGGTCTTTCCCTAGCAGACCCTAAAGAACTAGTCTTCTCCCCCCATTCTGAATTTTTATTTTTTTTAGGTTTTTACGAAATGAAGACTTCCTGTGAACTAAACCATGGTCTAATGCTACACGCTATGATCACTAAATGTAATAATGACACACTTCCGAGTGAAATAGTATCAGTAATCAGAGAAAGATTGGACGGAGTAAGAAAAGAATCCAGATGCGAAGATAATAAGTTACAATTTGTTAAAGGAAAATCAAAATCCGCAGCGAAAAGAAGAGCACGACACCTAGAAAGATGTCACAAATGCAGAAAATGGTCACATAGAGGTAAATGTTCAAATAATCAAACCTATTCAAATACCGAATTTATTACTTTATGCAGAGACGGACCGTTCATATGTTTAGAAGAAAAAACACTGAATGCTCGAGGTTACGCCTATGTAGCCATGAAAAATCAATTAAACCGACTATCTTATGAATGAGATAGATCATATCACTAAGAATACTATCTCACAGGTAAGTCTGTATAGTTTTTATTTTTATTTTTATTTTTAACCTTTTGATAATAAACGCTAATTTGTTCGCTATAAAGTATTAAATTGGTATTGAATAAAATTAGGTTTGGCAACCGAAATTATTGATATCATACAAAAATTTATTACATCACTGCGAAATTTAACGTTTATTCTTAAGGTATAAATATCTTTAATCAATCAACCCAAAATATTTCAAAAATTCGTCATGAGTTAAATTAGGTCATGGAACCGAAATTACTTTACCGAAAAGAGGGGCGCATATTTTTTATAATATTTGATTGATTAAAGTGGGATAAAAGACCAAAAAAATTTTTAATTTTATTTTTACCATGTTTTTAAAATTAATAAATTAGTATTAAAAAAAATTATTGTAAACTTTTTAAATCTATATATTTAAAATTGTAAATATTTGAAAAATTAATCTTTTTAATATAAGTTTGTATGTATAAAAATAAAAATATAATATAAGTTTGGTGTGAATTTATAATATGAATTTTTAATTAAGTTTGGTGTGTATTTAAAAATAAAAATTTACTTTATTTTGCTAAGTTAAAAATATGATTTTTAAAATTCGTCGTAAGTTGAAGACTAGGTCTTTGAACCGAAATTGCTTTACCCGAGGGAGGGACGAGAACTTTTATTATCATTATTTTTAATCTTATTGAATTAAAGTATGCCAAAAACATTAAAAAAACCCAAAAATCTTAGCTTTTAAAACAATCGCTACAAAAAGACAAATTTTAAAATGTTGTCGAAGGACGGACTACGACATCGTTCCGAAACGACTCGTCCTAAATAACAAGGGAAACAAAATTTTAAAATTAATTAATTAATTGTTTTATAAGATAAGGTTTTTACAAAAAAAAAAAAAAAAAAAAAACAAACACCGCGACTCGCGGAGTTTGTAAGGGGCAAACACCGCAAGTCGCGGAGGACCGAAATTACAGAAAAAAAATAAAAAGGGCCGAACAGCTCAGTTGCACACACCCACAACATATTTTACTGCGAAAACAAACGAAAAAACACTCTCAATTTCGTAATTTTTAGCCGTTTTTCATCTAATCTTTTACTAAAATCATGTTGAGAAGGATGCTATCAAGGAATTACTCAAGAAAAACGGTAAATTTCTACACCTAAACACCATTTAATCCGAAAATTAGTGTTCTTGAGCAATTTTATACCCAATTCGATTTTGATGCTTTTTAGTGTAATTATGCTTAAATTGTTTATGTATTATGCTTGTATAATCTAGATTGATGCTATTTAACATGATTAGAAGCCTTAAACTTCAAATTTTGAGTAATCTAGGGTTTGTGTTCTTGAGCAAATTTGGGGCTTTTTGATATAAACAGGTTATGGCCGATTTTTATCATGAATTATTGCTAAATTAAGTAGTGTAACATGTTTAGGTAGTTAAATGATCCAAACTTTGAGCCTAAACATGATTTTTGAGAATTAAAGTGGACTTTTTCAAGTCTAAAATTCATGAATTTGATTTTTGAGAGATAATGCCATTTGAAACTTGTTTAATTGCTAGTAATGATTATTTTGACATGTTATTTGAGTTGAATGCTTATGAACTTGGCGAACATTTTCGTATATGCTTATTTAAAAAAGTGTAGATTTGATAAAAATATGAAAATGAGCATAAGTTTGATATAAATTGGACATGTCATTGTAATTATTTTGATTGATGATTTTGCTGACACTAATGCATATTTGGATGCACAAAAATTGTGTTTGATGTGTTTTACAGACTGAAAGGGGTGAATCTTCATCCCAAGCTCGCAATGCTCCTCCTGAGAATGCAGAACAACAGGATGTTGATAGCTATTATAAACAAGATATACCTCATCCAGTTATGACATTTTCAGATATGCACTTGAAAGATTTGCACCAGAACTTGAGATTTGACAGACATTGGATAGATTATTCAAAATACCAAAGGGGCTTCCATACTCTTCATTCTAAAGCTGTTGAAGTACCTAGGGTAATAGAATGGGCACCGTTAGAAGCTGTAGAATTAGCCGGGCCAATTAGAGAATTACTTACACAGAGGTATGGTAATTCTACTTTTAACGATTGGGTACGTTTATTCAACATGCGTAGACCTGTATATAAAGTATGATGTGAAGAATTATTGTGTAGTATAGAAATAAATGATCGAGTAGCTAGTTTAACCGATCGATCTTTTATTAGATTTTTGTTAGGAGGTTCGATGCGCCACATGTCTCTACTAGACATGGCTCAGGCCTTACGTATATATACGCCTGAGGAGTTAGCATCTGCCGATTGTAGAGGGTTGATATTGAACGGTAGGAAAATTGATGAAAATTTTGATACGCATGGTGTATGGAGTCAAATGACTAGCCATCACCGATTTAAAGGGGGAAATTACTCTTATTTGAATATAGATAGAGCAGAGTTAAGAGTAATTCATAGGTTTTTAGCCAATTCGATTACACAACGAGGTAAGAATAAGGAAAAGGTAAATGAACAGGATTTGTTTTACCACATGTGTATTTGAGACCCACAAAGCACTGTAAGTATACCTTATTGTGTGGGTTTTTATTTATCAGCTATGGTTAGGGGGATGAGACCGCATAGCATAATAGGAGGTGGTATATTTATTACATTAATTGCTGAGTATCTCAATGTGGATATAAGTCGGGGGGGATTATTAGTCGAAGAACCAGAACCCCGCGATACAATAGGTTTAAATGTATACCATGGTGCGAAGGTTTTGGAGAGGCGAAATAACGCCGCAGTACGATATAATGGTAGACATCCACAGGTTGAGTGAAACCAACAGCCAGGTAATGTGGGAGGGGGAAATGAAATGACAGAAATGCAAAGGTTTATAGCTTCACAAGAGTATGAAAATGCTAGACATAGAGCATTTGAAGATTGGCAAGTTCATCAAAACCAAATCATAGCTCATTGCCAACATGTAGGTAGAAACTATATTTCTACTCCATCGCCCGTATTTCCTCCCTGGTCTATAGAGATGCAACCACCGTATCCTACGTATAACCCAGCCGAAGCATTCTATAACACATACGATTATGCATGGAACCCCTACTGGTATTAGTATCATCCCTAGTCTACTTAGTTTTATTTATTTTATAATTTGTAATGTTGATACATTTAATACTTATGTTATTATTGTAATAGTTTTTATAATTTTCTAACTTTTATTATTAGATTTTAATAATTTTTGAATGTGGGGTAATATACCAAACTTAAAAAATATGTATATATGTTTGCAGTTTATCTTATGTACACAACAGGGTAAAACAACGCATTTTCAAAGACTGTCATTAAGTTCAGCAAAAGCAACTAATTATGATGACAAGATGCAAAATATATGTGAAATAACAACAAGACGGAATGAACAAATGATGTGCACCATTTATCATTCAACACAAACAACAATATGCTTGGAAACTTTGGTAAAATTTAATCATTTCTACGCTAATCACCCCCAATAATTTAAATTGTTACTGATTTCTTGCAAATGAGGGCATTGCAAGATCTTAAGTGTGGGAAGGGGTTAAATTCTTTCGGATTTTTAAAATTTTTATCTTAAACACTTGGTTACCATTAAAAATACTAGTAACGTAGTAGTTGTATTAGAATCTAGTGCTCTCTGATAATAAAGAACAGCCCTAGTCTTATATACTGACTACCCAATTCTAGTAAAATTTTTCAAAATTTTCAATTAAATGAACTCAAAATCATGTTTATACATATTTATGAACGATAAAACTAGGTGTTAACACCGAAATTATTGTTCTTCGGAAAGGACATAAATTGAGAAAAAAACCAAAATGTTAAAATTCATTTAAAATGGAATAGAGGACAATAAAAAGGAAAATAAAAGCCAAGTGTGGGAAAAATTACCAAGTTATCTTAAACATATGTCACATATTTCTGTAACAAATAATTGAAGATACTTTTGCTTTGGACTAAACTAAACTGTTTTACCCGATGAAAGAAAAGAAGAGATGGATCTACACGATGAATCAATTCCATCGTTAAAAGGAAGTAAAGTCTTCCAAAAAAAAAAGAAACGCGCTTCTTGATTTAGGTCATGAAGTTGTCGTCCAGACCAGCTGTAGGTTGATGAAAAATCTAGAAAAGTCATCTCTAAAATCAGCAGGAAATCCACGGACCTCAGCATAAAACAGGGTCGCCAAGTGGTCAGACTGATCCTAACCATGAGAGGATCTGTCTCGTAAAATGGGGGGGCACCGTGCAAATTAGCTTGATAAGACTAATAAATCAGATCCCCAGTAAGGATAATCTCCTTTAAAGATCAAAAATCAGCTTTTAAGACTGATATTACTCAATCCTAGAGATTGACCTTAAAGATTGAGAATTACAAACTCATGGAATTCAATGATATCTAAACTCGAGCTTGAACGAGAAAATATTTTGATCAAATTATAAACCGATTTGTTTTCGGAAAATCCATTTTCAATGCGTTCATTACCATTGAACGTAAAATCCTAGGAATTCATCTGGAATTTATTAGGTCATCTGAACCAAATCGGGTGTCAACCGTAAGAACGGTGGTTGCATAGCATGATCAAAGACAGGACCTTGTGCCAGATCAAAAAAATTATAAGGGTGAGCTTTACTATTGCTCCTACAAAGAATAGTAATTGCGTCCGACACGTTATATACCATAATTAAAAGCATGTCAGGGGACATTGCCTTAACAGTTGCTTGTTCAACATTTTCCTTTACAACCGGACGGTAGTTTATCGAAAGGTAATATTCGGAGCAAGTATACTGGACGTGTTGCTTTCCTAATACAAGGTTAGCAAGTGGGTGACACAAAACCGCAAGTTTTGAGCTAAAATTTTCAAATCTGAAACCCACCAAACCCACAAAAACAATTTGCAAACACCGGTGAAGGGTTATTCCGGAAACTTATCTAGGGTAAAAGCTAGATTAAAATTTTCAAAAGATCAAATGTTTTCATAAAGATCCAATTTCCTTAAATGATCTAAATTTTTATAGTCATGTGGGACTGTAAACCATATCGTTACTACCATTGTTTATACCGCCGTAAAGAAATCACTGATGTACAAAGTGTGAAGAATAAAGAAGTGATTCTAGTATTTCAAGACTCTATTGCTTGAGGACAAGCAACGCTCAAGTCTGGGAATATTTGATAATGCTAAAAACGAACATATATTTCATAGCATTATTCCTCAAGAAAGACAAGCTTTTAGTTGCAATTGTCCTATTTACAAGTGATATTCGTATAAATAATAAAAGGTGAAGACAAAAGGCAGATTCAACGAACTGAAGACGCAAACGACCAAAAAGCTCAAAAGTACAAAAGACAATCAAAGAGGTTCCAATTATTGATAAGAAACGTCTCGAAATTACAAGAGTACAAGATTCAAAACGCAAAGTACAAGATATTAAATTGTATGCAAGGACGTTCGAAAATCCGGGACCAGGACCAGAGTCAACTCTCAACGCTCGACGCATCGGACTAAAAATTACAAGTCAACTATGCACATGAATATAATATAATATATAATTAATTCTTAAAATTAATATATATATTATAATATATTTAAAAATCGTCAGCAAACAAAGAGCCAAAGCTGGGTGAGCTGTAAAAACAAACTCCGCGACTCGCGGAGTTTGAAGGCAAAAAATGCCGCGAGTCGCGGAGCTCCCCTGGACGAAAATTCCTATAAAAGCCAGCGCAGTTCGACGTAAAAAAATATCATATATCTCTCTCTCAATATATACGTAATATATATATATTTATATTTTAATTTTAATTTTAATTCCTAATAATAAGGGTATGTTAGCGAATGTTGTAAGGGTGTAAGTCGAAATTATGTCCGTGTAACGCTACGCTATTTTTAATCATTGTAAGTTATGTTCAACCTTTTTAATTTAATGTCTCGTAGCTAAGTTATTATTATGCTTATTTAAAACGAAGTAATCATGATGTTGGGCTAATTACTAAAATTGGGTAATTGGGCTTTGTACCATAATTGGGGTTTGGACAAAAGAACGACACTTGTAGAAATTAGACTATGGGCTATTAATGGGCTTTATATTTGTTTAACTAAATGATAGTTTGTTAATTTTAATATAAAGATTTACAATTGGACGTCCCTATAAATAACTATATACACTCAATCGGACACGATGGGCGGGATATTTATATGTACGAATAATCGTTCATTTAACCGGATACGGAAATGGATTAATAGCCACTAGAATTATTAAAACAGGGGTGAAATTATGTACAAGGACACTTGGCATAATTGTTAACAAAGTATTAAAACCTTGGGTTACACGCAGTCGATAACCTGGTGTAATTATTAAACAAAGTATTAAAATCTTGTTACAGTTTAAGTCCCCAATTAGTTGGAATATTTAACTTCGGGTATAAGGATAATTTGACGAGGATACTCGCACTTTATATTTATGACTGATGGACTGTTTTGGACAAAAACCAGACGGACATATTAAATAATCCAGGACAAAGGACAATTAACCCATGGGCATAAAACTAAAATCAACACGTCAAACATCATGATTACGGAAGTTTAAATAAGCATAATTATTTTATTTCATATTTAATTTCCTTTATTTTATATTTAATTGCACTTCTAATTATCGCACTTTTATTTATTGTTATTGTATTTAATTGCATTTTTAATTATCGTACTTTTTAATTATCGCAATTTTATTTTATCGCACTTTTATTTATCGCAATTTCATTATTGTTATTTACTTTACGCTTTAAATAAAGTTATTTTTATTTTTATTATTTTACATCAGGTTTTAACTGCGACTAAAGTTTTTAAAATCGACAAACCGGTCATTAAACGGTAAAAACCCCCCTTTATAATAATAATGTTACTTATATATATATATATTTGTATTTTTATAAAATAAAACTAATATAGCGTTAAGCTTTGTTTAAAGATTTTTTTTTCCCTGTGGAACGAACTGGACTTACTAAAAACTACACTAATGTACGATTAGGTACACTGCCTATAAGTGTTGTAGCAAGGTTTAAGTATATCCATTCAATAAATAAATAAATATCTTGTGTAAAATTGTATCGTATTTAATAGTATTTTCTAGTAAAATTTAAGCTATTTTATATACACCTCGCATAACATCAGTGTGCATGATAGTTGCTTAGCTTTGACCTAAACAAGTAAGTTGTATCAATTAACCGGTTACGACACAAGGTCGGGCGAAATGTGTTCAATTAGTCATATGGCTCGTTACGACTCGATTAAATATAGCATGTGAATCACGTTGTCAAGTTTCATGCAAGAATCAAGTATAAAATAAGATTTGAACGATTGCATAAGTGTTTGGTTAAGTTTGACTAAAAGTCAAACTCGGTCAAGTCAAAGTCAACAAAAAAGTCAACACGTTCGGGTCGGGTCCCGAACTATTTTTCTGTGCTAATTATTCATATATAAGCATGTTAGAACAAGTTACATGTGAATCGGAGGTCCATAGTATAGTAAACATTTTTCGTATAATTGACAAGTAAGACAGAATCAAACCATGCCTATTGTCGCGCCGCGACAAAGGCTGGCCGCGCCGCGGCGAATAACGGGTGCTGGTACCTGGTCAGTCTCAATTGTCTAAGTCCCAAACCCAAAATTCAAACAACCACAAAACACAAACCGTAAACATTTAGAACTCGTATCTTATATCGTTAGAAAGGTAATTTGACAAAGATCACAACTAAATACATTTCACCAACCAAAAATATCAATTACAATTACCAAAATTTCGTCAAGTGATCAATAAAGGTTTATTTTCAAAGTTTCAAGTTCATCAAATGCATTTTATGTTTCGGGAATCCAATTCACACATATGATATGCTGTTTTGAAGGTAATGAAACATACATTAGAACTAAACACTTACTAATAATATTTCATGGCATTCGAAACATCAAAAGCTCGTTTTAAGTCTATCAAACCCTAACCAAAATCCACAAAAATCAATATTCATGTTTTTGAAGTTTTCGTGATCAACCTACGCATCAAAACGAAGCTAGTGATATTAGTAACACAATTAAAGCATGAACTTTAGTATTTAAACAACATTTAATCTTCCAAAATGCAAGATTAAGCAAACCCATTTCAAATGTTCAAACTAGTTACTCAAAACAACAAATCGAGTAAACAAATCATATATCCATGTTACATACGAGCCATAGACACTAACTAACACGATTTCAAGTATATAAAACGAATTTAGATAAAATCTAGTGTTTTTAGAAACCTTACTCCAAGTAGTAAAATTTGTACCAAATTGAAGAGGATGAAGAGAGGATCACGAATATGTTGTCGGATTTGTTGTGAGCTTCCTAGATGTGAAATGGATGATGAATTTGTGTTTATGGGTATGAGAGCACAAAAGTGGAAGTAAGAAAAAGAGAGGAGGTGATGAATGAATGAGATGAGTGGTGGTGGTGGTGACTAGTTACCAAAATTTGGCCAAGTGCCAAGATTAGTCCCTCAAGTTTCAAAGCAGGTGCGGGAATTAACCAAACGAATATTTTAAAAAAAAACACTCGAGTAAACGAGTGATGTTATAATTAAATAACGGAATTATTATGAACGTTAGTCAACGAAAGGTACGAATTTAGATAACGGAAAATATTATCTAAAAAAAAAGACGGGCGTTAAAATAATTTAACGAAAAAATGCGGGATGTTACATTTATAGTTGAAAATATAGGTTACAAGTCAATATTGTAAGATGTAGTCATTTCAGTCGAAAGAACGACGTCTTGATGACTATTTTGAAAAGCATACTTTCACTTTTAGTTTAACCATGATTTTTGGATATAGTTTCTTGTTAATAAGAAAAATCATTTTCCCAGAAGAAAAACTTTCAAATCAAAATTTATCATAGTTTTTAATTATCTAACCCAAAACAGCCCCCGGTTTCACTACGACGGTGTATGTCCGGTTTTACGGTGTTCATCGTGTTTCAAGGTTTTAAATCATTAAGTTAGAATATCATATAGATATAGAACATGTGTTTAGTTGATTTTGAAAGTCAAGTTAGAAGGATTAACTTTGTTTGCGAACAAGTTTAGAATTAACTAAACTATGTTCTAGTGATTACAAGTTATAATCTTCGAATAAGATAGTTTTATATATATGAATCGAATGATGTTATGAACATCATTAATACCTCAAGTTTAGTAGGTAAACCTACTAGAAGTGACAAAAATTGATCTAGCTTCAAAGGATCTTGGATGGCTTGAAAGTTCTTGAAGTAGAATCATGACATGAAAATAAGTTCAAGTAAGATTATCACTCGAATTAAGATTGCTATAGTTATAGAAATTGAATCAAAGTTTGAATATGAGTATTACCTTGATTTAGAAAGATAACCTACTATAAATAACAAAGATTTCTTGAGATTGGATGATCACTTGAAATGGATTTACAAGATTGGAAGTAAGCTAATAAACTTGAAAGTATTTGTGAAGTGTTCTTGATGTGTTCTTGAATGATGATGTTTCTTGATTGTAATTGAAGCTAGATTGACCTAGATGATCAATATTACTGAAGTATAGATGTTATTAAGCTTAGAGAGAGTTAAGATGGAGAGAATTTGGATTTGAAAATCAAAGAAATGTGATGTGTGTATTGTTTGAAAAAAATGTCTAATGCTTGGTCAATATAAGGTTACTAGTTTTTGTTTTCTTGCTCATAAGTCATGCTAGTTGTCAAATGATGGTTCCCACATGTCTTGGTGACTTACAAGGGCTGTTAAGAGCTGATCATTGAAATGTATATACCAATAGTAAATACATCTAAAAGCTGTGTATTATACGAGTACGAATACGGATGAAAACGAGTAGAATTGTTGATGAAAATGAATGAGAATGTAATTGTAAGCATTTTTGTTAAGTAGGAATACTTTGATATGTGTCTTGAAGTCTTTCAAAAGTGTACTAATACATCTTAATACACTACATATATATACATTTTAACTGAGTCGTTAAGTCATCGTTAGTCGTTACATGTAAATGCTGTTTTGAAACTTTTAAGTTAACGATCTCATTTAACGTAGTTAACCCATTGTTTATTAAATATAATGAGATGTTAAATTATCATATTATCATGATAACATAGTGTATGAATATATCTTAATATGATATATATACATTAAAATGTCGTTACAACGATAATCGTTACATATATGTCTCGTTTCGAAATTCTTAAGTTAGTAGTCTTGTTTTACATATGTAGTTCATTGTTAACATACTTAATGATATATATAATTATCATTTTATCATGTTAAATATAGTGTAACAATATCTTAATATGATACATATGTATTTAATAAGACGCTGTTATAACGATAATCGTTATATATATATATATATATATATATATATATATATATATATATATATTTCGAGTTTCTTAACTTAGTAGTCTCATTTTTATGTATATAACTCATTGTTAATATACCTTGTGAGATACTTACCTATCATAATATCATGTTAACTATATATATATATATATATATATATATATATATATATATATATATATATATATATATATATATATATATATATATATATATATATATATATATATATATATATATATATATATATATATATAGTTTTTACAAGTTTTAACGTTCGTGAATCGCCGGTCAACTTGGGTGGTCAATTGTCTACATGAAACTCATTTCAAATAATCAAGTCTTAACCAGTTTGATTGCTTAACATGTTGGAAACATTTAATCATGCAAATATAGTTTTCATTTAATATATAATAATGGAAAAGTTCGGGTCACTACAATCTGCACCCAGCTTGACTCGAGCTGCACGCAGATTGAAGGTCGAGCTATTGGTTCTCTCGGTTCTCTACCACCTCTAGTTCTCTCTGGATCATATATATATATATATATATATATATATATATATATATATATATATATATATATATATATATGGTGAGGATCCATGGAGAACCAAAGGTGTTAGAGAACCCATGGAACTCGTGCAGATTGAGTCAATCTCATGCAGATTGACATTTCTTCTTTTCTTTTTTTTTTGCAGATTGACTTCTTTTCTGTGCAGATTTGACTTTTTTTGTGCAGATTGACTTTTTTTGCAATTTTTTTTCTGTGCAGATTGAGTTTTTTTGTGCAGATTGACTTTTTTGGCAGATTTTTTTTTTAAGAATGACTTTTTGTTCTGTGCATATTGATTTTTTTTTGTGCAGACGTAGATTGACTTTTTTTGTAATTTTTTTTTGCTGATTGACTTTTTTTCAGTTTTTTATTTAATTTTTTTTGCAGATTGACTTTTTTTAGTGTGCAGATTGACTGTTTTTTTCAGTTTTTTTTTAATTTTTTTTTACAGATTGACTTTTTTTTTTGCAGATTGACTTTTTTTAATATGCAGATTGACTGTTTTTTTTTTTAATTTTTTTTGTGCAGATTGACTTTTTTTAGTGTGCAGATTGACTGTTCTTTTTCAGTTTTTTTTTTTAAGCTCAATCTCCACATAGAATGAAGTTCAATCTATGAGTTCTATGGGTTCTCTACATACTCTAGTTCTCTATGGATCCTTTCACTATATATATATATATATATATATATATATATATATATATATATATATATATATATATATATATATATATATATATATATATATATATAGGGGCAGAATCAATGGGGAAGTAACCAATAACCAATCGGGGGGAAGCGGGGAGAAGCAAAAAAAAATAATTTTCCGTTTTTTTTGGAATTTTTTTCCCCGGCATCAAGATCACACGAAAATATGAACATTTAGAAGGGACACTTCGTGATGAATGTTATTATTTAGGCGGGAAAACGATCAACAAAAATATCATTCAAGATAATATTGTTCGTGAAGAATATGAACGTTTTTTTTTTCTTGTTTTGTGAAGTAAAATTTAGCTCGATTTAGAGTTTAGGGTTTAGAGTCTAGGGTTTGTTCCATAAACCCAAAACACCAAACCCTAAACTCTAAACCCTAAACCCTAAACTCTAAACCGTTCGTGTTAAAAACTCAATCTAAATCCTAAATCTAAACCCTAAATCTAAACCCTAAACCCTAAATTTCTAAACCCTAGTATGTAAACCCTATAAACCCTAATATGTAAACCCTAATATCTAAACCCCAATAGCTAAAACCTCAACATACGCTCGAAAAATATGATAATTGTTATATATTACTTCTTCTTCGAGCTTTTTCCCGCCAAAATAAAAACATTTATCACAAAATGTCTCTACTAAATGTTCATATTTTCATCTCATCTATAATGTTCGTGAACAAAGTTTTTTCAAAAAACGAAAAAAAAAAGTTTTTGCTTCCCCCGCTTCTCCCCGATTGGTTACTTCCCTCTTGATCCTACCACTATATATATATATATATATATATATATATATATATATATATATATATATATATATATATATATATATATATATATATATATATATATATATATATATATATATAGTGGATCAATCCATGGATAAGCACTAAATGGGGTATAAACTGGATAAATGAATATGAGCTTCTCATTTTGTAAATTTTAATAAAAAACCTGAAAAATATGGAAGGGTAATATGGTCATTTTATAATTATCACCTATTAATGTTTTCCTCCCTTTTCTTTCCTGCAAAACCTTCCCTCAACCCCCAAATTTCACTTTCACTCACGATTCCTTATCTACCTTCTACCCTAATCTCAGAACCCTAATTCACACAATTCACACAATTGATTCTCGTCACCATGAACCACAATAGCTCCGTCTTCACCGTTTTTCACCGTTTATAGATCTGTCTATTTTGTATCTGCAACTCACCATGAACCACAATAGTTCATTAAGGTAAAACCTTAATTTGTTAATGGTTTATTAATTACTATTAGTATATATATCATAATTAAGTTTTTCATCATCCACCAACTATCTTTCCATGCAGCTAATAAAAAATAAACTATTTATTATGATGCACTCAAAGTGTTTGATGAAATGCCTGAATGAATTTTGATGAAATGACTGGATGAATTTTGATGAAATGCCTGAATGAATTATGGTCACTGAAACCTAACATTTTATGTACTTGTCCATTGAGAAGATTGGTTCGTTAATTTCCACTAAATTAGAACCAGACGGGAACTCAATAACCTTGTTGAAGGATAAAGAACTTGAGAAGTTTCATACTAGCATTACAAAAAGTGACATAGCCAGGGAGGAGACCAAAACTTCTATGGTTACACATGAAAGGACACATATACAATCTTGTCAAAAGGTCAGTGCTCATCATTTCTTATTAAGGACTCTAGAACATTAAAAACGTGAGCAAGTTGTAATCAGCCTTGCAATCCATAATTCTTTATGTGATATTTTATGCTTTAATTTACTTATGCAAAGTTTGTTATGTCTACTTTTTACTTAGAAGCAATACTAGGAAGCCCAAGGCTACCTTATATAATGATCAATTCTCCCTTTTGAAAGTAGTTTGGCCAAGCTTTATATAATCTGATGATATAATATGAATATATTAATATTGATAATTATTTTCAAGTTTGTTTGACTCTTGTAATTCACGGTGTTCTTAATTTGCATGGTGAGTTTTGTGAAAGTCCATCAATTGAAGAGCCACACAAGGTGTTGCATGATGACAACCTTAATTCCTTAACGGAGGAAAATTTATAAAATGGAGATATAATTCCTGAGAGAACTCAAAGTAGCCCAAATGTCTCAAAAGATTGCACAACTCATGAAGTCCCAAGTGAGAACAGAATACCATCGATTGTACACTACCTTAAACATCCAAACGAGGTTTGTTACAAATTCTTGCACGGCTATATATGCTCGTGAAACTGGTTTGATAAAATCTATACTTTGTGATTCTATTATGCAGATAAATATAATGCTTTCTAAAGAAAGGAAGGAACTTTTGGCTCAATTTGTAGAAAAGTCTAATGTGCATATGGTATGCTTCCTTATCCTGTTATAAAAAGTCTTTATCATCTATTATCACATAGATATCTATTAATATTCAGTTTGGTGATGTAGATTAATCGTCTGATAGGCATTGTGGATCAACTTCAAAGGTCTAAATATATATCAGATTCTGCGTGACAAAATTCAATATCAGGTTTGGCACTTGATTATCAGATTTTCAACTTAAATTTTACCTGCTACTACTTAATAAACTTTATTATTGATTCAGAAAAGTCTTGATGCTGGTGATTATATTTCACAGAAACGGTTACTCTAATGCGTTAACGGTGTTTTAAGCTCCTTGTATGACTTGAATTCTACCACACTTTCTAATAATTGAAAATTACAGAGCTGCAGAAATGAAAATACTTTTGTGCAAATTAGTGCAAGAGAAAGCAAAGTCGCGGCTACTGCACATGCAGCGAGAGAGGCTGGAGGTATCTTGTGCTTTCATACACTTAGCTCAAAAATCATCAAGGCATATAAATGCTAATATCTCCACCCTTACTAGCACTAGTACTCTAGCTAATCATGACAGAATAACATACGTTGTGGTAATTTCTAGTGATAAAATGAAAATTGTTTTCAAATAAATTCATGCAATATCATCTTATATTCAAACTGACTATACTCACAAGGCTCGTACTCGGTATTCGGTTATGTAAAGTCTCAATCTCAACGACAGATGCGTTTGTATGCATACCGATACCAATTACATATGTTAAAAGCTATGTAGGCATATAAACACGTCAATTAGCAATTTCAAGTACTGAAATTGTGTACACATAAACAAATTAGATTTCAAATTCTACTGTAGTTTACACAATCTGCATCAAGTATGATAGTATACAGACTGTAATTGTTTTCGTAGTTGCTCGAAAACTTTGATTAGGAAAATAATTGAAGAAAAGAATGTATAAACCTAATTTATTATCAGAAAATTAATCAACGGAGAAATTCAAATAGTTATAACAATACATTCAACAGTAAGTATGAAAACTAGTTGAACTGTAAAAATTTGTGAAGATCTTAATAGATGACAGATCACAATTATATTGATGATTATGCATCTTTATTCCACTGCCCACACTAGTATTTCTTGCTAAAATTATCCCTTGTTCCTACGTTTCTTAACTAGGGTAATAATTCATTAGTGGTAGAATTGGTCTGCATGTGTAGCTGGTAGCATACTGATAATGCTAAAAACGAACATATATTTCATAGCATTATCCCTCAAGAAAGACAAGCTTTTAGTTGCAATTGTTCTATTTACAAGTGATATTCGTTTAAATAATAAAAAGTGAAGACAAAAGATAGATTCGACAAATTGAAGACGCAAACGACCAAAAAGCTCAAAAGTATAAAATACAATCAAAGAGGTTCCAATTATTGATAAGAAACGTCTCAGAATTACAAGAGTACAAGATTCAAAACGCAAAGTACAAGATATTAAATTGTACGCAAGGACGTTCGAAAATCCGGAACCGGGACCAGAGTCAACTCTCAACGCTCGACGCAACGAACTAAAAATTACAAGTTAACTATGTATATAAATATAATATAATATATAATTAGTTATATAAATTATATATATATATTATATTTATATAATAAAACGTCAGCAAGTAAAGATCCAAAATGGAGTGAGCTGTAAATGCAAACTCCGCGAGTTGCGGAGTTTGAAGTGTTAGAATGCCGCGAGTCACGGAGCCTCCCTGGACAAAAATGCCTATAAAAGCCAGCGCAATTTGACGTTTTACATATCCATATATCCATCCTCTCTATCTATATACGTATATATATATATATATATATATATATATATATATATATATATATATATATATATATATATATATATATATATATATAAATTTATATTTTAATTTTAATTTTAATTTTAGTTTCTAATAATAAGGGTATGTTAGCGAATGTTGTAAGGGTGTAAGTCAAAATTCTGTCCGTGTAACGCTACGCTATTTTTAATCATTGTAAGTTATGTTCAACCTTTTTAATTTAATGTCTCGTAGCTAAGTTATTATTATGCTTATTTAATACCGAAGTAATCATGATGTTGGGCTAAAAATATTAAAATTGGGTAATTGGGCTTTGTACCATAATTGGGGTTTGGATAAAAGAACGACACTTGTGGAAATTAGACTATGGGCTATTAATGGGTTTTATATTAACTAAACAATACCTTGTTAATTTAATATACAAACTTATAATTTGACGTATTTATATATAACCACATACGCTTGACTGGGTACGGTGGGCGGGATATCTATAAATACCAATAATTATTCATTTTACCTGACACGGAACTAGATTAATAGTTAATAGACTTGTTGAAACTGGGGTGAATTATATTCAAGGGTAATTGGTGTAATTGTTAACAAAGTAGTAAAACCTTGGTTTACAAGCAGTCGATAACCTGGTGTATTCATTAAACAAAGTATTAAAACCTTGTTACAATTCGAATCCCCAATTAGTTGGAATATATTTTTAAATATAAATATATTTAAGAGTTTGTTAAATATTTAAGTTTTATAAAGTTTCTTTATTTTTATTTTATAAAAATATAAGTTTTATTTAAATATTTTGTGTTTATTTAAAAAAAATAAACCGAAAAATATATATATATATATATATATATATATATATATATATATATATATATATATATATATATATATATATATAAATCTATTTTTTAAGATTTTATTTCTATTTTTATTTTAGTTTTTAAAACATAAGTTTTTATATAATTTATATAAATATTTTATTTAATTATTAAAACAGAAAATATAAAACAGAAAAATATAAAAACAAATAAATTAAAAAAAAAACCTGTCGAACGAAACCAGCCTGTGATTTGAATTTTCAAACCCCGCGACTCGCGGAGTTTGTTGCCAGGTGTACCGCGACTCGCGGAGCCGCCCAGACAGGCCACAATCAGCCCTAATTTCGCATTAATTACGGGATAATTATTATTATTATTAATTTTAAACCCTAATTAGGGTACTATTATTATAATATTTAGTTTTAATTTTATTATTTTGTTTTATTAATTTTAATTAGTTTAATTAAATTATAAAATTAATAGTTTTAATAAATAAATAATATAAAAATAATATTTTTATAAAAATTGTACTTTTTACAACTTTTAGTATATTTTTATATTTTGTCCCTTTTTAATTGTTTTAGCGTAATTTTTATTTTTTTTTCGCTCATATTTAGTTTTAATCCATAGTTTTTGCGATAGTTATTTTTACTTCTAGATTTTTAGGATTTGCCGTAAAATCCCTTAAGTGCTTTTTCTTTAGACTAAGATTTAGGTGCTTTAGAATTTTGCGACGCCTTTTTAAGTTTTAGTACCTTTTTAAGTTATTTCCATTTGGGATATAGTTTTTCTTGTAAGCTTTAATATTTTTAGACGCAACTTTTATTTTTTTTTAGTTTTTAGTTCCTTTTTAAGTTTTGACGCGCTATTTTCTTATTTTTATTTTTCGACGCCTTTTACCTATGTATCAATTATCACTCCAATTAGTAATCTCAATTTGCAATTTTAATTTTAAGTTAGTGATAGTAATAAGGTTGGGTTAGTCGAGTGTTTTTAAGTTTTATAGTCACTCTTTTTCTTTCTTATTTTTCGACGCCTTTTATTTTTCAACCCTTTTCTTTTTTGACCTTTTTCGACGCGCTCTTTTTCTTTCTTATTTCACGTCATTCTAGTTTTAGGACGTAGATTTTTATTCTACTTCTTATCTAAATTTCTTAAAATTACGAAAATTTATTTTAAGTGGTTAAATTGATAGACATCAAAATTTTCTGGTTCGTAGTAATAGTTGGATTTGTACGTGGACCGGGTTATTGGAGCCAAACAGTACTCAATTATATTGAGACCAAACGAATCCTGCCCCTCTGCTGCATCTTTTGGCTATTCGAAACGTGGGCAAAATCAGAAAAGTCTATTAATTGGATAACTTATATAATTTTTCTTTCCTTTTAAAAACTAATAGGATATTCAGTGAATGCACCGAGCAAGAAGTTCACCACCTTTTGTACGTTCACCACCTGTAACTCGATCAAGACATCTAGCAAATATTGTCGCCGTTGATTTTTCTTTAGAATCGTCATCCAGTCGACCAAGTTGAAATGTCCCGTTCTTATTGATTAAAAATGTTCCATATTAATTGATTTTGTTACGATGTTTTGACCTCTATATGAGATGTTTTTCAAAGACTGCATTCATTTTTAAAACAAACCATAACCTTTATTTCATAAATAAAGGTTTAAAAAGCTTTACGTAGATTATCAAATAATGATAATCTAAAATATCCGGTTTTACACACGACCATTACATAATGGTTTATAATACAAATATATTACATCGAAATCAGTTTCTTGAATGCAGTTTTTACACAATATCATACAAACATGGACTCCAAATCTTGTCCTTATTTTAGTATGCAACAGCGGAAGCTCTTAGTATTCACCTGAGAATAAACATGCTTTAAACGTCAACAAAAATGTTGGTGAGTTATAGGTTTAACCTATATATATCAAATCGTAACAATAGACCACAAGATTTCATATTTCAATACACATCCCATACATAGAGATAAAAATCATTCATATGGTGAACACCTGGTAACCGACATTAACAAGATGCATATATAAGAATATCCCCATCATTCCGGGACACCCTTCGGATATGATATAAATTTCGAAGTACTAAAGCATCCGGTACTTTGGATGGGGTTTGTTAGGCCCAATAGATCTATCTTTAGGATTCGCGTCAATTAGGGTGTCTGTTCTCTAATTCTTAGATTACCAGACTTAATAAAAAGGGGCATATTCGATTTCGATAATTTAACCCTAGAATGTAGTTTCACGTACTAGTGTCTATTTTGTAAATCATTTATAAAACCTGCATGTATTCTCATCCCAAAATATTAGATTTTAAAAGTGGGACTATAACTCACTTTCACAGATTTTTACTTCGTCGGGAAGTAAGACTTGGCCACTGGTTGATTCACGAACCTATAACAATATATACATATATATCAAAGTATGTTCAAAATATATTTACAACACTTTTAATATATTTTGATGTTTTAAGTTTATTAAGTCAGCTGTCCTCGTTAGTAACCTACAACTAGTTGTCCACAGTTAGATGTACAGAAATAAATCGATAAATATTATCTTGAATCAATCCACGACCCAGTGTATACGTATCTCAGTATTGATCACAACTCAAAGTATATATATTTTGGAATCAACCTCAACCCTATATATCTAACTCCAACATTCACATATAGAGTGTCTATGGTTGTTCCGAAATATATATAGATGTGTCGACATGATAGGTCAAGACATTGTATACATGTCTATGGTATCTCAAGATTACATAATATACAATACAAGTTGATTAAGTTATGGTTGGAATAAATTTGTTACCAATTTTCACGTAGCTAAAATGAGAAAAATTATCTAATCTTGTTTTACCCATAACTTCTTCATTTTAAATCCGTTTTGAGTGAATCAACTTACTATGGTTTCATATTGAACTCTATTTTATGAATCTAAATAGAAAAGGTATAGGTTTATAGTCGGAAAAATAAGTTATTTCAGTCGAAAGAACGACGTCTAGATGACCATTTTAGAAAACATACTTCCACTTTGAGTTTAACCATAATTTTTGGATATAGTTTCATGTTCATAATAAAAATCATTTTCCCAGAATAACAACTTTTAAATCAAAGTTTATCATAGTTTTTAATTAACTAACCCAAAACAGCCCGCGGTGTTACTACGACGGCGTAAATCCGGTTTTACGGTGTTTTTCGTGTTTCCAGGTTTTAAATCATTAAGTTAGCATATGATATAGATATAGAACATGTGTTTAGTTGATTTTAAAAGTCAAGTTAGAAGGATTAACTTTTATTTGCGAACAAGTTTAGAATTAACTAAACTATGTTCTAGTGATTACAAGTTTAAAACTTCGAATAAGATAGCTTTATATGTATGAATCGAATGATCTTATGAACATCATTACTACCTCAAGTTCCTTGGATTAACCTACTGAAAATGAGAAAAATAGATCTAGCTTCAAAGGATACTTGGATGGCTTGAAAGTTCTTGAAGCAGAATCATGACACGAAAACAATTTCAAGAAAGATTTCCACTCGAAATAAGATTGTTATAGTTATAGAAATTGAATTAAAGTTTGAATATGATTATTACCTTGTATTAGAAAGATAACCTACTGTAAGTAACAAAGGTTTCTTGATCTTGGATGATTACTTGGAATGGATTTAGAAAACTTGGAAGTAAACTTGCAATCTTGGAAGTATTCTTGATTTTATGAAACTAGAACTTTTGGAATTTATGAAGAACACTTAGAACTTGAAGATAGAACTTGAGAGAGATCAATTAGATGAATAAAATTGAAGAATGAAAGTGTTTGTAGGTGTTTTTGGTCGTTGGTGTATGGATTAGATATAAAGGATATGTAATTTTGTTTTCATGTAAATAAGTCATGAATGATTACTCATATTTTTGTAATTTTATGAGATATTTCATGCTAGTTGCCAAATGATGGTTCCCACATGTATTAAGTGACTCACATGGGCTGCTAAGAGCTGATCATTGGAGTGTATATACCAATAGTACATACATCTAAAAGATGTGTATTGTACGAGTACGAATACGGGTGCATACGAGTAGAATTGTTGATGAAACTGAACGAGGATGTAATTGTAAGCATTTTTGTTAAGTAGAAGTATTTTGATAAGTGTCTTGAAGTGTTTCAAAAGTGTATGAATACATATTAAAACACTACATGTATATACATTTTAACTGAGTCGTTAAGTCATCATTAGTCGTTACATGTAAATGTTGTTTTGAAACCTTTAGGTTAACGATCTTGTTGAATGTTGTTAAACCATTGTTTATTATAACAAATGAGATGTTAAATTGTTATATTATCATGATATTATGATATATAATATATCTTAGTATGATATATATACAGTTAAATATCGTTACAACGATAATCGTTACATATATGTCTCGTTTTGAAATCATTAAGTTAGTAGTCTTATTTTTACATATGTATTTCATTGGTAATACACTTAATAATATATTTACTTATCATTTAACATAATTAACCAAGTGTATCAATATCTTAATATGATTCATATGTACCTAGTAAGACATTGTTATAACGATAATCGTTATATATATCGTTTTCGAGTTTCTTAAATTAATAGTCTCATTTTTATGTATATAACTCATTGTTAAAATACCTAATGAGATACATACTTATAATAAAATCATGTTAACTATATATATAACCATATATATGTCATCGTATAGTTTTTACAAGTTTTAACGTTCGTGAATCACCGGTCAACTTGGGTGGTCAATTGTCTATATGAAACCTATTTCAATTAATCAAGTCTTAACAAGTTTGATTGCTTAACATGTTGGAAACACTTAATCATGTAAATAACAATTTCATTTAATATATATATAAACATGGAAAAGTTCGGGTCACTACAGTACCTACCCGTTAAATAAATTTCGTCCCAAAATTTTAAGCAGTTGGAGGTGTTGACGTATCTTCTGGAAATAAATGCGGGTATTTCTTCTTCATCTGATCTTCACGCTCCCAGGTGAACTCGGGTCCTCTACGAGCATTCCATCGAACCTTAACAATCGGTATCTTGTTTTGTTTAAGTCTCTTAACCTCACGATCCATTATTTCGACGGGTTCTTCAATGAATTGAAGTTTTTCATTGATTTGGATTTCGTCCAACGGAATAGTGAGATCTTCTTTAGCAAAACATTTCTTCAAATTTGAGATGTGGAAAGTGTTATGTACAGCCGCGAGTTGTTGAGGTAGCTCCAGTTGGTAAGCTACTGGTCCGACACGATCTATAATCTTGAATGGTTCAATGTACCTTGGATTTAGTTTCCCCCATTTACCAAATCGAACAACGCCTTTCCAAGGTGAAACCTTAAGCATGACCATTTCTCCAATTTCAAACTCTATATCTTTTCTTTTACTGTCCGCGTAGCTCTTTTGTCGACTCTGGGCGCTTTTCAATCTTTGTTGAATTTGGATGATTTTCTCGGTAGTTTCTTGTATAATCTCCGGACCCGTAATCTGTCTATCCCCCACTTCACTCCAACAAATCGGAGACCTGCACTTTCTACCATAAAGTGCTTCAAACGGTGCCATCTCAATGCTTGAATGGTAGCTGTTGTTGTAGGAAAATTCTGCTAACGGTAGATGTCGATCCCAACTGTTTCCGAAATTAATAACACATGCTCGTAGCATGTCTTCAAGCGTTTGTATCGTCCTTTCACTCTACCCATCAGTTCCCAATGCTTGCTGTAATGTCTGCCAGAATCTTGAAATAAATCTGTCATCCCTATCAGAGATAATAGAGATTGGTATTCCATGTCTGGAGACGACTTCCTTCAAATACAGTCGTGCTAACTTCTCCATCTTGTCATCTTCTCTTATTGGCAGGAAGTGTGCTGATTTGGTGAGACGATCAACTATTACCCAAATAGTATCAAAACCACTTGCAGTCCTTGGCAATTTAGTGATGAAATCCATGGTAATATTTTCCCATTTCCATTCCGGGATTTCGGGTTGTTGAAGTAGACCTGATGGTTTCTGATGCTCAGCTTTGACCTTAGAACACGTCAAACATTCTCCTACGTATTTAGCAACATCGGCTTTCATACCCGGCCACCAAAAATGTTTCTTGAGATCCTTGTACATCTTCCCTGTTCCAGGATGTATTGAGTATCTGGTTTTATGAGCTTCTCTAAGTACCATTTCTCTCATATCTCCAAATTTTGGTACCCAAATTCTTTCAGCCCTATACCGGGTTCCGTATTCCCGAATATTAAGATGCTTCTCCGATCCTTTGGGTATTTCATCCTTTAAATTTCCCTCTTTTAAAACTCCTTTTTGCGCCTCCTTTATTTGAGTAGTAAGGTTAGTGTGAATCATTATATTCATAGATTTTACTCGAATGGGTTCTCTGTCCTTTCTGCTCAAGGCGTCGGCTACCACATTTGCCTTCCCCGGGTGGTAACGAATCACAAAGTCGTAATCATTCAACAATTCAATCCACCTACGCTGCCTCATATTCAGTTGTTTCTGATTAAATATGTGTTGAAGACTTTTGTGGTCGGTATATATAATACTTTTGACCCCATATAAGTAGTGCCTCCAAGTTTTTAATGCAAAAACAACCGCGCCTAATTTCAAATCATGCGTCGTATAATTTTTCTCGTGAATCTTCAATTGTCTAGACGCATAAGCAATCACCTTCGTCCGTTGCATTAATACACAACCGAGACCTTGCTTTGATGCGTCACAATAAATCACAAAATCATCATTCCCTTCAGGCAATGACAATATAGGTGCCGTAGTTAGCTTTTTCTTCAATAATTGAAATGCCTTCTCTTGTTCATCCTTCCATTCAAATTTCTTCCCTTTATGCGTTAATGCAGTCAAGGGTTTTGCTAATTTGGAGAAATCTTGGATGAATCTTCTGTAGTAACCAGCCAATCCTAAAAATTGACGTATATGCTTCGGAGTTTTTGGGGTTTCCCACTTTTCAACGGTTTCGATCTTTGCCGGGTCAACCTGGATACCTTCTTTGTTCACTATGTGACCGAGGAATTGAACTTCTTCCAACCAAAATGCACACTTTGAAAACTTAGCGTACAGTTTTTCTTTCCTCAATACTTCTAGCACTTTTCTCAAATGTTCTTCGTGCTCTTGATCATTCTTTGAGTAAATAAGTATGTCATCGATGAAAACAATGACAAACTTGTCAAGATATGGCCCACACACTCAGTTCATAAGGTCCATGAACACAGCTGGTGCATTAGTTAAACCAAACGGCATGACCATAAACTCGTAATGACCGTAACGTGTTCTGAAAGCAGTCTTTGGAATATCATCTTCTTTCACCCGCATTTGATGATACCCGGAACGTAAGTCAATCTTTGAATAAACAGACGAGCCTTGTAGTTGATCAAATAAGTCATCGATTCTCGGTAGTGGGTAGCGGTTCTTGATGGTAAGTTTGTTCAACTCTCGGTAGTCGATACACAACCTGAATGTACCATCTTTCTTCTTGACAAACAAAACAGGAGCTCCCCACGGTGATGTGCTTGGTCGAATGAAACCACGCTCTAAAAGTTCTTGTAATTAGCTTTGCAGTTCTTTCATCTCATTGGGTCCAAGTCTGTAAGGAGCACGAGCTATTGGTGCAGCTCCTGGTACAAGATCTATTTGAAATTCAACGGATCGATGTGGAGGTAGTCCCGGTAATTCTTTCGGAAATACATCGGGAAATTCTTTTGCGACAAAAACATCATTGATGCTCTTTTCTTTAGTTTGTACTTTCTCGACATGTGCCAGAACAGCATAGCAACCTTTTCTTATTAGTTTTTGTGCCTTTAAATTACTAATAAGATGTAGCATCGTGTTGCCCTTTTCTCCGTACACCATTAAGGGTTCTCCTTCTTCTCGTACAATGCAAATTGCATTTTTATAACATACGATCTCTGCTTTCACCTTCTTCAGCCAGTCCATGCCAACTATTACATCAAAACTCCCTAACTCTACTGGTATCAAATCAATCTTAAATATTTCGCTACCCAGTTTAATTTCTCGATTCTGACATATATTATCTGCTGAAATTAATTTACCATTTGCTAATTCGAGTAAAAATTTACTATCCAACGGCGTCAATGGACAACTTAATTTAGCACAAAAATCTCTACTCATATAGCTTCTATCCGCACCCGAATCAAATAAAACGTAAGCAGATTTATTGTCAATAAGAAACGTACCCGTAACAAGCTCCGGGTCTTCCTGTGCCTCTGCCGCATTAATATTGAAAACTCTTCCGCGGCCTTATCCATTCGTGTTCTCCTGGTTCGGGCAATTTCTAATAATGTGGCCAGGTTTTCCATATTTATAACAAACTACATTGGCATAACTTGCTCCGACACTACTTGCTCCGCCATTACTCGTTCCGACACCATTTGTTCCTTTCGTTCTATTAACCCCTGGTCCGTAGACCTCACACTTCACCGCGCTATGACCATTTCTTTTACACTTGTTGCAAAATTTGGTGCAGAACCCCGAGTGATACTTTTCACACCTTTGGCATAGCTGCTTCTGATTGTTGTTGTTGTTGCGGTTGTTATTGTTATTGGGATGATTATTGTTGTTGTTGTTGTTGGGCTGTTTGTTGTAGTTGCGATTGATGTTGCGATTGTTGGGATAATTGTTGCGATTATTGTTGTAATTGTTATTGTTGTTGTATGGGTGATTCTTATCACCGTTTTCCTCCCACTTTCTTTTGACTTGCTTCACATTGGCCTCTTCAGCAGTCTGTTCTTTAATTCTTGCTTCAATCTGGTTCACTAGTTTGTGAGCCATTCTACATGCCTGTTGTATGGATTCGGGCTCGTGTGAACTTATATCTTCTTGGATTCTTTCCGGTAATCCTTTCACAAATGCGTCGATCTTCTCTTCCTCATCTTCGAACGCTCCCGGACACAATAGGCACAATTCTGCGAATCGTCTTTCGTACGTGGTAATATCAAATCCTTGGATTCGTAACCCTCTAAGTTCTGTCTTGAGCTTATTGACCTCGGTTCTGGGACGGTACTTCTCGTTCATCAAGAGCTTGAATGCTGACCACGGTAGTGCGTACGCATCATCTTGTCCCACTTGCTCTAGATAGGTATTCCACCATGTTAACGCAGAACCTGTGAATGTATGCGTAGCGTACTTCACTTTGTCCTCTTCAGTACACTTACTTATGGCAAACACCGATTCGACCTTCTCGGTCCACCGTTTCAATCCGATCGGTCCTTCGGTTCCATCAAATTCCAAAGGTTTGCAGGCAGTGAATTCTTTGTAGGTGCATCCTACACGATTTCCTGTACTACTAGATCCAAGGTTATTGTTGGTATGTAGCGCAGCCTGTACTGCGGCTATGTTTGAAGCTAGAAAAGTACGGAATTCCTCTTCATTCATATTCACGGTGTGTCGAGTAGTCGGTGCCATTTCCTTCAAAATAGTCAAATGGAACAATTTAATCATACAGAACATTAAGAGTAGTTAATAGTATTTCGTAGCATAATATGAACTCATTTATAAAAGCTTTTTCTTTATATTAGCGTTTTATAAGTTTAAATTCGGGTAGTACCTACCCGTTAAGTTCATACTTAGTAGCTAATATACAATTCAACTACTACAATTCTATATGAAAAACTGATTATAATAATATTTCGCGTTCAAACTTTTATACAATATTTTACAAACTTACAATACCGCTTATTTTACATAAAGCATGAAATATAGCATACAATAACTTTGATACAAGATAGTTGTGAAGATAATTCTAGTTAGTACACAAGTCGTTCAGCAAAGGCAATAAAGACACGTAATTCATACGTCCAGAAACAAGTCATGCATTCTGGTTTTACTAGGACTACTTCCCATCCTTGGTCTTGTGGAACATAACCGTTATGGCCTTTGATAAGACAGCGTGTTGTAACGTCGTCAAAGGGACGAGGGTTACGTAATGACCAACAGTCTCGTAATAACCTAAAAACCTCATTTCTTACCCCAATTACCGACTCCGTCACTTGTGGAAACGTTTTGTTTAATAGTTGTAGCCCGATGTTCTTTTTCTCACTTTGGTGAGAAGCGAACATTACTAACCCGTAAGCATAGCATGCTTCTTTATGTTGCATGTTAGCCGCTTTTTCTAAATCATGAAGTCCTATATTCGGATACATTGAGTCAAAATAATTTCTTAACCCGTTGCGTAAAATAGCATTTAGGTTCCCCGCAATATATGCGTCAAAGTAAACACATCGTAACTTATGGGTTTCCCAATGTGATATCCCCCATCTTTCAAACGAAAGTCTCTTATAAACCAAGACATTCTTGGAACGTTCTTCGAATGTCTTACAAACTGATTTCGCCGTAAATAGTTGTGCTGAAGAATTCTGACCGACTCTAGACAAGATTTCATCAATCATGTCTCCGGGTAGGTCTCTTAAAATATTGGGTTGTCTATCTATTTTGTGTTTTTATACTGTAAAATAGACAAGAGTTAGATTCACAAAAAAAAATACTTATTAATACAAGCAATTTTTACATATATCATAAAGCATAAGCACACTATATTACATATATTACACCACACGAATACAACTATCTTATTCTGACTCGCTCGTTTCTTCTTCTTCGGTTTTGGTTCGTTTTGCCAAGTTTCTAGGGATATATGATGTTCCCCTAATACGAGCTGTCGTTTTCCACAACGGTTTAGAAAAACCTGGTGGTTTAGAGGTTCCCGGGTCATTGTTACAACTTAAGGGCTTCGGGGGTTGACGATACATATAAAGTTCATCGGGGTTGGAATTAGATTTCTCTATTTTTATGCCCTTTCCCTTATTATTTTCTTTTACCTTTTTAAATTCAATTGGGGTAATTTCTATAACATCATCAAAATTCTCGTCGGAATCCGATTCATCGGAGAATTGGTAATCCTTCCAATATTTTGCTTCCTTGGCGGAAACACCATTGATCATAATTAACCTTGGTCGGTTGGTTGAGAATTTTCTTTTACTTAACTGTTTTATTATTTCCCCCACCGGTTCTATTTCCTCCTCCGGTTCCTCCTCTTCCGGTTCTGATTCTTCTTCCGGTTCTGATTCTTCTTCCGGTTCTTCTTCGGGAACTTGTGAATCAGTCCAATATATATTCGACTCTTCGTTATTATTAGGTGAGTCAATGGGATTTGTGCTAGAGGTAGACATCTATCACACAATATCAAACATGTTAAGAGATTAATATATCACATAATATATACATGTTAATAATATATAGTTTCCAACAAAAATGTTAAGCAATCATTTTTAAAGAAAACACGGTCGAAGTCCAGACTCACTAATGCATCCTAACAAACTCGATAAGACACACTATGTAAGGACCCATCCTAATCCATCCGAATGAAGTCCATATCGATTATAAACGATTCACAACAGTTGGCTACATCGCAAGGTACTTGACCTCTATATGATACATTTTACAAACATTGCATTCGATTTTAAAAGACAATCTTTCTTTACAACGAAAGTTGACGACATGCATACCATTTCATAATATATCCAACTATAATTGACTTAATAATAATCTTGATGAACTCGACGACTCGAATGCAACGTCTTTTGAAATATGCCATGTATGACTCCAAGTAATGTCCTTAAAATGAGCAAAAGCACAGCGGAAGATTTATTGCATACCTGAGAATAAACATGCTTTCAAGTGTCAACCAAAAGGTTGGTGAGTTCATTAGTTTAACATAAATAATTATTTCATTATTTTAATAGACCACAAGATTTCATATTTCCATTTCTCATAACATACGTCCCATGCATAGAGACAAAAATATCATTCATATGGATTGAACACCTGATAACCGACATTCACAATATACATATAAGAATATCCCCATCATTCCGGGATCCTCCTTCGGACATAATATAAATTTTCGAAGTACTAAAGCATCCGGTACTTTGGAT
Organism: Rutidosis leptorrhynchoides; assembly: GCF_046630445.1. Lineage (NCBI taxonomy): Eukaryota > Viridiplantae > Streptophyta > Magnoliopsida > Asterales > Asteraceae > Rutidosis > Rutidosis leptorrhynchoides. The sequence goes on from NC_092333.1 coordinate 295,009,229, forward strand.
GGGGCTTGTTGGGCCCGATAGATCTATCTTTAGAGTTCGCGTCAATTAGGGTGTCTGTTCCCTAATTCTTAGATTACCAGACTTAATAAAAAGGGCATATTCGATTAGATAATCCAACCATAGAATGTAGTTTCGATTACTTGTGTCTATTTCGTAAAGCATTTATAAAGCAGCGCATGTATTCTCAGTCCCAAAAATATATATTGCAAAAGCATTTAAAAAGGGAGCAAATGAAACTCACGCATATAAATATTGTAAAACAGTTAATAAAGCATTTGCATGTATTCTTAGCCCAAAAATGTAAAGAGTAAAAAAGGGCAAATGAAACTCACTGTAATGTATTTTGTAGTAAAAATACATATAACGACATTGAACAATGCAGGGTTGGCCTCGGATTCACGAACCTATATCATTTGTATATATATTAAAACGTATATTCGTAATCGAACAAATTTAATTATTATCATTAGTGATATAGTTTTTATATCAATAACTTATATTCATTTGTAATGTAAAAATATAAATTTTGTTATGTTATATGTAATAATTATATATATATATATATATATATATATATATATATATATATATATATATATATATATATATCATTTGTTTTGTTTAAAATGGTATTTAAATTTTACAAGATAGTATTTAAAATGATAACATTAATGATAGTTCTATTAATAATAATAATAATGATAATAATAGTTATGAATATGATAATAATACTAATTTTAATGTTAAATATAACAAGTTGTATTATGATAGTAATAATAAAATTAATATTACTTAATTATACTACTTGATAATAACAAAAAAAAAATTGGAAATGATAGTAGTCATTTTATTAATATTAACATAATATTAACAATAACAACATTTAATGATAGATTTAATAATGATAATAATAATAATGATAATAATAATTATAATACTTATATCTATTGTTATCAATGCTAATTACAATACTTCTAATAATAATAATAATATAGGTAACAATATTAGTCATAATAATAATAAAGATAATAATAACAAATAATAATGTTAATTATAATAATAGATAAATAAATAAAAAGAAAACTACCTCCTAAGCTTCTCATAAAAAGAAATGACCCGAGCAGGGCTCGAACCCGCGACCACTTGAACGCTCAAACAACACCCTAACCAGTTGGGCTGTGCCCGTTTTTCTGTTATGCTTGATTCCTAAATTTATTTATTTCTTTCTGTCTGTAACCTTTCTTCCCTCTTCTTCAATCATACATCGACCAGAGATGAATCCAAATACAATAACGAATTGGTTTTGTATTCCTTAACAAAGTGTAAATATTTGTAATCATTATTTACATTTAATAACACTTGAAAAATAAAAATAAAAATCAGCTTCACAAATCAAATGCTGCTGTCGCTGTTATTTTAAAAAAAAAACAATTATGAACTTCGATTTCAAGAATGAATTAGGCCAAACTTATAACATGAAACGAGTTCAAAATCATCATTAGAAACTTTAAAAATTAACAATTTAACTGGACATATCAACACAACTACGAATCTTTATGATGAACACCAATTTGACTTTTTTTGAGTTTACCTTTGACTTCGAAATTAGTAATCAATTTGAGGAGTTGACGATTGAAAACTTGCAGATATTTGGAATAAATGATTCCTAACACAACTGCATTTTTAGTTTCTTAAAATTGATACTACTCCACGATTTTGAGAAAATGGACATGAAACAGAGATACGAGCCTATAACTTTTGTTTCTGTTTTTAATTTTTTTTCAATTGCAGAAGACTTAGCATTCTATATTGATATCAATCCAGTACATAAATCTAATTAAATGATTTTGTTTGTATTCGTGATTCAACGGGTAACAGAAGTTAGACAGAAAGAATCAATTAGGTGAAGAAATAAACAAAATAGAATGAAAAGCAGATGCAGACCTCTAATTGAATCGTACGTTTAACTGTTATAGGATGTTGACAAAATTAGATAAGAAACAAAAAGCTAATTAGATTTTTGAAGGTAACGTGAGATTGAATCTGATCCTATATTCTTGATTTTATATATTTATTATTAATAACTAATAATTATAATTATATTACAAACAATATTATTAATAGTAATAATTAATAATAATAATAATATGAGTGATAATAATAATGAATCATAATAATAATAATAATTTTTAGTGTAATTGATAATAATAGTATTATTAATGATAATTATGATAATAATACTAATAATAATTATTTTTATAGTATTAATAATATTAATAAGTAATGATAATGATATTAACTATAAAACTGATAATAATAATTTTATTCAAGATAATAATACTATTTGTATTATTTATAATAATAATGATACTTATAAAGATAATAATCATAAGACTAATTAAATTTTACCATTAATTATAATAACAATGCTATTAATAATGATAACAATATTATTAATTATTATATAACACCTTACGTATTAACTTTCATATATATAATATATATTGAAACTAATAAACTAACAAGTAGTGATATTAATATTAATGTTAATAATAATAATGGAAGTAATAATAACATTAGTATAACAATTATATTTTAAACTTGCAATTAATTTGATGTAATATTTAATAGGTATGTAATATATATATATATATATATATATATATATATATATATATATATATATATATATATATATATATATATATATATATATATATATATATATATATATATATATTACATGATATCTTTTGTCGAATATTGAATATTTATAAATTATATATATTACTATATATATACCATTACTTATATATAGATTTCATAAATATATATATTTATAGCAACTTAATTATCCTGTTCATACATTTACAATATTTTTTTTTAATTTCAATTAATTAAATTGTATTTTGTTTTTTTCAATTTATTATATACACCCATATTTATATATAAATATATATCTAGTTACAACCATTGTTCGAGAACCGTCGAGAATCGTAAAAGGGTAATTGAATATATGACCATAGTTTCCAAAATTTTCGAGACTTAACATTACAAACTTTGCTTATAGTGTCGGAAACATATAAAGATTAAGTTTAAATTTGGTCGAAAATACCCGGGTCACTACACACTAATGCAAATTTCTGGTTCTCTAAGACCAATGCTCGGATACCAACTGAAATGTCCTGTTCTTATTGATTAAAAACGTTCCATATTAATTGATTTCGTTACGAGGTTTTGACCTCTATATGAGACGTTTTTCAAAGACTGCATTCATTTTTAAAACAAACCATAACCTTTATTTCATAAATAAAGGTTTAAAAAGCTTTACGTAGATTATCAAATAATGATAATCTAAAATATCCTGTTTACACACGACAATTACATAATGGTTTACAATACAAATATGTTACATCGAAATCATTTTCTTGAATGCAGTTTTTACACAATATCATACAAACATGGACTCCAAATCTTGTCCTTATTTTAGTATGCAACAGCAGAAGCTCTTAGTATTCACCTGAGAATAAACATGCTTTAAACGTCAAAAAAATGTTGGTGAGTTATAGGTTTAACCTATATATATCAAATCGTAAAAATAGACCACAAGATTTCATATTTCAATACACATCCCATACATAGAGATAAAAATCATTCATATTTTGAACACCTGATAACCGACATTAACAAGATGCATATATAAGAATATCCCCATCATTCTGGGACACCCTTCGGATATGATATAAATTTCAAAGTACTAAAGCATCCGGTACTTTGGATGGGGTTTGTTAGGCCCAATAGATCTATCTTTAGGATTCGCGTTAATTAGGGTGTCTGTTCCCTAATTCTTAGATTACCAGAATTAATAAAAAGGGGCATATTCGATTTCGATAATTCAACCATAGAATGTAGTTTCACGTACTTGTGTCTATTTTGTAAATCATTTATAAAACCTGCATGTATTCTCATCCCAAAATATTAGATTTTAAAAGTGGGACTATAACTCACTTTCACAGATTTTTACTTCGTCGGGAAGTAAGACTTGGCCACTGGTTGATTCACGAACCTATAACAATATATACATATATATCAAAGTATATTCAAAATATATTTACGACACTTTTAATATATTTTGATATTTTAAGTTTATTAAGTCAGCTGTCCTCGTTAGTAACCTATAACTAGTTGTCTACAGTTAGATGTACAGAAATAAATCGATAAATATTATCTTGAATCAATCCACAACCCAGTGTATATGTATCTCAGTATTGATCACAACTCAAACTATATATATTTTGGAATCAACCTCAACCCTGTATAGCTAACTCCAACATTCACATATAGAGTCTATGGTTGTTCCGAAATATATATAGATGTATCGACATGATAGGTCGAAACATTGTATACGTGTCTATGTTATATCAATATTACATAATATACAATACAAGTTGATTAAGTTATGGTTGGAATAGATTTGTTACCAATTTTCACGTAGCTAAAATGAGAAAAATTATCCAATCTTGTTTTACCCATAACTTCTTCATTTTAAATCCGTTTTGAGTGAATCAAATTACTATGGTTTCATATTGAACTCTATTTTATGAATATAAATAGAAAAAGTATAGGTTTATAGTCAGAAAAATAAGTTACAAGTCGTTTTTGTAAAGGTAGTCATTTCAGTCGAAAGAACGACGTCTAGATGACCATTTTAGAAAACATACTTTCACTTTGAGTTTAACTATAATTTTTGGATATAGTTTCATGTTCATAATAAAAATCATTTTCCCAGAATAACAACTTTTAAATCAAAGTTTATCATAGTTTTTAATTAACTAACCTAAAACAGCCCGCGGTGTTACTACGACGGCATAAATCCGGTTTTACGGTATTTTTCTTGTTTTCAGGTTTTAAATCATTAAGTTAGCATATCATATAGATATAGAACATGTGTTTAGTTGATTTTAAGAGTCAAGTTAGAAGGATTAACTTTTATTTGTGAACAAGTTTAGAATTAACTAAACTATGTTCTAGTGATTACAAGTTTAAACCTTCGAATAAGATAGCTTTATATGTATGAATCGAATGATGTTATGACCATCATTACTACCTCAAGTTCCTTGGATAAACCTACTGGAAATGAGAAAAATGGATCTAGCTTCAAAGGATCCTTGGATGGCTTGAAAGTTCTTGAAGCAGAATCATGACACGAAAACAATTTCAAGTAAGATTTCCACTGGAAATAAGATTGTTATAGTTATAGAAATTGAATTAAAGTTTGAATATGATTATTACCTTTTATTAGAAAGATAACCTACTATAAGTAACAAAGGTTTCTTGATCTTGGATGATTACTTGGAATGGATTTAGAAAACTTGGAAGTAAACTTGCAATCTTGGAAGTATTCTTGATTTTATGAAACTAGAACTTTTGGAATTTATGAAGAACACTTAGAACTTGAAGATAGAACTTGAGAGAGATCAATTAGATGAAGAAAATTGAAGAATGAAAGTGTTTGTAGGTGTTTTTGGTCGTTGGTGTATGGATTAGATATAAAGGATATGTAATTTTGTTTTCATGTAAATAAGTCATGAATGATTACTCATATTTTTGTAATTTTATGAGATATTTCATGCTAGTTGCTAAATGATGGTTGCCACATGTGTTAAGTGACTCACATGGGCTGCTAAGAGCTGATCATTGGAGTGTATATACCAATAATACATACATCTAAAAGCTGTGTATTGTACGAGTACGAATACGGGTGCATACGAGTAGAATTGTTGATGAAACTGAACGAGGATGTAATTGTAAGCATTTTTGTTAAGTAGAAGTATTTTGAAAAGTGTCTTGAAGTCTTTCAAAAGTGTATGAATACATATTAAAACACTACATGTATATACATTTTAACTGAGTCGTTAATTCATCATTAGTCGTTACATGTAAATGTTGTTTTGAAACCTTTAGGTTAACGATCTTGTTGAATGTTGTTAACCCATTGTTTATGAAAGGACCCGTTCATATACATTATAAACGATTCACAATAGTTGATTACATCGCGAGGTATTTGACCTCTATATGATACATTTTACAAACATTGCATTCGTTTTTAAAAGAAAACTTTCTTTACAACGAAAATTGACGGTATGCACACCATTTCATAATACATCCAACTATAATTGACTTAATAATAATCTTGATGAACTCAATGACTTGAATGCAACGTCTTTCAAAATATGCCATGAATGACTCCAAGTAATATCCTTAAAATGAGCTAATGCACAGCGGAAGATTTCTTTAATACCTGAGAATAAACATGCTTTAAAGTGTCAACCAAAAGGTTGGTGAGTTTATAGGTTTATCATAACAATCATTTCAATATATTAACAGACCACAAGATTTCCGTTTATAAATATATGTACACTCGCAAGTGTATAAAAGTATTCTATAAGTTGTAGGCACCCGGTAACAAGCTTTAACGTTCATGTTTTACCCTCTGAAGTACACCAGATCAGGTGTGTTTAAAATAATCTCGAAGTATTAAAGCATCCCATAGTCAGGATGGGGTTTGTCAGGCCCAATAGATCTATCTTTAGGATTCGCGCCTACCGTACATAGACAAGTAGTTTAATGTTACCAAGCTAAGGGTACATTTCTGGTTTAAACCCACATAGAATTAGTTTTAGTACTTGTACCTATTTCGTAAAACATTTATAAAAACAGCGCATGTATTCTCAGTCCTAAAAATATATATAAAAGGGAGCAAATGAAACTCACAATACTGTATTTTCTAGTAAAAATACATATGACGTCATTGAACAAGTGCAATGTTGGCCTTGGATTCACGAACGTATCAATGTTGAGATTCAATATTGCAGAAAAAGTATGTAGACGCAACGGAGATGATAAACACTAGTTTGACTCACGAGCAATACTCCCGAACCATACCCATAACCTCCATAGCTTTAACCCATAATTTCCTTAGCTCTATCCCGCTCGAAAAACAATTTCGAAATCACTCGGACAGCACTCCGTCGTAATATTTTATGTATACTGATAATATCTTGAAATAATACGGAGTAAATATATATATGTAAATTGATTGAGGGAGTTTAGAGAAAATATTTTCAAGTTTCTCTCAAATAATAAAACCTATTGAATTCTATTTATAACAGATTTTTGAATTATTAAAGTGAATTATTAAAGTATGAATTATTAAAGTGAATTATTAAAGTATGAATTATTAAAGTGAATTATTAAAGTATGAATTATTAAAGTGAATTATTAAAGTATGAATTATTAAATTGAATTATTAAAGTATGAATTATTAAAGTGAATTATTAAAGTATGAATTATTAAAGTGAATTATTAAAGTATGAATTATTAAAGTGAATTATTAAAGTATGAATTATTAAAGTGAATTATTAAAGTATGAATTATTAAAGTTAAGGTAAAGTAAAAATAAAGTAAAGGTAAAGTTTAAGTATAGTAAAAGTATACAACTATGTACGTATAATACGCGTATAAATATATATAATATTAATTTAAATTGTTATATATATTTAATAAAATAAAATATAAATATCATTATCTTTATCATACTGGTTAAGTAATGAGTTGTTAAAAGTGGGTTTAGATATTTATAAAAGTTATATACGTTTTAATAATAAAGTTCTTTTTAAACTGAAAACGTTTTTGTACGTTTGAAACTAAATCAAATAAATATGATAATTTTGTTTTCCAAAACTAAATATATTTAAGAATCATTTTGTTTAAAGGTTAAAATAATGGAAATCGTTATATCATAAAATGTTTTAGAAAAGTAAAATCATATATTTTCATAATACGTTTCAAGTTTTTAAATTACAGTCTGTTGGTGAAGCATGCGATAAAGTTCAAAGGTTAGATAAACGTATGAAATAATCTTAATGAAAAATGTCGAGTTACTTAACTTGTCGATATCCAACATCTAAGTTATTTACAATCCACGTTCTTACTTATAAATCACTTTACCATTTTTCGAATGTCGTCAAAAAGAATAGATTTCTTAAATCACAGTGGACCTTATAACATAGACCCGTAATCATATCACAATGTATCGGATAAATCAATCATTTGATATTATCTTCTAATTCCATCGATAAACATATTGAAACAAATACGTTCATGTAAAGTATTATACGTTTAATACTTTATTAATATTTTTAAGTTATAATATATATATATATACATATATATACATATTTATTTATATATAACGGTTCGTGAATCGTCGGAATTTGGTCGAGGTTATAATGAATGTATGAACACAATTTAAAATTCTTGAGATTTAACTTAACAAACTTTGCTTATCGTGTCGGAATAATATAAAGATAAAGTTTAAATTTGATCGGAAATTTCCGGATCGTCACAGTACCTACCCGTTAAAGAAATTTCGTCCCGAAATTTGAGTAAGGTCGTCATGGTTAACCATAAAACTGTTTTCATGACGAATATGAGTTGATAAATAGAGTTTCATCATTACTGAGTAATGTAGATAAAACGATTCGATTATGTGAAGTGTACGAGGGTAGCTGTCACAACAGTTTGAGATAGAAATTTAACTTTTGACGTTGTCACGGTGGATTTCTGGAATTCAAGGGATTTAAAGAAATCTTTAAAATCTGACTAAAATTTGATTCTTCGGAGATTAAGGAATAGGATCTTCTTTGGTTAAATGCGATAATCTGTTTTGATTGCTCTGTCGGATATTTCATTATAAATCCACCCTCTTTATTTCCTTTATATTTTGGAGTTCCATCCTTTTGTTTTCTCTTCTCGACTTTAAGTCAGCGAATAATGGTTCAGAATTCATAAGTATGGAGTTTCGAACGAACATGACTAATGTTCTAAGGAAGAAATTGTAATAGCACGATCTTGATTGGTTAAATTACCAGAATTCAAGAGAAAAGACAGAATTATCAAGAAATTATGTTCTTGATATGTTTAGAGATTAGATAGAATGTAAGAGTCGCGTAACATGGCACATGATGACGTTATGGTCTATGAATCATCATGTTTCATTAGAAACTCAGCATGACTTACTGTAATATAATCACGTTGATCAAGTGTCATTATATTATACTAACTCATGCTTCAGTTCCCAACACTACTTCGAAAACATTCATACTTCAAACTTAAAGATTTCAGATTTTAGAAACTAAACAGTTTCCTTTATGATATAACACTGATATCACGAAGAGATATATGATTTCGGACAAGAATACTTATGAAAATATCCTCAGAAATATCGAAGATATTTATGATGATATTTTTGAAATTTCTAAGATAGAAGGTTGATGAATAAAGATTTTCCGCAAGATTTTAACATGACTTCGAAGCAGGATATTCTCTAAAGATTTCATCGGATCCAGAATTACCTGGATTCTTTGAATATAGGGTTTGATCCTTGTATTTGTCCTTGGTCTCCTTCATGGTTAGCTCAATCTGTTTTTCAGTACCAAATTTTCTATCGAGCGTTCCCAACATTCCATTCTTTATTATCAAACTTTTGGCCGTTTAGACCATCTACGATTTTGCTGTTTTCTCTGCATTTAATGCTACCATATCTGGGTCATCGGTTATCAATCCGAGGTGGTTTCAAGAGAATTGTGTTTTTAGATGATTAAACGTTGATGGTAATATGGTGGAATATAAAAGGTTCCCCGATAACAACAAAGAGCACGCATATATATCAAAATTATGATATGGTTGTTTCGAACGAAAAGTCAAAGTTGATTTGCTGGAGCTGTGACAAAATTTGTTACTTTGAAAAGGAATTGCAAAGTGATTTTCGGTAATAACAACGCCCAGGGAGCTAGCACAGATATGTGTTAAATGTTTACTCTGGTTCCGAGTGTTTTCAGGTGCATAACTATATGCATCGATCTTTTCTTCCGTAGATGAAGTGCGGTTGGTTTATCCTCTCGATTGAGGTGTTTTCAAGAATCATGAAAGATTTGAATGCAGATTGTAATCGTCAAGATACAAATGAAGTTTAGGATGAAATCAAGTGGCAAACTTGAAGAATTGTTTAGTTTCATATGTTATAATCAATATTTTAATTCATTATAATTATCCAATGTTATTAGTCCACAGTCGATAGTCCACAATTAACAGTCCAATAATTCATATATAGTTTAATATATAATATTCGAATTAATTAATACGTATCGTGACCCGTATACATGTCTCAGACTCGATCACAACTCAAAGTATATATATTATTGTAGAATCAACCTCAACCCTGTATAGCTAACTCCAGCATTACTGCATATAGAGTGTCTATGGTTATTCCAAATAATATATATATATATATATATATATATATATATATATATATATATATATATATATATATATATATATATATGCGTCGATATGATATGTCAAAACCTTGTATACGTGTCTCGATATTTAAAATGCATAAAAATAAATAACAGAAATTAAATGACGATAAATAAAATTGCAAGAATATAAATTGCGATAAATAAATTGTGATAAATAAAATGTAATCAGTTAGCTAGGAACAGTTAGCTAGGAACAGTTAGCGTGAATTCTTAACAAAATTTCTCATAGTTAATTTGTTTGTTTCTAATAAATTTTATTTTGTCCAATGTTTTCTTCATTATGCCACTTGTTGGATTCTGATAGGTCAAAATCCAAATATAAAATTGGATGAAAATAATTATTCTGCGGTGAACGGATACGTATATCGGTAGTTGTAAGTAGGATAGTAAATGACTGTTGAATTAGATTCGAAAAATGTACAATGTAACTTATTAATGTGAAATCTAAATATTCCTCAGGTATTACCTACCCGTTAAAATATTTTCACCATTAATAGTTTGTACGAAAGAATTTTTAATTACAATCTTTATGAAAAAAATATATATATACCTATATATTTTCTTCGGATGTAATCATGGATTTAATGAGTCAATATGATATTAAACTCATTTGATTTACCGTTAGAACAAGAATATATAATCTCTAAAACATTAGAGATTACATAATCGCTATGTCGAATGAAAATAAATGATGTAGAACGTCATGTAGAACAATGATTATACTCGAGGTACAGAATGAGATGTCGAAGCTGGTGACGCGGATGTTGTTGTTGGTGGCACTAGTGCTGTTGGTGCTGAGGCTGGTGATGTTACTGGTGTTGGTGATACTGCAGGTGCTTGCAAATTGTGTACCATGCTCTCTAAAGTTAACACTCGAGCTCCGAGTTCTTTAACTTCTTCTACTAACCCTGGTTGGTTATCGGTGTGAGGTAAAGGTCGGATATCTTCTCTAGTTCCGTCAATGGTAGTCTCAAGACAAAAAATTCTTGCAAAAAGGGTATAAACGGTGTTGCGAACGGGTTCGCCGGTTAGCGGGTCAAGTACTCCAAGGTTAGGTGGTAGATTTGGTTCATGATATGGAGTACCTTCTTCCCTTCTCCATAGGGTGAGTATGTCGCGAACCCACCCCCATTTTCTCCAGTAATCACGGTAGTTGATTGGTTGGTGTGCTCCTGTCACGCTGTCTTCGGAGTCAGAGGAACTTGGTCGATTCGTAGAGGCCATCTTAAGCGATCACAGAAAAGATTTTTGGTATGAAGTGTTTAGTGACAGAAATTGATAGTTGGATGGTATTCTCAATGCATAATGTGCATTGATATATATAGTACCAGGATCCCTTAAATTACGGAGAAATTTACGAGAGATATCAGGCAAGGTCTACAGTAACAGATACGCTAAGATATGAATTTTGTCTATACACTTATTCATGCAATCAATGCAGTAAAAGGTGTCTAGACTAAGAATAATGAGCAGGTAATTTCCTAAAGATGATAAGCAGATGATTTCTGACAAAAATGATAAGCGAAACTTTTGACATGCAGACACGGTCGAAGTCCAGACTCACTAATGCATCCTAACGACTATCAGTTAGACACACTAATGCAGACCTGGTTCGCTAAGACCACCGCTCTGATACTAACTAAAAGGACCCGTTCATATACATTATAAACGATTCACAATAGTTGATTACATCGCGAGATATTTGACCTCTATATGATACATTTTACAAACATCGCATTCGTTTTTAAAAGACAAACTTTCTTTACAACGAAAATTGATGGTATGCACACCATTTCATAATACATCCAACTATAATTGACTTAATAATAATCTTGATGAACTCAATGACTTGAATGCAACGTCTTTCAAAATATGCCATGAATGACTCCAAGTAATATCCTTAAAATGAGCTAATGCACAGCAGAATATTTCTTTAATACCTGAGAATAAACATGCTTTAAAGTGTCAACTAAAAGGTTGGTGAGTTCATAGGTTTATCATAACAATCATTTCAATATATTAATAGACCACAAGATTTCCGTTTAAAAATATATGTACACTCGCAAGTGTATAAAAGTATTCTATAAGTTGTAGGCACCCGGTAACAAGCTTTAACGTTCATGTTTTACCCTCTGAAGTACACCAGATCAGGTGTGTTTAAAATAACCTCGAAGTACTAAAGCATCCCATAGTCAGGATGGGGTTTGTCAGGCCCAATAGATCTATCTTTAGGATTCGCGCCTACCGTACATAGACAAGTAGTTTAATGTTACCAAGCTAAGGGTATATTTCTGGTTTAAACCCACATAGAATTAGTTTTAGTACTTGTACCTATTTTGTAAAATATTTATAAAAATAGCGCATGTATTCTCAGTCCCAAAAATATATATAAAAGGAAGCAAATGAAACTCACAATACTGTATTTTGTAGTAAAAATACATATGACGTCATTGAACAAGTGCAATGTTGGCCTTGGATTCACGAACGTATCAATGTTGAGATTCAATATTGCAAAAAAAGTATGTAGACGCAACGGAGATGATAAACACTAGTTTGACTCACGAGCAATACTCCCGAACCATACCCATAACCTCCATAGCTTTAACCCATAATTTCCTTAGCTCTATCCCGCTCGAAAAACAATTTCGAAATCACTCGGACATCACTCCGTCGTAATATTTTATGTATACTGATAATATCTTGAAATAATACGGAGTAAATATATATATGTAAATTGATTGAGGGAGTTTAGAGAAAATATTTTCAAGTTTCTCTCAAATAATGAAACCTATTAAATTCTATTTATAACAGATTTTTGAATTATTAAAGTGAATTATTAAAGTATGAATTATTAAAGTGAATTATTAAAGTGAATTATTAAAGTATGAATTATTAAAGTGAATTATTAAAGTATGAATTATTAAAGTGAATTATCAAAGTATGAATTATTAAAGTATGAATTATTAAAGTGAATTATTAAAGTATGAATTATTAAAGTGAATTATTAAAGTATGAATTATTAAAGTTAAGGTAAAGTAAAAATAAAATAAAGGTAAAGTTTAAGTATAGTAAAAGTATAAAACTATGTACGTATAATACGCAAATAAATATATATAATATTAATTTAAATTGTTATTTATATTTAATAAAATAAAATATAAATATCGTTATCTTTATCATACTGGTTAAGTAATGAGTTGTTAAAAGTGGTTCTAGATATTTATAAAAGTTATATACGTTTTAATAATAAAGTTCTTTTTAAACTGAAAACGTTTTTGTACGTTTGAAACTAAATCAAATAAATATGATAATTTTGTTTTCCAAAACTAAATATATTTAAGAATCATTTTGTTTAAAGGTTAAAATAATGGAAATCGTTATATCATAAAACGTTTTAGAAAAGTAAAATCATATATTTTCATAATAGGTTTCAAGTTTTTAAATTACAGTCTGTTGGTGAAGCATGCGATAAAGTTCAAAGGTTAGATAAACGTATGAAATAATCTTAATGAAAAATGTCGAGTTACTTAACTTGTCGATATCCAACATCTAAGTTATTTACACTCCACGTTCTTACTTATAAATCACTTTACCATTTTCCGAATGTCGTCAAAAAGAATAGATTTCTTAAATCACAGTGGACCTTATAACATAGACCCGTAATCATATCACAATGTATCTGATAAATCAATCACTTGATATTATCTTCTAATTCCATCGATAAACATATTGAAACAAATACGTTCATGTAAAGTATTATACGTTTAATACTTTATTAATATTTTTAAGTTATAATATATATATACATATTTATTTATATATAACAGTTCGTGAATCGTCGGAATTTGGTCGAGGTTATAATGAATGTATGAACACAATTTAAAATTCTTGAGATTTAACTTAACAAACTTTGCTTATCGTGTTGGAATAATATAAAGATAAAGTTTAAATTTGATCGGAAATTTCCGGATCGTCACAGTTTATTATAACAAATGAGATGTTAAATTGTTATATTATCATGATATTATGATATATAATATATCTTAGTATGATATATATACAGTTAAATGTTGTTACAACGATAATCGTTACATATATGTCTCGTTTCGAAATCATTAAGTTAGTAGTCTTATTTTTACATATGTATTTCATTGTTAATACACTTAATAATATATTTACTTATCATTTAACATAATTAACCAGGTGTATCAATATCTTAATATGATTCATATGTACCTAGTAAGACATTGTTATAATGATAATCGTTATATATATCGTTTTCGAGTTTCTTAAATTAATAGTCTCATTTTTATGTATATAACTCATTGTTAAAATACCTAATGAGATACATACTTATAATAAAATCATGTTAACTATATATATAACCATATATATGTCATCGTATAGTTTTTACAAGTTTTAACGTTCGTGAATCACCGGTCAACTTGGGTGGTCAATTGTCTATATGAAACCCATTTCAATTAATCAAGTCTTAACAAGTTTGATTGCTTAACATGTTGGAAACACTTAATCATGTAAATAACAATTTCATTTAATATATATATATATATATATATATATATATATATATATATATATATATATTAAATGAAATTGTTATTTACATATATATATATATATATATACATATATATATATATATATATATATATATATATATATATATATATATATATATATATATATATATATATATATATATATATATATATATATATATATAAACATGGAAAAGTTCGGGTCACTACACAAGTACTCCAATTCAAATTTCTGATAATTCATTTATTGAACCCGACCTCACAATTGAGAATCCGGAGAATATTCAGGGACGATTCATAAATCCTGAACCATTAATTTTTCCTCCGGAACCACCAATTATTCAAACAGAGATTGTTGAGGAACGAACCATTAAATCAGAATCCTCTAGTGATTCAGATTCAACAAATTCAATTATGGAGAATCTGGAACCTTTAAGTATGGAAGACCGAATGAGAGCTAAACGCACTGGCCAAGGTCACGCAATTACTCATCTAAACATTAATGCGCCAGATTATGAAATCAAAAGACAAATTCTACATATGGTGACTAATCAATGCCAATTTAGTGGTGCGCCGAAGGAAGATCCAAATGAACATCTTCGTACCTTTAATAGAATCTGCACACTATTTAAAATCCAAGAAGTTGAGGATGAACAGATATATCTCATGTTATTTCCCTGGACTTTAAAGGGAGAAGCCAAAGATTGGTTGGATCGTTACCTGAAGGGGCGATTGATACATGGGACGTTTTAGTTGAAAATTTTCTTAAACAATTCTTTCCGGCATCTAAAGCCGTAAGACTTCAAGGAGAAATTGTTACGTTTACACAGAAGCCAAATGAAACTCTATATGAGGCTTGGACCAGATTTGGAAAGTTATTAAGAGGATGTCCGCAACATGGTTTAGACATTTGTCAAATAGTACAAATATTCTAACAAGGATGCGACATCACTACAAGAAAAGACATAGATATAGCAGCTGGTGGCTCTATTATGAAGAAAACAGAAATTGATGCTTACAAAATTATTGATAACACTGCTTCCCACTCACATGAGTGGCACCAAGAAAAAGATATCGTTAGATCATCTAAAGCAGCTAGAGCCGATTCTAGCCATGACTTAGATTCCATTTCCGCAAAGATAGATGCTGTCGAGAGACGAATGGAAAAGATGACTAAGGATATACACTCAATACGAATTAGTTGTGAGCAGTGTGGAGGACCACATTTGACAAAAGATTGTCTCAGTATTGAACTAACAATGGAACAAAGAGAGAATATTTCATACATAAACCAAAGGCCTGGAAATAATTATCAGAATAATTATCAACCGCCAAGACAGATTTACAATCAAAACTAGAATTATAACCGAAATGTTCCATACAACAACCAACAAGGTCCTAGCAATCAACAATTATCCAATAATACTTACAACCAACAAAGACCTAATTTTCAAAACAAACCACCACAAACCGATGATAAAAAGCCAAATTTAGAAGATATGATGACGAAGCTAGTTGAAACTCAAATGCAGTTTTTCACATCTCAAAAACAAACAAATGAACAAAATGCTCAAGCATTTAGAAATCAACAAGCTTCTATTCAAAATTTGGAACAAGAAGTAAGTAACCTAGCAAGGTTAATAGGTGAAAGAAAACTGGGAAGTTTACCTAGCGATACAAATGCTAACCCCCGGAATGAAACAGCTAAAGCCATTACCACAAGAAGTGGTACAACACTTAAACCACCTGAAATATCTTTAAATTCTGATGAAGCTATTCCTACTCCACAAGAACTACAACCTGAGCAAGATAAGGAAAAAGAACCGGTAGTTGAAAAGGTTAATGAAGATAACACAGTTAAGGCTAAACCTTATGTTAAACCATACCAACCACCACTTCCTTACCCGAGTAAAATGAAAAAAGAGAAACTTGAAGCCGAGCAATCTAAATTCTTGGATATGTTTAAGCAGATAAATGTAAATCTTCCTTTCATTGATTTGATTTCAGGAATGCCTAGATATGCTAAATTTCTGAAAGATTTAATTTCGAATAGAAAGAAAATGGAAGAACTCTCGGCTGTTACTATGAATGCTAATTGTTCAGCAGTGCTGTTGAATAAGATACCAGAAAAAATATCTGATCCAGGAAGTTTCACAATTCCATGTTTTCTGGGTAGTCTTAGTTCAATAGAAGCATTAGCAGACTTAGGTGCTAGTATAAATTTAATGCCGTATTCACTATACACTAAACTAAATCTTGGAGAATTGAAACCAACAAGAATAAGTATACAACTAGCCGATCGATCAATAAAATATCCTAGAGGGATAATGGAGAACATGCTAGTTAAAGTTGGTACTTTAGTATTTCCAGTAGATTTTGTTGTTCTGGACATGGAAGAAGATTCTCAAGTTCCTCTCATATTAGGAAGACCATTATTAAACACGGCTAAAGCAATGATAGACGTGTTTGGTAAGAAACTGACCCTAAGTATAGAGGACGAGAGTGTAACCTTTTCAGTTGATAAAGCAATGCAACAATCACAATCTGCAGATGATACATGCTATTATATTCAAACTATAGATTCACATGCAGAATTGTTAGAAGAATTTTTAGAATTACAAGGAACAGGATAATGTTCTTTAGGAGAAAGAACTGAACCAATTAATGAAACTGAAATGGTAGCTACACTAATAGCTAATGGATATGAACCAACAACAGAAGAAATTCAAATGCTAAAAGAAGAAGACAGATATCGATATAAATCATCGATAGAAGAACCTCCGAAATTAGAGTTAAAGCCACTTCCAAACCATTTGGAATACGCTTATTTACATGGTGAATCTGAATTACCTGTAATAATATCGTCTTCTCTTACTGAAAATGAGAAATCACAACTCATTTCTGTGTTAAAAGCTCATAAACCAGCCATTGCATGGAAAATTCATGATATTAAAGGAATAAGTCCTTCGTATTGCACACATAAAATCCTTATGGAAGAAGGTCATAAAACGTATGTGCAACGCCAACGAAGACTAAATCCTAATATGCAAGATGTAGTGAAGAAAGAAATTATTAAACTGCTAGATGCAGGTTTAATTTATCCAATCTCTGATAGTCCATGGGTAAGCCCAGGTCAATGCGTGCCTAAGAAGGGTGGCATGACTATCATTACAAATGAGAAAAATGAGCTTATTCCTACTAGGACTGTAACAGGATGGCGTGTTTGTATTGATTATAGAAAATTAAATGACGCCACCAGAAAAGATCACTTTCCCTTACCTTTTATTGATCAAATGTTGGAAAGATTAGCCGGAAACAGTTACTATTGTTTTCTAGATGGTTTTTCCGGATACTTTCAAATTCCAATAGCACCCGAGGACCAAGAGAAAACCACATTCACGTGCCCTTATGGGACTTTTGCTTACAAACGCATGCCATTTGGACTTTGCAACGCCCCTGCAACCTTTCAAAGGTGCATGATGGCGATTTTTCACGACATGATAGAAGAATGCATGGAAGTTTTCATGGAGGACTTTTCAGTCTTCGGTGATACATTTGAAACATATCTAGTTAATCTTGAACGAATGCTTATTAGATGCGAACAATCAAATCTAGTTCTTAATTGGGAGAAATGTCATTTCATGGTTAAAGAAGGCATCGTTCTTGGACATAAAATTTCAAAAGAAGGAATTGAAGTGGATAGAGCTAAAGTAGATGTAATTGCTAAACTTCCACATCCCACCAATGTTAGAGGAGTTAGGAGTTTTCTAGGGCATGCCGGTTTTTACCGACGTTTTATAAGAGATTTTTCTAAAATTGCCACTCCTATGAATAAACTCCTAGAAAAGGATGCTTCATTCATCTTTTCAGATGAATGTATTAAATCTTTTAATATTCTTAAAGAGAAACTCACTAATGCGCCGATCATGATAACACCAAATTGGAATCTACTGTTTGAACTAATGTGCGATGCAAGTGATTTTGCAATGGGAGCCGTTTTAGGAAAAAGGATTGAAAAACGATTTCAACCTATTTATTACGCTAGTAAGACATTACAAGGAGCACAAACAAATTACATAACTACTGAAAAAGAACTCCTTGCTATTGTCTTTGCTTTTGACAAATTTCGTTCATATCTCGTTCTAGCAAAAACGGTGGTCTATACCGACCATTCTGCTCTTAGATACCTATTTTCAAAACAAGATGCCAAACCAAGATTAATCCGTTGGATCTTACTCTTACAAGAGTTTGATATTAAAATCCGAGATAAAAGAGGAGCAGAAAATCTCGCCGCTGATCATCTTTCTCGTCTTGAAAATCCTGAATTAGAAGTTCTAAATGAATCGGCCATACAAGACAACTTTCCTGATGAATATCTATTGAAGATAGATTATAATGAAATACCATGGTTTGCAGACTATGCAAACTACTTAGTATGTGGTGTAGTGACCCGAACTTTTCCATGTTTATATATATTAAATGAAATTGTTATTTACATGATTAAGTGTTTCCAACATATTAAGCAATCAAATTTGTTAAGACTTGATTAATTGAAATAGGTTTCATATAGACAATTGACCACCCAAGTTGACCGGTGATTCACGAACGTTAAAACTTGTAAAAACTATATGATGACATATATATGGTTAAATATATAGTTAACATGATATTATGATAAGTAAACATATCATTAAGTATATTAACAATGAACTACATATGTAAAAACAAGACTACTAACTTAATGATTTTGAAACGAGACATATATGTAACGATTATCGTTGTAACGACATTTAATGTATATATATCATATTAAGAGATATTCGTACATCATAATATCATGATAATATAATAATTTAAAATCTCTTTTGATATTTTAAACATTGGGTTAACAACATTTAACAAGATCGTTAACCTAAAGGTTTCAAAACAACACTTACATGTAACGACTAACGATGACTTAACGACTCAGTTAAAATGTATATACATGTAGTGTTTTAATATGTATTCATACACTTTTGAAAGACTTCAATACACTTATCAAAATACTTCTACTTAACAAAAATGCTTACAATTACATCCTCGTTCAGTTTCATCAACAATTCTACTCGTATGCACCTGTATTCGTACTCGTACAATACACAGCTTTTAGATGTATGTACTATTGGTATATACACTCCAATGATCAGCTCTTAGCAGCCCATGTGAGTCACTTAATACATGTGGGAACCATCATTTGGCAACTAGCATGAAATATCTCATAAAATTACAAAAATATGAGTAATCATTCATGACTTATTTACATGAAAACAAAATTACATATCCTTTATATCTAATCCATACACCAACGTCCAAAAACACCTACAAACACTTTCATTCTTCAATTTTCTTCATCTAATTGATCTCTCTCAAGTTCTATCTTCAAGTTCTAAGTGTTCTTCATAAATTCCAAAAGTTCTAGTTTTATAGAATCAAGAATACTTCTAAGATTGCAAGTTTACTTCCAAGTTTTCTAAATCCATTCCAAGTAATCATCCAAGAACAATAAACCTTTGTTACTTACAGTAGGTTATCTTTCTAATACAAGGTAATAATCATATTTAAATTTAATTCAATTTCTATAACTATAACAATCTTATTTCGAGTGGAAATCTTACTTGAAATTGTTTTCGTGTCATGATTCTGCTTCAAGAACTTTCAAGCCATCCAAGGATCCTTTGAAGCTAGATCCATTTTTCTCATTTCCAGTAGGTTTATCCAAGGAACTTGAGGTAGTAATGATGTTCATAACATCATTCAATTCATACATAAAAAGCTGTCTTATTCAACGTTATAAACTTGTAATCACTAGAACATAGTTTAGTTAATTCTAAACTTGTTCGCAAATAAAGTTAATCCTTCTAACTAGACTTTTAAAATCAACTAAACACATGTTCTATATCTATATGATATGCTAACTTAATGATTTAAAACCCAAAAACACGATAAACACCATAAAACTGGATATACGCCGTCGTAGTAAAACCGGGGGCTGTTTTGGTTGGGATAATTAAAAGCTAAGAAGAACTTTGATTTAAAAGCTATACTTCTGGAAAAATGATTTTTCTTATGAACATGAAACTATATCCAAAAATCATGGTTAAACTCAAAGTGAAAGTATGTTTTTCAAAATGGTCATCAAGATGTCGTTCTTTCGACGAAAATGACTACCTCTTTCAAAAACGACTTGTAACTTGTATTTCCGACTATAAACTTATACTTTTTCTGTTTATATTCATAAAGTTAAGTTCAATACGAAACTGTGGCCACTGGAATCACTCAAAACAGATTAGAAACGAAGAAATGGCGAGTAAAACAAGATTGATAAAAACTACTCATTTTACCTACGTGAAAGTTAGTAATAAATCTATTCCAACCATAACCTAATCAACTTATATTGTATATTATGTAATCTTGAGATAAAATAGACACGTATACAATGTTTTGACCTATCATGTTGACCCATCTATATATATATTGCGGAACAACCATAGACACTATATGTGAATGTTGGAGTTAGCTATACAGGGTTGAGGTTGATTCCAAAATATATATATAGTTTGAGTTGTGATCAATACTGAGATACGTATACACTGGGTCGTGGATTGATTCAAGATAATATTTATCGATTTATTTCTGTACATCTAACTGTGGACAACTAGTTGTAGGTTACTAACGAGGACAGCTGACTTAATAAACTTAAAACATCAAAATGTATTAAAAGTTTTGTAAATATATTTTGAACATACTTTGATATATATGTATATATTGTTATAGGTTTGTGAATCAACCAGTGGCCAAGTCTTACTTCCCGACAAAGTAAAAATCTGTGAAAGTGAGTTATAGTCCCACTTTTAAAATCTAATATTTTTGGGATGAGAATACATGCAGGTTTTATAAATGATTTACAAAATAGACACAAGTACGTGAAACTACATTCTATGGTTGAATTATCGAAATCGAATATGCCCCTTTTTATTAAGTCTGGTAATCTAAGAATTAGGGAACAGACACCCTAATTGACGCGAATCCTAAAGATAGATCTATTGGGCCTAACAAACCCCATCCAAAGTACCGGATGTTTTAGTACTTCGAAATTTATATCATATCCGAAGGGTGTCCCGGAATGATGGGGATATTCTTATATATGCATCTTGTTAATGTCGGTTACCAGGTGTTCACCATATGAATGATTTTTATCTCTATGTATGGAATGTGTATTGAAATATGAAATCTTGTGGTCTATTGTTACGATTTGATATATATAGGTTAAACCTATAACTCACCAACATTTTTTGTTGACGTTTAAAGCATGTTTATTCTCAGGTGAATACTAAGAGCTTCCGCTGTTGCATACTAAAATAAGGACAAGATTTGGAGTCCATGTTTGTATGATATTGTGTAAAAACTGCATTCAATAAACTAATTTCGATGTAACATATTTGTATTGTAAGCCATTATGTAATGGTCGTGTGTAAACAGGATATTTTAGATTATCATTATTTGATAATCTACGTAAAGCTTTTTAAACCTTTATTTATGAAATAAAGGTTATGGTTTGTTTTCAAAATGAATGCAGTCTTTGAAAAACGTCTCATATAGAGGTCAAAACCTCGCAACGAAATAAATTAATATGGAACGTTTTTAATCAATAAGAACGGGACATTTCAGTTTGTATCAGAGCGTTGGTCTTAGAGAACCAGAATTTTGCATTAGTGTGTCTTATCGAGTTTGTTAGGATGCATTAGTGAGTCTGGACTTCGACCGTGTTTATGTGAAAAAAAAAAGATTGCTTAACAAATTTTGTTGGAAACTATATATTTTTAACATGTGAATATTATGTGATATATTAATCTCTTAACGTGTTTGATATTATGTGATAGATGTCTACCTCTAGAACTAGTCACATTGACTCACCTAATAATAATGAAGAGTCAAATGTAAATTGAAATGATTCGTAGACTGATTCACAAGTTCCCGAAGAGGAACCAGAAGAAGAGTCGGAACCGGAAGAAGAATCGGAACCGGAAGAAGAATCGGAACCGGAAGAAGAACCAGTGGGGGAAATAATAAAATGGTTAAGTAGAAGAAAATCCTCAACCAACCGACCAAAGTTAATTATGGTCAACGGTGTTTCCGCCAAGGAAGCAAAATATTGGGAGGATTACCAATTCTCCGATGAATCGGATCTCGACGAGGATTCCGATGATGTTATAGAAATTACCTCAACTGAATTTAAAAAGGAAAAAGAGAACAATAAGGGAAAGGGCATAAAAATAGAGAAATCTGATTCTAACCCCGATGAACTTTATATGTATCGTCAACACCCGTATTTCTTAAGTTGTAACAATAACCCGGGAACCTCTAAACCACCAGGTTTTTCTAGACCAATGTGGAAAACGACGGCTCGTATTAGGGGAACATCATATATCCCTAAAAACTTAGCAAAAAGAACCAAGTTCAAAAAAGAAGAAACGAGTGAGTTGGAATAAGATAGTGTATTTGTGCGGTGTAATATATGTAATATAGTGTGCTTATGCTTTACGATGTATGTAAAAATTGCTTGTATTAATAAGTATCTTTTATGAATCTAACTCTTGTCTATTTTACAGTATAAAAACACAAAATGGATAGACAACCCAATATTTTAGAAGACTTACCCGGAGACATGATTGATGAAATCTTGTCTAGAGTCGGTCAGAATTCCTCGGCACAACTATTTATGGCAAAATCAGTTTGTAAGACATTCGAAGAACGTTCCAAGAATGCCTTGGTTTATAAAAGGCTTTCATTTGAAAGATGGGGAATATCACATTGGGAAACCCATAAGTTACGATGTGTTTACTTTGACGCATATATTGCGGGGAACCTAGATGCTATTTTACGCAACGGGTTAAGAAATTATTGTGACTCAATTTATCCGAATATAGGACTTCATGATTTAGAAAAAGCGGCTAACATGCAACATAAAGAAGCATGTTATGCTTATGGGTTAGTAATGTTCGCTTCTCACCAAAGTGAGAAAAAGAACATCGGGCTACAACTATTAAACAAAACATTCCCACAAGTGACGGAGTCGGTAATTGGGGTAAGAAATGAGGTTTTTAGGTTATTACGAGACTGTTGGTCATTACGTAACCTTCGCCCTTTTGACGACGTTACAACACGTTGTCATACTATCGGTCACAACGGTTACGTTCCGCAAGACCAAGGATGGGAAGTGGTATTAGTAAAACCAGAATGCATGACTTGTTTCTGGACGTATGAATTACGTGTCTTTGTTTCCTTTGCTGAACGCTTTATTTATTAACTAGAATTATCTTCCCAACTACTTTGTATCAAAGTTTTATATGCTATATTTCATGCTATATGTAAAATAGCGGTATTGTAAGTTTGCAAGTTATTGTATAAAGGTTTGAATATGATATTTTTTGTTGTTGTGATTAGTTTTTCATATAGAATTGTAGTAGTTGAAATGGTATGTTAGCTACTAAGTATTAACTTAACGGGTAGGTACTACCCGAATTAAAGAGTATAAAATGCTAATATGTAGAAAGAGCTTTTATAAATAAGTTCATATTACGCTACGAAATACTATTGACTACTCTTGATATTCTATATGATTAACTCGTTTCATTTGACTATTTTGAAGGAAATGGCACCGACTACTCGACACACCTTGAATATGAGTGAAGAGGAATTTCGTGCCTTTCTTGCTTCAAACATATCCGCAGTACAGGCTGCGCTACATACCAACAATAACCTTGGATCTAGCAGTACAGGAAATCGTGTAGGATGCACCTACAAAGAATTCACTGCCTGCAAACCTTTGGAATTTGATGGAACCGAAGGACCGATCGGATTGAAACGGTGGACCGAGAAGGTCGAATCGGTGTTTGGCATAAGTACGTGTACTGAAGAGGACAAAGTGAAGTACGCTACGCATACCTTCACAGGTTCTGCGTTAACATGGTGGAATACCTATCTAGAGCAAGTGGGACAAGATGATGCTTACGCACTACCGTGGTCAGCATTCAAGCACTTGATGAACGAGAAGTACCGTCCCAGAACCGAGGTCAATAAGCTCAAGACAGAACTTAGAGGGTTATGAACCCAAAGATTTGATATTACCACGTACGAAAGACGATTCACAGAATTGTGCTTATTGTGTCCGGGAGCGTTCGAAGATGAGGAAGAGAAGATCGACGCGTTTGTGAAAGGATTACCGGAAAGAATCCAAGAAGATATAAGTTCACACGAGCCCGCCTCCATACAACAGGCATGTAGAATGGCTCACAAACTAGTGAACCAGATTGAAGAAAGAATTAAAGAACAGACTGCTGAAGAGGCCAATGTGAAGCAAGTCAAAAGAAAGTGGGAGGAAAACGGTGATAAGAATCACCAATACAACAACAACAGCAATTACAACAATAATCGCAACAACTATCCCAACAATCGCAACATCAATCGCAACTACAACAAACGGCCCAACAACAACAACAACAACAACAACAACAACAACAACAACAACAACAAAAACAACAACAACAACAACAACAACAACAACAACAACAACAACAACAACAACAACAACAACAAAAACAACAACAACAACAACAACAACAACAGCAACTACAACATTCATCCCAATAACAATAATAACCGCAACAACAACAACAATCAGAAGCAGCTATGCCAAAGGTGTGAAAAGTATCACTCGGGGTTCTGCACCAAATTTTGCAACAAGTGTAAAAGAAATGGTCATAGCGCAGCGAAGTGTGAGGTCTATGGACCAGGGTTTAACAGAACGAAAGGAAGAAATGGTGTCGAAACGAGTAATGGAGGAGCAAGTAGTGTCAGAGCAAGTTATGCCAATGTAGTTTGTTATAAATGTGGAAAACCGGGCCACATTATTAGAAATTGCCCGAACCAGGAGAACACGAATGGACAAGTCCGAGGAAGAGTTTTCAATATTAATGCGGCAGAGGCACAGGAAGACCCGGAGCTTGTTACGGGTACGTTTGTTATTGACAACAAATCTTCTTACGTTTTATTTGATTCGGGTGTAGATAGAAGCTATATGAGTAGAGATTTTTTTGCTAAATTAAGTTGCCCATTGACACCTTTGGATAGTAAATTTTTACTCGAATTAGCAAATGGTAAATTAATTTCAGCAGATAATATATGTCGGAATCGAGAAATTAAACTGGTTAGCGAAACATTTAAGATTGACTTGATACCAGTAGAGTTAGGGAGTTTTGATGTGATAATCAGTATGGACTGGTTGAAAGAAGTGAAAGCAGAGATCATTTATTACAAAAATGCAATTCGCATTATACGAGAAAAAGAAAAACCCTTAATGGTGTACGGAGAAAAGGGCAACACAAAGCTACATCTTATTAGTAATTTGAAGGCACAAAAACTAATAAGAAAATGTTGCTATGCTGTTCTAGCACACGTCGAGAAAGTACAAACTGAAGAAAAGAGCATCAATGATGTTCCCGTCGCAAAAGAATTTCCCGATGTATTTTCGAAAGAATTACCAGGATTACCCCCACATCGATCCGTTGAATTTCAAATAGATCTTGTACCAGGAGCTGCACCAATAGCTCGTGCTCCTTACAGACTCGCACCCAGCGAGATGAAAGAACTGCAAAGTCAATTACAAGAACTTTTAGAACGTGGTTTCATTCGACCAAGCACATCACTGTGGAGAGCTCCTGTTTTGTTTGTCAAGAAGAAAGATGGTACATTCAGGTTGTGTATCGACTACCGAGAGTTGAACAAACTTACCATCAAGAACCGCTACCCACTACCGAGAATCGACGACTTATTTGATCAACTACAAGGCTCGTCTTTTTATTCAAAGATTGACTTACGTTCCGGGTATCATCAAATGCGGGTGAAAGAAGATGATATTCCAAAGACTGCTTTTAGGACGCGTTATGGTCATTACGAGTTTATGGTTATGCCGTTTGGATTGACAAACGCTCCAGCTGTGTTCATGGACCTTATGAACCGAGTGTGTGGACCATACCTTGACAAGTTTGTCATTGTTTTCATTGATGACATACTTATTTACTCAAAGAATGACCAAGAACACGGTGAACATTTGAGAAAGGTGTTAGAAGTATTGAGGAAGGAAGAATTGTACGCTAAGTTTTCAAAGTGTGCATTTTGTTTGGAAGAAGTTCAATTCCTCGGTCACATAGTGAACAAAGAAGGTATTAAGGTGGATCCAGCAAAGATAGAAACTGTTGAAAAGTGGGAAACCCCGAAAACTCCGAAACACATATGCCAGTTTTTAGGACTAGCTGGTTACTACAGAAGGTTTATCCAAGACTTTTCCAGAATAGCAAAACCCTTGACTGCATTAACGCATAAAGGGAATAAATTTGAATGGAAGGATGAACAAGAGAAAGCGTTCCAGTTATTGAAGAAAAATCTAACTACGGCACCTATATTGTCATTGCCTGAAGGGAATGATGATTTGTGATTTATTGTGATGCATCAAAGCAAGGTCTCGGTTGTGTATTAATGCAACGAACAAAGGTGATTGCTTATGCGTCTAGACAATTGAAGATTCACGAAACAAAATTATACGACGCATGATTTGGAATTAGGCGCGGTTGTTTTTACATTAAAGACTTGGAGGAACTACTTATATGGGGTCAAAAGTATTATATATACCGACCACAAAAGTCTTCAACACATATTTAATCAGAAACAACTGAATATGAGGCAGCGTAGGTGGATTGAATTGTTGAATGATTATGACTTTGAGATTCGTTACCACCCGGGGAAGGCAAATGTGGTAGCCGACGCCTTGAGCAGGAAGGACATAGAACCCATTCGAGTAAAATCTATGAATATAATGATTCACAATACCCTTACTACTCAAATAAAGGAGGCGCAACAAGGAGTTTTAAAAGACGGAAATTTAAAGGATGAAATACCCAAAGTATCGGAGAAGCATCTTAATATTCGGGAAGACGGAACCCGGTATAGGGCTGAAAGGATTTGGGTACCAAAATTTAGAGATATGAGAGAAATGGTACTTAGAGAAGCTCATAAAATCAGATACTCAATACATCCTGGAACGGGGAAGATGTACAAGGATCTCAAGAAACATTTTTGGTGGCCGGGTATGAAAGCCGATGTTGCTAAATACGTAGGAGAATGTTTGACGTGTTCTAAGGTCAAAGCTGGGCATCAGAAACCATCAGGTCTACTTCAACAACCCGAAATCCCGGAATGGAAATGGAAAAACATTACCATGGATTTCATCACTAAATTGCAAAGGACTGCAAGTGGTTTTGATACTATTTGGGTAATAGTTGATCGTCTCACTAAATCAGCACACTTCCTGCCAATAAGAGAAGATGATAAGATGGAGAAGTTAGCACGACTGTATTTGAAGGAAGTCATCTCCAGACATGGAATACCAATCTCTATTATCTCTGATAGGGATGGCAGATTTATTTCAAGATTCTGGCAGACATTACAGCAAGCATTAGGAACTCGTCTAGACATGAGTACTGCCTATCATCCACAAACTGATGGGCAGAGCGAAAGGACGATACAAACGCTTGAAGACATGCTACGAGCATGTGTTATTGATTTTGGAAACAGTTGGGATCGACATCTACCGTTAGCAGAATTTTCCTACAACAATAGCTACCATTCAAGCATTGAGATGGCGCCGTTTGAAGCACTTTATGGTAGAAAGTGCAGGTCTCTGATTTGTTAGAGTGAAGTGGGGGATAGACAGATTACGGGTCCGGAGATAATACAAGAAACTACCGAGAAGATCATCCAAATTCAACAACGGTTGAAAACCGCCCAAAGTCAACAAAAGAGCTACGCTGACATTAAAAGAAAAGATATAGAATTTGAAATTGGAGAGATGGTCATGCTTAAAGTTGCACCTTGGAAATGTGTTGTTCGATTTGGTAAACGAGGGAAATTAAATCCAAGGTATATTGGACCATTCAAGATTATTGATCGTGTCGGACCAGTAGCCTACCGACTTGAGTTACCTCAACAACTCGCGACTGTACATAACACTTTCTACGTCTCGAATTTGAAGAAATGTTTTGCTAAAGAAGATCTCACTATTCCGTTAGATGAAATCCAAATCAACGAAAAACTTCAATTTATCGAAGAACCCGTGGAAATAATGGATCGTGAGGTTAAAAGACTTAAGCAAAACAAGATACCAATTGTTAAGGTTCGATGAAATGCTCGTAGAGGACCCGATTTCACCTGGGAACGAGAAGATCAGATAAAGAAGAAATACCCGCACTTATTTCCAGAAGATACGTCAACACCTCCAACTGCTTAAAATTTCGGGACGAAATTTATTTAACGGGTAGGTACTGTAGTGACCCGAACTTTTCCATGTTTATATATATTAAATGAAATTGTTATTTACATAATTAAGTGTTTCCAACATTTTAAGCAATCAAACTTGTTAAGACTTGATTAATTAAAATAGGTTTCATATAGACAATTGACCACCCAAGTTGACCGGTGATTCACGAACGTTAAAACTTGTAAAAACTATATGATGACATATATATGGTTATATATATAGTTAACATGATATTATGATAAGTAAACATATCATTAAGTATATTAACAATGAACTACATATGTAAAAACAAGACTACTAACTTAATGATTTTGAAACGAGACATATATGTAACGATTATCGTTGTAACGACATTTAATGTATATATATCATATTAAGAGATATTCGTACATCATAATATCATGATAATATAATAATTTAAAATCTCTTTTGATATTTTAAACATTGGGTTAACAACATTTAACAAGATCATTAACCTAAAGGTTTCAAAACAACACTTACATGTAATGACTAACGATGACTTAACGACTCAGTTAAAATGTATATAAATGTAGTGTTTTAATATGTATTCATACACTTTTGAAAGACTTAAAGACACTTATCAAAATACTTCTACTTAACAAAAATGCTTTCAATTACATCCTCGTTCAGTTTCATCAACAATTCTACTCGTACGCACCCGTATTCGTACTCGTACAATACACAGCTTTTAGATGTATGTACTATTGGTATATACACTCCAATAATCAGCTCTTAGCAGCCCATGTGAGTCACCTAACACATGTGGGAACCATCATTTGGCAACTAGCATGAAATATCTCATAAGATTACAAAAATATGAGTAATCATTCATGACTTATTTACATGAAAACAAAATTACATATCCTTTATATCTAATCCATACACCAACGACCAAAAACAACTACAAACACTTTCATTCTTCAATTTTCTTCATCTAATTGATCTCTCTCAAGTTCTATCTTCAAGTTCTATGTGTTCTTCATAAATTCCAAAAATTCTAGTTTTATAAAATCAAGAATACTTCCAAGATTGCAAGTTTACTTCCAAGTTTTCTAAATCCATTCCAAGTAATCATCTAAGATCAAGAAACCTTTATTACATACAGTAGGTTATCTTTCTAATATAAGGTAATAATCATATTCAAACTTTAATTCAATTTCTATACCTATAACAATCTTATTTCGAGTGGAAATCTTACTTGAAATTGTTTTCCTGTCATGATTCTGCTTCAAGAACTTTCAAGCCATCCAAGGATCCTTTGAAGCTAGATCCATTTTTCTCATTTCCAGTAGGTTTATCCAAGGAAATTGAGGTAGTAATGATGTTCATAACATCATTCGATTCATACATAAAAAGCTGTCTTATTCAACGTTATAAACTTGTAATCACTAGAACATAGTTTAGTTAATTCTAAACTTGTTCGCAAATAAAGTTAATCCTTCTAACTAGACTTTTAAAATCAACTAAACACATGTTATATATCTATATGATATGCTAACTTAATGATTTAAAACCCGGAAACACGATAAACACCATAAAACTGGATATACGCCGTCGTAGTAAAACCGGGGGGCTGTTTTGGTTGGGATAATTAAAAGCTAAGAAGAACTTTGATTTAAAAGCTATACTTCTGGAAAAATTATTTTTCTTATGAACATGAAACTATATCCAAAAATCATGGTTAAACTCAAAGTGAAAGTATGTTTTTCAAAATGGTCATAAAAATGTCGTTCTTTCGACGGAAATGACTACCTCTTTCAAAAACAACTTGTAACTTATATTTCCGACAATAAACTTATACTTTTTCTGTTTATATTCATAAAGTTAAGTTCAATACGAAACCGTGGCCACTGGAATCACTCAAAACGGATTAGAAACGAAGAAATGGCGAGTAAAACAAGATTGATAAAAACTACTCATTTTACCTACGTGAAAGTTAGTAATAAATCTATTCCAACCATAACCTAATCAACTTATATTGTATATTATGTAATCTTGAGATACCATAGACACGTATACAATGTTTCGACGTATCATGTCGACCCATCTATATATATATTGCGGAACAACCATAGACACTCTATATGTGAATGTTGGAGTTAGCTATACAGGGTTGAGGTTGATTCCAAAATATATATATAGTTTGAGTTGTGATGAATACTGAGATACGTATACACTGGGTCGTGGATTGATTCAAGATAATATTTATCGATTTATTTCTGTACATCTAACTGTGGACAACTAGTTGTAGGTTACTAACGAGGACAGCTGACTTAATAAACTTAAAACATCAAAATGTATTAAAAGTTTTGTAAATATATTTTGAACATACTTTGATATATATGTATATATTGTTATAGGTTTGTGAATCAAGCAGTGGCCAAGTCTTACTTCCCGACGAAGTAAAAATCTGTGAAAGTGAGTTATAGTCCCACTTTTAAAATCTAATATTTTTGGGATGAGAATACATGCAGGTTTTATAAATGATTTACAAAATAGACACAAGTACGTGAAACTACATTCTATGGTTGAATTATCGAAATCGAATATGCCCCTTTTTATTATGTCTGGTAATCTAAGAATTAGGGAACAGACACCCTAATTGACGCGAATCCTAAAGATAGATCTATTGGGCCTAACAAACCCCATCCAAAGTACCGGATGTTTTAGTACTTCGAAATTTATATCATATCCGAAGGGTGTCCCGGAATGATGGGGATATTCTTATATATGAATCTTGTTAATGTCGGTTACCAGGTGTTCACCATATGAATGATTTTTATCTCTTTGTATGGAATGTGTATTGAAATATGAAATCTTGTGGTCTATTGTTACGATTTGATATATATAGGTTAAACCTATAACTCACCAACATTTTTTGTTGACGTTTAAAGCATGTTTATTCTCACGTGAATACTAAGAGCTTCCGTTGTTGCATACTAAAATAAGGATAAGATTTGGAGTCCATGTTTGTATGATATTGTGTAAAAACTGCATTCAAGAAACTGATTTCGATGTAACATATTTGTATTGTAAGCCATTATGTAATGGTCGTGTGTAAACAGGATATTTTAGATTATCATTATTTGATAATCTACGTAAAGCTTTTTAAACCTTTATTTATGAAATAAAGGTTATGGTTTGTTTTAAAAATGAATGCAGTCTTTGAAAAAAGTCTCATATAGAGGTCAAAATCTCGCAACGAAATAAATTAATATGGAACGTTTTTAATCAATAAGAACGGGACATTTCATGTGGATTCCTTGAAAAAGGATTGTCGTACCAAAAATGAAAGAAATTCTTTAGTGATATAAAACACTATTTCTGGGAAGATCCACATTTGTTTAAAAGTTGTCCCGATGGAATAATACGCCGATGTGTATTCAGAGATGAAGCTAGTAAAATCTTAAACCATTGTCACACAGGACCAACAGGAGGGCATTATGGGCCTCAACTAACAGCAAGAAAAGTTTATGATGCTGGATTCTATTGGCCTACAATTTACAAAGACGCACACCTTCTTTGCAAATCCTGTGATGCTTGTCAAAGGGCTGGAAAAATAAGTCAACGTGATGAAATGCCACAAAATGTCATTCAAGTATGTGAAGTATTTGACATTTGGGGTATTGACTTTATGGGTCCATTTCCAAAATCTCATAATAATCTCTATATTCTCGTAGCCATTGATTATGTATCTAAATGGGCGCAAGCACAAGCTCTCCCAACTAACGATGCGCGAGTTGTAGTCAATTTTTTAAAAAGTCTTTTTGCAAGGTTTGGAATGCCGAAAGCTTTAATAAGTGATCGGGGTACTCATTTCTGTAATAATCAACTTGAGAAAGTTCTTAAAAGATATGAAGTAACTCATAAAATCTCCACCGCATATCATCCACAAACAAGTGGACAAGTTAAAAATACCAACCGAGCATTAAAACGTATTCTAGAGAAAACCGTAGGATCAAATCAGAAGGAATGGTCCATTAAGTTGGAGGATGCACTCTGGGTTTTTAGAACAGCCTACAAAACTCCAATTGGAACCACACCTTTTAAACTCGTTTACGGAAAAGAATGTCATCTTCCAGTAGAAATTGAACACAAAGCATTTTGGGCTTTGAAGACATGAAATCTTGATTTACATGAAGCCGGACGTCTACGGTTAAGTCAATTAAACGAAATAGAAGAATTAAGACATGAAGCATATGAAAATTCCTTAATCTATAAGGAAAGAACGAAGAAATGGCATGATAAAAGAATCAGAAGTTCAAAAGAATTCAAAGAAGGAGATAGAGTTCTTCTTTTCAATTCACGATTCAAGCTATTTCCTGGAAAATTGAAATCAAGATGGTCTGGACCATTCATAGTCAAAAGAGTTTTCCTATACGGAACACTAGAATTAATAAATTCAAATGGGATTGAATTTAAAGTTAATGGTCACAGAGTTAAACATTACATACATGGACCGATGGAAGTTGACAATGAAGTTAATCATAATTTCACCACCCAAGAAAACCTTCAAAATGAAAACATAAATATGTTATCAACAACATATGAAAAATCAAAATTGAAATATAGGGAGGAGTCAAATTTGAGTGATGAAGAAGAATTCTTATACAAACCTCCCATTCCAAGAAACGAAGAAAAATGTGAACAAGAAGTTCAAATAGAAGTGAAAGAACCAAGAAAAGAACACCCGAAAAAGGTTTACAAACCAACTCAACTTACTAAAACAGGAGACCCGGGTGAGTTTATCATTTCTTGCTTGCTTAATGATGGTGCTGTATATAATGGACTCGCAGATTTAGGAGCAAGTGCAAATATTATGCCTGTTTCCTTATACAAAAGATTAGGCATGGGTAAATTAAAACTAACCAAAATAGGTGTTCAATCATTTGACCAAACCATTAAACACCCGGTTAGAATAGTGAATAATTTACTCGTTAACGTGGGAAGTTTGACCTTTGTTGCAAACTTCATAGTGATTAATATGGAGGAAAACCTTGATACTCCTCTAATTCTAGGTCGCCCATTTTTAGCAACCACCGAGGCATTCATTAATGTAAGAGAAGGTAGAATGACACTTAGGGATGGTGATACATCGATCACCTTTGTGGATCGAAAGTTTAGATCTCCACCAACCAAAACTGTTAGACCAATAAAAATGCATAAGTGTGGGGAAGATGAAGAAACACTTAATGATGATCCAATCACAAAGAATGCCGTTGATGATACGAAATTAGATGAACCTATTTTTAATAGTTCAACGAAGAAACTTTATAAATGGATTCACGATGCTAAGATTAAAGGAAACTTTAAGTTATGTAACCGATTAGTATCCAATTTATTGCCAAAAGAAAAGGCGATGTTAGTTGAATTTGTGAAAGTTACGGAGGAAATCAACAAATGGATTGAAGTAAAAGTCAAAGATATACAAGTTGTTGATGATTCAATTGAAAATAATGTTAACCACAGCTAACTAAGTGTGGGGAGAATCAAGTCTTTAAAGGATAATATGTATTTCTGTTAGAGTTAGATTTTCTATTTTCGTGTAGTTCTCGAAAATGGAACCCGAATGGTCTTTCCCTAGCAGACCCTAAAGAACTAGTCTTCTCTCCCCATTCTGAATTTGTATTATTTTTAGGTTTTTACGAAATGAATACTTCCTGTGAACTAAACCATGGTCTAATGCTACACGCTTTGATCACTAAATGTAATAATGACACACTTCTAAGTGAAATAGTATCATTAATCAGAGGTAAATTGGACGGAGTAAGAAAAGAATCCAGATGCGAAGATAATAAGTTACAATTTGGTAAAGAAAAAACAAAATCCGCAGCGAAAAGGAGAGCACGACACCTTGAAAAATGTCACAAATGCGGAAAATGGTCACACGAAGGTAAATGTTCAAATAATCAAACCTATTCAAACACCGAATTTGTTACTTTATGCAGAGATGGACCGTTCATATGTTTAGAAGAAAAAACATTAAATGCTCGAGGTTACGCCTATGTAGCCATGGAAAATCAATTAGTCCGACTATCTTATGAGTGGGCTAGAGCATATCATTAAGAATTTTATTTCACAGGTAAGTTTGTATAGTTTTCATTTTTATTTTTATTTTTATTTTTAACCTTTTGATAATAAACGCTAATTTGTTCGCTATAAAGTATTAAATTGGTATTCAATAAAATTAGGTCTTGCGAACAAAATTATTGATATTACACAAAAATTTATTACATCACTGCGAAATTTAACGTTTATTCTTAAGGTATAAATATCTTTAATCAATCAACTCAAAATATTTTAAAAATTCGTCATGAGTTAAATTAGGTCATGGAACCGAAATTACTTTACCGAAAAGAGAGGCGCATATTTTTGGTAATATTTGATTGATTAAAGTGGGATAAAAGCCAAAAAGATTTTTAATTTTATTTTTACCATGTTTTTAAAAAATTAATAAATTAATATTAAATAAATATTGTAAACTTTTAAAATTATAAATATTTGGAAAATTAATATTTTTAATATAAGTTTGTATGTATAAAAACAAAAATATAATTTAAGCTTGGTGTGAATTTATAATATGAATTTTTAATTAAGTTTGGTGTGAATTTTTTTTTTATTTTATGCATTTTAAATTTAAGTTTTGTGTGAATTTAAAAACAAAAATTTACTTTATTTCGCTAAGTTAAAAATATGATTTTTAAAATTCGTCGTGAGTTGAAGACTAGGTCTTTGAACCGAAATTGCTTTACCCGAGGGAGGGACGAGAACTTTTATTATCATTATTTTTAATCTTATTGAATTAAAGTATGCCAAAAACATTAAAAAAAACCCAAAAATCTTTGCTTTTAAAACCGCGCTTTAAATTGACAAATTTTAAAATTTTGTCGAGGGACAGACTAGGACATCGTTCCGAAACGACCTCGTCCTAAATAACAAGGGAAACAAAATTTTAAAAATAATTAATTAATTGTTTTATAAGTTAAGTTATTATAAAAAAAAATAAAATACAAACTCCGCGAGTCGCGGAGTTTGAAGAGGAAATTCACCGCGACTCGCGGAGGACCAAAATTCCAGAAAAAAATAAAACACTGGAACAGACCAGTCCCCAACATAACCAAACTCAATTTACTGCGAAAAATACCCGAAAAAACACACACAAATCCGCAATGTTTGGCCATTTTTCATCAAATCTTTCACA
Organism: Rutidosis leptorrhynchoides; assembly: GCF_046630445.1. Lineage (NCBI taxonomy): Eukaryota > Viridiplantae > Streptophyta > Magnoliopsida > Asterales > Asteraceae > Rutidosis > Rutidosis leptorrhynchoides. The sequence goes on from NC_092333.1 coordinate 295,045,805, forward strand.
AAATCATGTTGAGAAGGATGCTATCAAGGAATTACTCAAGAAAAACGGTAATTTTCTACACCTAAACACCATTTAATCCGAAAATTAATGTTCTTGAGCAAATTTATACCCAATTCGATTTTGATGCTTTTTAGTGTAATTATACTTAAATTGCTTATGTATTGTGCTTGTATAACCTAGATTGATGCTATTTAACATGATTAGAAGCCTTAAACTTCAAATTTTGAGTAATCTAGGGTTTGTGTTCTTGAGCAATTCGGGGCTTTTTGATATAAACAGGTTATGGCCGATTTTTGTCATGAATTATTGCTAAATTAAGTAGTGTAACATGTTTAGGTAGTTAAATGATCCAAACTTTGAGCCTAAACATGATTTTTGAGAATTAAAGTGGACTTTTTCAAGTCTAAAATTCATGAACTTGATTTTTGAGAGATAATGCCATTTGAAACTTGTTTAATTACTAATAATGATTATTTTGACATGTTATTTGAGTTGAATGCTTATGAACTTGGCGAACATTTTCGTATCTGCTTATTTGAAAAAGTGTAGATTTGATAAAAATATGAAAATGAGCATAAGTTTGATATAAATTGAACATGTCATTGTAATTATTTTGCTTGATGATTTTGCTGACACTAATGCATATTTGGATGCACAAAAATTGTGTTTGATGTGTTTTGCAGACTGAAAGGGGTGAATCTTCATCCCAAGCTCGCATTGCTCCTCCAGAGAATGCGGAACAACAGGATGTTGATAACCATTACAAACAAGATATACCTCATCCAGTTATGACATTTTCAGATATGCACGTGGAAAATTTGCACCCGAACTTGAGATTAGACAGACGTTGGATAGATTATCCAAAATACCAAAGGAGCTTGCATACTCTTCATTCTAAAGCTGTTGAAGTACCTAGGGTAATAGAATGGGAACCGTTAGAAGCTGTAGAATTTGCCGAGCTAATTAGAGAATTACTTACACAGAGGTATGGTAATTCTACTTTTAACGATTGGGTACGATTATTCAACATGCGTAGACCTGTATATAAAGTATGGTGTGAAGAATTATTGTGTAGTATAGAAATAAATGATCGGGTAACTAGTTTAACAGATCGAACTTTTATTAGAATTTTGTTAGGAGGTTCGATGCGCAACATGTCTCTACTAGAAATGGCTCAGGCCTTACGTATATATACGCCTGAGGAGCTAGCATCTGCCGATTGTCGAGGGTTGATATTAAATGGTAGGAAGATTGATGAAAATTTTGATACGCATGGTGTATGGAGTCAAATGACTAGCCATCACTGATTTAAAGGGGGAAATTACTCTTATCTTGATATTGATAGAGCTGAATTAAGAGTAATCCACAGGTTTCTAGCGAACTCGATTACACAACGAGGTAAAAATAAGGAAAAGGTAAATGAGCAAGATTTATTTTACCACATGTGTATTCGAGACCCACAAAGCGCTGTAAGTATATCTTATTGTGTGGGTTATTATTTATCACCTATGGTTAGGGGGATGAGACCGCACAGTATAATAGGAGGTGGTATATTTATTACATTAATTGCTGAGTATCTCGATGTGGATATAAGTCGGGGGGATTATTAATCGAAGAACCAGAACCCCACGATACAATTGGTTTAAATGTATATCATGGAGCTAAGGTTTTGAAGAGGCGAAATAACGCCGCAGTAAGATATAATGGAAGACATCCAAAGGTTGAGAGAAATCAACAGCCAGGTAATGTGGGAGGGGGAAATGAAATGATAGAAATGCAAAGGTTTATAGCTTCACAAGAGTATGAAAATGCTAGACATCGTGCATTTGAAGATTGGCAAGTTCATCAAAACCAAATCATTGCTCATTGCCAACATATAGGTAGAAACTATATTCCTACTCCAACGCCCATATTTCCTCCCTGGTCTATAGAGATCCAACCACCGTATCCTACTTATAACCCAGCTGAAGCATTTTATAACACATAAGGTTATGCATAGAACCCCTACTGGTATCAGTATCAACCCTAGTTTATTTAGTTTTATTTATTTTTGTAATGTTACTACATTTACACTTATGTTGATATTGTAATAGTTTTTATAATTTTCTAACTTTTATTAGATTTTAATAATTTTTGAATGTGGGGTAATATACCAAACTTCAAAAATATGTATATATGTTTGCAGTTTATCTTATGTACACAACAGGGTAAAACAACGCATTTTTAAAGACTGGCATTAAGTTCAGCAAAAGCAACTAATTTTGACGACAAGATGCAAAATAAATGTGAAATAACAACAAGACGGAATGAACAAATGATGTGCACCATTTATCATTCAACACAAACAACAATATGTTTGGAAACTTTGGTAAAATTTAATCATTTTTCTACGCTAATTACCCTCAATAATTTAAATTGTTACTGATTTCTTGCAAATGAGGGCATTGCAAGATCTTAAGTGTGGGAAGGGGTTAAATTCTTTCGGATTTTAAAATTTTTACTTTATACACTTGGTTCCCATTAAAAATACTAGTAAAGCAGTAGTTGTATTAGAATTTAGTGCTCTCTGATAATAAAGAACAGCCCTAGTCTTATATACGGATTACCCAATTCTAGTAAAATTTTTCAAAATTTTCAATTAAATGAACTCAAAATCATGTTTATACATATTTATGAACGATAAAACTAGGTGTTAACACCGAAATTATTGTTACCTCGGAAAGGACATAAATTGAGAAACAAACTAAAATGTTAAAATTCATTTAAAATGGAATATAGGATAATAAAAAGGAAAATAAAAGCCAAGTGTGGGAAAATTTACCAAGTTATTTTAAACATATGTCACATATTTTTAAAGATACAATATACTTTTGCTTTGGACTAAACTAAACAGTTTTACTCGATTTACTGTAAGAAAGATGGATCTACACGATGAATCAATTCCATCATTTAAAGGAAGTAAAGTCTTCCGAAAAAGAAACGCGCTTCTTGATTTAGGTCATGAAGTTGTCGTCCAGACCAGCTGTAGGTTGACGAAAAATCTAGAAAAGTCATCTCTAAAATCAGCAGGAAATCCACGGACCTCAGCATAAAATAGGGTCGCCAAGTGGTTAAACTTATCCTAACCATGAGAGGATCTGTCTTGTAAAATGGGGAGGACGCCGTGCAAATTAGCTGGATAAGACTAATGAATCAGATCCCCAGAAAGGATAATCTCCTTAAAGATCAAAAATCAGCTTTTAAGACTGATATTAATCAATCCTTGAGATTGACCTTAAAGATTGAGAATTACAAATTCATGGAATTCAATGATATCTAAACTCGAGCTTGAACGAGAAAATATTTTGATCAAATTAAAACCGATTTGTTTTCTGAAAACTTATTTTCAATGCGTTCATTACCATTGAACGTAAAATCCTAGGAATTGAACTGGAATTCATTAGGTCACCTGAACTAAATCGGGTGTCAACCGTAAGAACGGTGGTTGCATAGCATGGTCAAAGACAGGACCTTGTGCCAGACCGAAAAATTATAAGGGTGAGCTTTACTATTGCTCCTACAAAGGATAGTAATTGCATCCGATACGTTATAGACCATAATTAAAAGAATGTCAGGGGACATTGCCTTAACAGTTGCTTGTTCAACGCTTTCCTTTACAACCGGACGGTAGTTTATCAAAAGATAATATACGGAGCAAGTATACTGGACGTGTTGCTTTCCCAATACAAGGTTAGCAAGTGGGTGACACAAAACCACAAGTTTTGAGCTAAAATTTTTAAATCTGAAACCCACCAAACCCACAAAAAGAATTTGCAAACACCGGTGAAGGGTTATTCCGGAAAACTTATTTAGGGTAAAAGCTAGATTGAATTTTCAAAAGATCAAATGTTTTCATAAAGATCCAATTTCCTTAATGGATCTAAATTTTTATAGTCATGTGGGACTGTAAACCATATCGTTACTACCATTGTTTATACCGCCTTAAAGAAATCACTGATGTACAAAGTGTGAAGAATAAAGAAGTGATTCTAGTATTTCAAGACTATATTGCTTGAGGACAAGCAACGCTCAAGTGTGGGAATATTTGATAATGCTAAAAACGAACATATATTTCATAGCATTATCCCTCAAGAAAGACAAGCTTTTAGTTGCAATTGTTCTATTTACAAGTGATATTCGTTTAAATAATAAAAGGTGAAGACAAAAGACAGATTCGACAAATTGAAGACGCAAACGACCAAAAAGCTCAAAAGTACAAAATACAATCAAAAAGGTTCCAATTATTGATAAGAAACGTCTCAGAATTACAAGAGTACAAGATTCAAAACACAAAGTACAAGATATTAAATTGTACGCAAGGACGTTCGAAAATCCGAAACCGGGACCAGAGTCAACTCTCAACGCTCGAATGTTGTAAGGGTGTAAGTCGAAATTCTGTCCGTGTAAAGCTACGCTATTTTTAATCATTGTAGGTTATGTTCAACCTTTTTAATTTAATGTCTCGTAGCTAAGTTATTATTATGCTTATTTAATACCAAAGTAATCATGATGTTGGGCTAAAAATATTAAAATTGGGTAATTGGGCTTTGTACCATAATTGGGGTTTGGATAAAAGAACGACACTTGTGGAAATTAGACTATGGGCTATTAATGGGTTTTATATTAACTAAACAATACCTTGTTAATTTAATATACAAACTTATAATTTGACAGATTTATATATAACCACATACGCTTGACTGGGTACGGTGGGCGGGATATCTATAAATACCAATAATTATTCATTTTACCGGACACGGAACTGGATTAATAGTTAATAGACTTGTTGAAACTGGGGTGAATTACATTCAAGGGTAATTGGTGTAATTGTTAACAAAGTAGTAAAACCTTGGTTTACACGCAGTCGATAACCTGGTGTATTCATTAAACAAAGTATTAAAACCTTGTTACAATTCGAATCCCCAATTAGTTGGAATATTTGACTTCGGGAATAAGAATAATTTGACGAAGGCTTTCGCTCTTTATATTTATGACTGATGGACTATTATGGACAAATCTGTATGGACATATTAAATAATCCAGGACAAAGAACAATTAACCCATGGGAATAAACTAAAATCAACACGTCAAACATCATGATTACGGAAGTTTAAATAAGCATAATTCCTTTATTTTTATATTTAATTGCACTTCTAATTATCGCACTTTTATTTATTGTTATTGTATTTAATTGCACTTTTAATTATCGTACTTTTTAATTATCACAATTTTATTTTATCGCACTTTTATTTATCGCAATTTCATTATCGTTATTTACTTTACGCTTTAAATTAAGTCTTTTATTTATTTAATATTTTACATTAGGTTTTAACTGCGACTAAAGTTTTAAAAATAGACAAACCGGTCATTAAACGGTAAAAACCCCCCTTTATAATAATAATATTACTTATATATATATTTGTATTTTTATAAATTAAAACTAATATAGCGTTAAGCTTTGTTTAAAAGATTCGCTGTGGAACGAACCGAACTTACTAAAAACTATACTACTGTACGATTAGGTACACTGCCTATAAGTGTTGTAGCAAGGTTTAAGTATATCCATTCTATAAATAAATAAATATCTTGTGTAAAATTGTGTCATATTTAATAGTATTTCCTTGTAAAATTTAATAGTATTTTATACCCCTTAGCTTTAACATCACATACAGCAAATCTGTGTACATCTTTTATATTGTACGACGAAAAGTCTTACATCTATTCAAACCAACTTGAGTTGTATTCTAAGATTTATTTTTTTTGTGGTGTTTCAGATTTTTTCTTGGTTCAAACAAAGTCATGCACGTTGCTTTAGGCCGGTCTGATTCTGATGAAGTAAGATCAGGGCTATACAAGGTGTCTAAGGTACTCAATATATTCATTTCTTTGCACGTATCGCAGTTATTGAACCATCATCTGATTAAATTTCGTCTCTTTATTCTGTACGTACAACTTCTTCGTGGAGATTCAGGGATTTGTGTAACCAATATGCCTAAAGAAGAGGCCCAAAGGTTACCATTAACATATGTTTTTAGTCACTTAAATATGATGAATATATGTATTTTGATTAGGTTACCCTGCTTATATCTAAAAGTGTGAGCTTTTAGCCATTCAGTGTTGTCTCTGTCTAAAGATAAAATCCCACTGAGTTTATTGCACTGGCCTTGGACAAAGTATATACTCTGAATGACAACTTATATATGTCAATATTTGATTAATGTTTTGTTTATATTAACTTCTATCTTATTAATTTGGTTTTGTTTTCGATATGCATGTGAAGAAAATGTGAAGTTAATAATGATAATCATAATCAATGGTAGTAATGAGAATATGAATGAGTTCCTACTTATTATGCATGCTGCTGCATTGAAGGGTGAAGCACCTCCTTGACTGCCTGTAAAAGGGTCTGGTCAAGCTTCTTCAGATGCACATCAGAAGGTGAGTTGCACACTCTTGATTATAACCACCCTTTTGAGTGATATGATTAGAGATACAAGTACAATTTTGACCCATTTGTTTTCAAGTTGTTTATAAGGTTTTATATTCTCTCTGACATGGATAAAATATAAAACGTTCTAAATTTGAAATGGGTTGAAACTCCACTACCGTTTTGACCCGTTAAAGACCAACTTGACCCACCCAATTCGTCTCTTCTAGTATAAATGATTTTTTTCTTAGTTTTTTTTTTGCTTCTTGTAGATTGATGAGTGGCTCGAGTGAGATGACATAAAATGAGGTGATGAATGATAAAAAACAAAATGAATGACAATAGGAGGTGATGAATGATTAAAAACAAGATGAATGATAACTTTCTGAGTGATGAATGATATAAAATGAGGTGATGAATGGTAAACAAACTTTAATCATTCACCTAGTTTTTCTCATTCATCTTGTTTTTTTATTATCATTTATCGCCTTATTTTTATCATTTATTACCTCTTTTTATCATTAATCACCTCCTTTTTATCATTAATCTTGTTTTTCATCATTCATCTTGTTTTACATCATTCATCACCTCATTTTTATCATTCATCACCTTCTTTTTATCATTCATTATATCTTTTTTATCATTCATCTTGTGTTTAATCATTCATCACCTACTTTTTATTATTCATCTTGTTTTTTTATCATTCATCGCCTTCTTTTTTTATCATTTATCACCTTATTTTTATCATTCATCACCTCCTTTTTTGTCATTCATCTCGTTTTTTATCATTCTTCACCTCATTTTTTTGCAAATCTTTTATCATTAATTATATCTTTTTTTATCATTCATTAAATCTTTTTTTATCATGGGTTAAGGCTACTCAAGGGCCATATACTTTTTATTTTTTGCCGATGTAGTCCATATACCCAAAAAAAATACTATTATAGTCCATAAACTTTAAAAGAATGTATCGATATAGTCCATTGACCTGATAAATAAGGTTGATCGATTTTAAACCTTTGATCTTCAAAATAGTATAATTTTTTTTGTCCCGATGTAGTCCATATACCGAAAAAAGTACTAATGTAGTTCACATACTTTCAAAAAGTGTATCGATGTAGGCCATAAACTTTCAAAAGTGTATCGATGTAAACAAAAGGTGACCTGTTTAACCGGTAACAGGTTACCTTATGGACTACATCGATACACTTTTTAAAAGTTTATGGCCTATAATAGTATTTTTTTGGGTATATGGACTACATCGGGACAAAATAAAAAGTATATGGCCCTTGTGTAGCCTAAACCCTTTTATCATTGACCTCCTTTTTATCATTCATCACCTAATTTTTATCATTTATCACCTCATTTTTATCATTCATCACTTCCTTTTTATCATTCATCATGTTATTTTGTCATTCTTTGCTTATCGTTCATCGGCTATCTTTATCATTCACTGGGTATTTTTATCACGTTCTTTTATCATTCATCGTTTATCATTCATCAGCTACTTTTATCATTCATTTGGTATTTTTATCAATTATCGGGTATTTTGATGAATGATAAATGCTTGATGAATGATATTGTTTTTCAATAAATGACAAGTGTTTGATGAATGATAGCATTATGACGAATAATAACCGTATTCTGATATAATAAAATTGTTTTTTATACGAATGACAACAATTAGATGAATGATAATTGTTTGATAATTGGGATTTGGTCTAGTGGTATGATTCTCGCTTTCAGTGCGGGAGGTCCCGAGTTTGATTCTCGGAATGCCTTATTCTTTTTTATAAAACTAATCATATTATATCATACATCTGAAATTCCACTACTTTTGTAACTCTATTAAAATGTTTGATGATATAAAATATTTTAATGCATGATGATCATTTTGTGATGAAGGGTTATTGTTTTCTTATGAATGATAATCGATTTTTAAAAAATGATAACTATTCGATGAAAATTAATTTAGATGAATGATAATTTTTTTCTAAAGAATGATTAATGTTTGATGAATGATATTTGTTTTTCGATGAATGTTAAATGTTTTTCGATAAATGATACAATTATTTCGATGAATCATAAATATTTTTCGATGAATGATAAATATTTTTCGATGAATGATAAATGTTTTTCGATGAATGATAAACATTTTTCAATGAACGATAATTGTCTGATGATAATTGTTTTTTGATGAATGATAAATATTTTTTGATGAATGAAAAATGTTTTTCTGATGGTTGGTGGTGGTTAGGATGGTTGGTGGTGGTGGTTGGTTGTGGTGGGTGGTGCTGGTTGTGGTTGGTGGTAGTGGTTGGTGGTGGTGGTTGGTTGTGGTGGGTGGTGGTTGGTGGTGGTTGATGGTGGTGGTGGTTGGTGGTGGTGGTGATGGTGGTGGTGGTTGTGATAGTTGGTGGTGGTTAGTGGTGGTGGTTGTCAGTGGTGGATGGTGGTACGTGGTTGGTAGTGGTGGTGGGTGGCGATGGTTGGTGGTGTTGATTGATGGTGTTGGTTGCTGATGGTGGGTGGTGGTGTTGGGTGGTGGGTGATGGTGGTGGTGGCAATAGTGGTGGTGGTTGGTGGTGGTGGTTAATGGTGGTTGGTGGTTAGTGGTGGGGGTGGGTGGTGGTTGTAGGTGGTGGTTGATGGTGGTGGCTGAAGGCGGGTGGTGGTGGTGGGAGGCGGGTGATGGTTGGTGCTGACGGGTGGTAGTGGTAGTTTATGGTTGGTTGGTAGTTGGTGGTGGTGGGTTGTGGGTGGTGGTGGAAGTGGGTGATGGTGGTGGTGGTGGTTGGTGGTGGCAGTAGGTTGGTGGTGACAGGTGGTGGTAGTGGTACGTGATACTGGTGGTGGTGGTGATGGGTTGTGGTGGTGGTGGAGGTTGGTGTTGGGTGGTGGTAGTTGGTGGTGGGTGGTAGTTAGTGGTGGGTGGTGGTGGTGGTGGTGAGTAGGTGGTGGTGGTGGTGGTTGGTGGGTGGGAGTTGGTGTGTAACGACCCGGATTTTTCCGATCATTTTACACTTATAAGATTAATATTTACATAAATTAAAACTTACCAACATGATAAGCAATCTAAATTGTTGAGATTTATGATTTTGAAAAGAGTTTTACATAACGTTTAACCGTCTAGTTTGACCGATGATATCACGAACTATACAATATATGTTAATTATACGTTTGTGTATATATATGTATATATACATATTTAACATGATTTAAGGATGTTTAAATATCTCATTTTGTATTAATAACAATAAGTTATAAGTATATTTTGAAACTACTAACTTAAGCTTTCAAAACGATAACTATACGTAACGTTATTTGACATAAATACTTACGACCTATAATGTTTATACATATATCGTATATATAATGTATTTAATCACTTTTAAAGACTTAAATACATAAAACAATATAAGTATATTCACAAAAGATAGCTATATTTGAATCCTCATTCCATTTTTCACAAGATTTCTATACGTATATCTAGAGTATATGTACTCGTATCATACCTAGCTTCTATACGTATTTACTATTGGTATATACACATCAAATCACCACCAACCAGCCCTTGTTCATGCCTTATGTATAAGGTAACTACTTTTGTTATTTAGTATGACAATTTCACATGATTAAAAGATCTTTTCACAAAATTACAAATTTATACACCTTTTACACCACCATAAATACATGCATCCATTTTCAATTTTTGGAACATCATTTCTCTAGCTAAACACACACACTTACTAGCCTCATGTCTCTCTAAGAACTCCAGCAAAAATCTTCTCAAGAATCACCTTAAACACCACCATAAAAAGATCAACAAAAACACTACAAAAATACAACTTTCAATTCAAGTTTATGTCTTAAGTTGCTTCCAATCTTTCATCCAATTTCATCACTCTTTTGGTTCTAAGTTTTTACTCCTCTTTTACAGCAATCTTGTCCAAGTAACTTGAGGTAGTAACTTTGTTCATAACCTTATTCGATTCATATATATATAGCTATCTTATTGTATGGTATACAATTTTAACAACAAAAACATAGTTTGAATGATTTCAAACTTGTTTGCAAACTAAATAGATCCTTCTAACTTAACTTTTAAAATACTTCAAGACCTGTAATATAACTTAAATATATGCTAATTTAACAAGGTATAACTTGGTTTTTCAAAGAATACCTTAAAAAACTGTTTTTATGACGTCGGAGTGCAACCGGGGGCTGTTTGGGGTTGGATAATTAAAAACCATCTTGAACTTTGAATTGGAGATTTATATTCTGGAAAAAATGATATTTCTTATGAATATGTTAACACATAAAAATTTCATGATTTAATTCATAGTATAAGTATTTTTAGAAAAATGGTCATTAAATGATGTTTTTGTAACAAAAATGATTAACTTCATAAGTTTCACCAAAATTTGACCTATGACCTATGATTTCGAATACAAACTAAGGTATTTACAGTTCATATTCTTAAAGAGGGACTCGATCCAAGGAAGTGGAAAGTTGAATCAACGAAAACGGAGTTGTAACGAAGAAATTATGACCAAAACAAAATCGGATATCCAAGACTAGTTTAGCCACGAAAATAATTGGAGAAAATTAAATAAATCACATCTTCCTAAAGTAACATGATATTTTATACATATGTACTCATAATTTAATTTTATATGGTTCAGGATCACCCGTAAACAATACGAGAAGATTAATCATAAGATCCCATGATTGTACGCAACACGTCATTTGACAACACCGGTACTTTATGTACGCAACACGTCATTTGACAACACCGATACCATGGGTCAAGATTAATCTCGACCAATACATATACGATGGGGGTTTTATTTATTTCATTGGGGGTTTATTAAACAACTAAATATGAACCATTAAAATTGAATTACTAACATCGGACTGCTAACTACGGACTAAGGAATTATTAAAAGTATTAAAAGTATTATAAGTATATATATGTGACGATTGTTTAAAAAGAAAAGGTATTGATATATTATATATGGATAGGTTCGTGATATCAATCGGAGACCAAGTCGAAATTACATATCTTCAAGACAAAAGTGAGTATATAGTCCCACTTTTAAACTCTAAATATTTCGGGATGAGAATACATGTATTTTATGTTTTACGCTATGGACACAAGTAACTGAAAAATATATTCTACGTTGAGTTGTACCACTGGCATACTTCCCTGTAGCTTGGTAACTAATATTTACAGCGGTATTGTAAACGCGAATCCTGTTGATAGATCTATCGGGCCTGACAACCCCAACCGGACTGGACGACCAGTATTCAACAGTTGCACAGTACTTCGTTTCGTGACTACACCTTGGTACGGTGTAGTAAGATTTCATAATAAAGGGAATATGCGACGTGATTAAATGTTAAGTATAGTTACCAAGTGCTCAACCACTTAGAATATTTTTATTAAAATGTTTATATATGAAATCTTGTGTTCCATTGTTATAACGCTGCTAGCATCAAACCTATATATCTCACCAACTTTATGTTGACGTTTTAAAGCATGTTATTCTCAGGTATGAATTAAGTCTTCCGCTGTGCATTAGCTCATGTTAAGGATACTACTTAGGACCTTTTAAGCCATGATACAAAGACGTTGCATTCGAGTCATTGGAGTTCAATAGAGAATATAAATAAGTAAATGACAGATTAGGTCATTTGGATATTATGAAATGTTAGACGAAAATGTCAAATATTGATGTAATGATAGTTTGCCTTTTAAGAATAAATGCAACGTTTGTAAAATGTATCATATAGAGGTCAAGTACCTCGCAATGTTATCATATGTTATTGTATTCGTCCCTATGGATTGGGTCGGGTCGTCTCATGGTGGTTGGTGAATGGTGGTGGATGTTGGTTGTTGGTGGTGGTGGTTGGTGGTGGAAGTTAGTAGGTGGTTGTTGGTGGTAGTGGTGGTGGTAGTTAGTGGTAGTGTTGGGTGGTGGTGCTTGAGGGTGGCGGTGGTGGATGGTAGTAATGTTGGTGGTTGGTGGTGGTGGGGATCTTGAGGGTGGTGGGGGTGTTGGGTGGTGGTGGTAGTGATGGGTGGTGGTGTGTAGTTGGTAGTGATGGGTGTGTTGGGTGGTGATGGTTGGTGGTGGTTGGTGGCAGGTGACGGTGGTGGCGAGAGGCGGGTGGTGGTTGGTGGTTGGTAGTGGCAGGTGGTAGTGGTGGTTGGTGGTGGTAGGTGGTGGTGGTTGGTGGGTGGAGGTTGGTGGAGGTGGGTGGTGGTGGATGTGGGTGGTGGTGTATAACACTGGCAATTTTTTTTTTTTTTAAAACACAGCGGAAGACTTTATTAATAAACACAGTATAGGTCGCGTCATTACATTAATCTGAGTAATTAAGTTTAGGTTTACACAACGGTGTTACGTTATTACAAAACATGATTTAAACAAAAGTCCACATCAGAGTAGGGTTGTCAAACATGTCTTCTGTATCAGCACCCATCCCGACTAGCAGTACCTAAACCTGCAAGGGGTAATTATATGGGGGATTAGCGCACCGCTAAGTGAATGGAATCTATCTAACAGATATAGCTTAAGCCACACACAAGCTATATAGTAACAACAACACATGCTAACTACCAACTAGCGTACAATAAGACAATACGAGGATCGGCGGCTTGTACGAGCACACGACTCCTAGCTGATCGGACTTGAGTCTACCGATAGTCCCTGCTACTCAATTCAGAGTATAGTTATCCAGATGCAGGGGATGCATCGTTCACACTATACTCCACAATCAGTAGCCTATGGACCCAACCTCCCCTAGGCACGGTTGACCTCATACGGACTCTAACCTCACCTAAGCACGGTCTCGAGTCCCCAGTCTCCCTAGGCCCGACTGGTGCCATTCACACAGTGTACACATAAATCACATACAACATCAGGCATACTATATTATTCTAACATGGCAATTTCTACACTATGCATGGTAAAAGAGTCAACCACAGTAGCATGATATGCTACTTAAACTCTATCCGGAGATAGACCCACTCACAAATTACCAGCAACTGCTCAGTTATTATTTCTGAGCTTCCTCCTTGTCCTTATAACCTGAGAACAACACAAACAAAGTTAATATACATATCCAATAAATAATATAATCATTTCATACGATTAACTAGGTCATAACACCATATATTCATAATTTTATGAGTCTACATCATGACTCCACTCAATAATGGCATACAGGTGCGTGTAAAACATGACATACACACTAAAACTCCTTTTCTGGCCCAAAAACAGTTTGATCTAGTTTCTTAAAAGTTCACCATTGAAAATTATTCTTTATTACGATTCTAACGATAGTTTATTCATCAAAAACGGAGTTACGTTTTGAAAGTTACGCCCGTTTCAAATTCATAAAAGGTACTGTAGCAAATAGTGGCACTGTAGCAACTCAGTACTGTAGCAAACAGTGACACTGTAGCAACTCGGGTAAAGTAGCAAATAGTGACACTGTAGCAACTCGGTACTGTAGTGAATAGTGACACTGTAGCAACTCGGTACTGTAGCAAATAGTGATACTGTAGCAACTGGTTTCGAACAAGTTCGCTGATTTCGAACATTGTTCGCCCAAAACTCGATTTTTGAGCGATTTTGATCAAATTTTAAGCACATGGAAGCTACTAAACATATATACAACCTATTTTTAACATCTATTGATGTTTTTAAACATCAAACAACTAGATTTGAGTTAATTTCTATCAAAAACCCATTTAACACAAAACCCAATTAGAGCAAGAATCATTACAAGAATCTGAGTAATACTTACCTTATGATGATCACTAGTATACAAGGAACTGATTTCTAACTTGAATTCCAACAAATTAACAAACTTTGATCTTAGGGTTTAGAGATGAGGAAGATTAGGTACGAAGTAGGTTTTTTTTCTTATTTTGGGAAATGAGAAGAAACCTCCAGAAACATACATATAAATGGGTTATAAACCCATACCCCATATCACACGAGTATTTACCAGTTATCTTATCTGATAACCTTTCATATCTCCTTAGGCTGTCCTAACGTAGTCCAAATTAAATAAACCAACCTGTTCTGGGACCCTTGTCACAAACTGGTCACAACACAATTATAATAAAATACTAATAAAATAATTAAAATAAACGCACTTATGACTAAGCACAAACTCTAATGGCAAAATAGGCAACTTACAACTAGCCCGGGTTTCAGTCTGTTACAAATCTACCCCCCCTTAAGAAGATTCCGTCTTCGAAATCTGGTCTTGGTCAAACAAACGAGGGTAGCGATTTCTCATCAACTCTTCTGTCTCCCATGTAAAGTTAGAACCCAAACTGTGTTTCCACTTAATCAACACCATCGGAATCTCTTTCTTTCTCACCTTTTGGTCAACCACATGGTCCGGCTCTTCCACCAATTTCTTATTCAAATTGACCCTTAAATCTTCTAAAGGAAGAAGTTGTGTTTCATCGTCGACTTTACACTTACGAAGATAACATACGTTGAATGTATTATGAATACCAGCTAACTCTGGCGGAAGATCTAACACCATAGTCTGATCATTCAACACTTCACTGATCGGAAATGGACCAATAAAACTCGGTGCTAACTTACCACGTTTACCGAATCTGATAACCCCTTTCCATGGAGAAACTTTCAGATACACTCGTTCACCCACATTAAAGGTTACCGGACGTCTACGAGGATCAGCATACATTTTTTGCCTATCTCTAGCGGCTTTCAACTTTTCTCTCGCAATTGCAACTTTATCGGCTGTCATTTGAACAATTTCGGGACCTGCAAACTGTTTCTCCCCGGCTTCTAACCAACAAGTCGGATTTCTGCAACGATGACCGTATAACATTTCATAGGGCGGCATCCCTATACTCGAATGATATGAATTATTATACGCGAATTCGACCAACGACAAATGTGTATCCCACGAACCACCGTATTCTAACACACAAGCCCTTAACATATCCTCCAAAGTCTGTATCGTTCTTTCACTCTGACCGTCTGTCTGAGGATGATAAGCTGTACTTAAATTTACACGTGTACCGAGATTTTGTTGAAGACTATTCCAGAAATTCGACACAAATCTAGAATCCCTGTCTAAAATAATCGATAACGGCACACCATGTCGACTAACTATCTCTTTCACATACAATTCAGCTAACTCACTTAACGAATCTGTCTCACGAGTAGCAAGAAAATGAGCACTTTTAGTTAGACGATCCACTATTACCCAAATCATATCATGTCTTTTCTGAGTTCGAGGTAATTTGGTCACAAAATCCATCGTTATATGTTCCCATTTCCACTCTGGAATCTGTAACTGATGTAACGAACTATAAGGTTTCTGATGTTCTGCCTTCACTTGAGCACATATATGACACTTTTTGACATAACGAGCAATATCTGATTTCATTGTTGGCCACCAATACACTGTTTTCAAATCATGATACATCTTATTACTACCTGGATGTACTGTTAATCTGGATTTGTGAGCTTCCGTCATGATTAAATCCCTCAAATCTCCAAGCTTAGGCACCCAAACACGACTGTTTAAGGTCTTTAGTCCACGTGAGTCATCAATTAAGTCCACTTTTCGTTTGGTCATTTGTTCAGATTTAATATGTCCGTCCTCTAAAGCACAGGCATGAATAGTTCTTAAGGGGTTAATCAAATCTGAAGTTATATTCAAACAAAGAAATTTCACATTTTCACTTGACTTTTTACGACTTAGCGCATCTGCAACCACATTTGCCTTACCCGGATGGTATTTAATTTCACAATCGTAATCTTTGATCAACTCTTGCCATCGTCTCTGACGCATATTCAATTCTTTCTGTGAGAAGATATACTGCAAACTCTTGTGATCTGTACATATAACACAATGGGTTCCATACAAATAGTGTCTCCACAGTTTCAAAGCAAACACCACTGCAGCCATTTCAAGATCATGCACTGGATAATTCTTCTCATGAACTTTCAACTGTCGTGAGGCGTAAGCGATTACTTTATCTCTTTGCATTAATACACAACCCAACCCAGCATATGATGCATCACAGTATACCACGAAGTCGTCTGAACCTTCTGGTAAAGCTAACACTGGTGCCTGACACAGTAACTGTTTCAAAATCTGAAAAGCCTTTTCCTGTTCATCAGTCCATCGAAAGGCTACATCTTTACGAGTTAACTTAGTCAACGGACCCGCTATTTTCAAGAAATCCTTGATAAATCTGCGATAATAACCGGCTAATCCCAGAAAACTCTTAATCTCAGTCGGAGTCTTCAGAGAATTCCAATTCATTACCGCTTCTATCTTTGTCGGATCAACTTTTATACCCTCGACACAAATCACATGACCCAAAAACTGCACTTCACGTAACCAAAATGCACACTTTGAAAATTTTGCAAATAGTTGTTCACATTTCGACATGTTCAAAACCTGTCTCAGATGTTCAGCATGTTCACTTTCGGTCTTTGAATACACTAGTATATCATCTATAAACACAATCACAAACTTATCTAAGAACGGGCGACACACTCTATTCATTAGATCCATGAAGATTGCTGGCACATTCGTCAACCCAAACGGCATGACAAGAAATTCATAATGACCATACCTTGTTCTGAACGCTGTTTTCGGTATATCTGATTCAGCAACACGAACCTGATGATATCCGGATCGTAAGTCTATCTTAGAAAAGAATGAAGCACCCTATAACTGATCGAACAAATCATCTATTCGAGGTAACAGATACTTATTCTTCACTGTTCTTTTGTTCAATTCACGATAATCAATACACATACGCATTGACCCATCTTTCTTTTTAACAAACAATACCGGAGCACCCCACGGTGAAGAACTCGGTCGGATAAACCCACGATCTAATAGTTCTTGAATCTGTGACATCATTTCACGGATTTCAGACTTCGCTAATCAGTATGGAGCTTTTGCAACTGGAGTTGTTCCAGGAACTAACTCAATCTTATATTCGACTTCCCTTACCGGCGGCAGACCTGGTAACTCATCTGGGAACACTTCGGGAAATTCTGATACTATCGAAATATCGGCCACTGTTTTCTTTTCTTTCTTCGCATCAATCACATATGCAAGAAATGATTCACAACCCTTTGCCATCGACTTTTTCGCTTTCATCATGGTTATCAACGAAAAATTATACCCTCCCCGCTCCCCTCGGGCCACAACACGGGTTCCATCTGAAATGTCCCGTTCTTATTGATTAAAAATGTTCCATATTAATTGATTTCGTTGCGAGGTTTTAACCTCTATATGAGACGTTTTTCAAAGACTGCATTCATTTTTAAAACAAACCATAACCTTTATTTCAAAAATAAAGGTTTAAAAAGCTTTACGTAGATTATCAAATAATGATAATCTAAAATATCCTGTTTACACACGACCATTACATAATGGTTTACAATACAAATATGTTACATCGAAATCAGTTTCTTGAATACAGTTTTTACACAATATCATACAAACATGGACTCCAAATCTTGTCCTTATTTTAGTATGCAACAGCGGAAGCTCTTAGTATTCACCTGAGAATAAACATGCTTTAAACGTCAACAAAAATGTTGGTGAGTTATAGGTTTAACCTATATATATCAAATCGTAACAATAGACCACAAGATTTCATATTTCAATACACATCCCATACATAGAGATAAAAATCATTCATATGATGAACACCTGGTAACCGACATTAACAAGATGCATATATAAGAATATCCCCATCATTCCGGGACACCCTTCAGATATGATATAAATTTCGAAGTACTAAAGCATCCGGTACTTTGGATGGGGTTTGTTAGGCCCAATAGATCTATCTTTAGGATTCGAGCCAATTAGGGTGTCTGTTCCCTAATTCTTAGATTACCAGACTTAATAAAAAGGGGCATATTCGATTTCGATAATTTAACCATAGAATGTAATTTCACGTACTTGTGTCTATTTTGTAAATTATTTATAAAACCTGCATGTATTCTCATCCCAAAAATATTAGATTTTAAAAGTTGGACTATAACTCACTTTCACAGATTTTTACTTCGTCGGGAAGTAAGACTTGGCCACTGGTTGATTCACGAACCTATAACAATATATACATATATATCAAAGTATGTTCAAAATATATTTACAACACTTTTAATATATTTTGATGTTTTAAGTTTATTAAGTCAGCTGTCCTCGTTAGTAACCTACAACTAGTTGTCCACAGTTAGATGTACAGAAATAAATCGATAAATATTATCTTGAATCAATCCACAACCCAGTGTATACGTATCTCAGTATTGATCACAACTCAATCTATATATATTTTGGAATCAACCTCAACCCTGTATAGCTAACTCCAACATTCACATATAGAGTATTTATGGTTGTTCCGAAATATATATAGATGTGTCGACATGATAGGTCGAAACATTGTATACGTGTCTATGGTATCTCAAGATTACATAATATACAATACAAGTTGATTAAGTTATGGTTGGAATAGATTTGTTACCAATTTTCACGTAGCTAAAATGAGAAAAATTATCCAATCTTGTTTTACCCATAACTTCTTCATTTTAAATCCGTTTTGAGTGAATCAAATTGCTATGGTTTCATATTGAACTCTATTTTATGAATCTAAACAGAAAAATTATAGGTTTATAGTCGGAAAAATAAGTTACAAGTCGTTTTTGTAAAGGTAGTCATTTCAGTCGAAAGAACGACGTCTAGATGACCATTTTAGAAAACATACTTCCACTTTGAGTTTAACCATAATTTTTGGATATAGTTTCATGTTCATAATAAAAATCATTTTCCCAGAATAACAACTTTTAAATCAAAGTTTATCATAGTTTTTAATTAACTAACCCAAAACAGCCCGCGGTGTTACTACGACGGCATAAATCCGGTTTTACGGTGTTTTTCGTGTTTCCAGGTCTTAAATCATTAAGTTAGAATATCATATAGATATAGAACATATGTTTAGTTGATTTTAATAGTCAATTTAGAAGGATTAACTTTTATTTGCGAACAAGTTTAGAATTAACTAAACTATGTTCTAGTGATTACAAGTTTAAACCTTCGAATAAGATAGCTTTATATGTATGAATCGAATGATGTTATGACCATCATTACTACCTCAAGTTCCTTGGATAAACCTACTGGAAATGAGAAAAATGGATCTAGCTTCAAAGGATCCTTGGATGGCTTGAAAGTTCTTGAAGCAGAATCATGACACGAAAACAATTTCAAGTAAGATTTCCACTTGAAATAAGATTGTTATAGTTATAGAAATTGAATTAAAGTTTGAATATGATTATTACCTTGTATTAGAAATATAACCTACTGTAAGTAACAAATGTTTCTTGATCTTGGATGATTACTTGGAATGGATTTAGAAAACTTGGAAGTAAACTTGCAATCTTGGAAGTATTCTTGATTTTATGAAACTAGAACTTTTGGAATTTATGAAGAACACTTAGAAATTGAAGATAGAACTTGAGAGAGATCAATTAGATGAATAAAATTGAAGAATGAAAGTGTTTGTAGGTGTTTTTAGTCGTTGGTGTATATGGATTAGATATAAAGGATATGTAATTTTGTTTTCATGTAAATACGTCATGAATGATTACTCATATTTTTGTAATTTTATGAGATATTTCATGCTAGTTGCCAAATAATGGTTCTCACATGTGTTAGGTGACTCATATGGGCTGCTAAGAGCTGATCATTGGAGTGTATATACCAATAGTACATACATCTAAAAGCTGTGTATTGTACGAGTATGAATACGGGTGCATACGAGTAGAATTGTTGATGAAACTGAACGAGGATGTAATTGTAAGCATTTTTGTTAAGTAGAAGTATTTTGATAAGTGTCTTGAAGTTTTTCAAAAGTGTATGAATACATATTAAAACATTACATGTATATACATTTTAACTGAGTCGTTAAGTCATCGTTAGTCGTTACATGTAAATGTTGTTTTGAAACCTTTAGGTTAACGATTTTGTTGAATGTTGTTAACCCGTTGTTTATTATAACAAATGAGATGTTAAATTGTTATATTATCATGATATTATGATATATAATATATCTTAGTATGATATATATGCAGTTAAATGTCGTTACAACGATAATCGTTACATATATGTCTCGTTTCGAAATCATTAAGTTAGTAGTCTTATTTTTACATATGTATTTCATTGTTAATACACTTAATAATATATTTACTTATCATTTAACATAATTAACCAAGTGTATCAATATCTTAATATGATTCATATGTACCTAGTAAGACGTTGTTATAACGATAATCGTTATATATATCGTTTTCGAGTTTCTTAAATTAATAGTCTCATTTTTATGTATATAACTCATTGTTAAAATACCTAATGAGATACATACTTATAATAAAATCATGTTAACTATATATATAACCATATATATCTCATCGTATAGTTTTTACAAGTTTTAACGTTCGTGAATCACCGGTCAACTTGGGTGGTCAATTGTCTATATGAAACCTATTTCAATTAATCAAGTCTTAACAAGTTTGATTGCTTAACATGTTGGAAACACTTAATCATGTAAATAATAATTTCATTTAATATATATATATAAACATGGAAAAGTTCGGGTCACTACAGTACCTACCCGTTAAATAAATTTCATCCCGAAATTTTAAGCAGTTGGAGGTGTTGACGTATCTTCTGGAAATAAATGCGGGTATTTCTTCTTCATCTGATCTTCATGCTCCCAGGTGAACTCGGGTCCTCTACGAGCATTCCATCGAACCTTAACAATCAGTATCTTGTTTTGTTTAAGTCTCTTAACCTCACGATCCATTATTTTGACGGGTTCTTCAATGAATTGAAGTTTTTCATTGATTTGGATTTCGTTCAACGGAATAGTGAGATCTTCTTTAGCAAAACATTTCTTCAAATTTGAGACGTGGAAAGTGTTATGTACAGCCGCGAGTTGTTGAGGTAGCTCCAGTTGGTAAGCTACTGGTCCGACATGATCTATAATCTTGAATGGTCCAATGTACCTTGGATTTAGTTTCCCCCGTTTACTAAATCGAACAACGCCTTTCCAAGGTGAAACCTTAAGCATGACCATTTCTCCAATTTCAAACTCTATATCTTTTCTTTTAATGTCAGCGTAGCTCTTTTGTCGACTTTGGGCGGTTTTCAACCGTTGTTGAATTTGGATGATCTTCTCGGTAGTTTCTTGTATTATCTCCGGACCCGTAATCTGTCTATCCCCCACTTCACTCCAACAAATCAGAGACCTGCACTTTCTACCATAAAGTGCTTCAAACGGCGCCATCTCAATGCTTGAATGGTAGCTGTTGTTGTAGGAAAATTCTGCTAACGGTAGATGTCGATCCCAACTGTTTCCGAAATCAATAACACATGCTCGTAGCATGTCTTCAAGTGTTTGTATTGTCCTTTCGCTCTGCCCATCAGTTTGTGGATGATAGGCAGTACTCATGTCTAGACGAGTTCCTAATGCATGCTGTAATGTCTGCCAGAATCTTGAAATAAATCTGCCATCCCTATCAGAGATAATAGAGATTGGTATTCCATGTCTGGAGACGACTTCCTTCAAATACAGTCGTGCTAACTTCTCCTTCTAGTCATCTTCTCTCATTCGCAGGAAGTGTGCTGATTTGGTGAGACGATCAACTATTACCCAAATAGTATCAAAACCACTTGCAGTCCTTGGCAATTTAGTGATGAAATCCATGGTAATGTTTTTCCATTTGCATTCCGGGATTTCGGGTTGTTGAGGTAGACCTGATGGTTTCTGATGCTCAGCTTTGACCTTAGAACACGTCAAACATTCTCCTACGTATTTAGCAACATCGGCTTTTATACCCGGCCACTAAAAATGTTTCTTGATATCCTTGTACATCTTCCCCGTTCCAGGATGTATTGAATATCTAGTTTTATGAGCTTCTCTAAGTACCATTTCTCTCATATCTCAAATTTTGGTACCCAAATCCTTTCAGCCCTATACCGGGTTCCGTCTCCCCGAATATTAAGATGCTTCTCCGATCCTTTGGGTATTTCATCCTTTAAATTTCCCTCTTTTAAAACTCCTTGTTGTGCCTCCTTTATTTGAGTAGTAAGGTTATTGTGAATCATTATATTCATAGATTTTACTCGAATGGGTTCTCTGTCCTTCCTGCTCAAGGCGTTGGCTACCACATTTGCCTTCCCCGGGTGGTAACGAATTTCAAAGTCGTAATCATTCAACAATTCAATCCACCTACGCTGCCTCATATTCAGTTGTTTCTGATTAAATATGTGTTAAAGACTTTTGAGGTCGGTATATATAATACTTTTGACCCCATATAAGTAGTGCCTCCAAGTCTTTAATGCAAAAACAACCGCGCCTAATTCCAAATCATGCGTCATATAATTTTGTTCGTGAATCTTCAATTGTCTAGACGCATAAGCAATCACCTTTCGTTGCATTAATACACAACCGAGACCTTGCTTTGATGCGTCACAATAAATCACAAAATCATCATTCCCTTCAGGCAACGACAATATAGGTGCCGTAGTTAGCTTTTTCTTCAATAACTGGAACGCTTTCTCTTGTTCATCCTTCCATTCAAATTTCTTCCCTTTATGCGTTAATGCAGTCAAGGGTTTTGCTATTCTGGAAAAGTCTTAGATGAACCTTCTGTAGTAACCAACTAGTCCTAAAAACTGGCGTATGTGTTTCGGAGTTTTCGGGGTTTCCCACTTTTCAACAGTTTCTATCTTTGCCGGATCCACATTAATACCTTCTTTGTTCACTATGTGACCGAGGAATTGAACTTCTTCCAACCAAAATGCACACTTTGAAAATTTAGCGTACAATTCTTCCTTCCTCAATACTTCTAACACCTTTCTCAAATGTTCACTGTGTTCTTGGTCATTCTTTGAGTAAATAAGTATGTCATCAATGAAAACAATGACAAACTTGTCAAGGTATGGTCCACACACTCGGTTCATAAGGTCCATGAACACAGCTGGTGCATTAGTTAAACCAAACGGCATGACCATAAACTCGTAATGACCGTAACGTGTTCTGAAAGCAGTCTTTGGAATATCATCTTCTTTCACCCGCATTTGATGATACCCGGAACGTAAGTCAATCTTTGAATAAACAGACGAGCCTTGTAGTTGCTCAAATAAGTCGTCGATTCTCGGTAGTGGGTAGCGGTTCTTGATGGTAAGTTTGTTCAACTCTCTGTAGTCAATACACAACCTAAATGTACCATCCTTCTTCTTGACAAACAAAACAGGAGCTCCCCATGGTGATGTGCTTGGTCGAATGAAACCACGTTCTAATAATTCTTGCAGTTGGCTTTGCAGTTCTTTCATCTCGCTGGGTGCGAGTCTATAAGGAGCACGAGCTATTGGTGCAGCTCCTGGTACAAGATCTATTTGAAATTCAACAGATCGATGTGGAGGTAGTCCCGGTAATTCTTTCGGAAATACATCGGGAAATTCTTTTGCGATGGGAACATCATTGATGCTCTTTTCTTCAGTTTGTACTTTCTCGACATGTGCTAGAACAGCATAGCAACCTTTTCTTATTAGTTTTTGTGCCTTCAAATTACTAATAAGATGTAGCTTCATGTTGCCCTTTTCTCCGTACACCATTAAGGGTTCTCCTTCTTCTCGTACAATGCGAATTGCATTTTTATAACATACGATCTCTGCTTTCACCTTCTTCAGCCAGTCCATGCCAACTATTACATCAAAACTCCCTAACTCTACTGGTATCAAATCAATCTTAAATATTTCGCTACCCAGTTTAATTTCTCGATTCCGGCATATATTATCTGCTGAAATTAATTTACCGTTTGCTAATTCGAGTAAAAATTTACTATCCAACGGCGTCAATGGACAACTTAATTTAGCACAAAAATCTCTACTCATATAGCTTCTATCTGCACCCGAATCAAATAAAACGTACGTAGATTTATTGTCAATAAGAAACGTACCCGTAACAAGCTCCGGGTCTTCCTGTACCTCTGCCGCATTAATATTGAAAACTCTTCCGCGGCCTTGTCCATTCGTGTTCTCCTGGTTCGGGCAATTTCTAATAATGTGGCCCGGTTTTTCACATTTATAATAAACTACATTGGCATAACTTGCTCCGACACTACTTGCTCCGCTATTACTCATTCCGACACCATTTGTTCCTTTCGTTCTGTTAACCCCTGGTCCGTAGACCTCACACTTCGCCACGCTATGACCATTTTTTTTACACTTGTTGCAAAATTTGGTGCAGAACCCCGAGTGATACTTTTCACACCTTTGGCATAGCTGCTTCTGATTGTTGTTGTTGTTGCGGTTGTTATTGTTGTTGGGATGATTGTTGTAGTTGCTGTTGTTGTTGTTGTTGTTGTTGTTGTTGTTGTTGTTATTGTTAGGCCGTTTGTTGTAGTTGCGATTGATGTTGCGATTGTTGGGATAATTTTTGCGATTATTATTGTAATTGCTGTTGTTGTTGTATTGGTGATTCTTATCACCGTTTTCCTCCCACTTTCTTTTGACTTGCTTCACATTGGCCTCTTCAGCCGTCTGTTCTTTAATTCTTTCCTCAATCTGGTTCACTAGTTTGTGAGCCATTCTACATGCCTGTTGTATGGAGGCGGGCTCGTGTGAACTTATATCTTCTTGGATTCTTTCCGGTAATCCTTTCACAAATGCGTCGATCTTCTCTTCCTCATCTTCGAACGCTCCCGGACACAATAGGCATAATTTTGTTAATCGTCTTTCGTACATGGTAATATTAAATCCTTGGGTTCGTAACCCTCTAAGTTCTGTCTTGAGCTTATTGACCTCGGTTCTGGGACGGTACTTCTCGTTCATCAAGTGTTTGAATGCTGACCACGGTAGTGCGTAAGCATCATCTTGTCCCACTTGTTCTAGATAAGTATTCCACCATGTTAACGCAGAACCTGTGAAGGTATGCGTAGCGTACTTCACTTTGTCCTCTTCAGTACACTTACTTATGGCAAACACCGATTCGACCTTCTCGGTCCACCGTTTCAATCCAATCGGTCCTTCGGTTCCATCAAATTCTAAAGGTTTGCAGGCAGTGAATTCTTTGTAGGTGCATCCTACACGATTTCCTGTACTGCTAGATCCAAGGTTATTGTTGGTATGTAGCGCAGCCTGTACTGCGGCTATGTTTGAAGCTAGAAAAGTACGGAATTCCTCTTCATTCATATTCACGATGTGTCGAGTAGTCGGTGCCATTTCCTTCAAAATAGTCAAATGGAACAAGTTAATCATACAGAATATTAAGAGTAGTTAATAGTATTTCATAGCATAATATGAACTCATTTATAAAAGCTTTTTCTTCATATTAGCGTTTTATAAGTTTAAATTCGAGTAGTACCTACCCGTTAAGTTCATACTTAGTAGCTAATATACAATTCAACTACTACAATTCTATATGAAAAACTGATTATAATAATATTTCGCGTTCAAATTTTTATACAATATTTTACAAACTTACAATACCGCTTATTTTACATAAAGCATGAAATATAGCACACAATAACTTTGATACAAGATAGTTGTGAAGATAATTCTAGCTAGTACACAAGTCGTTCAGCAAAGGCAATAAAGACACGTAATTCATACGTCCAGAAACAAGTCATGCATTCTGGTTTTACTAGGACTACTTCCCATCCTTGGTCTTGTGGAACATAACCGTTTTGGCCGTTGATAAGATAGCGTGTTGTAACGTCGTCAAAGGGACGAGGGTTACGTAATGACCAACAGTCTCGTAATAACCTAAAAACCTCATTTCTTACCCCAATTACCGACTCCGTCACTTGTGGGAACGTTTTGTTTAATAGTTGTAGCCCGATGTTCTTTTTCTCACTTTGGTGAGAAGCGAACATTACTAACCCGTAAGCATAGCATGCTTCTTTATGTTGCATGTTAGCCGCTTTTTCTAAATCATGAAGTCCTATATTCGGATACATTGAGTCAAAATAATTTCTTAACCCGTTGCGTAAAATAGCATTTGAGTTCCCCGCAATATATGCGTCAAAGTAAACACATCGTAACTTATGGGTTTCCCAATGTGATATCCCCCATCTTTCCAACGAAAGTCTCTTATAAACCAAGACATTCTTGGAACGTTCTTCGAATGTCTTACAAACTGATTTCGCCGTAAATAGTTGTGCCGAAGAATTCTGACCGACTCTAGACAAGATTTCATCAATCATGTCTCCGGGTAGGTCTCTTAAAATATTGGGTTGTCTATCCATTTTGTGTTTTTATACTGTAAAACAGACAAGAGTTAGATTCATAAAAAAAAATACTTATTAATACAAGCAATTTTTACATATATCATAAAGCATAAGCACACTATATTACATATATTACACCACACAAATACAACTATCTTATTCCGACTCGCTCGTTTCTTCTTCTTCGATTTTGGTTCGTTTTGCCAAGTTTCTAGGGATATATGATGTTCCCCTAATACGAGCTGTCATTTTCCACAACGGTTTAGAAAAACCTGGTGGTTTAGAGGTTCCCGGGTCATTGTTACAACTTAAGGGCTACGGGGGTTGATGAAATGTCCCGTTCTTATTGATTAAAAATGTTCCATATTAATTGATTTCGTTGCGAGGTTTTGACCTCTATATGAGACGTTTTTCAAAGACTGCATTCATTTTAAAACAAACCATAACCTTTATTTCATCAATAAAGGTTTAAAAAGCTTTACGTAGATTATCAAATAATGATAATCTAAAATATCCTGTTTACACATGACCATTACATAATGGTTTACAATACAAATATGTTACAACAAAATAAGTTTCTTGAATGCAGTTTTTACACAATATCATACAAGCATGGACTCCAAATCTTGTCCTTATTTAAGTATGCGACAGCGGAAGCTCTTAATAATCACCCGAGAATAAACATGCATAAAACGTCAACAAAAATGTTGGTAAGTTATAGGTTTAACCTATATATATCAAATCATAATAATAGACCACAAGATTTCATATTTCAATACACATCCCATACATAGGGATAAAAATCATTCATATGGTGAACACCTGGTAACCGACATTAACAAGATGCATATATAAGAATATCCCCATCATTCCGGGACACCCTTCGGATATGATATAAATTTCGAAGTACTAAAGCATCCGGTACTTTGGATGGGATTTGTTAGGCCCAATAGATCTATCTTTAGGATTCGCGTCAATTAGGGTGTCTATTCCATAATTCTTAGATTACCAGACTTAATAAAAAGGGGCATATTCGATTTTGATAATTCAACCATAGAATGTAGTTTCACGTACTTGTGTCAATTTTGTAAATCATTTATAAAACCTGCATGTATTCTCATCCCAAAAATATTAGATTTTAAAAGTGGGACTATAACTCACTTTCACAGATTTTTACTTCGTCGGGAAGTAAGACTTGGCCACTGGTTGATTCACGAACTTATAACAATATATACATATATATCAAAGTATGTTCAAAATATATTTACAACACTTTTAATATATTTTGATGTTTTAAGTTTATTAAGTCAGCTGTCCTCGTTAGTAACCTACAACTAGTTGTCCATAGTTAGATGTACAGAAATAAATCGATAAATATTATCTTGAATCAATCCACGACCCAGTGTATACGTATCTCAGTATTGATCACAACTCAAACTATATATATTTTGGAATCAACCTCAACCCTGTATAGCTAACTCCAACATTCACATATAGAGTGTCTATGGTTGTTCCGAAATATATATAGATGTGTCGACATGATAGGTCAAAACATTGTATACGTGTCTATGGTATCTCAAGATTACATAATATACAATACAAGTTGATTAAGTTATGGTTGGAATAGATTTGTTACCAATTTTCACGTAGCTAAAATGAGAAAAATTATCCAATCTTTTTTTACCCATAACTTCTTCATTTTAAATCCGTTTTGAGTGAATCAAATTGATGTGGTTTCATATTGAACTCTATTTTATGAATCTAAACAGAAAAAGTATAGGTTTATAGTTAGAAAAATAAGTTACAAGTCGTTTTTGTAAAGGTAGTCATTTCAGTCGAAAAAACGACGTCTAGATGACCATTTTAGAAAACATACTTCCACTTTGAGTTTAACCATAATTTTTGGATATAGTTTCATGTTCATAATAAAAATCATTTCTCAGAATAACAACTTTTAAATCAAAGTTTATCATAGTTTTTAATTAACTAACCCAAAACAGCCCGCGGTGTTACTACGACGGCGTAAATCCGGTTTTACGGTGTTTTTCGTGTTTCCAGGTTTTAAATCATTAAGTTAGCATATCATATAGATATAGAACATGTATTTAGTTGATTTTAAAAGTCAATTTAGAAGGATTAACTTTTGTTTGCGAACAAGTTTAGAATTAACTAAACTATGTTCTAGTGATTACAAGTTTAAACCTTCGAATAATATAGCTTTATATATATGAATCGAATGATGTTATGAACATCATTACTACCTTAAGTTCCTTGGATAAACCTACTGGAAAAGAGAAAAATGGATCTAGCTTCAACGGATCCTTGGATGGCTCAAAGTTCTTGAAGCAGAATCATGACACGAAAACAAGTTCAAGTAAGATCATCACTTGAAATAAGATTGTTATAGTTATAGAAATTGAACCAAAGTTTGAATATGTTTATTACCTTGTATTAGAATGATAACCTACTGTAAGAAACAAAGATTTCTTGAGGTTGGATGATCACCTTACAAGATTGGAAGTGAGCTAGCAAACTTGAAAGTATTCTTGATTTTATGTGACTAGAACTTGTAGAATATATGAAGAACACTTAGAACTTGAAGATAGAACTTGAGAGAGATCAATTAGATGAAGAAAATTGAAGAATGAAAGTGTTTTTAGGTGTTTTTGGTTGTTGGTGTATGGATTAGATATAAAGGATATGTAATTTTGTTTTTATGTAAATAAGTCATGAATGATTACTCATATTTTTGTAATTTTATGAGATATTTCATGCTAGTTGCCAAATTATGGTTCCCACATGTGTTAGGTGACTCACATGGGCTGATAAGAGCTGATCATTGGAGTGTATATACCAATAGTACATACATCTAAAAGCTGTGTATTGTACGAGTACGAATACGGGTGCATATGAGTAGAATTGTTGATGAAACTGAACGAGAATGTAATTGTAAGCATTTTTGTTAAGTAGAAGTATTTTGATAAGTATATTGAAGTCTTTCAAAAGTGTATAAATACATATTAAAACACTACATGTATATACATTTTAACTGAGTCGTTAAGTCATCGTTAGTCGTTACATGTAAGTGTTGTTTTGAAACCTTTAGGTTAACGATCTTGTTAAATGTTGTTAACCCAATGTTTATAATATCAAATGAGATTTTAAATTATTATATTATCATGATATTATCATGTATGAATATCTCTTAATATGATATATATACATTAAATGTCTTTACAACGATAATCGTTACATATATGTCTCGTTTAAAAATCATTAAGTTAGTAGTCTTGTTTTTACATATGTAGTTCATTGTTAATATACTTAATGATATGTTTACTTATCATAGTATCATGTTAACTATATATATATATATATATCCATATATATGTCATCATATAGTTTTTACAAGTTTTAACGTTCGTGAATCACCGGTCAACTTGGGTGGTCAATTGTCTATATGAAACCTATTTCAATTAATAAATTCTTAACAAGTTTGGTTGCTTAACATGTTGGAAACACTTAATCATATAAATATCAATTTCATTGAATATATATATATATATATATATAAACATGGAAAAGTTCGGGTCACTACAGTACCTACCCGTTAAATAAATTTCGTCCCGAAATTTTAAGCAGTTGGAGGTGTTGACGTATCTTCTGGAAATAAGTGCGGGTATTTCTTCTTCATCTGATCTTCTCATTCCCAGGTGAACTCGGGTCCTCTATGAGCATTCCATCGAACCTTAACAATTGGTATCTTGTTTTGTTTAAGTCTTTTAACCTCACGATCCATTATTTCGACGGGTTCTTCGATGAATTGAAGTTTTTCGTTGATTTGGATTTCATCTAACGAAATAGTGAGATCTTCTTTAGCAAAACATTTCTTCAAATTCGAGACGTGGAAAGTGTTATGTACAGCCGCGAGTTGTTGAGGTAACTCAAGTCGGTAAGCTACTGTTCCGACACGATCAATAATCTTGAATGGTCCGATATACCTTGGATTTAATTTCCCTCGTTTACCAAATCGAACAACACCTTTCCAAGGTGCAACTTTAAGCATGACCATCTCTCCAATTTCAAATTCTATATCTTTTCTTTTAATGTCAGTGTAGCTCTTTTGTCGACTTTGGGCGGTTTTCAACCGTTGTTGAATTTGGATGATCTTCTCGGTAGTTTCTTGTATAATCTCCGGACCCGTAATCTGTCTATCCCCCACTTCACTCCAACAAATTAGAGACCTGCACTTTCTACCATAAAGTGCTTCAAACGGCGCCATCTCAATGCTTGAATGGTAGCTGTTGTTGTAGGAAAATTCTGCTAACGGTAGATGTCGATCCCAACTATTTTCGAAATCAATAACACATGCTCGTAGCACGTCTTCAAGCGTTTGTATCATCCTTTCGCTCTGCTCATCAGTTTGTAGATGATAGGCAGTACTCATGTCTAGACGAGTTCCTAATGCTTGCTGTAATGTCTGCCAGAATCTTGAAATAAATCTGACATCCCTATCAGAGATAATAGAGATTGGTATTCCATGTCTGGAGACGACTTCCTTCAAATACAGTCGTGCTAATTTCTCCATCTTGTCATCTTCTCTTATTGGTAGGAAGTGTGCTGATTTGGTGAGACGATCAACTATTACCCAAATAGTATCAAAACCACTTGCAGTCCTTGGCAATTTAGTGAAGAAATCCATGGTAATGTTTTCCCATTTCCATTCCGGGATTTCGGGTTGTTGATGTAGACCTGATGGTTTCTGATGCTCAGCTTTGACCTTAGAACACGTCAAACATTCTCCTACGTATTTAGCAACATTGGCTTTCATACCCAGCCACCAAAAATGTTTCTTGAGATCCTTGTACATCTTCCCCCTTCCAGGATGTATTGAGTATCTGGTTTTATGAGCTTCTCTAAGTACCATTTCTCTCATATCTCCAAATTTTGGTACCCAAATCCTTTCAGACCTATACCGGGTTCCATCTTCCCGAATATTAAGATGCTTCTCCGATACTTTGGGTATTTCATCCTTTAAATTTCCCTCTTTTAAAACTCCTTGTTGCGCCTCCTTTATTTGAGTAGTAAGGTTATTATGAATCATTATAATCATATATTTTACTCAAATGGGTTCTCTGTCCTTCCTGCTCAAGGCATCGGCTACCACATTTGCCTTCCCCGGGTGGTAACGAATCTCAAAGTCGTAATCATTCAATAATTCAATCCACCTACGCTGCCTCATATTCAGTTGTTTCTGATTAAATATGTGTTGAAGACTTTTGTGGTCGGTATATATAATACTTTTGACCCCATATAAGTAGTGCCTCCAAGTCTTTAATGCAAAAACAACCGCGCCTAATTCCAAATCATGCATCGTATAATTTTGTTCGTGAATCTTCAATTGTCTAGACGCATAAGCAATCACCTTCGTTCGTTGCATTAATACACAACTGAGACCTTGCTTTGATGCGTCACAATAAATCACAAAATCATCATTCCCTTCAGGCAATGACAATATAGTTGCCGTAGTTAGCTTTTTTTTCAATAACTGAAACGCTTTCTCTTGTTCATCATTCCATTCAAATTTCTTCCCTTTATGCGTTAATGCAGTCAAGGGTTTTGCTATTCTGGAAAAGTCTTGGATGAACCTTCTGTAGTAACCAGCTAGTCCTAAAAACTGGCGTATGTGTTTTGGAGTTTTCGAGGTTTCCCACTTTTCAACAGTTTCTATCTTTGCCGGATCCACCTTAATACCTTCTTTGTTCACTATGTGACCGAGGAATTGAACTTCTTCCAACCAAAATGCACACTTTGAAAACTTAGCGTACAATTCTTCCTTCCTCAATACTTCTAACACCTTTCTCAAATGTTCACCGTGTTCTTGGTCATTCTTTGAGTAAATAAGTATGTCATCAATGAAAACAATGACAAACTTGTCAAGGTATGGTCCACACACTCGGTTCATAAGGTCCATGAACACAGCTGGTGCATTAGTTAAACCAAACGGCATGACCATAAACTCGTAATGACCGTAACGTGTTCTGAAAGCAGTCTTTGGAATATCATCTTCTTTCACCCGCATTTGATGATACCCGGAACATAAGTCAAACTTTGAATAAACAGACGAGCCTTGTAGTTGATCAAATAAGTCTTCGATTCTCGGTAGTGGGTAGCGGTTCTTGATGGTAAGTTTGTTCAACTCTCGGTAGTCGATACACAACCTGAATGTACCATCTTTCTTCTTGACAAACAAAACAGGAGCTCCCCACGGTGATGTGCTTAGTCGAATGAAACCACGCTCTAAAAGTTCTTGTAATTGGCTTTGCAGTTCTTTCATCTCGCTGGGTGCGAGTCTGTAAGGAGCACGAGCTATTGGTGCAGCTCCTGGTACAAGATCTATTTGAAATTCAACGGATCGATGTGGGGGTAATCCCGGTAATTCTTTCGGAAATACATCGGGAAATTCTTTTGCAATGGGAACATCATTGATGCTCTTTTCTTCAGTTTGTACTTTCTCAACATGTGCTAGAACAGAATAGCAACCTTTTCTTATTAGTTTTTGTGCCTTCAAATTACTAATAAGATGTAGCTTCGTGTTGCCCTTTTCTCCGTACACCATTAAGGGTTTTCCTTTTTCTCGTATAATGTGAATTGCATTTTTGTAACAAACGATCTCTGCTTTCACTTCTTTCAACCAGTCCATACCGATTATCACATCAAAACTCCCTAACTCTACTGGTATCAAATCAATCTTAAAAGTTTCGCTAACCAGTTTAATTTCTCGATTCCGACATATATTATCTGCTGAAATTAATTTACCATTTGCTAATTCGAGTAAAAATTTACTATCCAAAGGCGTCAATGGATAACTTAATTTAGCACAAAAATCTCTACTCATATAGCTTCTATCCGCACCCGAATCAAATAAAACGTAAGCAGATTTATTGTCAATAAGAAACGTACCCGTAACAAGCTCTGGGTCTTCCTTTGCCTCTGCCGCATTAATATTGAAAACTCTTCCGGGGCCTTGTCCATTCGTGGTCTCCTGGTTCGGGAAATTTCTAATAATGTGGCCCGGTTTTTCACATTTATAACAAACTACATTGGCATAACTTGCTCCGACACTGCTTGCTCCGCCATTACTCGTTCCGACACCATTTGTTCCTTTCGTTCTATTAACCCCTGGTCCGTAGACCTCACACTTTGCCGCGCTCTGACCATTTCTTTTACACTTATTGCAAAATTTGGTGCCGAACCCCGAGTGATACTTTTCACACCTTTGGCATAGCTGCTTCTGATTGTTGTTGTTGTTGCGGTTATTATTGTTGTTGGGATGATTGTTGTAGTTGCTGTTGTTGTTGTTGTTGTTGTTGTTGGGCCGTTTGTTGTCATTGCGATTGATGTTGCGATTGTTGGGATAATTGTTGCGATTATTGTTGTAATTGCTGTTGTTGTTGTTGTATTGGTGATTCTTATCACCGTTTTCCTCCCACTTTCTTTTGACTTGCTTCACATTGGCCTCTTCAGCAGTCTGTTCTTTAATTCTTTCTTCAATCTGGTTCACTAGTTTGTGAGCCATTCTACATGCTTGTTGTATGGAGGCGGGCTCGTGTGAACTTATATCTTCTTGGATTCTTTCCGGTAATCCTTTCACAAATGCGTCGATCTTCTCTTCCTCATCTTCGAATTCTCCCGGACACAATAGGCACAATTCTGTGAATCGTCTTTCGTACGTGGTAATATTAAATCCTTGGGTTCGTAACCCTCTAAGTTCTGTCTTGAGCTTATTGACCTCGGTTCTGGGACGGTACTTCTCGTTCATCAAGTGCTTGAATGCTGACCACGGTAGTGCGTACGCATCGTCTTGTCCCACTTGCTCTAGATAGGTATTCCACCATGTTAACGCAGAACCTGTGAAGGTATGCGTAGCGTACTTCACTTTGTCCTCTTCAGTACACTTACTTATGGCAAACACCGATTCGACCTTCTCGGTCCACCGTTTCAATCCGATCGGTCCTTCGGTTCCATGAAATTCCAAAGTTTTGCAGGCAGTGAATTCTTTGTAGGTGCATCCTACATGATTTCCTGTACTGCAAGATCCAAGGTTATTGTTGGTATGTAGCGCAGCCTGTACTGCGGCTATGTTTGAAGCTAGAAAAGTACGGAATTCCTCTTCATTCATATTCACGGTGTGTCGAGTAGTCGGTGCCATTTCCTTCAAAATAGTCAAATGGAACAAGTTAATCATACAGAATATTAAGAGTAGTTAATAGTATTTCGTAGCATAATATGAACTCATTTATAAAAGCTTTTTCTTCATATTAGCGTTTTATAAGTTTAAATTCGGGTAGTACCTACCCGTTAAGTTCATACTTAGTAGCTAATATACAATTCAACTACTAGAATTCTATATGAAAAACTGATTATAATAATATTTCGCGTTCCAACTTTTACACAATATTTTACAAACTTACAATACCGCTTATTTTACATATAGCATGAAATATAGCACACAATAAATTTGATACAAGATGGTTGTGAAGATAATTCTAGCTAGTACACAAGTCGTTCAACAAAGGCAATAAAGACACGTAATTCATACGTCCAGAAACAAGTCATGCATTCTGGTTTTACTAGGATTACTTCCCATCCTTGGTCTTGTGGAACATAACCGTTATGGCCGTTGATAAGACAGCATGTTGTAACGTCGTCAAAGGGACGAGGGTTACGTAATGTCCAACAGTCCCGTAACAATTTAAAAACCTCATTTCTTACCCCAATTACCGACTCCGTCACTTGTGGGAACGTTTTGTTTAATAGTTGTAGCCCGATGTTCTTGTTCTCACTTTGGTGAGAAGCAAAAATTACTAATCCGTAAGCATAACATGCTTCTTTATGTTGCATGTTAGCCGCTTTTTCTAAATCACGAAGTCCAATATTCGGATATATTGAGTCAAAATAATTTCTTAACCCATTGCGTAAAATAGCATTTGGGTTCCCCGCAATATATGCGTCAAAGTAAATACATCGTAACTTATGGATTTCCCAATGTGATATCCCCCATCTTTTGAACGAAAGCCTTTTATAAACCAAGGCATTCTTGGAACGTTCTTCGAATGTCTTACAAACTGATCTCGCCTTAAATAGTTGTACCGAAGAATTCTGACCGACTCTAGACAAGATTTCATCAATCATGTCTCCGGGTAGGTCTCTTAAAATATTAGGTTGTCTATCCATTTTGTGTTTTTATACTGTAAAATAGACAAGAGTTAGATTCATAAAAAAATACTTATTAATACAAGCAAATTTTACATATATCATAAAGCATAAGCACACTATATTACATATATTACACCATACGAATACAACTATCTTATTCTGACTAGCTTGTTTCTTCTTCTTCGGTTTTGGATCGTTTTGCCAAGTTTCTAGGGATATATGACGTTCCCCTAATACGAGCCGTCGTTTAGAAAAACCTGGTGGTTTAGAGGTTCCCGGGTCATTGTTACAACTTAAGGACTTCGGGGATTGACGATACATATAAAGTTCATCGGGGTTCGAATTAGATTTCTCTATTTTTATGCCCTTTCCCTTATTATTTTCTTTTGCCTTTTTAAATTCAGTTGGGGTAATTTCTATAACATAATCGGAATTCTCGTCGGAATCCGATTCATCGGAGAATTGGTAATCCTCCCAATATTTTGCTTCCTTGGCGGAAACACCATTGACCATAATTAACCTTGGTCGGTTGGTTGAGGATTTTCTTTTACTTAACCGTTTTATTATTTCCCCCACTGGTTCTATTTCTTCATCCGGTTCCGATTCTTCTTCCGGTTCCGATTCTTCTTCCGGTTCCGACTCTTCTTCCGGTTCCTCTTCGGGAACTTGTGAATCAGTCCACGAATCATTCCAATTTACATTTGACTCTTCATTATTATTAGGTGAGTCAATGGGACTTGTTCTATAGGTAGACATCTATCACATAATATCAAACGCGTTAAGAGATTAATATATCACATAATATTCACATGTTAAAAATATATAGTTTCCAACAAAATTTGTTAAGCAATCATTTTTCAAGTAAACACGGTCGAAGTCCAGACTCACTAATGCATCCTAACAAACTCGATAAGACACACTAAGGCAAAATTCTGGTTCTCTAAGACCAACGCTCGGATACCAACAGAAATGTCCCGTTCTTATTGATTAAAAACGTTCCATATTAATTGATTTCGTTGCGAGGTTTTGACCTCTATATGAGACGTTTTTCAAAGACTGCATTCATTTTAAAACAAACCATAACCTTTATTTCATCAATAAAGGTTTAAAAAGCTTTACGTAGATTTTCAAATAATAATAATCTAAAATATCCTGTTTACACACGACCATTACATAATGGTTTACAATACAAATATGTTACAACAAAATAAGTTTCTTGAATACAGTTTTTACACAATATCATACAAGCATGGACTCCAAATCTTGTCCTTATTTAAGTATGCGACAACGGAAGCTCTTAATAATCACCTGAGAATAAACATGCTTAAAACGTCAACAAAAATGTTGGTGAGTTATAGGTTTAACCTATATATATCAAATCATAATAATAGACCATAAGATTTCATATTTCAATACACATCCCATACATAGAGATAAAAATCATTCATATGGTGAACACCTGGTAACCGACATTAACAAGTTGCATATATAGGAATATCCCCATCATTCTGGGACACCCTTCGGATATGATATAAATTTCGAAGTACTAAAGCATCCGGTACTTTGGATGGGGTTTGTTAGGCTCAATAGATCTATTTTAGGATTCGCGTCAATTAGGGTGTCTGTTCCCTAATTCTTAGATTACCAGACTTAATAAAAAGGGGCATATTCGATTTTGATAATTCAACCATAGAATGTAGTTTCACGTACTTGTGTCTATTTTGTAAATCATTTATAAAACCTGCATGTATTCTCATCCCAAAAATATTATATTTTAAAAGTGGGACTATAACTCACTTTCACAGATTTTTACTTCGTCGGGAAGTAAGACTTGACCACTGGTTGATTCACGAACCTATAACAATATATACATATATATCAAAGTATGTTCAAAATATATTTACAACACTTTTAATATATTTTGATGATTTAAGTTTATTAAGTCAGCAGTCCTCGTTAGTAACCTACAACTAGTTGTCCACAGTTAGATGTACAGAAATAAATCGATAAATATTATCTTGAATCAATCCACGACCCAGTGTATACGTATCTCAGTATTGATCACAACTCAAACTATATATATTTTGGGATCAACCTCAACTCTGTATAGCTAACTCCAACATTCATATATAGAGTGTCTATGGTTGTTCCGAAATATATATAGATGTGTCGACATGATAGGTCGAAACATTGTAGACGTGTCTATGGTATCTCAAGATTACATAATATACAATACAAGTTGATTAAGTTATGGTTGGAATAGATTTGTTACCAATTTTCACGTAGCTAAAATGAGAAAAATTATCCAATCTTGTTTTACCCATAACTTCTTCATTTTAAATCCGTTTTGAGTGAATCAAATTGCTATGGTTTCATATTGAACTCTATTTTATGAATCTAAACAGAAAAAGTATAGGTTTATAGTCGAAAAAATAAGTTACAAGTCGTTTTTGTAAAGGTAGTCATTTCAGTCGAAAGAACGACGTCTAGATGACCATTTTAGAAAACATACTTCCACTTTGAGTTTAACCATAATTTTTGGATATAGTTTCATGTTCATAATAAAAATCATTTTCTCAGAATAACAACTTTTAAATCAAAGTTTATCATAGTTTTTAATTAACTAACCCAAAACAGCCCGCGGTGTTACTACGACGGCGTAAATCCGGTTTTACGGTGTTTTTCGTGTTTCCAGGTTTTAAATCATTAAGTTAGCATATCATATAGATATATAACATGTGTTTAGTTGATTTTAAAATTCAAGCTAGAAGGATTAACTTTTGTTTGCGAACAAGTTTAGAATTAACTAAACTATGTTCTAGTGATTACAAGTTTAAACCTTCGAATAAGATAGCTTTATATATATGAATTGAATGATGTTATGAACATCATTACTACCTTAAGTTCCTTGGATAAACCTACTGGTAATGAGAAAAATGGATCTAGCTTCAACGGATCCTTGGATGGCTCGAAGTTCTTGAAGCAGAATCATGACACGAAAACAAGTTCAAGTAAGATCATCACTTGAAATAAGATTGTTATAGTTATAGAAATTGAACCAAAGTTTGAATATGATTATTAACTTGTATTAGAATGATAACCTACTGTAAGAAACAAAGATTTCTTGAGGTTGGATGATCACCTTACAAGATTGGAAGTGAGCTAGCAAACTTGAAAGTATTCTTGATTTTATGTGACTAGAACTTGTAGAATATATGAAGAACACTTAGAACTTGAAGATAGAACTTGAGAGAGATTAATTAAATGAAGAAAATTGAAGAATGAAAGTGTTGTTGGTGTATGGATTAGATATAAAGGATATGTAATTTTGTTTTCATGTAAATAAGTCATGAATGATTACTCATATTCTTGTAATTTTATGAGATATTTCATGCTAGTTGCCAAATGATGGTTCCCACATGTGTTAGGTGACTCACATGGGCTGCTAAGAGCTGATCATTGGAGTGTATATACCATTAGTACATACATCTAAAAGCTGTGTATTGTACGAGTACGAATACGGGTGCATACGAGTAGAATTGTTGATGAAACTGAACGAGGATGTAATTGTAAGCATTTTTGTTAAGTAGAAGTATTTTGATAAGTGTATTGAAGTCTTTCAAAAGTGTATAAATACATATTAAAACACTACATGTATATACATTTTAACTGAGTCGTTAAGTCATCGTTAGTCGTTACATGTAAGTGTTGTTTTGAAACCTTTAGGTTAACGATCTTGTTAAATGTTGTTAACCCAATGTTTATAATATCAAATGAGATTTTAAATTATTATATTATCATGATATTATCATGTATGAATATCTCTTAATATGATATATATACATTAAATGTCTTTACAACGATAATCGTTACATATATGTCTCGTTTAAAAATCATTAAGTTAGTAGTCTTGTTTTTACATATGTAGTTCATTGTTAATATACTTAATGATATGTTTACTTATCATAGTATCATGTTAACTATATATATATATATCCATATATATGTCATCATATAGTTTTTACAAGTTTTAACGTTCGTGAATCACCGGTCAACTTGGGTGGTCAATTGTCTATATGAAACCTATTTCAATTAATCAAGTCTTAACAAGTTTGGTTGCTTAACATGTTGGAAACACTTAATCATATAAATATAAATTTCATTTAATATATATATAAACATGGAAAAGTTCGGGTCACCACAGTTGACGATACATATAAAGTTCATCGGGGTTGGAATTAGATTTCTCTATTTTTATGCCCTTTCCCTTATTATTTTCTTTTGCCTTTTTAAATTTAGTTGGGGTAATTTCTATAACATCATCGGAATTCTCATCGGAATCCGATTCATCGGAGAATTGGTAATCCTCCCAATATTTTGCTTCCTTGGCGGAAACACCATTGACCATAATTAACCTTGGTCGGTTGGTTGAGGATTTTCTTTTACTTGACCGTTTTATTATTTCCCCCACCGGTTCTATTTCCTCCTCCGGTACCTCCTCTTCCGTTTCTGATTCTTCTTCCAGTTCTGATTCTTCTTCCGGTTCTTCTTCGGGAACTTGTGAATCAGTCCAATATATATTCGACTCTTCGTTATTATTAGGTGAGTCAATGGGATTTGTGCTAGAGGTAGACATCTATCACACAATATCAAACATGTTAAGAGATTAATATATCACATAATATATACATGTTAATAATATATAGTTTCCAACAAAAATGTTAAGCAATCATTTTTAAAGAAAACACGGTCGAAGTCCAGACTCACTAATGCATCCTAACAAACTCGATAAGACACACTAATGCAAATTTTCTGGTTCTCTATGACCAACGCTCTGATACCAACTGAAATGTCCCGTTCTTATTGATTAAAAACGTTTCATATTAATTAATTTCGTTGCGAGGTTTTGACCTCTATATGAGACGTTTTTCAAAGACTGCATTCATTTTTAAAACAAGACATAACCTTTATTTCCAAAATAAAGGTTTAAAAAGCTTTACGTAGATTATCAAATAATGATAATCTAAAATATCCTGTTTACACACGACCATTACATAATGGTTTACAATACAAATATGTTACATCGAAATCAGTTTCTTGAATGCAGTTTTTACACAATATCATACAGACATGGACTCCAAATCTTGTCCTTATTTTAGTATGCAACAGCGGAAGCTCTTAGTATTCACCTGAGAATAAACATGCTTTAAACGTCAACAAAAATGTTGGTGAGTTATAGGTTTAACCTATATATATCAAATCGTAACAAAAGACCACAAGATTTCATATTTCAATACACATCCCATACATAGAGATAAAAATCATTCATATGATGAACACCTGGTAACCGACATTAACAAGATGCATATATAAGAATATCCCCATCATTCCGGGACACCCTTCGGATATGATATAAATTTCGAAGTACTAAAGCATCCGGTACTTTGGATGGGGTTTGTTAGGCCCAATAGATCTATCTTTAGGATTCGCGTCAATTAGGCTGTCTGTTCCCTAATTCTTAGATTACCATACTTAATAAAAAGGGGCATATTCGATTTCGATAATTCAACCATAGAATGTAGTTTCACGTACTTGTGTCTATTTTGTAAATCATTTATAAAACCTGCATGTATTCTCATGCCAAAAATATTAGATTTTAAAAGTGGGACTATAACTCACTTTCACAGATTTTTACTTCGTCGGGAAGTAAGACTTGGCCACTGGTTGATTCACGAACCTATAA
The DNA here is from genome assembly GCF_046630445.1 of Rutidosis leptorrhynchoides. Taxonomy (NCBI): domain Eukaryota; kingdom Viridiplantae; phylum Streptophyta; class Magnoliopsida; order Asterales; family Asteraceae; genus Rutidosis; species Rutidosis leptorrhynchoides. The sequence goes on from NC_092333.1 coordinate 295,087,557, forward strand.
CAATATATACATTTATATCAAAGTATGTTCAAAATATATTTACAACACTTTTAATATATTTTGATGTTTTAAGTTTATTAAGTCATCTGTCCTCGTTAGTAACCTACAACTAGTTGTCCACAGTTAGATGTATAGAAATAAATCGATAAATATTATCCTAAATCAATCCACGAACCAGTGTATACGTATCTCAGTATTGATCACAACTCAAACTGTATATATTTTGGAATCAACCTCAACCCTGTATAGCTAACTCCAACATTCACATATAGAGTGTCTATGGTTGTTCCGAAATATATATAGATGTGTCGAAATGATAGGTCGAAACATTGTATACGTGTCTATGGTATCTCAAGATAACATAATATACAATACAAGTTGATTAAGTTATGGTTGGAATAGATTTGTTACCAATTTTCACGTAGCTAAAATGAGAAAAATTATCCAATCTTGTTTTACCCATAACTTCTTCATTTTAAATCCGTTTTGAGTGAATCAAATTGCTATGGTTTCATATTGAACTCTATTTTATGAATCTAAACAGAAAAAGTATAGGTTTATAGTCAGAAAAATAAGTTACAAGTCGTTTTTGTAAAGGTAGTCATTTCAGTCGAAAGAACGACGTCTAGATGACCATTTTAGAAAACATACTTCCACTTTGAGTTTAACCATAATTTTTGGATATAGTTTCATGTTCATAATAAAAATCATTTTCCCAGAATAACAACTTTTAAATCAAAGTTTATCATAGTTTTTAATTAACTAACCCAAAACAGCCCGCGGTGTTACTACGACGGCGTAAATCCAGTTTTACGGTGTTTTTCGTGTTTCCAGGTTTTAAATCATTAAGTTAGCATATCATATAGATATAGAACATGTGTTTAGTTGATTTTAAGAGTCAAGTTAGAAGGATTAACTTTTATTTGCGAACAAGTTTAGAATTAACTAAACTATGTTCTAGTGATTACAAGTTTAAACCTTCGAATAAGATAGCTTTATATGTATGAATCGAATGATGTTATGAACATCATTACTACCTCAAGTTCCTTGGATAAACCTACTGGAAATGAGAAAAATGGATCTAGCTTCAAAGGATCCTTGGATGGCTTGAAAGTTCTTGAAGCAGAATCATGACACGAAAACAATTTCAAGTAAGATTTCCACTCGAAATAAGATTGTTATAGTTATAGAAATTGAATTAAAGTTTGAATATGATTATTACCTTGTATTAGAAATATAACCTACTGTAAGTAACAAAGGTTTCTTGATCTTGGATGATTACTTGGAATGGATTTAGAAAACTTGGAAGTAAACTTACAATCTTGGAAGTATTCTTGATTTTATGAAACTAGAACTTTTGGAATTTATGAAGAACACTTAGAACTTGAAGATAGAACTTGAGAGAGATCAATTAGATGAAGAAAATTGAAGAATGAAAGTATTTGTAGGTGTTTTTAGTCGTTGGTGTATGGATTAGATATAAAGGATATGTAATTTTGTTTTCATGTAAATAAGTCATGAATGATTACTCATATTTTTGAAATTTTATGAGATATTTTATGCTAGTTGCCAAATGATGGTTCCCACATGTGTTAGGTGACTCACATGGGCTGCTAAGAGCTGATCATTGGAGTGTATATACCAATAGTACATACATCTAAAAGCTTTGTATTGTACGAGTACGAATACGGGTGCATACGAGTAGAATTGTTGATGAAACTGAACGAGGATGTAATTGTAAGCATTTTTGTTAAGTAGAAGTATTTTGATAAGTGTCTTGAAGTCTTTCAAAAGTGTATGAATACATATTAAAACACTACATGTATATACATTTTAACTGAGTCGTTAAGTCATCGTTAGTCGTTACATGTAAATGTTGTTTTGAAACCTTTAGGTTAACGATCTTGTTGAATGTTATTAACCCATAGTTTATTATAACAAATGAGATGTTAAATTGTTATATTATCATGATATTATGATATATAATATATCTTAGTATGATATATAAACAGTTAAATGTCGTTACAACGATAATCGTTACATATATGTCTCGTTTCGAAATCATTAAGTTAGTAGTCTTATTTTTACATATGTATTTCATTGTTAATACACTTAATAATATATTTACTTATCATTTAACATAATTAACCAAGTGTATCAATATCTTAATATGATTCATATGTACCTAGTAAGACGTTGTTATAACGATAATCGTTATATATATCATTTTCGAGTTTCTTAAATTAATAGTCTCATTTTTATGTATATAACTCATTGTTAAAATACCTAATGAGATACATACTTATAATAAAATCATGTTAACTATATATATAACCATATATATGTCATCGTATAGTTTTTACAAGTTTTAACGTTCGTGAATCACCGGTCAACTTGAGTGGTCAATTGTCTATATGAAACCTATTTCAATTAATCAAGTCTTAACAAGTTTGATTGCTTAACATGTTGGAAACACTTAATCATGTAAATAACAATTTCATTTAATATATATATATATATATATATATATATATATATATATATATATATATATATATATAAACATGGAAAAGTTTGGGTCACTACACCATCGGTCGAACGAAAGGTAATCATTTTACTATCACACTTAATATTAGCCCTAAGCGAGCTCAACCAATCCATTCCTAGTACTACATCAAAGCTAGGAATAGGTAACACTAAACAAGTCACCGGGAAAGACTTCCCTTCGATTTCTATACAAACCCCAGACACATATGTTGTGACGGGTATGATCTTACCATTGGCTACTTCTACACTAACCGACTTGGGTAACACAGTAACTGGTAATTTCAACTTAGCACAGAAATCTAGGGACATAAAACACCTATTGGCACCACAATCAAACAATACGCGAGCAGGTATTGAGTTGATTAGAAACATACCGGTTATCACTTCGTCGGCTGCCACAACATTCTCAACCGACATCTGAAAAGCTCTAGCCTCTGCTGTTGGAGGGTTCTTCCTCTTCTACCCACTTGAGGCAGTTGACCCTACGGCTGATGCCGAACGAGCCCCTGGCCCTGCCCCGGAACTACCACTCTTTGACGGACAACTAACTGCACGATGCCCTGGTTTGTGACAAGTCCAACACATACTATTTGGATACGGACATGCTGAAGACTCATGCCCAACAACACCATACTTTAAGCACCTTCTTGTAGCCTCAGAACACTGACCACTGTGAGAAGATTGACACGTGTGACACCAATTCCCTTTACCTGATCCAGATCCAGTACTACTCTGACCACCTTTACCCTTCGATTTAAACCCACTAGACTTCTTGGATTTAAATCTTGATTGACCAGATACTTGCCCACCTTGTTGTAGCACATTACCAAACATTCTGTTTCTGGCGGCCTGAACATCACTTTCTACCATCTTAGCCATCACAACAGTTTGAGACAACGATGTAGCTGTTCTAACAAAAGTTTGGTACTCTGGCAGAATAATATTAACAAAATGCTGAATACGAGATGCTTCGTCTGGCACCCATTGTTGTACAAACCTCAGTTTATCCATAAACTTCTCTACTACCTCATCGATCGTCACTTGAGGTGTCATCTTCATTTTAAGAAACTCAGTCTTGATTCGGTTCATATCAAATGGATTACAATACTGTTCACACACCTTCCCATAAAACTGCTCCCATGTGATCATACTCACTTGCTCTTTCGATATACTGGAAATCAAATAATCCTACCAAATCATAGCCCTACCTTTCAACAGTCTACTAGAATATGTTACCTTCAGCTCGGGTTCACACTGACACGCTTCAAATACCCTTTCAAATTCTCGCAACCAATTGAGAGTTACAGTCGGATCAGTACTTCCAGAGAACTCGGAGGGTTTGCAATCACGGAAGTTCTTATAAGTACATCTTTTGGGTGGTTGCATGTAAGGTTGATGGAATATTTGCATTTGGTATGGATTCATCATCATGGGATTTTGGTAAGTAAAGGTGTTTTGTGGTGGCATATAATATTGGTTAGGTATTTGATTCTGAAACTGGTTCTGGGGCACATTAGGTATCGTTTGGAATTGCGCGGTTGGGAATCCAGGTGGTGTATCATCATTTACATAATGCCTCGCCAATTCAAGCTCATTAATTTTGTCCTCGGCCTCTTTTAGCTTGCTTTCTAACTGAAGGATGTAACTACTCTGATCATCATCCGACTCAACACCCTCTTCTGGTGCTCTGAATATTCCGGGGTTGGATGGGCCAGTTGCGTTTCTATCAGCCATACCTGTGCTACAAAACAGCTCACACAAAAGCTTAGTGGATAACAGTTAGTTCAATCATAACTAACACAAGTATATCCTATTTTCACTTAGCCCCCACTCTCACAGACATGTTTGACTTGCCTCAGGGTTTGGGAACAAAATACGTGCACGTATTTGCTGCCAAACCATGCTCTGATACCAACTTGTAACACCGGGAAAAAAAAAAATTTTTAAACACAGCGGAAGACTTCATTAATAAACACAGTATAGGTCGCGTCATTACATTAATCTGAGTAATTAAGTTTAGGTTTACACAACGGTGTTACGTTATTACAAAACATGATTTAAACAAAAGTCCACATCAGAGTAGGGTTATCAAACATGTCTTCTGTATCAGCACCCATCCCGACTAGCAGTACCTAAACCTGCAAGGGGTAATTATGTGGGGGATTAGCGCACCGCTAAGTGAATAGAATCTATCTAACAGATATAGCTTAAGCCACACACAAGCTATATACTAACAACAACACATGCTAACTACCAACTAGCATACAATAAGACAATACGAGGATCGGCGGCTTGTACGAGCACACGACTCCGAGCTAATCGGACTTGAGTCTACCGATAGTCCCTGCTACTCAATTCACAGTATAGTTATCCAGATGCAGGAGATGCATCGTTCACACTATACTCCACAATCAGTAGCCTATGGACCCAACCTCCCCTAGGCACGGTTGACCTCATACGGACTCTAACCTCACCTAAGCACGGTCTCGAGTCCCCAGTCTCCCTAAGCCCGACTGGTGCCATTCACAGTGTACACATAAATCACATACAACATCAGGCATACTATATTATTCTAACATGGTAATTTCTACACTATGCATGGTAAAAGAGTCAACCACAGTAGCATGATATGCTACTTAAACTCTATCCGAAGATAGACCCACTCACCAATTACCAGCAACTGCTCAGTTATTATTTCTGAGCTTCCTCCTTGTCCTTATAACCTGAGAACAACACAAACAAAGTTAATATACATATCCAATAAATAATATAATCATTTCATACGATTAACTAGGTCATATCACCATATCTTCATAATTTTATGAGTCTACATCATGACTCCACTCAATAATGGCATACAGGTGCGTGCAAAACACGACATACACACTAAAACTCCTTCTCCGTCCCAAAAACAATTTGATCTAGTTTCTAAAAAGTTCACCATTGAAAAGTATTCTTTATTACGATTCTAACGATAGTTTATTCATCAAAAACGGAGTTACGTTTTGAAAGTTACGCCCGTTTCAATTTCATAAAAGGTACTGTAGCAATTAGTGGCACTGTACAACTCGGTACTGTAGCAAATAGTGACACTGTAGCAACTCGGTACTGTAGCAAACAGTGACACTGTAGCAACTCGGGTACTGTAGCAAATAGTGACATGTAGCAACTCGGTACTGTAGCAAATAGTGACACTGTAGCAACTCGGTACTGTAGCAAATAGTGATACTGTAGCAACTGGTTTTGAACAAGTTCGCTGATTTCGAATATTTTTTGCCCAAAACTCGATTTTTGAGCGATTTTGATCAAATTTTAATCACATGGAAGCTACTAAACATATATACAACCTATTTCTAACATCTATTGATGTTTTTAAACATCAAACAACTAGATTTGAGCTAATTTCTATCAAAAACCCATTTAACACAAAACCCAATTAGAGCAAGAATCATTACACGAATCTGAGTAATACTTACCTTATGATGATCACTAGTATACAAGGAACTGATTTCTAACTTGAATTCCAACAAATTAACAAATTTGATCTTAGGGTTTAGAGATGAGGAAGATTAGGTACGGAGTAGTTTTTTTTTCTTATTTTGAGAAATGAGAAGAAACCTCCAGAAACATACATATAAATGGGTTATAAACCCATACCACATATCACACGGGTATTTATCAGTTATCTTATCTGATAACCTTTCGTATCTCCTTAGGCGGTCCTAACGGAGTCCAAATTAAATAAACCAACCTGTTCTGGGACCCTTGTCACAAACTGGTCACAACACAATTATAATAAAACACTAATAAAATAATTAAAATAAAAGCACTTAAGACTAAGCATAAACTCTAAGGGCAAAATAGGTAACTTACAATTAGCCCGGGTTTCAGTCTGTTGCATGGTGGTAGCGAGTGGTGGTGGTGGAGGTGGGTGGTGATAGGTAGAGATGGATGGTAGGTGGTGGTGGCAGTTGGTGGTGGCAGTTGGTGGGTGGTGGTGGTTAGTGGTAGTGTTAGGTGGTAGTGATGGTGGTGGTGGTGGAGGAGGTTGGTGGTAGTGTTCGGTGGTGGTGGTGGTAGTGGTGGTGGTGGTGGTGGTGGTAGAGGTTGGTAGTAGTGTTGGGTGGTGGTGGTGATGGGTGGTAGTGGGGGGTGGTGGTAGGTTGTGGGTGGTGGTGGTAGTTGGTGGGGGTGGTGGTAGTGGGTAGTGGTAGAGGTGGTGGTGGGTAGTGGTGCTATTGGGTGGGTGGTGGTGGGTGGTGGTAGTGTTTAGTGGTGCTGGTGCTGGTGATGGTGATGAGTCGTGGGGTGGTGGTGGAGGTTGGTGGTGGTTGATGGTGGAGGTTGGTGGTAGTGTTAGGTGGTGGTGGTCGTTGGTGGTGGTTGTGGTGGTGGTGGTGGTGGTGATGGGTGGTGATGGTTGGTGGTGGTTAGTGGCAGGTGGCGGTGGTGGCGAGAGGCGGGTGGTGGTTGTTGGTGGCGGGTGGTAGTGGTGGTGGTTGTTGCTAGCGGGTAGTAGTGGTGTTGGTAGTGGTGGTTAGTGCTGGTGGGTGTTGGGTGGAGGTAGGTGGTGGTTGGTGGAGGTGGAGGTGGGTGGTGATGGGTGGAGGTGGGTGGTGGTTGGTGGTGGCAGTGGGTGGGTTATGGTAGTTGGTGGTGGCAGTGGGTGGGTTGTGTGGGTGGTGGTGGTGGTGGTAGTGGTGGGTGATGGTGGTGGTGGTTGGTGGTGGTGTTGGTGGTGATGGGTGGTGGTGGTTGGTGGTGAGTAGGTGGTAGTGATGGGTGGTGGTGGTGGTGGTGGGTGATGCTGGTTGTGGTTGGTGGTAGTGGTTGGTGGTGGTGGTTGGTTGTGGTGGGTGGTGCTTGGTGGTGGTTGATGGTAGTGGTTGGTGGTGGTGGTGGTGGTAATGGTGGTGGTGGTGGTTGTGATGGTTGGTGGTGGTTAGTGGTGATGGTTGTTGGTAGTGGGTGGTGGTACATGGTTGGCGGTGGTGGTGGTTGGTGATTGTGGTGGTGGGTGGCGATGGTTGGTGGTGTTGATTGATGGTGTTGGTTGCTGATGGTGGGTGGTGGTGGTGGTGGGTGGTGGGTGATGGTGGTGGTGGTGGCAATAGTGGTGATGGTGGGAGGCGGGTGGTGGTTGGTGGGAGGTTGGTAGTTGTGGTTTATGGTTGGTTGGTAGTTGGTGGAGGTGGGTTGTGGGTGGTGGTGGAGGTGGGTGATGGTGGTGGTGGTGGTAGAGGTTGGTGGTGGCGGTGGGTTGGTGGTGGCGGGTGGTGGTAGTGGTGGGTGATGCTGGTGGCGGTGGTGATGGGTTGTGGTGGTGGTGGTAGAGGTTGGTGTTGGGTGGTGGTAGTTGGTGGTGGGTGGTGGTGGTGGTGAGTAGGTGGTGGTGGTGGTGGTTGGTGAGTGGTGGTGGATGTTGGTTGTTGGTGTTGGTGGTTGGTGGTGGAAGTTAGTTGGTGGTGGTTGGTATTGGTGGTTGGTGGTAGTGGTGGTGGTTGGTGGTGGTAGTTGGTGGTAGTGTTGGGTGGTGGTGCTGGGGGTGGTGGTGGTTGGTGGTAATGTTGGTGGTTGGTAGTGGTGGGGATGTTGAGGGTGGTGGGGTTGTTGGGTGGTGGTGGTGGTGATGGGTGGTGGTGAGTAGGTGGTAGTGATGGGTGTGTTGGGTGGTGATGGTTGGTGGTGGTTGGTGGTGGTTGGTGGCAGGTAGCGGTGGTGGCGAGAGGCGGGTGGTGGTTGGTAGTGGTAGGTGGTAGTGGCAGGTGGTGGTGGCAGGTGGTGGTGGTTGGTGGGTGGAGGTTGGTGGAGGTGGGTGGTGGTGGATGTGGGTGGTGGTGGTAGCGAGTAGTGGTGGTGGAGGTGGGTGGTGATGGGTGGTGGGTGGTGGCAGTTGGTGGTGTGTGGTGGTTGGTGGTAGTGTTAGGTGGTGGTAGTGATGGTGGTGGTGGAGGAGGTTAGTGGTAGTGTTTGGTGGTGGTGGTGGTGGTGGTGGAGGTTGGTGGGTGGTGGTGATGGGTGGTAGTGGGTGTTGGTGGTGGGTTGTGGGTGGTGGTGATAGTTGGTGGGGGTGGTGGTAGTTGGTGGGGGGTGGTAGAGGTGGTGGTGGGTAGTGGTGCGGGTGAGTGGGTGGTGGTGGGTGATGGTAGTGTTCAGTGGTGCTGGTGGTGGTGGTGATGGGTCGTGGTGGTGGTGGTGGAGTTTGGTGGTGGTTGGTGGTGGAGGTTGTTGGTAGTGTTAGGTGGTGGTGGTGGTTGGTGGTGGTGGTGGTGGGTGGTGATGGTTGGTGGTGGTTAGTGGCAGGTGGCGGTGGTGCGAGAGGCGGGTGGTGGTTGTTAGTGGCGAGTGGTAGTGGTGGTGGTTGTTGTTGGCGGGTACTAGTGGTGGTGGTAGTGGTGGTTAGTGGTGGTGGGTGGAGGTGGTTGGTGGTGGAGGTGGGTGGTGATGGGTGGAGGTGGGTGGTGGCTGGTGGTGGCAGTGGGCGGGTTGTGGTGGTTGGTGCTGGCAGTGGGTGGGTTGTGTGGGGGGTGGTGGTGGTGGTAGTGGTGGTAGTGGTGGGAGATGGTGGTGGTGGTTGGTGGTGGTGATGGGTGGTGGTGGTGGGTGGTAGTGAGTAGGTGGTAGTGATGGGTGGTGGTGGTGGTGGTGGGTGATGCTGGTAGTGGTTGGTGGTAGTGGTTGGTGGTGGTTGGTTGTGGTGGGTGGTGCTTGGTGGTGGTTGATGGTTGGTGGTAGTGGGGATGTTGAGGGTGGTGGGGGTGTTAGGTAGTGGTGCTGGTGGTGATGGGTGGTGGTGAGTAGGTGGTAGTGATGAGTGTGTTGGGTGGTGATGGTTGATGGTGGTTGGTGGTGAGTAGGCGGTAGTGATAGGTGGTGGTGGTTGGTGGTGGTTGGTGGCAGGTGTCGGTGGTGGCGAGAGGCGGGTGGTGGTTGGTAGTGGCAGGTGGTAGTGGTGGTTGGTGGTGGTAGGTGATGGTGGTTGGTGGGTGGTGGGTGGAGGTTGGTGGAGGTGGGTGGTGGTGGTAGCGAGTGGTGGGGGTGGAGGTGGGTGGTGATGGGTGGAGATGGGCGGTGGGTGGTGGTTGGTGGTGGCAGTTGGTGGGTGGTGATGGTTGGTGGTAGTGTTAGGTGGTGGTGGTGGTGGTGGAGGTTGGTGGTAGTGTTGGGTGGTGGTGGTGGTGGTGATGGGTGGTAGTGGGTGGTGGTGGTTGGTGGGTGGTAGTGGTGGGTTGTGGGTGGTGGTGGTTGGTGGGTGGTGGTGGTGGTGGGTAGTGGTAGAGGTGGTGGTGGGTGGGTGGTAGTGGGTGGTGGTAGTGTTTAGTGGTGGTGGTGATGGGTCGTGGTGGTGGTGGACGTTGGTGGTGGTTGGTGGTAGTGTTAGGTGGTGGTGGTGGTGGTTGGTGGTGGTTGGTGGTGGTGGTGATGGGTGGTGATGGTTGGTGGTGGTTAGTGGTAGGTGGCGGTGGTGGCGAGAGGCGGTGGTGGTTGTTGGTGGCGGGTGGTAGTGGTGGTGGTTGTTGCTGGGGAGTGGTAGTGGTGGTGGTAGTGGTGGTTAGTGGTGGTGGGTGGTGGGTGGAGGTGGGTGGTGGTTGGTGGAGGTGGTTGGTGGTGATGGAGGTGGGTGGTGATGGGTGGAGGTGGGCGGTGGTGGCAGTGGGTGGGTTGTGGTGGTTGGTGGTGGCAGTGGGTGGGTTGTATCGGTGGTGGTGGGTTGTGGTGGTTGGTGGTGGCAGTGGGTGGGTTGTGTGGGGGGTGGTGGTGGTGGTGTTTGGTGGTGGTGGTGATGGGTGGTGGTGGTGGGTGGTGGTGAGTAGGTGGTAGTGATGGGTGGTGGTGTTGGTTGGTCGTGGTGGTGGTTGGTGATGGGTGGTGGTTGGTGATAGTGTTGGGTGATGTTTGGGGTGTTGGGTGGTGGTGGTGGTGGTGGGTGGTGAGTAGGTGGTGGTGGGTGGTTAGTGGTGATGGTGATGGTTGGTGGTGGTGGTGGTTGGTAGTGATGGGTGGTGGTGGGTGGTAGTGGTGGTGGTTGATGGTGGTGGGTGGTGATGGGTTATGGTGATGAAGGTGGTTCATAATATGTGAACTTTTGTATATTTAATTTTTGTTAATTATAATTATTAAAATTACTTTTTTACCTTTCCATGCAATTTAAGTTAAAATAAAGTTTTATGATATTTTGTGGTCCACAATTGATTATCCAGTTTGTACTCGTTTTAAGTTTAGCCACGGATCGTGCCCATATATATATATATATATATATATATATATATATATATATATATATATATATATATATATATATATATATATATATATATATATATATATTAGATTTATCTATCGTATTTGAATCTTTCAAGTTTCTACAAATTTTGTTTATTTCTAAACCAATTAAATTTTAATACTTATTCCGTACTACGGAGTAATATAGTTAGAATTGATGATACAGTTATTTGACACTTTATATAATTGAATAATGTTATCCCAATCCTATTACTTACATCTGACTTTTTAAAAACTTGAACCGGCTGTTTTGGGTTCTAAATTAGAATAGTCAATTGACCAGATCCAAAAGATGGTTTGACATTCGTAACTGGGTTTTGCACGTATGGTTCACCGTTTTAAATGTATAAATCCAATACCCATCCCAATATTGAGTTAAAACCAAAACGTAGTAACTGTAAGAGATAATAACAATCCTGAAAATGAAGAAGTTAATGCTGTGGTCAATTTTATGTCTTATGATGACGTTTGGTTTTGTAAATGGCATTACCCATTTGGATTCCGAATGTTCACAAGCTTCCAACTCAACTGTGAATGCCATCTATCGAACAAACCTTCGAACCCTTTTAGATTCGTTAGCGATCAACGCACCTCTTCAAGACGGTTTCTTCAATACTAGTGTCCGACTGGTTTAAACCAAGTTTATGGTGTAGTGTGGTGTCGAGCGGATGTTTCACCTCAAACATGCTCAGACTGTTTAAACAGTTCTGTTAGCATAGTTTTAAGTGATTGTCCCGAAAGCAAAAAATTAGCAATATGGTCTAGTTTTTGCACTGTAAGATTGTCGAACCAGAGTTTCTTTGGTGATTATTGGAATACATCATCGTCCTCAACTAATGGTAATAACGGACTTGATGATCCATCGGTGTTTTCAAAAGGGTTTTCGATGATGCAAAGCTTAGCGACAAATGTTTCTAATCAACCGTTAATGTTTCAGACTAGTGTTATTGAAGTTGGAATAAATAAGGAGAGATATGGGTTAGGTCAGTGTAGTCGAGATTTGACCAGGTCGGATTGCACAAATTGTTTGGAGTATCTTTTAACGACTTTTGAGACTTATGTGATGAATCGAACAGGGTGGGAGATGCAGGGAGTGAGTTGCGGTTTGTGGTATGATGACGTTCGGTTTTATGATGAAAATGCAGGCTTGACTCCGACCCCCCCGACTCCAACTCCGAATGCTTCAGGTACAGGTTTGAAATTTCTAGTTAATCAATCCCATTTGGATCACCAGGTTTGAAACTATTTTGTTATAACGAATTGCAGGAGGTGGACAAAGATGGTACAAAAGGGATATGATCTTGGCTTTTGTTGTGTTTCTTGTGATCCAATGGATTCCCTGAATCAAGATGAAGTCTGAAGATCCCGGTTTCTATAATTTATGTTATGTTATGTAAATGTAAAGTTATGTTCTGATTTGTTTGTAAAGCACATAAATAAAAGAAGTTGATATTAATGTTATCTTTCATGATAGTGTTACTGATAGTCTTTTAATGGTGTAGCATAATTTTTGTTGTATTTATGTGAATGTGTAGAACACATAAACTTAAGTATTTAGACACTATAAGAATTATATTTGTTAAATGTAGTTAAATATATAATTTTAGTTTTTTTAGATAAAGGGTTTACTCGGAAAATTATAATTAAAGAATAAAATGGAATAGTACAAAGCAGGACCAACTGGACAGGCCCTGAAGCTACTATAACAAATTAGCAACCAACTACAAGAAACAACTCGTAGCACACAAAAACAACAAAAAACAGTTCTTTAGTGATTACCGAATCTGCCACGTCATTTTCAACCTCTCCACTTTCGCCGAATTCTTGAATCTAGTTGACATTAACTTTATACGGACCATACTAAATATATCATCAAACAGTTTCACTTACGTGCGATGAGATTTTTTGAATAACCTATTTTTCCGTTCTTGCCATATAAAATAAACCATAGCTCTAAAAACAGGTTTCGCCACAACCATACTAGCTATGTTATGAGTAGCCAAAGGAAGCATGCAATTACAAATAGATTTTCAGTTATCTAGTGATGGTAACCAAGTCAACACGGTCATTTTCTTCCATACTTTTTTAGGAGCACTCAAAAAATAGATGATCATGCGAGTCGGGACATAATTGACAAAGCGGGCAAATTAGTTGAATATTGTGAATCTGCCAACTTTTGAGTTTGTCTTGAGTCTTGTGTCTTTCTCCCATTAATAGCCACACTAAAAATGCATGCCTTAGAACACATTGAGAAAACCAAACAATACGGAACCAACTGACAGCATTCGATCTTGCCGAATAGCCTGCCAGACCTGCGCAAAGACCTTAGTTTTTTTAGGTTTAAAGTATACTAGAATGAAAGGTTTATGAGATTTTCTTGTGCACATACTTTATTGATTTTGTATTACATTTTGTTAGGTTTTGATTTAAATTATATATACAGTTTCTCAAGTATATAGTTGACTTTTGTATTACATTTTTTGTTTTATTGATTTTTAATTTGGGTGATGTGTGTAATATTTATACATTTAATTATCATTTAAGCAGTTTCCAGCTCTAGCATTTTACACATATTAATTAGCAGCAGCATCTAGCTTTAAACACGTCTACTTGCTAACACATCTACTTGCTAACACGTCTAATTGCAAGTCTGTTATGTTTGGCATGTAATTTGAACTGGTAGTTAATATTGGCGGCTATTTCAAAATTGAAAAATCTAATATTAAATTTGATGTTTTTAAATATTTGAGAAATATTTGGCAGGTGCAATTTAATACGGGACACGACTAATTAAGTTTTCAAATTGCCCTAGAACACGTCTAATTTTACTTGGAACACATCTAATTTTTGAACAAATACACAGAGAAATAATCTTCCAATCACAGGAAGCAAATCTTCCAATCATAGAAAGTCAAAAATTACAATAAACCAAAAAACCCTAATTACAATCAAAGATTGTAACTAAATAACAGTTCACACAGTCACTCACAGTTCAACATATTTGAACTTATTTACACTCACAGTAGCAGTAATCGAATCAATACAGGATAAAACCCTAATAGAGTTAGAGAGAACGATCGAAGGAGAAAAAAAGATGCACATATGAATTATTTTAATAAATTAAATAAATAAAAAACTTTTTATAATAACTTAAGTTTCAAAACAGCCCCTCAAGTTCATTCTTCAGTTCAGCAACCAAGTCTTTAGAATTCCACTTTGACCACCAAACTTAACTTTCAGAAATGACTCCAAGGACCCTGCAATTACACTTAACCCAAAAATAAAAAACTTAACCACAAAATAATGTTTAGATTAGAATGTATAAATTTAATACCCTCCCTTAATCTAACATGGAATGCATCTAATAAAGTAAGTATTTTACACAACTCATTGTGTTGTGAACCAGTGAGCCCTTTTGTAAAAATATCAGAAATATTATCACTTAAAGAAATTTGATGTGTTTCAATAATACCTGAAGAAATTTTCTGTCTAACAAAATGTATATCTACTTCAAAGTGTTTAGTTCTTTCATGGAAAACGGGATTTTTAGCAATTTGTAATGCAGACTTACTATCACAAAAAACTTTAACAAGTAAAACAGTTTTAATATTTAAGCCTGTAATAATTTTCAAAATCCAAACAATTTCACATGTCACTGAAGCAAGAGCTCTATACTCTGCTTCAGCAGAAGATCTTGACACAGTAGATTGTTTCTTGCTTTTCCAAGAAACTAAAGAGTTTCCAAGAAAAACATAAAAACCAGTAACAGACTTTCTTTGCATACATGATTTTGCATAATCAGAATCGACATAAGCAGATATAGAAAAATTATCACACTTTGAAATAGTAATGCCAGTATCTGGAGACCCCTTTAAATATCTTAAAACTCTAAAAGCATTTTTAAATGTGAATTCAAAGGAGCATGCATATATTGACTTAAACAATGAACATCATATGCAATATCAGGTCTAGTTAAAGTAATATAAATTAATTTTCCAATAACTCTTTGATACAAACTGTTAGTTGAATGTTGGTTAATGGACTAACCGACAAAGTTAAGTATGATGCTTAACCAAAGAATATGTTTTGATGATGACACATACATATGCATAAGTGATTATTGACATCTTAACATAAAACACACAAGTTCACTAATTCATACTTGACCTTTCAAATGACCAAGTCAAACAAAACTGATAGAATGAAAATAAAGATCATTGAAGTACACGGTTAAAGTACGGTCGACCGTAGACTTAGCCAGACTGAATCTGCAGTGCAGTTTTGTGAAAACAAGTTGTACGGTCGCCACCACGTTCAACCGTAGTGCGACCGCATAATTCTCTGTCACCATTTTTGATCAAATTTATTTTGACTACTTTCCGACATCTATAATTCATGAAACCTTTCTCAACATGATTAAAATAGATGCCCCCTCCACAGTCATATGAGTTTTGGTCATAAAAACACTAATCTTGGTTAATTACGCTTAATTACATCTTATTGACAAATTAACCATGATTAGACATAACACATAAGTGTTAATCAATAACTTGTGATCTTAAAACTTGTCTAGACATTCTTAGGATGGTCACCAACTACCAACACACATAAGATAATGTCACTAGAACACTAATTACAATTAAATATCACTTAGTGACAAATTAAGGTTATAACTCCTAAATTATACAGTTTTTTGATAACATTTTGAGGAGTTATCTTAGTAATTTAAAGTCAGTTTAATCCTAAAACACACTAAAATGGGTAAAATGGAAAAAATGGTATTTCTAATGATTTTATCAAAGTTATGTATCAAACATGATCAAAAACAGAGAAAATTGCAGAAAAGGCTATGAAGCCGCCGCCCTAGAATAAAGGAAGCCGCCGGCTTGGAGTTGAATACGCCAGAATGTTCCAGAATTTCTGTAAAACTGGGTGAACTTTTTGACCAAGTAAAAAGTAGATGAAGCCGCCGGCTTCATCCTGAAGCCGCCAGCCTAATGAACACGATTTCTCAACTTATCGACCAAGTTCAAGTAAAAATGGAAACAAAATCAGAAAGATTTGCCGGATCACTGAAGACACCGGCCTGCTACCAATCCTCCGGCTTAATTTTGACGGTTAGAGATTTTGTGCTTGCGGATTAAGTTAAACTTGAAGAAGGAGTCACCGACCTACGACAAGCCGCCGGCTTACCACTCAAGCCGCCGGCTTGGCCACCGTTTCTGAATATTATAAATAGAGGTCTCTAGTATCAGTTTTAGAATGCAATTCAGTAATTCAATAATTCTGTTTAGTTCGTTTTTCTTTTAGGGTTTTTAGATTAGATTTGTTCATTGTAATCAAGAATCATTCAAGTTTTAATTCAAGTTTCTTACATCTACCTTTTTAAAGGTATGATTCTATCTTTACTTTATTGTTTAGTCTATTTTATTTATGTTAATTATTTCTGTTCGCCTTCTGCTATGAACTAAACGTTCATAGTGGTTACGTGGACGAAAACTGAACTTCATCTGGGATAGATGAAGCCGCCAGCTTGGCTGGAACAAAGCCGTGATGGCCCCGTCAATACACTTAACGGCTCCGTCACTTGGTCCCACAGCTTGATCGAACTTTAAATGAATTTAATAAACAACATTGCATTCTTTTATTCAAAAAATTTCCCAAATAGGAAATTTACCAAAATATGTAGTTTAAACAAACCCAACATATTAAATATCCAAAGTTGACATAAAACATAGCCAACCAAATACCCACAAGTTGACTGTCAAGCTCGATACATCTATCCATAGGATTCGCGTTCACAGTAGAAACCAGTGATTACAGTTACCAGACTAGGGAATATTTTTGTTCAACTCATAATGAATAATTTAAATTTAATTGCCACTTGTGTCTAAACGTAAAACAAAATGCATGTAATCACATCCCAAAAATAATTTAAAACAGTATGAAAATGGGACTATAACTCACCTTAAAGCAAATGAAGTAACCACATAAAAAGCGAACATCAAACGAAGTAAAGTGATCAAGAATGATCACAACGCCGACCTATAAATAAAGCAGGTCGATATAAATAACTAACTTAGGTCAAGTTTTAGTATGATAGCTATAGTACTTGTCGCAAGTAAACATAGAACAACACTCAACATGCTTCGGTTTGATCAGAACAACGTAAGGACACGTACTTTCTATTTTTAAAAAGTTTCTATTTTTAGCAGGTTTCTATTTTAGGAAAGTTTCTATTTTAGGAAAGTTTCTATTTTAGGAAAGTTTATATTTTAGGAAAATTTCTATTTTTAGAAAGTTTCTATTTTTGGAAAGTTTTCATATTAAGAAAGTTGATATTTTTGGAAAGTTTATAAGTTAGGAAAGTTTCCTTAATTAGAAAGTCAACAAAAGTCAACTGAAAGTCAAGGTTAGCTGAAAGTCAACTCAAAAGTCAACTTTGATCAAACATAGTCAACATTAAATTTTAAAGTATAAGTTATATTAATAATATAAGTTATAATATTATTTAAAGTCATATATGTATAATTATGTCATAATATAAGTTTAATTAAATTAAAATGAATTATTAAAGTTAACATAAGTTTAAATGATAAATGATATAATTAATATAAAATAATTATTAAATTAATTAATTAAATATTAATCATAATATAAGTATTATTAATTAATAATAAATTATTAATCATATCATAAGTTTCTAATTAAAATCATTAAATCATAATTATTTAATAATTAAATTATAAATAAATAATAACTAAGCCTTATAATAATTAAATAAATAATTAATCTTTATTATAAATCTTATTATAATAATCTCATAACATATGTTTAATACTTACCATAAGTATTTTTCATTAATAATAAAAGTATTATTAATCATAAGTTTAATTAAATGTTTAATTAAATCATAATGTAATTAATAAATGATATAATAAATATATATATCATAAGTCTTAAATTAAATTAATTATTTTTATATCATAAGTAATTTAATAATAATGAAAATCATTATTTATAACATAAGTTCCATTTTATAACCATAAGTTTTAATTAAAAGTTCATCGGGTCATAACTTGAGCTCCGGGTATCGGTTTTCGGCGAGTCTTATATATATCTTCGCCTAATCAAACCACCTGACACATTAGTGTACTCAAGAACACTCCAAAAACAGCCCCCAATTCGTGACCAATAGCCATAAATCAACTTGGAGCTTTAATCCGTTCAAAAACATGTTTTAGTCATAACGGGTGATCCGTGGCTCAGATTTCGATGACCTGAACATGAATGTTCATCCAGTAATCAATCCTAACATACTAGTACACCTTAGAGACTCTAAAAATGGTCACAAAGTCGGGCCAAACCTGAACACATTCGTTTTTATACTTTGATTTCATGAAAACACCATTTTAATCATAACTAGAGCTCCGGGAATCGAAATAACATGAATCCGGAGTCTAAATCAATGTCTTGATGAGAGGAACACATCTAGACACTTTAGTTTTACAAAAATATCAGTTTAGTTCCCTGGAATGGTCGAATATGCTGCTGTCCAAAATCAATCAAACCGAAATCATGCTATAACAAGTGTTTCTATGCATACAATCAACAATACAACAACATACAATCATCATACTATCATAATAACATATAAATACAGAAAAATTAAAGAAAAAATCAAAATGTTAGGGTTAGGGTTTATACCCTAATCATGAATTAATTTATGTAGACGCGTAGAGAACGAGATAAGGAATCCGGTTATGCAAACGATTTGATGATCTAAGTATTATTTTGATGAAGGAAGATGATGATGGTGATGATGGTTGGTGATGGAAATAAGGGAGAGGGAGGAGAAGGAGAGAGCAAATTTAGAATTTAGGTTTTGTGAGATTTTGATGAAATGAAAAATGATTAGCAAAAAAAAGAAAAACAAAGGGGTATACCCCCTTGGTTCGGCCAAATGGGTGCATGGGGTGGGGCCGATGGCCCAATTTTGTTAAATGTTTAAATCCTTGTGGCCCGAATGCCCGAACGAAAACCGAAAACCGAAAACGCTACTACGCGTTTAAATATTCGGAGAGATAACAATTACGTGACGAATAAAATATATAAACACTATATATAATCATATGACATTAAAATATCATATTTAAAATAATTTGGATTTAAAAATCCCAAAAGTTTGACCGTTGGTTTGAAAACCGAAAAGATTCACCTGAAAGAAATCCACGACACGTAGAAACGTACGATTTTAAAATATGAATACAAATATTCACATAACACATAATAATTAATATATTATTACTAAAATAATAATATAGGTCATAGAAATGACATGGCACGAATAACAATTAACGGACGCTAAATAATAAACGGTAAAAGATAACGGAAAAAGTAGGGTCGTGACAGTACCTTCCCGTTACGGAAATTTCGTCCCGAAATTTAAGAAGGTTCATGTAACGACCCGACCAAAACCGTTATTGACGGCGTCGTTAACTTAGGTCCCGTTGCGTGGTCGTAGTCCCTATATGAGACTCGTTTGACCAAAATTATGTCGCGTTCATTTGAAAGGTACAAAGTTTAGTTTAACAAACGGATCGACAATAAGTTTAAGTTTACAAAGTTATAAAGTATGAATGAAATAACTTGCGACATAATTAGTTTGAAACCACAGTTGCTATAAATAGCGTAAGTAAGTAGACAAAAGTTTGAATCCAAAAATGCTATCCCTAGCGTATGCATGCATGGTAGACTCCAATCAAGTAATCAAAGAGTGCGGAAGCGTGTAACAAATAGCCATGTGAAAACCTGAGAAAACTTAGAAGAATCTGTCAACGCAAAAACGTTGGTGAAATCATAGGTTTGAGTAAGTGAGTAAAAGTGAAGTAAGTCGAACCACAAGATTTGCAAAGTTGAAATAATAGTAGTACATTCTAAAAGTTAATATTCACGAGCACCCAATTATCAAAGCTTAACGTTCCGTCCGTTGAATACCCCATCAATTAGTGCTAGAACAACACTGTTCTCGAAAATATATTTCATCCGTAGACGGTAGCGAACCGTCAAGGATGAGGGTTGTCAACCCATATGGCCATATAACATAAGTTCTCGCTTACACCATCTGATGTAACTAATGATAATCGGATTGAGGATTTTCGTTCTAAACTCGTATGTAGAATGTTTGTTTTCCCGTTATTGTGTTCACTTAGTTCAAAAGAATCGTTTATGTTTTCTCATCCCAAAAGTAAGTTTAAAAGAGTAAAAGTGGGACTATGATCTCACCTCGAGTGCACGAGTATAAAGGTACTTCAACAAGTAAACGTGTGCATGAAAGTTGCTTAGCCTTGACCTAAACAAGTAAGTTATATCAATTAACCGGTTACGACACAAGGTCGGGTGAAATGTGTTCAATTAGTCCTATGGCTCGTTACAACTCGATTAAGTATAGCATGTGAATCACGTTGTCAAGTTCCATACAAGAAACAAGTATAAAAGCATGTTAGAATGTTTGCATAAAAGTTTGGTTAAGTTTGACTAAAAGTCAAACTTGGTCAAAGTCAACGAAAAAGTCAACATGTTCGGGTCAGGCCCCGGACTATTTTTCTATGCTAATTATTCATATACAAGTATATTAAAACAAGTTTCATGTGAATCGGAGGTCGATGGCTAGTCAAACATTTCGCGTGAAATGCGCCAAACAAAGCAGAATCTGGCCAGGCCAATCCGCGCGCCGCGCGGGGATGGGGCGCGCCGCGCCACCATCTGGGCAGACACTTTCCTGTTTTTCAAAGTATGCACGAACCAAAACATTTTCCAACCCAACTCTTGACCCGCAAACACTTATAATGCCTATCATATATCGTCGAAAAGGTATTTTGACGAGGAATACAACTAACTACCTTTCACAAGCAAAAACATCAATTACAATAACCGAAAACTCGTCAATTGATCAAGAAAGGTTTATTTTCAAAGTTTTAAGTTCGTAAAACGTATTTTATGATTCGGGAATCCAATTTACACATACGATATGCCGTTTCGAAGGTAATTAAGCATACATTGCATCTAAACACTTACCAACAACATTAACAAGCATTCAACGCATCAAAAGTTCATTTCAAAGTCTATCAAACCCTAACCAAAATTCACAAAAATCAATAATCATGTGTTTGAAGTTTTCTTAATCAACCTACGCATCAAAACGAAGCTAGTGATACTAGTAACACAATTAAAACATGAACTTTAACAATCAAACAACATTTAATCTTCCAAAATGCAAGATTAAGCAAACCCATTTCAAATGTTCAAACTAGTTACTCAAAACAACAAATCGAGCAAGTAAATCATATATTCATGCTAGACACGAGCCATAGACACTAACTAACACAATTTCAAGTCAAAAACACGAATTTAAAGAAATCTAGAGTTTTAGAAATGTTATCCAAAATCAATGAAGTTAGTATCCAATCGTAGAGGATGATGAGAGGATCAAGAATATGTAGTTTATTTTGATGTTTGCTTGCTAAATCAAAATTAGATGATGAATCTTTTGTTTGAAGGTTGAGAGAAAAGATGGAAGTAATGAAGATGGTGGAGATGAAAATGAATGGAGGAGGATGGAGTTGACTAGTTGACCTAGTCAACTAGTTTGGCTCTTTGGCGAGTTTAGTCCCTCAAGTTTCAAAGCGGGTGCGGGAATTAACCAAACTAATATTTTAAAAACGCTCGTGTAAACGGGTGACGTTAAAATTAAATAACGAGGGATATTATTTTAAAAAAAAAAGACGGTGTTAAAATAAATTTAACGGAAAAACGCGGGATGTTACATTATCCACACCTCAAAAGAAATTTCGTCCCGAAATTTAGTTGGAAGTAGTAGTTGTTGAATCTTTCTCGAGATCTTGCGTTGTAAATTCTACGGATAAGTGAAGGTACGTCCTTGGGCATTTCAACGAACTTCGACGGTCGGGATTTTTACGTTGGATTGAAGTTTGGTTTCACGATTCATAATTTCAACCGGTTCTCCTAGGAAGTGGAGTGTACCATCGATAGCAAGCTCATCGAAGGGAATAGCAAGTTACGTCTTCAGGTTCTATGTAGGATGAACGGAGACTCAAATGAGTCGGAAAATCTAGATGACAAGCAACGGGTACAATACGCTCCATGGTTTCAAAAAGGATTAGTATATCGCGGATTTAGCATTCCTATGTTTCCCGAAACGGTTTACACCTCCTCAAGGTGCGACTTCTAACGTGACGCGGTTTCCCATGGAATTCGAAAGGTTTACGTGTAACATCGGCATAGCTCCTGGTGATTACGAGTCGCGTTGGGTCTTGCTTGAATATGAATAAATCCTCTCGATTGCTCATGAATAAGCTCGGCCCCGGTGAATTGATCATCGTTTACTTGGTTCGACAAAGGAGAATGACGTTTCCGGTCACATGTGGTTTCAAAAGGAGTGACGTTAAAACTCGAATGAAAATCATTGTAGTACGAGGATTCGGTTAAAGGAAAATACTTTTCTCAAGTAAACTTGAAGTTGGTAATACAAACTTGTATTATGGTTTCCAAGGTTTAAATCGCATGTTTGTTCGGTCCGTCGGGTTGTGGATGGTACGCGGTACTCATGTCTAAACGCGGTCCCGAGGCTTTTTGTAAGGTACTCCAAAATCTAGAAGTGAAACGAGGATCTCGATCCGAAACGGGGTACATTTCCCTAAGGCATATTGAACAAGTTTGCTAGGAATTGAAAACGTTAGCTAGGACAAGTTTCTCAAGAAAATTCGCGTCGCGGAAGATTTATCGGTTTCCAAAAACGTTCGTCGGGGCAAGTTCTTATCGGGTTTTGAAAACGATTGTTAGGACTATCCACCCTCGCGGCGAATACTTGTATGACGTGAAGAGTCGCTCTCCATTGAGAATTTAGAATAAGGACCTCCTGAACCGGAAGTACGAGGGTGATGCAAGAGAAGTTTCCGCCCCGATGTGAGCATAACGAGTAAATTTTAGTTAGTCAATAAGACTGCGCGAGGACGAGCTAGTATACCCGTGTGACATATGGTTGAAGTCGAATGGAATCGGTAATTCATTCGGAAGCATAAATATAATTTGACAAAAATCGAAGGTGTGTCCCCGGTATGGTTGTTATAAATATTCTCGGAGTTTTCGGATGTCCAAACCTGAAAAGATGAAGTCATGTACATGGCACATGGTGGTGTTTAGGTTGATCGAGTCTAACCACCATCACGCGTCACTAGAACTTTGGTATGTCTTACCGTAATATAACCACGTTGATCGAGTGTCGTTATATTACGCTAACTCATACCTCCATTCCCACATCACTCCATAGATTCAAGTTCGTGTCATCGTGAAGACCTAAAATGAACAAAATGTAACGACGTCTCAAACGTGACTCATATTAAATTGAAAGAATTTTTGCAAATCTAAGGAAGCGTTCCCCGAGGGAAGTGTATAAATGATTGTTCACGTCAATGTGGTTCGAGTCAGACAATATTGTATTTAGGTATGAAAAGAGTAACGAGTCATGATAACAAGTAATACGCAACCGTAGCAATAAATGGTGATGACGATACTCATCTAGAGTAGTGACAGTGACTTTACAATATTCATGGATAGTAAGATGAGACGGGGGAATAACAACCAAGGAGTCAGAGTTCCCGAACTAAAGTGGCAGGAAACGAGTTCGTATGATGAAGGTTGGGTACCATTAAAAAGTTTTCCTAAGAATGATTCAAGTATAATGCACAAGTAGTCAAGTAAGTGCTATCTATAGCAAATGTATGTCAGAATGCAATGATTAACTATCCGGTTGTAGTCTAGACTTACTAATGCGTCCTAACGACTCTGTTAGACACACTAATGCATCCTAGTTCCCTACAACCAACGCTCTGATACCACTTGTAACGACCCGACCAAAACCGTTATTGACGGCGTCGTTAACTTAGGTCCCGTTGCGTGGTCGTAGTCCCTATATGAGACTCGTTTGACCAAAATTATGTCGCGTTCATTTGAAAGGTACAAAGTTTAGTTTAACAAACGGATCGACAATAAGTTTAAGTTTACAAAGTTATAAAGTATGAATGAAATAACTTGCGACATAATTAGTTTGAAACCACAGTTGCTATAAATAGCGTAAGTAAGTAGACAAAAGTTTGAATCCAAAAATGCTATCCCTAGCGTATGCATGCATGGTAGACTCCAATCAAGTAATCAAAGAGTGCGGAAGCGTGTAACAAATAGCCATGTGAAAACCTGAGAAAACATAGAAGAATCTGTCAACGCAAAAACGTTGGTGAAATCATAGGTTTGAGTAAGTGAGTAAAAGTGAAGTAAGTCGAACCACAAGATTTGCAAAGTTGAAATAATAGTAGTACATTCTAAAAGTTAATATTCACGAGCACCCAATTATCAAAGCTTAACGTTCCGTCCGTTGAATACCCCATCAATTAGTGCTAGAACAACACTGTTCCCGAAAATATATTTCATCCGTAGACGGTAGCGAACCGTCAAGGATGAGGGTTGTCAACCCATATGGCCATATAACATAAGTTCTCGCTTACACCATCTGATGTAACTAATGATAATCGGATTGAGGATTTTCGTTCTAAACTCGTATGTAGAATGTTTGTTTTCCCGTTCTTGTGTTCACTTAGTTCAAAAGAATCGTTTATGTTTTCTCATCCCAAAAGTAAGTTTAAAAGAGTAAAAGTGGGACTATGATCTCACCTCGAGTGCACGAGTATAAAGGTACTTCAACAAGTAAACGTGTGCATGAAAGTTGCTTAGCCTTGACCTAAACAAGTAAGTTATATCAATTAACCGGTTACGACACAAGGTCGGGTGAAATGTGTTCAATTAGTCCTATGGCTCGTTACGACTCGATTAAGTATAGCATGTGAATCACGTTGTCAAGTTTCATACAAGAAACAAGTATAAAAGCATGTTAGAATGTTTGCATAAAAGTTTGGTTAAGTTTGACTAAAAGTCAAACTTGGTCAAAGTCAACGAAAAAGTCAACATGTTCGGGTCGGGCCCCGGACTATTTTTCTATGCTAATTATTCATATACAAGTATATTAAAACAAGTTTCATGTGAATCGGAGGTCGATAGCTAGTCAAACATTTCGCGTGAAATGCGCCAAACAAAGCAGAATCTGGCCAGGCCAATCCGCGCGCCGCGCGGGGATGGGGCGCGCCGCGCCACCATCTGGGCAGACACTTTCCTGTTTTTCAAAGTATGCACGAACCAAAATATTTTCCAACCCAACTCTTGACCCGCAAACACTTATAATGCCTATCATATATCGTCGAAAAGGTATTTTGACGAGGAATACAACTAACTACCTTTCACAAGCAAAAACATCAATTACAATAACCGAAAACTCGTCAATTGATCAAGAAAGGTTTATTTTCAAAGTTTCAAGTTCGTAAAACGTATTTTATGATTCGGGAATCCAATTTACACATACGATATGCCGTTTCGAATGTAATTAAGCATACATTGCATCTAAACACTTACTAACAACATTAACAAGCATTCAACGCATCAAAAGTTCATTTCAAAGTCTATCAAACCCTAACCAAAATTCACAAAAATCAATAATCATGTGTTTGAAGTTTTCTTAATCAACCTACGCATCAAAACGAAGCTAGTGATACTAGTAACACAATTAAAACATGAACTTTAACAATCAAACAACATTTAATCTTCCAAAATGCAAGATTAAGCAAACCCATTTCAAATGTTCAAACTAGTTACTCAAAACAACAAATCGAGCAAGTAAATCATATATTCATGCTAGACACGAGCCATAGACACTAACTAACACAATTTCAAGTCAAAAACATGAATTTAAAGAAATCTAGAGTTTTAGAAATGTTACCCAAAATCAATGAAGTTAGTATCCAATCGTAGAGGATGATGAGAGGATCAAGAATATGTAGTTTATTTTGATGTTTGCTTGCTAAATCGAAATTAGATGATGAATCTTTTGTTTGAAGGTTGAGAGAAAAGATGGAAGTAATGAAGATGGTGGAGATGAAAATGAATGGAGGAGGATGGAGTTGACTAGTTGACCTAGTCAACTAGTTTGGCTCTTTGGCGAGTTTAGTCCCTCAAGTTTCAAAGCGGGTGCGGGAATTAACCAAACGAATATTTTAAAAACGCTCGTGTAAACGGGTGACGTTAAAATTAAAAAACGAGGGATATTATTTTTAAAAAAAAAAGACGGTGTTAAAATAAATTTAACGGAAAAACGCGGGATGTTACAGTTCAGGGGTTGAGTCGGCATCTGGGAATAAATGCGGGTATTCCTGCTTCAACTGATCTTCATGCTCCTAAGTGAACTCGAGTCTGCATCTGGCATTCCATCTAACTCGGACGATGGGAATTCTACTCTACTTGAGCATCTTAACCTCTCGATCCATAATTTCAACAGGTTCCTTAATAAAGTGAAGTTGTTTATCAACATGAAGCTATTCAAGAGGAATAGTTTCATCGGCCTCGGCCAAACACTTCTTTAAATTCGACACATGAAAAACATCATGAACATCACTGAGTTCTTGTGGCAATTTCAAATGATAAGCCACGGGTCCAACTCTCTCTGTGATCTCAAACGGTCCAACAAAACGAGGATTCAACTTTCCCTTTTTACCAAATCGCACCACACCTTTCCAAGGTGATACCTTCAACATAACACGGTCACCAACTTGAAATTCTATATCTTTCCTTCTCTTATCGGCATAACGCTTTTTCAGACTTCTAGCGGTTCTCAATCTTTCTTTTGTGATGACCCGGAAATTTTCGACCAAATTTAAACTTAATCTTTAAATGATTTCGACACGATAAGCAAAGTCTAATAAACCGAGTCGCAAAATTTTTGAACTGTTTCATGAAATCATTTGACCTTCAACCAGTTCCGACGATTCGCGAACAATTAATTGTAACTTGATATGTGTATATATATAATAATAATAATTGGAAACAAAATTTTAAATATTGTATATTGTTGTTACTAAAATTTATTTATGTAAAGTAAAATAAAAATAAGATATTATAATAATTATTATTTAAAACATATCTCTATATATAAATAAAGTATATTAAAAATAAATATTAAATGATTGTAATACTCTTTTGATGTTTCGATTGATATTAAGCAAGTTATCAAACTTATGTAATTTTAAAATAAACGGTGATACGAAACTGAGTTCTATAAATTTTAGGCTTCTTAAGAAATGTATTTAGGAACTATTTGTTGAATTTTAGAACTTTTATATTTTACTTGGGGTTGGGAGTGAATAATTAATGTAATTTTTATTTAATAAATTAATGATTGAATTTTATGCCATAATGACCAAAATAAATAAATATTTAATTTAAAAATATGGGATTTTTTTAGAGGACTTTTTATCCGCCACTGACTAACGACGGAGCACGAAATGATGTCCGAAATTTTCATGTCGACAGAAAGATCCAACTGATTCGGCTGCTATACTATTCCTTTCTTTTAATCCACATGACATGTTATAGTACTATATTTATTATTATATATATTTAAGTTATCATCCGTGATTGAATATACAAAAGGTATATAGTGTGTTACTGTGTATTGCTTAGGATTCAACTATCTCACTTTATATTAATATTCATATATAATATATAATACATGCAGAGAGTTATAGTGTTAGATACATAACAAACCCACTTCCTGTTTCTTAAACGACAACCATCATCACACCTTGTTTGTGCTTCTTTGTTCAAACACCAACCTCACGTTACTTGATCACCACACTCATCGTCCCCTTTACCGCCGCCAATTACAACCACCACTAAACCTTCGAACACCATCATTCTCCACCGTAACCATCAACAACCACCATAACCGTTTCCTTGTTTCGATTATGAACCACCACCATAAACCCACTACTATTCAATCATCATCTCAAAAATCACCATCCCTCACGTCATCATCTTTGCTACTGCAACTTGTTGCAGCTGCTATACTCTCGTTTCTACTTCTATTAACTCACAAACCACCACACGCCATCATGCTTCTGTTTTCCTGTTTACGGTTTAGTTTTGAAACCACACCACAAACAATCTTAAAACATCATGACACCACAACCCACTTCTATAATTCTTTTCTGTTTTACAATCAAACCACCACTCCTTTATGTATTTTTTTTTCGAACACCACACCAACTACGCCTATTATTTTCTGTTTACTATTTAGTTTGAATATCATTAACCACCATAGTCACCAACTATCAACCGTCACCTTTATTCTTTTTCCTCTCCTCCATGATAACAACCACCAATGACAACTTTAGACTAACCTTCAAGACTACCGTAACCATTGAAACCCATCCTAAATTGTTTATGAAACTGCTGCTAAATCCCTTCGAATGTTTTTGGTTCAACAGACCCAAACCATGGTCACTAACATCACGCTATATCTCATGTTCCTTCAAGAACCCACACACTATGTTGCTGCTATTAACTTCTACTGCTACTATTACGACTTTGGTGAATGAAAGGAGATGATGAATAGTATATAACAAATGGAGATGATATATAGATTCAGTCGTTTCTTTCTATCGATATCCAAATAAACCCCACCATGGTGCCACTTGATTCTTTTGTGTCGCTGTGTCCCATTTCCCGAAACCCACCACAAAATGGAATGATAATTTATATTGTTTTAAATCCCCACATCTCTTGATTCGTTAAAAAGTTTATATATTGGCTATGAACCGATTGGTTTTTCATTTAACAATTGAGACGTATCCCTTTATTTAGATGTAGTGGGCTGTTTATGATTTTTGCAATATGGACTGCCATATTTCAAATAAGGTTGGGCCGTGAAATTGGTTAATGAAGTTGGGTCGAAGTAGGATGGGCTAAATTAATTGGGATAATGAAGATAATGGCTGTAAAATCGGGTTAAATAAAATTAGGCTACAAATAATACAAGAAAAACAAGGGATGGAGGACTGGTTAGTGATGTTGGTGTGTAACCGGGAGGTCTCGAGTTCGAGTTCGAGTCCCGTTTGGAGCATTTCTTTTTAGAAAAACAATTTAAAGGGTATACACTTTTATTCTCTTTTTCATTATTATTATTATTATTATTATTATTATTATTATTATTATTATTATTATTATTATTATTATTATTATTATTATTATTATTATTATTATTATTATTATTATAATTATTATTATTAATATTATTATTTAACTAACACAAAATATTAAAATTATGATTATTATTATTATTATTATCATTAGTATTAATAGGATTATCAAGATTATGATTATTATTATTATTATTATTATTATTATTATTATTATTATCATAAGTATTATTATTCGTATTATTATTATTATTATAGTTGTTAATATAAATATTAGTATCATTATTATTAATAGTAAAATCATTATTTTTATAGTTATTATTATTAGTATTCATTATTATTAAAATTAACATTTTTATTAAAAAGTATCATTTTTATTAAAGTTATCATTTTATCATTTATATTAAGAGTATCATTTTTAACCCTATTATCATTATTATTATTTTTATCATTACTAATATTATTTTAGTATTCTTATAATTTTAACAAACAAACGATATATATATATATATATATATATATATATATATATATATATATATATATATATACAAAAATATATTTAATACATATAACATAACTATATTATTTTTTTATAAAAAAATACTAATTATGTATCTAATGAAGATAGTTAATTAAGTTATTAATGAAACATATAAATTACTAAAATAACAATTATTAATAATATATAAATTTGTTCGATTATTATTATGTGTTTTAATATATATAAAAACTAATATAGGTTCGTGAATCCGAGGCCAACTTGCATTGTTCAATATCATCGTATGCATATTTTTACTACAAAATATCGTATAGTGAGTTTCATTACTCCCTTTTTAAATGCTTTTGCTATATATATTTTTGGGACTGAGAATACATGCGCTGTTTTTATAACTGTTTTATTTAAATGCTTTTGAGACATATTTTTGAGCTGAGAATACATGAACTGCTTTTATAAACGTTTGACGAAATAGACATAAATATTCAAAACCACATTCTATGATAGAATTATTTGGATTCAGAGGTTCGATTTCTATAGAGATTGTATTATCGACCATCGGTGAGATGATTTTGTCATTGCACGCATGCATTAGCTCCAGAAATGGTTCGATTTTGTAGTTAGTAACGGAGAGATAATTTTGTCATTGCACTCACGCATTAGCTCCCGTTTTAGCTACCTTCGGCGAGATGATTTTGCATTGCACGCACGCATTAGCTCCCGATGTATTGTATTGTATTGTATTGTATTCGATTTTGTAGTTAGTAACGGAGGAATGATTTTGTCATTGCACGCACGCATTAGCTCCCGTTTTAGCTACCCTCGGAGAGATGATTTTGCATTGTACGCACGCATTAGCTCCTTTTGTAAAATTATATTAACTACCACGGTGTGATGATTTTGCATTACACGCACGCATTAGCTACCGTTGGTGAGTTTGAATTGAAAGGTTCTGGTGTTCTTCATATGAATGATTTTACAGCAGGAGTAGACCTGCACAGATTGTTTTCTAAATATGAGTATCTTGTGGTCTATTATACTATTGGAAATGATTATTTATGATAAACTAATGAACTCACCAACCTTTTGGTTGACACTTGAAAGCATGTTTATTCTCAGGTACTAAGGAAATCTTCCACTGTGCATTTGCTCATTTTAAAGATATTACTTGGAGTCATTCATGGCATATTTCAAAAGACGTTGCATTCGAGTCATTAAGTTCATCAAGATTGATAAGAAGTCGTTGATAGATTGATATATTAGGAAATGGTATGTATGCCTGTTTAACTTTCGATGAAATGAAAGTTTGTCTTTTAAAAATGAATGCAGTGTTTGTAAAATGTATCATATAGAGGTCAGAACCTCGCGATGTAATTATATGTTATTGTATTCGTCCTTATGGTTTAGGACGGGTCGTCTCATCATTAATCTGTACGATCTTCTCAGTAGTCTCATGAATAATTTCTGGGCATGTGAGTTGAGCACCCCCAACCTCATTCCAACAGATAGGAGACCTACATTTTCTACCATACAGAGCTTCAAATGGTGCGGCTTTAATACTTGTATGATAGCTGTTATTATAAGAAAATTCAGCCAGAGGCAAATATCTATCCCACCCATTACCAAAATCAATAACACACGCTCGCAACATGTCTTCTAACGTTTGAATGGTCCTTTCACTCTAACCATACGTCTGCAGATGATAAGCGGTGTTCATATCCAACTTAGTTCCCAAAGCTTCCTGTAAGGATTGCCAAAACCTCGATATAAATCGACTGTCTCGGTCTGAAATAATAGATACAGGAACACCATGTCTTGAGATAATCTCCTTCAAATACAAACGAGTAAGCTTCTCCATCGAATCTGTTTCCTTAATCAGCAAGAAATGAGCTAACTTTGTGAGTCGGTCAACAATCACTCAAATGGTATCATAACCAACCACAGTTCTCGGTAACTTCTTAATAAATCCATTGTAATACCTTCCCACTTCCACTCGGGAATCTCAGGTTGCACCAAAAGTCCAGACGATTTCTGATGCTCAGCTTTAACCTTAGCACAGGTTAAACACTTAGCCACATAAGTAGCCACATCAGTTTTCAAATAGGCCACCGATGTGTGCGAGATGTAGTACGAAATACTATTATTTTTTATTACGAAATAATATTAAATACGATATAATTTAACACAAGTTATTTATTTACTTATAGAATGGGATATACCTAAACCTTGCTACAACACTTATAGGCAGTGTACCTAATCGTAGAGTAGTGTAGTTTTTAGTAAGTCCGGTTCGTTCCACAGGGATACAGCTAAGGTTAACGCTATATTTATTTTAAACTATATTTATATAAATATATATATAAGTAATATAGTAGTATTATTATAAAAAGGGGGTTTTACCGTTTAATGACCGGTTTGTCGATTTTAGGTCCTAAAGCAAAATATTAACTTAATTTAAAGCGTAAAGTAAATGACGATAAATAAAAATGCTATAAAATAAAAGTACGATAATTAAAAGTGCAATAATTTAAAGTACGATAAATAAAAAGACGATAAATAAAAGTACGATAAAATATAAAATAAAGGAATTATGCTTATTTAAACTTCCGTAATTATGATGTTTGGCGTGTTGATTTTAATTTATTACCATGGTTAATTGTCCTTAGTCCTGGATTATTCGATATGTCCATCTGGTTTTGTCCATAATAGTCCATCGGTCATAATTATAAAGTGCGAGAGTCTTCGCCAAATTAACCTTATACCCAAAGTCAAATATTCCAACTAAATGGGGATTAAAACTGTAACAAGGTCTTAATATTTTGTTTAATGAATACACCAGGTTATCGACTGCGTGTAATCTAAGGTTTTAATACTTTATTAACAATTACACCAATTACCCTTGAATGTAATCCACCCCTGTTTTAATGAGTCCAGTGACTATTAATCCATTCCCGTGTCCGGCCAAATGAATAATTATTCATATTTATAGATATCCCGCTCACCGTACCCAGTCAAGTGTATGTGGTTATATATAAATGCGTCAAATTATAAATCTCTAGATTAAATCAACGAGATATCATTTAATTAATATAAAGCCCATTAATAGCCCATAGTCTAATTTCCACAAGTGTCGGTCTTTTGTCCAAACCCCAATTATAGTCCAAAGCCCAATAACCCAATCTTAATATTTAGTCCAGCATCATGATTACTTCGACTTAAATAAACATAATAATAATTTAGCTATGAGACATTAATTTAAAAAGGTTGAACATAACTTACAATGAGTATTAATCGCGTAGCGTTACACGGACATAGTTTCGACTTACAAAACCTTAAAACATTCGCTACAATAACCTTATTATTATTAAACTTAAATTAAAATTATATATATATATATATCGTATATGATCAGAGAAAGGAAAAGAAAAAGGTGTGTCTTCATCGTCCGAATGCGTTGGCTTTTATAGGCCCATTTTACACTGTGTAGCTCCGCGACTGCGGTCATTTTGTTCCTCACAGCTCCGCGATTGTGGAGCTATGGATTCCAGCTCACCATAGTGAATTAAACGTGGGCTGCTGATTATTTTATAATATAATATATATAATTAATTATATATTATATTATATTCTTGTGCATAGTCGACTTGTATTTTTAGTTCCGTTGAGTCGCACGTTGATAGTTGGTTCATGTCTCAGTTCCGGATTTTCGAACGCCTTTTCGTATAATTTAATATCTTGTACTTTGCTTTTTGCGGCTTGTACTCTTGTCATTTTTAGACGTTTCTCATCAATAATTTGAACCACTTGGATTGTACTTTGTACTTTTTAGCTTTTTGGTTATTTGCATCTTCAAATCATCGAATCTGTCTTTTGTCTTCACCTTTTATTATTTAAACGAATATTACATGGAAATAGAACAATTGCAACTAAAAGCTTGTCTTTCTTGAAGGATAATGCTATGAAATATATGTTCATTTTTAGCATTATCAAATATTCCCACACTTGAGTGTTGCTTGTCCTCAAGCAATATAGAACTTGAATAAAAACATACTTGAATCACTTCTTTATTCTTCACACTTTGTACATCAGTGATTTTGATACGGCGGTATGAACAATGATAGTAACATTGTGGTTTACAGTCCCACATGACTATAAAAATTTAGATCTTTTAGGAAATTGGATCTTTATGAAAAAATTTGATCTTTTGAAAATTCAATCTAGCTTTTACCCTAGATAAGTTTTTCAGAATAACCCTTCACCGGTGTTTGCAAAATATTTTTGTAGGTTTCAGATTTGAAAATTTTAGCTCAAAACTTATGGTTTTGTGTCACCCACTTGCTAACCTTGTATTAGAAAAGCAACACGTCCAGTATACTTGCTCCGTATATTACCTTTCGGTAAACTACCGTCCGGTTGTAAAGGAAAGCGTTGAACAAGCAACTGTTAAGGCAATGTCTAATGACATGCATATGTTCATGGTCCACAAAGTGTCAGATGCAATTACTATCCTTTGTATGAGCAATAGCAAAGATCACCCAATAATTTTTCGGTCTGGCACAAGGTCCTGTCTTCGACCATGCTATGCAACCACCGTTCTTAAGGTTGACACCCGATTTGGTTCAGGTGACCTAATGAATTCTGGTGAATTCTTAAGATTTTACGTTCAATAGTAATGAACGCATTGAAAATGGGTTTTCAGAAAACAAATCGGTTTGTAATTTGATCAAAATATTTTCTCGTTCAAGCTCGAGTTTAGATATCATCGAATTCCATGAGTTTGTAATTCTCAATCTTTTAAAGTCAATCCCAAGTATTGAGTAATATCAGTCTTAAAAGCTGATTTTTAATCTTTAAGGAGATTATCCTTTTTGGGGATCTGATTCATTAGTCTTATAAGCTAATTTGCACGGTGCCCCCATTGTACGAGACAGATCCTCTCATGGATAGGATAAGTCTGACCACTTGGCGACCCTGTTTGATGCTGAGGTCCGTGGATTTTCAGATAATTTTCAAGAAAACTTTTCAAGGTTTTTCGTAGACTCTACAACTGGTCTGGATGACAACTTCCTGACCTAAATCAAGAAGTGTGTTTCTTTTTCTCGGAAGACTTTACTTCCTTTTAAATTCTATTTATATTACAATAAACTGGGTAAAACTGATTAATATCGTCCAAAACAAAAGTATTTTCAATTATTTGTACAAAAATATGTGATATGTTTTTTTTTAAATAACTTGGTAAATATTTCTCACACTTGGCTTTTATTTTTCTTTCTTTGTCTTTTTATTCTCTTCTACTCCATTTTAAATGAATTCAAGCATTTTGGGTTGTTTCTCAATTTATGTCATTTCTGAGGTAACAATAATTTCGGTGTTAACACCTAGTTTTATCATTCATAAATATGTATAAACATGATTTTGAGTTCATTTAGTTGAAAATGTTTAAAAATTTTACTAGAAGTGGGTAGTCAGTACATAAGACTAGGGCTGTTCTTTATTATCAGAGAGCACTAGATTCTAATACAACTACTGCTTTACTAGTAAAGTTTAACGGTGGCTATTAAACCAAGTGTATAAGTCAAACCTTTAAAATCCGAAAGAATTTAATCCCTTCCCACACTTAAGATCTTGCAATGCCCTCATTTGCAAGAAATCAGTAACAATTTAAATTATTGAGGGTGATTAGCATAGAAAAATGATTAAATTTTATCAAAGTTTCCAAACATATTGCTGTTTGTTTGAATGATAAATGGTGCACATCATTTGTTCATTCCTGCAGTTGTTATATCACATTTGTTTTTCGTCTTGTCATCAAAATTAATAGCTTTTGCTGAACTTAATGTCAGTCTTTGAAAGTGCGCTGTTTACCCTGTTTTGTACATGAGATAAACTACAAACATATATATACATATTTTTGAAGTTGGTTATATCACCCTACATTCAAAAATTATTAAAATCTAAAAATAAAAGTTAAAAAATTATAAAAACTATTACAGTATCAAAAGAAGTATTAAAAGTATAAAATTACAAGTTACAAAATAAATAAAAATAGGAATAAAAGAAAATTACGGTTGATGAGGTTGGTTCCAGTAGGGATTCCATTCATAGCCGTAAGTGCTGTAGAATGCTTGAGCTGGGTTATATGTAGGGAACAGTGGTCGGGTCTGTATAGTCCAGGGAGGAAATATGGCCAGTTGAGTAGGAATGTAGTTTGTGTTTATGTAGTCACAATGGCTTATGATTTGGCTTTGATGATATTGCCAATCTGCAAATGCTCGTTGTCTAGCCATTTCATACTCATTTTGGGCCAATAAAATTTGCATTTCTGTCATCTGATTCCCTCCTCCCGCATTACCTTGCTCCTGATCTCTTTCTACCTGTGGATACGTGCCATCATATGGTACTGCAGTGTTATGTCGATTCTTTAAAACCTTTGCACCATGATACACGCGTAAATCTGTTCTATCACGGGGTTCTGGTACTGCAATTAATAATCCCCCCTGACTTCTATCCACATTAAGATACTCAGCAATTAAAGTAATAAAGATACCACCTCCTATTATACTATTAGGCCGCATACCCCTAACCATAATTGATAAATAATAACCCACACAATAAGGTATATTCACAATGCTCCGTGGGTCTCTAATACACATGAGGTAAAATAGATCCTTTTCATTTACCTTCTCTTTGTTCCTACCTCGCTGTGTAATCGAGTTTGATAAAAACCTATGGATCACTCTTAGCTCAGCACTATTAATATCGGTATAAGAGTGAGTTCCCCCACAAAATCGGTTATGGCTAGTCATTCTACTCCATATTCCATTCATATCAAAATTTTCATCAACCTTTCTACCATTAATTATCAACCTTTGACAATCAGTAGATGCTAGTTCCTCAGACGTATATATACACAAAGCCTGAGCCATATCTAATAGAGACATATGGCGCATCACACCTCCTAACAAAAATCTAATAAAACTCCGATCGGTTAAGCTAGCTACCCGATCATTTATTTCAACACTACATAATAATTCCACACACCATTCCCTATATACAGGCCTACGTATAGTAAATAAACGTTCCCAATCATTAAAAGTAGAATTACCATACATTTGGTAAAGTAATTCCCTGATTGGTTCGGCCAATCCCACTGTTTCTAACGGTTCCCAATCTATCACCCTAGGTACTTCAACATCCTTTGACTGAAGAATGTGTAAGTTCCTCGGATATTTTGGATAATCTATCCAATGTCTGTCAAATCTTAAATTAGGGTGTAAATCTGCCACTTGTATATTTGAATATGAAATGAATTAATGTTGTAGATTTTGTCTGTATTGGTCGTTAATCTCTTGTTCATCTGCATTCTCAGGAGGAGCATTGTGAGCCTGAGACGCGGATGAAGATTCACCCCTTTCAGTCTGCAAAACACATTAAACACAATTTTTGTGCATCCAAATATGCATTAGTGTTAGCAAAATCATAGATTGAAACAATCATAATGACATGTTTAATTCAAATTAAACTTTATACACATTTTCATAATATTAACAATTCTACACTTTTTCAAATAAGCATATATGAAAATGTATACAATGTTCCTTAGCATTTAACTTCTAAAACATGTCAAAAATAATCATTATAGCAATTAAACGAGTTCCAATTGGCATTAATATCAATTAAATCAAGTTCATGTATTTTTGACTTAAAAAGTCAACAATCTTGCTCAAAAATCATGTTTAGGATCAAAGTTTGAATCATTTAGCAACCTAAATATGTTATACTACTTAATTAAGCATGAACTAACAACAAAATTCAGCCATAACCCGTTTATATCAAAAAGCCCCAATTTTGCTCAAGAACACAAAACCTAGATTGTTAAAAATTTGAAGATTAAGGCTTCTAATCATGTTAAATAGCATCAATCTAGGTTATACAAGAATAATATACAAACAATTTAAGCACAATTAAGCTAGAATTCATCAAAATCAAATTAGGTTAAAATATGCTCAAGAACACTTAAAATCCGAATTAAAGAGTGTTTGTGTATAGAAATTACCGATCTCCTTGAAAAACTTCTTGGTAGGATTCTTCTCAACATGATTTTAGAAAGAAATTTGATGATTAACGGTGAAAAATTACGAATTTGGGATTGTTTTGTGTGTGTTTTTCGCCAAAAATATGAGATAGGTGTGTGTGGAGTGGTCTATCTCGACTAGTTAACTGGTCTGAGATTTTGATGCTCCGCGACTGCAGTTCTATTTCCCCTCAAGGGCTCCGCGAGTGCGGTGCCCTTTTATATATATATATATATATATATATATATATATATATATATATATATAAACCTTTATTAATAAAATAATTAATGGAGTAATTTTAAAATTTTGTTCCTTTCTTTGGGTTGAGGTCGTTTCGGTACGTTTACCTAGTTCGTCCCTTGACAAAATTTAAAAATTGTCATTTTAAGGCGATTGTTTTAAAAGCAAAGATTTTTGGGTTTTTTAATGTTTTTGGCATACTTTAGATCAATAAAATTAAAAATAATGATAACAAAATTTCTCGTCCCGCCCTCGGGTAAAGCAATTTCGGTTCAACGACATAGTCTTCAACTCACGATGAATTTTAGAAATCAAATTTTTAACTTAATGAAGTAAAGTAAATTTTTGTTTTTAAATTCACACCAAACTTAAATTTAAAATGCATAAAATTTCATATAAATATTATTAGTATTTATATACATTAGTTTACAAACTTACATTTAAAAATAATATAGTTATATATTAATTTAGAAACAATAAAAATATTTTTGGTCTTTTATCCCACTTTAATCAATCAAATATTAACAAAAATATACTTCCCTCTTTTGGGTAAAGTAATTTCGGCTATATTACCTAGTTTTACTCCTGACGAATTTCTAAAATATTTTGAATTGATTGATTAAAGATATTTATACCTTATGAATAAACGGTAAATTTCGCAGTGATGAATTAAATTTTTGACTGATATCAATAATTTCGGTTTATTATACATAATTTTATTGAATATCAATTTAATACTTTATAGCAAACGATTCGGCGTTTATTATCAAAAGGTTAAAAGAAATAAAAGAAAATAAAAATTGTACATACTTACCTGTGAGATAGAATTCTCAGAGACTTGCTCTAGTTGACTCATAAGAGAGTCGTTCGATTTGGTTTTCCATTGCTACATAAGCGTAACCTCGATTTTTCAATAACTTTTCTTCTAAACATATGAACGGTCCTTCTCTGCATAGAGTAACGAACTCGGTATTGGAATGTGTTTGATTGTTCTAACATTTCCCTTCGTGTGACCATTTTCCGCATTTATGACATCTTTCAACGTTTCGTGCTCTTCTATTTGTTGCGGATTTCGATTTTCCTTTACCAAAATGTGTCTTATTATGATTCTTCCTGAGTTCTTTCCTCACTTCGTCCATTTTGCCTCTTATGAATGATACCAATTCACTCGGGAAGATGTTATTATTATGTTTAGTAATCATAGCGTGTAGTAGTAGACCATGTTTAGATCAAAGGAATTCTTCATCTCGTAAAACCTAAAAACACAAAAATTCAGAATGGAGGGAGAAGACTAGTTCTTTAGGGTCTGCTAGGGAAAGACCATTCGGATTCCATTTTTGAGAACTACACGAAAACAGAAAATCTAACTCTAGACAGCATTATATTATCCTTTAAAACATTTGAATCTCCCCACACTTAGTTAGCTGTGGTATCGAAATTGTGATTAACTTCATTATTAACTTCAATTGGACCATCAACAACTTTCATATCTCTGACTTTTGCTTCAAGCCATTTGTTGATTTCCTCTGTAACATTCACAAATTCAATTAATATCGCCTGTTCTTTCGACGACAAATTGGATACTAATCTGTTAGATAACTTAAAGTTCCCCTTATTCCAAGCATTTTGAATCCGTTTATAGAGTTTCTTCGTTGAACTGTTAAAAACGGGTTCATCTAATTTTGTATCAACAACGGGGTTCTTTGTTATCAGGTCATCATTGGGTGTTGCTTCATCTTCCCCACACTTAGGCGTTTTTATTGGTTCAACAGTTTTGGTTGGTGAAGATTGAAACTTTCGATTCACAAAGGTGACCGATTTGTCACCATCCATAAGTGTTGTGAAGACCCGTCCTAATCCATCTGGACGAAGTCCATATCGATTATAAACGATTCACAACAGTTTATTACATCGCGAGGTACTTGACCTCTATATGATACATTTTACAAACATTGCATTCGTTTTTGAAAAGACAATCTTTCATTACATCGAAAGTTGACAGGCATGCATACCATTTCATAATATATCCAACTATAATTGACTTAATAATAATTTTGATGAACTCGACGACTCGAATGCAACGTCTTTTGAAATATGCCATGAATGACTCCAGGTAATATTTATAAAATGAGCAAATGCACAGCGGAAGATTTCTTTCGTACCTGAGAATAAACATGCTTTAAAGTGTCAACCAAAAGGTTGGTGAGTTCATTAGTTTATCATAAATAATCATTTCATAATTTTAATAGACCACAAGATTTCATATTTCCATTTCTCATAAACATACGTCCCATGCATAGAGACAAAAATATCATTCATATGAATTGAACACCTGGTAAACGACATTCACAATATGCATATAAGAATATCCCCATCATTCCGGGATCCTCCTTCGGACATGATACAAATTTCGAAGTACTAAAGCATCCGGTACTTTGGATGGCGCTTGTTGGGCCCGATAGATCTATCTTTAGAGTTCGCGTCAATTAGGGTGTCTGTTCCCTAATTCTTAGATTACCAGACTTAATAAAATGGGGCATATTCGATTTCGATCATTCAACCATAGAATGTAGTTTCACGTACTTGTGTCTATTTTGTAAATCATTTGTAAAAGCAGCGCATGTATTCTCAGTCCCAAAAATATATATAAAAAGGGAGTAATGAAAACTCACCTATTGTATTTTGTAGTAAAAATACATATGACGACATTGAACAAAAGTAAGGCTGGCCTCGGATTCACGAACCTATATCATTCGTATATATATTAACACATATAATTGAAGTCAAATAAGTTTATGTATTTTTATTAATATAACTGATATTTTTAGTAATTCATGTGTCTCATTATTATCTTAAGTATATTTACTTTGTACATTTTAAATAAATAATTTATATATTGTAGTTTTCCTTAAGTATATTTTTATATAACTAACTTTCATTGTAATTATAATATTAATAGTAATATTGATAACAATAATAATATAGTTGTAATAATATTAATGGTAAAAGTAATAATAAAGAGAGTAATTAAAAATGATAAAAATATTATTAGTAATGTTAATACTAATAAAATTAATAATGGTGATAATAAAAATATTAATTTTTAATAATAATGATAATAATAATAATGGTAGTTTTTAATAATAATAATGATAATTTTAATAAAATAATAATAATAATAATAATAAAATGATATTTCTAATAAAAATGATAGTTTTATTAAAAATTGATAATCTTAATAATAATTATATTTTTTAATAATAATGATAATACTAATAATAATATTAATAGTCATAATAATTCTCATGTTTAATTCCTAACTTATAATTATGAACCCTACAGTTCTAATTCATAATCATAATCTTTATCGTACATGTGTTAATATAATTATAATCTTTTTCCATAATCCTAATCATATAATCTTTTATTAACTTCGTAAAATAATTATGATTATATTATTAACATGTTCATAATTGTAATAATCTTGACAATGATAATAATAATAATAATAATAATAATAATAATAATAATAATAATAATAATAATAATAATAATAATAATAATAATAATAATAATAATAATAATAATAATTTTTAGAATACAACCTTTGAAGATAAGCCTAAAAAGGAACGCCACTGCCTGGGCTCGAACCCATGACCTCTCGATAATCTAACATCTCCCTAACCTCTCCTCTGTCTCTGCTTATATGCTTAAACCCAGATTTGTTTATATATAACTCATTTCTCGGCCCAATCATTAAAGTTAACATAACACTTGATGGATTAAATGGCCCAACTTCCCTCGGCCCACTGAAGTTTGTTAAACAAAATTTCATTGAAGCCCATTTAGAGAAAAATATATTAATAAGTATTCAGTCCAAGAAGAATTTTACAAGGCCCGATTGGACTTAGGTTTTATGCCACGTGAATTATCATCTTTACAAAAGAAAAGGGGTTCGGTTCTTTTTCTTTTTCTTCTTTTTAATCGACAGACACAGGAAAGTTACACACTTCATAATCATCATAATAAACTTCATCATCTCTTCTTTATGTTTATATCCCGGTAATAATAAATAGCAATTGAATGAAACTGAAATTTAGCATCAAATTGCAGGTTATTTTCAGTTGTGGTTTGTATTCGAGGTTTAATCGAATCGTAAGCAGTAGAACCAATTGCTTGTTGATTGAGGATTATGATGGAATGGAAAGGATGTAGTTGTGGTGATGGTTTGATGGTTAAATGGATCGAAATCCAACAGCAACAAAAATAGATAGGTTCATGAGGTGTTCGATCCAGATAACAAAAATAAGTAGAAGCAGTTTAGTAGGAGTAACTTGGTGGCGGTAAGGCGATTTTGATCATGGTTAGCGATAGTGGTGATATTTGTCATAAACAAAAATATAGACAGACAGATGCACTGTAGCATCATCTTCTTAAGTGGTTTTCGTTGTTTTTGGTTTATGATAGTAGAAATAGGTACGAAACAGAAGCAGCAGCTGTAACAACGATATAGTAGTGGTAGTATGATGTGCAGATCGATGGTTTTATGATTTTCATGGTGGTTATGGAAGATGATATGAGGGGTAACTCCGATGGTAGCGATATGGGTGATGAGAGTGTCGGTTAACAGTAAAAAGAAAGGTGGTGGGTTTGGGTTTGCTCTTGTGAAACGAAAACAAAACAAAAAAAAATATGTAACGAGATGGTGGTAAAGGTGGTGATCTAGTGACGGTTGAGGGTGATTAAATGGATTTAAGGTGGTGGTAGTCGGTGTTGTCGTGTCTTGATGGTGATGAAGATGGCCGGCAATAAGATAAGAACAAGGTGATCTTCGGGTTGTTCGACTATCAAGTATGACAACAAAAGTAGTTCAACCGATTGTAAGCGAATGGTTCAATGATGGATCGAGTGATTTTTATCTAACAATAACCGAAGAAAAAAAATGATTCCATGGTGATGGTGTCGGGTTTGATCAAGAATAAGAGAAGTGGGTTTAGTGTGATTTAAGAATCATGTTGGTTGTGTTTACTTGGAGAATACATAGAACAAAAATGCAAGTGGGTTTTAGTGACGATGATGGAATCTATTTGTTAATATCCATTTGCATATATATGTGTACATATATATGTACATATATATGGAAAGTGGTAGGAAAGTAGGATGGTGATGGTTCTTGCTTCAATTCAAAATAACGAAAAGACAAAATATAAGATATGGATAATAATATGTAATATAATACGGATTAATAATTAATAAATATGGTAGTACAATCACATATCATTTGAGATTGCAAGCAGTGACTTGATTGAAATTTTATCAATTGATTGAAACTTTAAAAACAGTAACATAATTGAATTCTTGTGACATATCAATTGTATGTATCTCACCGACAGTTGTTACGGGTAGTATAACGTGCTCCGTTGTTAATCAATCGTGGATAAAAGTTCTCAGAAAAATTCTAAAATTTTAAATTAAATAACTTTATTTATTTCAGTCTTTTAGGGTGTAAAATTGGTCATTAATTATATACAATTATTTAAATAAAAATTAAATTAATTATGAGCTCCCATCCCCAAATAAAAATACTAAATATTAAAATTAATCAAATAGATTCTAATTATATTTTTAACAAAACTATAAATCATTTAGCTTGTTTTCGGATCACCATTTATTTCTAAATTACAATAGTTTGAATTTAACTTGCTTAATATCAATCGGAACATCAAACGATTATTACAATCATTTAATATTTATTTCTAATATACTTTATTTATATATATATAGATATATTTAAATAATAGTTATTATAATATCCTATTTTTATTTTACAACATCATATAATACTTCAAATTATATTTTGAATTATTATTTATATATACATACACATATATCTATTTATAATTAATTGTTCGTGAATCATCGAGAGCAGTCAAAGGTCAATTGAATATATGAACATCGTTTCAAAATTTTGTAGACTCAACAATACATACTTTGCTTATCGTATCGAAATCATATAAAGATTAAGTTTAATTTTGGTCAGAAATTCCCGGGTCATCACAGTACCTACCCGTTAAAGAAATTTCGTCCCGAAATTTGAGTGAGGTGGTCATGGTTAACAATAAAATGTTTTCATGACGAATATGAGTTGATAAATAGAGTTTTATCATCATTGAGTAATATGGATAAAATGATTAGATTAATCGAAGCGCATGAATAAAGTTATCACAAAAGATCGAAATGAAGAAAATGGAGATTTTACATAACTTTTGACGTAGTCGCGATTGAATTTAGAAAATAAGGCGCGTCTTAATCTTTTACGTTGTCTTGGTTGAATTCCGGAATTCAAGGGATTTAAAAGAAAATCTTGAAAATCTATAAGATCTGATTCTTCGGGATTTATGGAAAATAAGATCTCTATAATTAAATGTGATCATCTGTCTCGATTTATCTGTCTGGTATTTTCACTATAAATGAACTTCTTCCGTTCTATTACTTCCCACCACTTCTAATTTCTATAGTTTAATTCATAATTTCAAATCATCAGTAAATATGCTTCATCCAGTTTTAATCCTTGTCCTTATCCTTACTATCGCAATAATTATTCTCCTTTTTCAACTACTACCGGAGGAATCTGTTTTCTTCTACTTCGCCCTTGGGGTTATAATGTTTTTAATTCTCCTGTATCTTTATGTTGCGATAAACATTGATATGCACGGTTTGTAATTCCTGTGTTTATGATCGGCTTTCTATTTTCCTTTATTTCCCGGAGCTCCATGTTCTTGTTTTCTCTTCCCGACTCCAAGTCAAGCGAATTATGGTCCAGAATTCATGGATATAGAGTTTCGAATGATTATAATGTTCTAAGCAGGGTGGAACGTGATAGCACGATTTGATTTTCAAATTTATCAAAATTACAGAAGATAGAACCATCAAGAATACATT
The DNA here is from genome assembly GCF_046630445.1 of Rutidosis leptorrhynchoides. Lineage (NCBI taxonomy): Eukaryota > Viridiplantae > Streptophyta > Magnoliopsida > Asterales > Asteraceae > Rutidosis > Rutidosis leptorrhynchoides. Next base: position 295,132,301 of record NC_092333.1, read on the forward strand.
TTCTTGATATGTTCATACGTTAAGTAGAATGAAAGAGTTATGTAACATGGCACATGATGACGTTAAAATCTGTGAATCGTCACGTTCCATTAGAAACTCAGCATGACTTACTGTAATATAATCACGTTGATCAAGTGTCATTATATTATACTAACTCATGCATCAGTTTCCAACATTACTTCAATAACATTCATATTTTAAGCCCGAAAGTTTACAGAATATAGAAACTAACAGTTTCTATATGATGTAATACTGATAGCATGAAGAGATTAATGATTTCATATAAGAATAGTTATAAAAATATATTGTAACGACCCGCACTTTTTCGATCATACTATACTTATAAGATTAATATTTACATAAATTAAACCTTGCCAACATGATAAGCAATCCAAATTGTCGAGACTTATATTTCTGAAAAGAGTTTTACACAACGTTTGACCGTCTAGTTTGACCAATGATATCACGAACTATACAATATATGATAATTATACGTTTGTGTATATAAATGTATATATACATATTTAACATGATTAATAAATGTTTTAATATCTCATTTTGTATTAATAACAACAAGTTATATGTGTATTTTGAAACTACTAACTTAAGTTTTCAAAACGATAACAATACGTAACGTTATTTGACTTAAATACTTAAGACTATAATGTTTATACATATATTGTATAAGTAATGTATTTAATCACTTTTAAGAACTTAAATACATAAAATCATATAAGTGTATTCACAAAAGATAGCTATATTTGAATCCTCATTCCATTTTTCACAAAATTTCCATACGTATACCTAGAGTATTTGTACTCGTATCATACTAAGCTTCTATACGTATTTACTAATAGTAAATACACATCAAAATCACCACCTAACCAGCCATTATTCATGCCCTTAGAGCTAGGTAATTACTTTTGAATCATTGCAAGACTAATTACAAAAATACAAACTAGAATTTTGTCATGTTATCCTTAAAGATCACATTTTTAGGAGTATATATGTATCATCATTTTTGATTCATTTTTACTTCAATCTCTTAACTAAAAACACACACTCTTTCTTACTCTCTAAACTCCATAACAACCCAGCAAAATTCCATAAAGATCTAGCTTCAAAAACCATACTAAAACACCATAAGAAAACCATACAAAAACATTTCAAGAAAACCCTCCAAGAACACCAACTTACTTCCAATCTTTCATCCACTTCTATCACCCTTTTGATTCTAGCTTCTTACTCCTCTTTTACAGCAAACTTATCCAAGGAACTTGAGGTAGAATCTATGTTCATAACCTTATTCAATTCATATATATATAGCTATCTTATTTTGTGGTACAAAAGTTTAACAACAAGAACATAGTTTGAATGTTTTCAAACTTGTTTGCAAACTAAATAGATCCTTCTAACTTAACTTTTAAAATACTTCAAGACCTGTAATATAACTTATGTATATGCTAATTTAACAAGGTAAAACTTGGTTTTTCAAAGTATAATTATTTTTAGAAAAATGGTCATTAAAGGATTTTGTTGTAACCAAAAATGTTTAACTTCATATGTTTCACTAATGTTTCACTTATGCCGTATGATTTTGAATACAAACCAAGGTATTTACAGTTCATAGTCTTAAAGAAGAACTCCATCCAAGAAGATGGCAATTTGAATCAACGAAAACGGATTTGTAACGAAGAAACTATGACCGAAACAAAATTGGTTATCCTAGATCATTTCAACTACGGGATCAATTGGAAAAAAATGATATAAATCACATAATTCTAAGATAACATGATATTTTATATATATGTACTTATAATTCAATTTTATATGGTTCAGGATCACCCGTAAACAATACGAGAAGATTAATCATAAGATCCCATGTTTGTACGCAACACGTCATTTGACAACACCGGTACTTTATGTACGCAACACGTCATTTGACAACACCGGTACCATGGGTCAAGATTAATCTCGACCAATACATATACGATGGGGTTTTATTTATTTCGTTGGGGGTTTTGTTTATTGCGGGTATATTAAACATCTAAAAATGAACCATTAAAAATTGAATTACTAACATCGGAATGCTAACTACGGACTAAGGAAATATTCAAAATATTAAAAGTATAACAAGTATATATATATATAACGTTTGTTTTAAAATGAAAACATATTGATATATTATATATGGATAGGTTTGTGATATCAACCGGAAGACCGAGTCAAAATATATATATCATCAAGACAAGAGTGAGTATATAGTCCCACTTTTAAACTCTAAATATTTCGGGATGAGAATACATGTATTTTGTGTTTTACGATATGGACACAAGTAACTGAAAAATATATTCTACGTTGAGTTGTACCACTGGCATACTTCCCTGTAGCTTGGTAACTACTATTTACAGCGGTATTGTATACGCGAATCCTGTTGATAGATCTATCGGGCCTGACAACCCCAACCGGACTGGACGACCAGTATTCAACGGTTGCACAGTACTTCGTTTTGTGACTACACTTGGTACGGTGTAGTAAGATTTCATATTAAAGGGAATATGCGACGTGAAAATGTTAAGTATGGTTACCAAGTGCTCAACCACTTAGAATATTTTTATTGAAATGTTTATATACGAAATCTTGTGGTCTATATATATATATATTGCTGCGCACTAAACCTATATCTCACCAACTTTATGTTGACGTTTTTAAACATGTTTATTCTCAGGTGATAATTAAAGCTTCCGCTGCATTATGTTGAATCTAAGCAGGATCATGCGTACTCATATTTGTGTCAAAAATAAAACTGCATATCCGAGGACGTGTGTTGTAAAATATGCTAGAAATCGTGTTGTTATTATCATTTGTAAAGTTTGTAAGTCGAAGATTATCGTTAAACGATAATCATCTTTTTATTGTCTAAAGCTTGTAACAAAAATAATGGTTTGGTTTGTAATGTATAATATATGCAGTTTTCCTTTTTAAAAATGTCGCATATAGAGGTCAATACCTCGCAATGAAATCATACGTTATCTAACACGTTCTTATGGTTAAGGACGGGTTATGACATGTGGTATCAGAGCGTTGGTCTTAGCGAACCAGGTCTGCATTAGTGTGTCTAACCGAGAAGCCGTTAGGATACATTAGTAAGTCTGGACTTTGACCGGGTCTAATTTAAAAAAAAAAACCATTGCTTATCACTGTTGGTTAAAATTTATATGTAAATATTATATAAGTACTAATGGGTTAGTTGTTGTATGATAGATGTCGAGCTCAAAAATTGTTATCACAATCAACGACTCCGAATCAGAATCTTCAGATGGCGTTCCAGTCATTAACCTGTCCGATGACGAAAATGATATCCTTGGGGAAGACTCACAATTTCCGGATGAACCAACTATAGAAATATCGGAAAGTGAACCCGAGGAGGAAAGTGAACCCGAGGAGGAAAGTGAACCCGAGGAGGAAAGTGAACCCGAGGAAGAAATACAGGAAATTACAAAAGACGAGTTCGAACTAGGAAAGAAACGAAAGGCTAATGAATTAGAAAATCCAAATCCTGAGTTTAATAAGGATGATGTGGCACCAACTCCACTAGACACTACCACCCCTATTCCCGCTATTCCTATTCGTTCTGTCCCGGCATCCAGTTCTTCAGTCCCACAGCCAAAATATAGGCAGACAGTTAGGATAAGCGTTAAGCAAATCTTTGTGTCTAAACGTCCTAGAAAATAGATCAAACGATGCGCTGCTGTGTCAAACCATGGAACCGAATAATGTTTTGTATAATATTAATAGTGTGGTTTGCTTAATGTTCGATGTAAGATAAGCATATGTAAAATATTGAAGTATGAAATGCAATAATTTTCCATGGTTAAGTATTATTTAGATTGTAGTAATTGATTCTGTACTAAGCTATTAAGTATGAACATTAACGGGTAGGTACTACCCTAGATATAATTATAAAACGCTAATAAGAAGAAAAGGCTTTTATAATAATACCTAGTTCATATTATTAATAAGCTATAATGTACTATAAATACACACTACATCTATAATAATCCATGTGAATAATTATTTTCTTTCATTAGGAAATGGCGCGATTGAATCGAATGACGGAACAAGAACTCGAGGAACTCATCAACCAGCGAGTGAACGACAGAATGTTATGGGTTGAGGCTGCAAGAGCTGCTGCAGTTAATCCAAATCCTCGTGTAGGATGCTCCTACAAGACGTTCCAAGCTTGCAAGCCATCATCATTCAGTGGAACAGAAGGACCTATCGGTTTAACCCGATGGATAGAAAAGATGGAGACGGTGTTCAAAATCAGCGGTTGTGATGAAAAAGACATGACCAAGTTTGCATCGTGCACTTTACAAGATAGTGCACTCACATGGTGGAAGAATTATGTGAAGGCGGTAGGAGGAGATGTAGCTTATGATACTCCATGGGAAGAATTCAAAGCAATGATAATCACCGAGTATTGTCCAAGGAATGAGGTTATTAAGTTAGAAGATGAGTTACGAAGTTTGAAGGTGGTTGGTACTGAAATCACCAACTACAACCAGCGATTCATGGAATTAGTTTTGCTATGTCCTGAATTGGTTCCAACCGAAGAACGGAAGATTGAAATGTACAAAGCTGGTTTGCCCAAAAAGGTCAAGGCAAATGTTACAGCATCGAAACCTAAGACAATTCATGAAGCTATAACCATGGCAAACGAGCTAATGGATCAGGTCATCATGGATAAGAAAGTATCCAATACTGATGTGAAGGTATCAGGTAACAAAAGAAAGTGGAATGGAAATTATGATCGAGGTAACCAACAACAATCTTTTAAGAAACAAGAAAACACGCAAGGTGCGGGTAGTGGTTTAAGCTTTGGTTATAAAGGACAAAATCCTTTATGCAACCGTTGCCACAAACATCACTTTGGTTACTGTAGTGTGTTATGCACCAAGTGTAATCGACAAGGTCATCTTGCGGAAGATTGTAAGGCTCTCGTTACAAATGGCAACAAGACTCCTGCCACCAACGCAAATAGAACTGCTTTGGCTACCATTACTTGTTTTGGTTGTGGAAAACAAGGTCACTATAAGAGTCAGTGCCCGAATCAGAATGGCGGATCTGCACGTGGAAGAGCGTTTGTTATTAATGCTAGAGAGGCACGAGAAGACCCGGAGCTTGTTACGGGTACGTTTACCATTAATAACTTATCAGCATCTATTTTATTTGATACTGGCGCCGATAGAAGTTACGTGTGTATAAATTTTTACACTAAATTGAATTGTTCATCATTACCTCTAGATGCTAAGTACATGATTGAGTTAGCTAATGGTAAACTAATTAAAGCCGATAAAATTTGTCGTGATTGTAAGATAAATTTAGCCGGAGAAACATTTAAGATTGATTTGATACCCGTAGAATTAGGAAGTTTTGATGTAATAGTCGGCATGGACTGGATGTCCAAAGTAGGAGCGGAAGTTGTTTGTGCCAAGAAGGCAATTCGTATTCCTGGTAAGGATAAAATGCCGGTGATGATTTACGGAGAGAAGGGTGATTCAAAGCTAAAACTCATTAGCTGTTTGAAAGCCAAAAAGTGTTTAGAAAAGGGATGTTACGCTATTTTAGCACATGTTAATAAAGTCGAAAAGGAAGAGAAGTGCATCAATGACGTGCCTGTGGCAAGAGATTTTCCCGAAGTTTTTCCGGAAGAATTGCCGGGATTACCTCCATTTAGATCTGTAGAATTTCAAATAGATCTTGTACCAGGAGCTGCACCAGTGGCTCGTGCTCCATATAGACTTGCACCGTCCGAGTTAAAAGAACTTCAAAGTCAGTTAAAAGAATTACTGGACCGTGGATTCATACGACCGAGTACTTCACCGTGGGGAGCTCCAATTTTGTTTGTTAAGAAGAAAGATGGATCTTTTAGGATGTGTATAGACTATCGTGAATTAAATAAGTTAACTATCAAGAATCGATATCCACTACCGAGAATTGATGACTTATTTGATCAATTGCAAGGATCATGTGTTTATTCGAAAATCGACTTAAGATCGGGCTATCATCAATTACGCGTCAAAGAAGAAGATATACCGAAAACTGCTTTTCGGACACGTTATGGTCATTACGAATTTTTGGTTATGCCGTTTGGATTGACGAATGCGCCAGCTGTATTCATGGACCTCATGAATCGAGTTTGTAGTCCGTATTTAGATAAGTTTGTTATCGTTTTCATTGATGATATTCTTATCTATTCCAAGAGTGAGCAAGAGCATGAAGAGCATTTAAGGTTGATACTGGAGTTGTTAAGAAAAGAACAACTTTATGCTAAATTTTCTAAGTGTGCTTTCTGGTTGAAAGAAGTGCAATTTCTTGGTCACGTTGTTAATAGCGAAGGAATTCAGGTTGATCCAGCAAAAACTGAAGCCATTGAAAAATGGGAGACTCCTAAGACACCAACACAGATACGCCAATTTTTGGGTTTAGCCGGTTATTATAGAAGGTTTATTCAAGATTTTTCCCGAATAGCTAAGCCGTTGACAGCGTTAACGCAAAAAGGGAAGAAATATGAATGGACCTCGGAGCAGGAGAACGCATTTCAAATACTAAAGAAGAAGTTAACTACGGCGCCTATTTTATCGTTACCTGAAGGGAACGATGATTTTGAAATATATTGTGACGCTTCGCGACAAGGTTTTGGTTGTGTTCTTATGCAACGAAAGAAAGTAATTGCATTTGCATCCCGACAATTGAAGATTCACGAGCGGAATTATACGACGCATGATCTAGAACTGGGAGCAGTCGTGTTTGCATTGAAGATGTGGAGACATTACTTGTATGGGGTTAAATTCACTGTGTTTACTGATCATAAAAGCCTTCAACATATTTTCGATCAAAAACAGCTGAACATGAGGCAACGTAGGTGGGTTGAGTTAATAAATGACTATGATTGTGAAATTCGTTATCATCCCGGGAAAGCGAACGTGGTGGCCGACGCTCTAAGCAGAAAGGAACGAGAACCAATTCGAGTACGAGCGACGAACATAAAAATTCGCATGAATCTCAACTCACAAATCAAAGAAGTTCAACGAGAAGCACTTACTAAAGAAAATATAGGAAATGAAATAATGAAGAAGTATGAGAAGCAACTCGTTATGCGGGAAGATGGAATTCGATATTTTGCAAATCGTATTTGGGTACCGAAGTTGGGTGGATTAAGGAAGTTGATATTGAACGAGGCACATAAGACAAGATATTCGATACATCCTGGAGTTGGAAAGATGTACCAAGATCTTAAGACGCATTATTGGTGGCCTAATTTAAAAACAGACGTTGCAACATATGTTGGGGAGTGTTTAACTTGTTCCAAGGTTAAAGCAGAACACCAGAAGCCGTCAGGGTTACTTCAACAACCAGAAATTCCATAATGGAAATGGGACGGTATTACCATGGATTTCATCACGAAGTTACCAAAGACTGCCTGGGGATACGACACCATTTGGGTGATTGTTGATCGTCTCACCAAGTCTGCACATTTCTTGCCTATAAAGGAAACGGATAGAATGGAGAAACTATTACGATTGTATATAAAGGAAGTTGTTTCAAGGCATGGAATACCTATTTCCATTATATCCGATCGTGATAGTAGATTTACCTCAAAATTCTGGCAATCACTACAGGAGGCACTAGGAACTCGGTTGGATATGAGTACCGCATATCATCCACAAACCGATGGACAGAGTGAAAGAACGATTCAGACTCTCGAAGACATGCTCAGGGCATGTGTGATCGATTTTGGAAACGGATGGGATAAATATCTACCGTTAGCAGAATTCTCGTATAATAATAGTTATCATGCGAGCATTGGAGCTGCGCCATTCGAAGCATTGTACGGAAGGAAGTGTAGATCTCCTATCTGTTGGAATGAAGTAGGAGATCGACATTTAACTGGTCCCGAGATCATACATGAAACGACTGAGAAGATAGTGCAAATCAAGGAGAGATTGAAAACAGCCCGTAGTCGCCAAAAGAGCTACGCCGATGTTCGAAGGAAACCATTAGAGTTTCAGGTCGGGGACATGGTTATGCTAAAGGTGTCACCTTGGAAAGGTGTAATACGTTTCGGCAAAAGGGGTAAACTGAACCCAAGATACGTAGGCCCGTTTAAGATCATCGAACGCATTGGACCGGTAGCTTATCGACTCGAGTTACCACAACAACTCGCCGGAGTACATAATACCTTTCACGTCTCAAACCTTAAGAAGTGTCTTGCAAAGGAAGACCTCACCATTCCTCTTGAAGAAATCCATGTCGACGAGAAACTACAATTCGTCGAAGAACCAATCGAAATCATGGACCGTGAAGTTAAACAGCTCAAACAGAGTAATATACCGATTGTTAAGGTTCGTTGGAATGCTAGAAGAGGTCCCGAGTTTACTTGGGAACGAGAGGATCAGATGAAGCAAAAGTATCCACACTTGTTTCTCGATGACGCAAAATAGGTACAATTTTAAAATTTCGGGACGAAATTTATTTAACGGGGAGGTAATGTAACGACCCGCACTTTTTCGATCATACTATACTTATAAGATTAATATTTACATAAATTAAACCTTGCCAACATGATAAGCAATCCAAATTGTCGAGACTTATATTTCTGAAAAGAGTTTTACACAACGTTTGACCGTCTAGTTTGACCAATGATATCACGAACTATACAATATATGATAATTATACGTTTGTGTATATAAATGTATATATACATATTTAACATGATTAATAAATGTTTTAATATCTCATTTTGTATTAATAACAACAAGTTATATGTGTATTTTGAAACTACTAACTTAAGTTTTCAAAACGATAACAATACGTAACGTTATTTGACTTAAATACTTAAGACTATAATGTTTATACATATATTGTATAAGTAATGTATTTAATCACTTTTAAGAACTTAAATACATAAAATCATATAAGTGTATTCACAAAAGATAGCTATATTTGAATCCTCATTCCATTTTTCACAAAATTTCCATACGTATACCTAGAGTATTTGTACTCGTATCATACTAAGCTTCTATACGTATTTACTAATAGTAAATACACATCAAAATCACCACCTAACCAGCCATTATTCATGCCCTTAGAGCTAGGTAATTACTTTTGAATCATTGCAAGACTAATTACAAAAATACAAACTAGAATTTTGTCATGTTATCCTTAAAGATCACATTTTTAGGAGTATATATGTATCATCATTTTTGATTCATTTTTACTTCAATCTCTTAACTAAAAACACACACTCTTTCTTACTCTCTAAACTCCATAACAACCCAGCAAAATTCCATAAAGATCTAGCTTCAAAAACCATACTAAAACACCATAAGAAAACCATACAAAAACATTTCAAGAAAACCCTCCAAGAACACCAACTTACTTCCAATCTTTCATCCACTTCTATCACCCTTTTGATTCTAGCTTCTTACTCCTCTTTTACAGCAAACTTATCCAAGGAACTTGAGGTAGAATCTATGTTCATAACCTTATTCAATTCATATATATATAGCTATCTTATTTTGTGGTACAAAAGTTTAACAACAAGAACATAGTTTGAATGTTTTCAAACTTGTTTGCAAACTAAATAGATCCTTCTAACTTAACTTTTAAAATACTTCAAGACCTGTAATATAACTTATGTATATGCTAATTTAACAAGGTAAAACTTGGTTTTTCAAAGTATAATTATTTTTAGAAAAATGGTCATTAAAGGATTTTGTTGTAACCAAAAATGTTTAACTTCATATGTTTCACTAATGTTTCACTTATGCCGTATGATTTTGAATACAAACCAAGGTATTTACAGTTCATAGTCTTAAAGAAGAACTCCATCCAAGAAGATGGCAATTTGAATCAACGAAAACGGATTTGTAACGAAGAAACTATGACCGAAACAAAATTGGTTATCCTAGATCATTTCAACTACGGGATCAATTGGAAAAAAATGATATAAATCACATAATTCTAAGATAACATGATATTTTATATATATGTACTTATAATTCAATTTTATATGGTTCAGGATCACCCGTAAACAATACGAGAAGATTAATCATAAGATCCCATGTTTGTACGCAACACGTCATTTGACAACACCGGTACTTTATGTACGCAACACGTCATTTGACAACACCGGTACCATGGGTCAAGATTAATCTCGACCAATACATATACGATGGGGTTTTATTTATTTCGTTGGGGGTTTTGTTTATTGCGGGTATATTAAACATCTAAAAATGAACCATTAAAAATTGAATTACTAACATCGGAATGCTAACTACGGACTAAGGAAATATTCAAAATATTAAAAGTATAACAAGTATATATATATATAACGTTTGTTTTAAAATGAAAACATATTGATATATTATATATGGATAGGTTTGTGATATCAACCGGAAGACCGAGTCAAAATATATATATCATCAAGACAAGAGTGAGTATATAGTCCCACTTTTAAACTCTAAATATTTCGGGATGAGAATACATGTATTTTGTGTTTTACGATATGGACACAAGTAACTGAAAAATATATTCTACGTTGAGTTGTACCACTGGCATACTTCCCTGTAGCTTGGTAACTACTATTTACAGCGGTATTGTATACGCGAATCCTGTTGATAGATCTATCGGGCCTGACAACCCCAACCGGACTGGACGACCAGTATTCAACGGTTGCACAGTACTTCGTTTTGTGACTACACTTGGTACGGTGTAGTAAGATTTCATATTAAAGGGAATATGCGACGTGAAAATGTTAAGTATGGTTACCAAGTGCTCAACCACTTAGAATATTTTTATTGAAATGTTTATATACGAAATCTTGTGGTCTATATATATATATTGCTGCGCACTAAACCTATATCTCACCAACTTTATGTTGACGTTTTTAAACATGTTTATTCTCAGGTGATAATTAAAGCTTCCGCTGCATTATGTTGAATCTAAGCAGGATCATGCGTACTCATATTTGTGTCAAAAATAAAACTGCATATCCGAGGACGTGTGTTGTAAAATATGCTAGAAATCGTGTTGTTATTATCATTTGTAAAGTTTGTAAGTCGAAGATTATCGTTAAACGATAATCATCTTTTTATTGTCTAAAGCTTGTAACAAAAATAATGGTTTGGTTTGTAATGTATAATATATGCAGTTTTCCTTTTTAAAAATGTCGCATATAGAGGTCAATACCTCGCAATGAAATCATACGTTATCTAACACGTTCTTATGGTTAAGGACGGGTTATGACATATATCTCCATAAATATGGAGGATATTTATAATGAAAGATACGATAATATCTCGGAATATCTAAGATCAGAGGATGATAGAAACTATTGTCCGCAAGGGTTTGGAGTAAGGAGTAAGATATTCGCTAAAGACTTTAGCAAACATTGAATCATTTGGATTCTTTAAAGTCAAACTTATTCTTTGTGATTTGTCCACGGCTTTCTTCATAGTTTCGCATAATCTGCTTTTCGGTACTAAATTTTCTATTAAATGTTTCCAATATAATGATACACAGGAAGCACGAGGAGGTATATAATTTCGGACGAGAATATTTATGAAAATATCCTCAGAAATATCGAAGATATTGATGATGATATTTTGGAATTTTTAAGTTCGATGGTTGATGGAGAAAGATTTTCCGCAAGATTTTAACATGACTTCGGAGCAAGATATTCTCTAAAGATTTCAACGGATTCAGAATTACCTGAATCCTTTGAATATAGGGTTTGGTTCTTGTATTTGTCCTTGGTCTCCTTCATGGGTAGCTCAATCTGTTTTTCAATACCCAGTTTTCTATCGAGCGTTCCTAACACTCCTTTCTTTATCATCAACTTTTGGTCGTTTAGACCATCTATCATTTTTCTGTTTCCTCTGCATTTAATGTTATGATATCTGAATCATCGGTTATTAATCCTAGGTGGTTTCAGGAGAATTGTGTTTTTAGATGATTAAACGCTGATGGTAACATGGTGGAATATGAAAAGTTCTATGGTGACAATACAAGAGCACGCGTATATATCAACGTTATAATAAGGTTGTTTCGTACGAAAAGTTACAGTTGTCTTGCTGGAGCTGTTACAAAATTGGCTATTTTGAAGAAGAACAGCAAAGTTATTTTGGGTGATAATAACACTAAATAAATAAGCACAGCTATGTGTTAAATGTTTACTCAGTTTCCGAGAGTTTTTCAAGTGCATAACTATATGCATCAATCTTTTCTTCCGTAGATGAAGTGCGGTTGGTTCGTCCTATCGATTGAAGTGTTTTCAAGAATCATGAAAGGTTTGAACGCAAATTGTAATCGTCAAGATACAAATGAGGTTTAAGGTGAAATCAAGTGGCAAACTTGAAGATTTGTTTTGTTTCATAAATTATAGTCAATATTTTAATTTATTTTAATTGTCCAATGTTATTAGTCTACAGTCGATAATCCACAGTTGACAGTCCAATAATTCATTTTTATATATATAATAATCGAATTAATTAATACGTATCGTGACCCGTGTACATGTCTCAGACTCGATCACAACTCAAAATATATATATTATTATAGAATCAACCTCAACTCTGTATAGAGAACTCGATCATTACTGCATATAGAGTGTCTATAGTGATTCCAAATAATATATATAGATGTGTCGATATGATATGTCCAAACCTTGTATACGTGTTCCGATATTTAAAGTGCGTAAAATAAATAACAGAAATTAAATGACGATAAATTAAATGCGTAAAGTAAATAACAAAAAAAAATTAAATGACGATAAATAAAATTACGAGAATATAAATTGCGATAAAAAAAATTGTAATACGGAATTAACAGTTAGCTAGGTACAGTTTGCTAGGATTTCGTTAGCGTGGATTCTTAATAAAATTTCTCATAGTTAATTTGTTTGTTTCTAACAAATTTTATTTTGTCCAATGTTTTCTTCATTATGCCACTTGTTGGATTCTGATAGGTCAAAATCCAAATATGTAATTGGATGATTATGGTTATTCTGTGGTGAACGGATTTGTATACTGGTGGATGTAAGTAGGATAGTATATGACTATTGAAACAGATTCAAAGAACGTACAATGTAACTTATTAATGTGAAATTTAAATAGTCCTCGGGTATTATCTACCCGTTAAAATATTTTCACCATTAATAGTTTGTACAAGAGAATTTTTAATTACAATCTTTATGAAAACATATGTACATATATATTTTCTTCAGATGTATTCATGTATTTAATGAGTTAATATGATATTAAACTCTTTTGCTTTTTGGTTGGAACTAGAATAAATAATCTCTAAAACTTTAGAGATTACATATTCGCCATGTCGAACGAAGATAAATGAGGTAGAACGATACGTAGAACGAAGATCATACTCAAAGTATATATGATGATATTGAAGCATGTATTGTTGATGGTACTGGTGCTGTTATTGATTGTAATGTTGGTGCCGGTGATGTTTCTGAAGCTGGTACGTTTTGCACCATATTCTCCGAATTGATTATTCGAGCGCGAAGTTCGCTGACTTATTACTCCAGGATGATTGTTGGTCGGAACGAGCGGATGAATAAGGTTCAAAATTGTGGATAGAATATAATCTTGTCGAGTTACCTTGGAAATGAGACTGAAAATGGTGTCTCAAACAGGTTTGCCGGTAAACGCTTCAGGTTCATTGTCAAGAGGTGAATTCGGTTGATGGAAGGAATTGCCTTCTGCGCGTTTCCATTAAATAAGTCAACTACGAACCCATCAGATGAATTGATAATAGCTGATTGGTTGATTCATGCCGATGACGCTGTTTTCAGAGCTCAGGTGAACATCTATGTCGGAATAGCTGTCGGAATAATTATTGGAATAGCTATCGGAATCTGAGGGACTCGAACTGGTTGAGGGATTCATCTCATACGATCAAATGAAGGATTTTCGATAAGAAATCGATTATATGATGTAGATTAGTACCTTACAATACATAATTTACATATGCATATAATACTAAAATCCCATAAGTTACGGAGGAATCTACGGAAGCTGTCAGGTAAAGGTAACTATAACAGATACGCTAAGATATGAATTTATCTATACACTGTCTATGCAATAGAGGCAGTAAGACATGTCTAGACTAAGAATGATAAGCATGTAACTTTCTAAGGATGATAAGTAGATGATTTTCGACACGAAATGATAAGCAAAACTTTTGACATGCAGACACGGTCGAAGTCCAGACTCATTAATGCATCCTAACAACTACTAGTTAGACATACTAATGCAAGACCTGGTTCGCTAAGACCACCGCTCTGATACCAACTGTGAAGACCCATCCTAATCCATCAGGACGAAGTCCATATCGATTATAAACGATTCACAACAGTTGATTACATCGCGAGGTACTTGACCTCTATATGATACATTTTACAAACATTGCATTCGTTTTTGAAAAGACAATCTTTCATTACATCAAAAGTTGATAGGCATGCATACCATTTCATAATATATCCAACTATAATTGACTTAATAATAATCTTGATGAACTCGATGACTCGAATACAACGTCTTTTGAAATATGCCATGAATGACTCCAAGTAATATTTATAAAATGAGCAAATGCACAGCGGAAGATTTCTTTCGTACCTGAGAATAAACATGCTTTAAAGTGTCAACCAAAAGGTTGGTGAGTTCATTAGTTTATCATAAATAATGATTTCATAATTTTAATAGACCACAAGATTTCATATTTCCATTTCTCATAAACATACGTCCCATGCATAGAGACAAAAATATCATTCATATGGATTGAACACCTGGTAACCGACATTCACAATATGCATATAAGAATATCCCCATCATTCCGGGATCCTCCTTCGGACATGATAAAAATTTCGAAGTACTAAAGCATCCGGTACTTTGGATGGGGCTTGTTGGGCCGATAGATCTATCTTTAGAGTTCGCGTCAATTAGGGTGTCTGTTCCCTAATTCTTAGATTACCAGACTTAATAAAAAGGGGCATATTCGATTTCGATCATTCAACCATAGAATGTAGTTTCACGTACTTATGTCTATTTTGTAAATCATTTATAAAAGCAGCGCATGTATTCTCAGTCCCAAAAATATATATAAAAAGGGAGTAATGAAAACTCACCTATTGTATTTTGTAGTAAAAATACATATGACGACATTGAACAAAAGTAAGGTTGGCCTCGGATTCACGAACCTATATCATTCGTATATATATATTAACACATATAATTGAAGTCAAATAAGTTTATGTATTTTTATTAATATAACTGATATTTTTAGTAATTCATGTGTCTCATTATTATCTTAAGTATATTTACTTTGTACATTTTAAATAAATAATTTATATATTGTAGTTTTCCTTAAGTATATTTTTATATAACTAACTTTCATTGTAATTATAATATTAATAGTAATATTGATAATAATAATAATATAATTGTAATAATATTAATGGTAAAAGTAATAATAAAGAGAGTAATTAAAAATGATAAAAATATTATTAGTAATGTTAATACTAATAAAATTAATAATGGTGATAATAAAAATATTAATTTTTAATAATAATGATAATAATAATAATGGTAGTTTTTAATAATAATAATGATAATTTTAATAAAATAATAATAATAATAATAATAATAATAATAATAATAAAATTATATTTCTAATAAAAAAGATAGTTTTATTGAAAATTGATAATCTTAATAATAATTATATTTTTTAATAATAATGATAATACTAATAATAATATTAATAGTCATAATAATTTTCATGTTTAATTCCTAACTTATAATTATGAACCCTACAGTTCTAATTCATAATCATAATCTTTATCGTACATGTGTTAATATAATTATAATCTTTTTCCATAATGCTAATCATATCATCTTTTATTAACTTCGTAAAATAATTATGATTATATTATTAACATGTTCATAATTGTAATAATCTTGACAATGATGATAATAATAATAATAATAATAATAATAATAATAATAATAATAATAATAATAATAATAATAATAATAATAATAATAATAATAATAATAATAATAATAATTTTTGGAATACAACCTTTGAAGATAAGCCTAAAAAGAAACGCCACTGCCTGGGCTCGAACCCATGACCTCTCGATAACCTAACATCTCCCTAACCTCTCCTCCGTCTCTGCTTATATGCTTAAACCCAGATTTGTTTATATATAACTCATTTCTCGGCCCAATCATTAAAGTTAACATAACACTTGATGGATTAAATGGCCCAACTTCCCTCGGCCCACTGAAGTTTGTTAAACCCAATTTCATTGAAGCCCATTTAGAGAAAAATATATTAATAAGTATTCGGTCCAAGAAGAATTTTACAAGCCCGATTGGACTTAGGTTTTATGCCACGTGAATTATCATCTTTACAAAAGAAAAGGGGTTCGGTTCTTTTTCTTTTTCTTCTTTTTAATCGACAGACACATGAAAGTTACGCACTTCATAATCATCATAATAAACTTCATCATCTCTTCTTTATGTTTATATCCCGGTAATAATAAATAGCAATTGAATGAAACTGAAATTTAGCATCAAATTGTAGGTTGTTTTCAGTTGTGGTTTGTATTCAAGGTTTAATCGAATCGTAAGCAGTAGAACCAATTGCTTGTTGATTGAGTATTATGATGGAATGGAAAGGCTGTAGTTGTGGTGATGGTTTGATGGTTAAATGGATCGAAATCCAACAGCAACAAAAATAGATAGGTTCGTGAGGTGTTCGATTCAGATAACAAAAATAAGTAGAAGCAGTTTAGTAGGAGTAACTAGGTGGCGGTAAGGTGATTTTGATCATGGTTAGCGATAGTGGTGATATTTGTCATATTCAAAAATATAGACAGACAGATGCACTGTAGCATCATCTTCTTAAGTGGTTTTCGTTGTTTTTGGTTTATGGTAGTAGAAATAGGTACGAAACAGAAGCAGCAGCTGTAACAACGATATAGCATTGGTAGTATGATGAGCAGATCGATGGTTTTATGATTTTCATGGTGGTTATGGAAGGTGATATGAGGGGTAACTCCGGTGGTAGCGATATGGGTGATGAGAGTGTCGGTTAACAGTAAAAAGAAAGGTGGTGGGTTTGGGTTTGCTCTTGTGAAACGAAAACAAAACAAAACAAAACAAATATGTAACGAGATGGTGGTAAAGGTGGTGATCTAGTGACGGTTGAGGGTGATTAAATGGATTTAAGGTGGTGGTAGTCGGTGTTGTCGTATCTTCATGGTGATGAAGATGGCCGGCAATAAGAGAAGAACAAGGTGATCTTCGGGTTGTTCGACTATCAAGTATGACAACAAAAGTAGTTCAACCGATTGTAAGCGAATGGTTTAATGATGGATCGAGTGATTTTTATCTAACAATAACCGAAGAAAAAAAATGATTCCATGGTGACGGTGTCGGGTTTGATCAAGAATAAGAGAAGTGGGTTTAGTGTGATTTAAGAATCATGTTGGTTGTGTTTACTTGGAGAATACACAGAACACAAATGCAAGTGGGTTTTAGTGATGATGATGGAATCTATTTGTTAATATCCATTTGCATATATATGTGTACATATATATGTACATATATATGGAAAGTGGTAGGAAAGTAGGATGGTGATGGTTCTTGCTTCAATTCAAAATAACGGAAAGCACATGTAAGATATGGATAATAATATGTAATATAATACGGATTAATTATTAATAAATATGGTAGTACAATCACATATCATTTGAGATTGCAAGCAGTGACTTGATTGAAACTTTATCAATTGATTGAAACTTTAAAAACAGTAACATAATTGAATTCTTGTGACATATCAATTGTATGTATCTCACCGACAGTTGTTAGGGGTAGTATAACGTGCTCCGTTGTTAATCAATTGCGAATAAAAGTTCTCAGAAAAATTCTAAAATTTTAAATTAAATAACTTTATTTATTTCAGTCTTTTAGGGTGTAAAATTGGTCATTAATTATATACAATTATTTAAATAAAAATTAAATTAATTATGAGCTCCCATCCCCAAATAAAAATACTAAATATTAAAATTAATCAAATAGATTCTAATTATATTTTTAACAAAACTATAAACCGTTTAGCTTGTTTTCGGATCACCATTTATTTCTAAATTACAATAGTTTGAATTTAACTTGCTTAATATCAATCGGAACATCAAACGATTATTACAATCATTTAATATTTATTTCTAATATACTTTATTTATATATATATATAGATATATTTAAATAATAGTTATTATAATATCCTATTTTTATTTTACAACATCATATAATACTTCAAATTATATTTTGAATTATTATTTATATATACATACACATATATCTATTTACAATTAATTGTTCGTGAATCATCGAGAGCAGTCAAAGGTCAATTGATTATATGAACATCGTTTCAAAATTTTCTAGACTCAACAATACATACTTTGCTTATCGTATCGAAATCATATAAAGATTAAGTTTAATTTTGGTCGGAAATTCCCGGGTCATCACAAGTGTCATTCTTCCTTCTCTTACATCAAAGAACGCCTCGGTGGTTGCTAAAAATGGTCGACCTAAAATTAGAGGAATATCAAGGTCTTCCTCCATATTAATAACTATGAAATTTGCAACAAAGGTCAAACTTCCCACTTTAACAAGTAAATTACTGGCTATTCCAACTGGGTGTTTAATGGTTTGGTCAAATAATTGAACACCTATTCTGGTTGGTCTTAATTTACCCACACCTAATCTTTTGTATAAGGAAATAGGCATAACGTTTGCACTTGCTCCTAAATCTGCGAGCCCATTATACATAGCACCATCATTAAGTAAGCTAGAAATGATAAATTCACCTGGGTCTCCTACTTTAGTAAGTAGAGTTGGTTTGTTAACCTTTTTCGGGTGATCTTTTCTTGGTTCTTTCACTTCTACTTGAACTTCTTGTTCACATTTTTCTTCGTTTCTTGGAATGGAAGGTTTGTATAGAAATTCTTCTTTATCATTCCAATTTGAAGCTTCCCCATCTTCCAATTTTGGTTTTTCATATGTTGTTGACAACATATTTATGTTTTCATTCTGAGGGTTTTCTTGGATGGTGAAATTATGATTAACTTCATTATCAACTTCCATCGGACCATGTATATAATGTTTAACTCTGTGACCATTAACTTTGAATTCAATCTCATTTGAATTTATTAACTCTATTGTTTCGGATGGGAAAACTCTTTTGACTATAAATGGTCCAGACCATCTTGATTTCAACTTTCCAGGAAATATATTGAATCGTGAATTGAAAAGAAGGACTCTGTCTCCTTCCTTAAATTCTTTTGAACTTCTGATTCTTTTATCATGCCATATCTTCATTCTTTCCATATAGATTAACGAATTCTCATATGCATCATTTCTTAATTCTTCTAATTCGTTTAGTTGACTTAACCGTAAACGTCCGGCTTCATGTAAATCAAGATTACATGTCTTCAAAGCCCAAAATGCTTTGTGCTCAATTTCTACTGGAAGGTGACATGCTTTTCCGTAAACGAGTTTAAAAGGTGTGGTACCAATTGGAGTTTTGTAGGCTGTTCGAAAAGCCCAGAGTTCATCCTCCAATTTCATGGACCATTCCTTCGGATTTAATCCTACAGTTTTTTCTAGAAAACGTTTTAAAGCTCGGTTGGTATTTTCAACTTGTCCACTTGTTTGTGGATGATAAGCGGTTGAGATTTTATGAGTTACTCCATATTTTTTGAGAACTTTCTCAAGTTGATTATTACAGAAATGAGTACCCCGATCACTTATTAAAGCTTTCGGTGTTCCGAACCTAGCAAAAAGACATTTTAAGAAGTTGACTACAACTCGTGCATCGTTAGTTGGGTGAACTTGTGCTTCCGCACATTTAGATACATAATCAATGGCAATGAGAATGTAGAGATTATTATGAGATTTTGGAAATGGACCCATAAAGTCAATACCCCAAACGTCAAGTACTTCACATACTTGAATTACATTTTGTGGCATTTCATCACGTTGACTTATTTTCCGGCCCTTTGACAAGCATCACAGTATTTACAAAGAAGGTGTGCATCTTTGACAATTGTAGGCCAATAGAATCCAGCGTCGTAAACTTTTCTTGCTGTGAGTTGAGGCCCATAATGCCCTCCTGTTGGTCCTGTGTGACAATGGTTTAAGATTTGACTAGCTTCATCCCCGAATACACATCGGCGTATTATTCCATCGGGACAACTTTTAAAAAAATGTGGATCTTTCCAGAAATAGTGTTTTATATCACTAAAGAATTTCTTTCGTTTTTGGTACGACAACCCTTTTTCAAGGAATCCGCATACTAAGTAGTTTGCATAGTCTGCAAACTATGGAATTTTATTATAATCGATTTTCAATAGATATTCATCAGGAAAGTTGGCTTGTATAGCCGATTCATTTAGAACTTCTAATTCAGGATTTTCAAGACGAGAAAGATGATCATCGGCGAGATTTTCTGCTCCCTTTTTGTCTCGGATTTCAATATCGAATTCTTGTAAGAGTAAGATCTAACGGATTAATCGTGGTTTGGCATCTTGTTTTGAAAATAAGTATCTAAGAGCAGAATGGTCGGTATAGACCACAGTTTTTGCTAGAACGAGATATGAACGAAATTTGTCAAAAGCAAAGACAATAGTAAGGAGTTTTGTTTCAGTGGTTGTGTAATTCGTTTGTGCTCCTTGTAATGTCTTACTAGCATAATAGATAGGTTGAAATCGTTTTTCAATCCTTTGACCTAAAACGGCTCCCATTGCAAAATCACTTGCATCGCACATGAGTTCAAATGGTAGATTCCAATTTGGAGTTATCATGATCGGCGCATTAGTGAGTTTTTCTTTAAGAATATTAAAAGATTTGATGCATTCATCTGAAAAGATGAATGGAGCATCCTTTTCAATGAGTTTGTTCATAGGAGTGGCAATTTTAGAAAAATCTTTTATGAAATGTCGGTGAAAACCGGCATGCCCTAGAAAACTCCTAACTCCTCTAACATTGGTGGGATGTGTAAGTTTAGCAATTACATCTACTGTAGCTCTATCCACTTCAATTTCTTCCTTTGAAATTTTATGACCAAGAACGATGCCTTCTTTAACCATGAAATGTCATTTCTTCCAATTAAGTACTAGATTTGATTGCTCGCATCTAATAAGCATTCATTCAAGATTAACTAGACATGTTTCAAAAGTATCACCGAAGACTGAAAATTCATCCATGAAAACTTCCATGCATTCTTCTATCATGTCGTGAAAAATTGCCATCATGCACCTTTGAAAGGTTGCAGGGCGTTACAAAGTCCAAATGGCATGCGTTTGTAAGCAAAAGTACCATAAGGGCACGTGAATGTGGTTTTCTCTTGATCCTCGGGTGCGATTGGAATTTGAAGGTATTCGGAGAAACCGTCAAGAAAATAATAGTAACTATTCCCAGCTAACCTTTCCAACATTTGATCAATGAAAGGTAAGGGAAAGTGATCTTTTCTAGTGGCGTCATTTAATTTTCTATTATCAATACAAACACGCCATCCTGTTATAGTCCTAGTAGGAATAAGCTCATCTTTTTCATTTGTGATGACAGTAATGCCACACTTCTTAGGCACGCATTGAACTGGGCTTACCCATGGACTATCAGAGATTGGATAAATTAAACCTGCATCTAGCAGTTTAATAATTTCTTTCTTAACAACATCTTGCATATTAGGATTTAGTCTTCGTTGGCGTTGCACATATGTTTTATGACCTTCTTCAATAAGGATTTTATGTGTGCAATACGAAGGACTTATGTCTTTAATGTCATGAATCTTCCATGCAATAGCTGGTTTATGAGCTTTTAGCACAGAAATGAGTTGAGATTTTTCATTTTCCGTAAGAGAAGACGATATTATTACAGGTAATTTAGATTCACCATGTAAATAAGCGTATTCCAAATGGGTTGGAAGTGCCTTTAACTCTAATATCGGTGGTTCTTCTATCGATGATTTGTATCGATATCTGTCTTCCTCTTTTAGCATTTGAAGTTTTCTGTTGTTGGTTCGTATTCATTAGCCATAAGTGCGGCTAACATTTCAGCTTCGTCAATTGGTTCAGTTCCTTCTCCTAAAGAACATTTTCCTGTTCCTTGTAATTCTGAAAATTCTTGTAACAATTCTGCATGTGAATCTATAGTTTGAATATAATAACATGTATCATCTGCAGATTGCGGTTATTGCGTGGCTCTATCAACTGAAAAGGTAACACTATCATCCTCTATACTTAGGGTCAGTTTCTTACTAAACACGTCTATTATTGCTTTAGCCGTGTTTAAGAATGGTCTTCCTAATATGAGAGGAACTCGAGAATCTTCTTCCATGTCGAGAATAACAAAGTCTAATGGAAATACTAAAGTACCAACTTTAACTAGCATGTTCTCCATTATCCCTCTAGGATATTTTACTGATCGATGTGCTAGTTGTATGCTTATTCTTGTTGGTTTCAATTCTCTGAGGTCTAGTTTAGCGTATAATGAATACGGCATTAAATTTATACTACAACCTAAGTCTGCCAATGCTTCTATTGAATTAAGACTACCCAGAAAACATGAAATTGTGAAACTTCCTGGATCTGATAATTTTTCTGGTAGCTTATTCAACAACACTGCAGAACAATTAGCATTCATTGTAACAGCCGAGAGTTCTTGCATTTTCTTTCTATTTTTGATTAGATCTTTCAGGAATTTAGCGTATCTTGGCATTCTTGAAATCACATCAATGAAAGGAAGATTGACATTTATTTGTTTAAACATATCCAAGAATTTGGATTGCTCGGCCTCAATTCTTTCTTTTCTCATTTTACTCGGGTAAGGAAGTGGTGGTTGGTATGGTTTAACATAAGGTTTTGCCTTAACTGTGTTATCTTCATTAACCTTTTCAACTACCAGTTCTGATTCCCTATCTTGCTTAGGCTGTGGTGCCTGTGTAGTAGGAATAGAGTCATCAGAATTTACAGGCATTTCAGGTGGTTTAAGTGTAATACCACTTCTTGTGATAATGGCTTTAGCTGTTTCATTCCGGGGGTTAGCATTTGTATCGCTAGGTAGACTCCCCGTTTTTCTTTCTCCTATCAACCTGGCTAGGTTGCTCACTTCTTGTTCCAGATTTTGGATAGAAGCTTGTTGATTTCTAAATGCTTGAGCATTTTGTTCATTAGTTTGTTTCTGAGATGTGAAAAACTGCGTTTGAGATTCAACTAGCTTTGACATCATGTCTTCTAAATTTGGCTTTTTATCATCAGTTTGTGGTGGTTTATTTGGAAAAATAGGTCTTTGCTGGTTGTAAGTATTATTGGATACTTGTTGATTGCTAGGACCTTGTTGGTCGTTGTATGGAATATTTAGGTTATAATTTTGATTTTTATTGTAGTTTGGTCTTGGCGGTTGATAATTATTTTGATAATTATTTTCAGGCTATTGGTTCATGTATGAAACATTCTCTCTTTGTTCCATTGTTTGTTCAATACTGAGACAATCTTTTATCAAATGTGGTCCTCCACACTGCTTATAACTAATTCGTATTGCGTGAATATCATTAGTCATCTTTTCTATTCGTCTCTCGAAAGCATCTAACTTCGCGGAAATGGAATCAAAGTCATGGCTAGAATCAGCTCTAGCCGCTTTTAATGATCTAACGATGTCTTTTTCTTGATGCCACTCATGTGAGTGGGAGGCTGTGTTATCAATAATTTTGTAAGCTTCAGTTGCGGTTTTCTTCATAATGGAACCACCAGCTGCTATGTCGATGTCTTTTCGTGTAGTAATGTCGCATCCTTGGTAGAATATTTGCACTATTTGATAAGTATCTAAACCATGTTGAGGACATCCTCTCAACAACTTTCTAAATCTTGTCCACGCTTCATATAAAGTTTTATTTGACTTTTGTGTGAACATAATAATTTCTCCTTGAAGTCTCACTGCTTTAGATGCCATAAAGAATCTTTTAAGAAATTTCTCAACTAAAACATCCCATGTGTCAATCGCCCCTTCAGGTAACGATTCTAACCAATCTTTGGCTTCTCCCTTTAAAGTCTAGGGAAATAACATTAGATAGATCTGTTCATACTCAACTTCTCTGATTTTTAATAGAGTACATATCCTATTAAAGGTTCGAAGATGTTCGTTTGGATCTTCTTTTGGTGCACCACTAAATTAGCATTGATTACTTACTATGTGTAGGATTTGTCCTTTGATTTCATAATCTGCCGCATTAATATCTGGTTGAGTAATGGCATGACCTTGGCCAGTGCGTGTGGCTCTCATTCGATCTTCCATACTTAGAGGTTCTTGATTTTCCATGATTGAATTTGTTGAATCTGAATCACTAGATGATTCTGATTTAATGGTTTCTTCCTCGACAATCTCTGGTTGAATGATTTATGGTTCAGGAGGAATGATTAGTGGTTCAGGATCTCTGAATTGTCCTTGAATATCATCCGGGTTCTCAATTGTGAGGTCGGGTTCAAAAAATGGGTTATCGGAAATTTGAATTGGAGTACTTGGTCGACTAGATGATGATTCTAAAGAAAAATCAACAGCGACGATATTAGCTAGATGTCTTGATCGAGTTACAGGTGGTGAACGTATGAAAGGTGGTGAACGTTTTGCTCGGTGCATTCACAGAATATCCTATTAGTTAAAAAGATAAAAATTATATAAGTTATCAAATTAATAGACTTTTCTGATTTTGCCCACGTTTCGAATAGCCAATAGATGCAGCAGGTAGCCAGGACCCTTTAAATCGGAAGCCCACAACTTGCCACTAATAAATCTAACTATTAATACGAATCAGAAAATTTTGGATGTCTATCAATTTAACCTTTTAAAATAATTTTTTTTTCAAAATTTTGAAGAAGATAAAAATCTATGTCCTAAAAACTAGAGCGTAGAAATGAGAAAGAAAAAGCGCGTCGAGAAATAAGAGTCAAAAAATAAACGTCGAAAAACAAACAGTCGAAAAATAATAAACGTTGAAACTAAATATTAAAAGTTGCGTCTAAAGGAATTAAAGCTTAAAAGGAATTCTATATCCAAAACGGCAATAACTTAATTAATGTGATGACCCGGAGATTTACGACTAAATTTAAACTTAATCATTATATAACTTCGACAAGATAAGCAAAGTCTGTAATGTTGAGTCTCGAAGATTTTGGAACTATATTCATGTAATCAATTACCCTTTGACTATTCCCGATGATTCACGAATAATTGTTTGTATATATATATATATATATATATATATATATATATATATATATATATATATATATATATATATATATATATATATATATATATATATATATATATATAAATATAAATGTAAGTGTATATAATAATTAGAAATAATAAAATACAATAGACCATTAAGATTAAGTATGTAAAATAATATACAAGATAATAATTTGATTATTAAAATAAAGCTATATATAAATGTGTATGAACTCCATAAATAATTACTATGATATATATATATTAGATTATACATAAAAGGGTCAAAATATTATATGTTATTATTAAATGATACATAATTAATAATATATAATATTAATATATTAAATTTAATTATAAGCTATAATATAAGTTGTTATTATTATTAATTTTATTAGTATTTGATAAGGTTAAAAAGGAACATATATTTCATAGCATTATCCCCCAAGAAAGACAAGATTTTAGTTGTAATTGTTCCATATTCAAGTAATATTCGTTTATATTTAATAAGTGCGAAGACAAAAGGCGTAAACGAAGATTTGAAGACAAAAAGGTCCAAAATGCTCAAATGTACAAGATTCAATCAAAAAGGTTCAAAATATTTATGAAGGACGTCTAAAAATGACAAGAGTACAAGTTGCGGAACGCAAAGTACACGATATAAAATAGTACGCAAGGACGTCCGAAAATCCGGAACCGGGACCCGAGCCAAGAAGAAACGCCCGACGCAATGGACCAAAAATATCTAGTCTACTATGCACATAAATATAATATAATATATAAATAATTATTAAAATTATTTATATTATATATATATTTAATAAATATGTCGACGAACAAGAAGACAAAAGATATGTGAGCTGTCCAGCGTGGCCATGCGAGTCGCATGGCAAATAGGCATAAACCCATGCGAGTCGCATGAGGATCAGAATCAGCTCACATTCTATAAATTGCCAGTTTTTCGTTCGTTTTTAACACCACACACACAAATACATAATAATACTCTGTAAGAATAATGTAATAAATAAATATATAATATATATATTTATATAGATTAGATGTATATTAGATTAGATTGGGTAATGTAAAAATCAGTTTTATGGAATTCTAAGTTAAAATTCTGTCCGTGTAACACTCCTTTGATTAATCCCACTGTAAGTTATGTACTTCCTTTTTATTTTAATGTCTAGTAGCTAAGTTATTATTATGCCTATTTAAAACGAAGTAATCATGATGTTGGGCTAATTACTAAAATTGGGTAATTGGGCTTTGTACCATAATTGGGGTTTGGACAAAAGAACGACACTTGTGGAAATTAGACTATGGGCTATTAATGGGCTTTATATTTGTTTAACTAAATGATAGTTTGTTAATGTTAATATAAAGATTTACAATTGGGCATCCCTATAAATT
This sequence comes from Rutidosis leptorrhynchoides, assembly GCF_046630445.1. Taxonomy (NCBI): domain Eukaryota; kingdom Viridiplantae; phylum Streptophyta; class Magnoliopsida; order Asterales; family Asteraceae; genus Rutidosis; species Rutidosis leptorrhynchoides. The sequence goes on from NC_092333.1 coordinate 295,159,090, forward strand.
ACCATATACACTCGATCGGACACGATGGGCGGGGTATTTATATGTACGAATAATCGTTCATTTAACCGGACACGGGAATGGGTTAATAGCCACTAGAATAATTAAAACAGGGGTGAAATTACATTCAAGGATAATTGGTGTAATTGTTAGCAAAGTAGTAAAACCTTGGAATACACGCAGTCGTTAACCTGGTGTATTCATTAAACAAAGAATTAAGACCTTGTTACAGTTTGAATCCCCAATTAGTTGGAATTATTTGACTTCGGGTATGAGAGTAATTTGCCGAGCATTTTATAATTATAACCGATGAACTATTTTGGTCAAAAGCCGGATAGCTTTCAAATAATTCCAGGCCAAAGGACAATTAACCCATTGAACTAAATTAAAATCGATACGCCAATATCATGATTATGGAAGTTTAAATAAGCATAATAATTATTTTATTTTATTTATTTTACGCACTTTAATTATCGTCATTTAAATTTTGTATTAGATTTTAATTGTAACTTAAAATATAAAATCGACAAACCGGTCATTAAACGGTAAAACCCCACTTTTATATATTATTATATATTGTTGTACAAAAATATTTATATAAAAATAAGTGTTTCATAAGCCCGTCTCCCTGTGGAACGAACCGGACTTACTAAAAACAATACTACTCCGCGACTAGGTACACTGCCTATAGTGTTGTAGCAAGGTTTTGGTATATCCCACTCGATAAATAAATAATTAAAACTTGTCATAATTTGTAGCATTCCGCATTAAAAATATATAACTATTTCGTACACCACGCTACACACATCAGTATTACTAACATTGATATTAATATTAATATTAACATCAGTATTATTAGTATTATTATTTTTAATATATATATATATATATATATATATATATATATATATATATATATATATATATATATATAAAATGGGATACATGTAAGTTATTTTATTAATGTTATTGTATCATTATTTTTATTAACATCCAATTAATTATCATGATTATTAATAATACTATGATTATTATTAATATTATCATTTTAATTATTATGATTAAAAGTTATTATTAGTAATATCACTATTAAGTATTAGTTGTATGTTTATCGTTATCTTTATTGTTATTACCATATTATTATTATTATCAATCAATATTATGATCATTATTATAAATATCATTTTTATTAAGTATTATTTGATGATATTAATTTATTTATTATTAATTCTATTATTATTATTATTAGTACTTTTATTATTATTAATATAATTATAATTATAATTATATCTATTACATCGTATTATGAATAAAAATTGAGATGCAGATTAGATTCGGTTACCCACTCCAATCAGACTGTGTCTGATTTTGGAATTTGTCTCTTAGATTGATACATGTCGTTCTCCATAAACAATACAGAGCCAAAATCTGTTACCCCATCTATTTCACATATATTTATTTAATTTTATTTTTTTGTCTAATATTCTGTCGACTAATTCACCAATATAGGTCAATCACTTGCAGTTGTTAAGTCCTTCATTCGATATATACCATCTTATTCAACCATACACTTCCTTCAAATGATTTTAATCATCGAAATTAAACAGAAAAATCGAAGAACACAACCGGGTCCCCTGTTCTTGTTTTACCTTTTTGAAAAGCTTGATTTTTGAAACACATTACAAAAACTAAATATGCAGAAAGGTTCTAAATCAAGTAGTGATTCTATCTGCAACTTTTCAAGTCCTAATTTGAAAAATCAAAGATGAATTTGAGAGTCAAAGTATAAGAACAAAAAGTCAAACGTTTCTTTAAAATTCGAATTTACAATCTGGAGATAATTTCTGGTGAAATTGAAAATGTCTAAAGTTTCTCTAAATGATTTGAAATGTATTTCGTGTTGTAGCTTTGAGCTAAAACGATTTTAAACTAAGAATCAATGTTTGAGTTGTTTGTTTTTTTTTTCTTTTTCTTCGCAAACAGCACGTTTCCATTCTTTATGTTTTCTGTTAATTCCAAACATCAAACTTAATCGTTTCAGTGTAAATTCCAAGTCCTAAAATTAAATAAATAATTAGTTGATAGTTTAGGTTGTCTCTGGTCGACCTCAATGTGAAGAAGGAGATGATGAACACAAATTAATACGGGTTAGATTTAATTAAAGTGGATATAAAACAGAAAAAGCATGGACGGTCGATTGGTAAAGGGGAGGAGTGTGTTAGCGAGAGGTCTCGGGTTCGATCCCAGCTTGGTGCAGTTTTTTTTTTAAAGGGATATAAGGTAGTTTCATATTATTATTATTATTATTATTATTATTATTATTATTATTATTATTATTATTATTATTATTATTATTATTATTATTATTATTATTATTATTATTATTATTATTATTATTATTATTGTTAGAATTGTAGTTATTATTATTATTATTATTATTATTATTATTATTATTATTATTATTATTATTAAAATTATTGTTAGTATTAATATTATTACTATTATTACTATCATATTTATTATTTTCATTAACAGGTTTTTATATATAATTTTATTTACATTATTTTTATTATCATTATTATTATCATTGATATTATTATTATTACAGTATTATTATTACTACCAACATAATAACATTATTTACATAAATATTTACACATAAAAAGTTTTGATTTAACAATATAATTATATAGATATATATGTATTACTATAACTATATGTATAAATATTAATATACAAAATAAATGTATATAACCTTTGAAATAGCAAATATGTTACTAAATTAAATAAGTAATATATATATATACTAGTTTGATTATTGTTACATGTTAATTATATGTGTTAATATACATAATTGAATATAGGTTCGTGAATCCGAGGCCAACCTTGCATTGTTCAGTTCCGTCGTATGCATATTTTTACTACAAAATATCGTATAGTAAGTTTCATTACTCCCTTTTAAAATGCTTTTGCAATATATATTTTTGGGACTGAGAATACATGCGCTGTTTTTATAACTGTTTTACGAAATAGACACAAGTAATTGAAACTACATTATATGGTTGAATGGATCGAAGCCGGATTTGCCCCTTTTAGCCCGGTAATCTAAGAATTAGGGAACATCACTAATTTTGAGAATTAGTGCACCCCTAATTGACGCGAATCCTAAAGATAGATCTATTGGGCTCAACAAACCCCATCCGTTGTAGCAGATGCTTTAGTACTTCGATGTTTTTTTATCATGTCCGATGGATGTCCCGGAATAATGGGGATATTCTTATATGCATCTTGTTAATGTCGATTATCAGATGTTCAATCCATATCAATGATTATTTTTGTCTCTATGCATGGGACGTATATTTATGAGAAATGGAAATGAAAATCTTGTGGTCTATTAAAATGATGAAAATGATTGATTATGATAAACTAATGAACTCACCAACCTTTTGGTTGATACTTTAAAGCATGTTTATTCTCAGGTATGAAAGAAATTTTCCGATGTGCATTTGCTCATTTTAGAGATATTACTTGGAGTCATTCATGACATATTTCAAAAGACGTTGCATTCGAGTCGTTGAGTTCATCAAGATTAATATTAAGTCAATTATAGTTGGATATATTATGTAGTGGTATGCATGCCGTCAAATTTCGATGTAATTAAAGTTTGTCTTTTTAAAAACGAATGCAATGTTTGTAAAATGTATCATATAGAGGTCAAGTAGCTCACGATGTAACCAAATGTAATGTATTCATCCAGATGGATTAGGACGGGTCATGAAAGTTGGTATCAGAGCGGTGGTCTTTTCTCATACCCCGTCCTAATACATCTGGAAGAAGTCATCAACATTTGGTCCCATTGCGAGGTACTGTCCTAAGTATTCCATGAACGACTCTATGTAATATCTTTAAAATGAGCAAATGCACAAAGAAAGATTTCTTTCATACCTGAGAATAAACATGCTTTAAAGTGTCAACCAAAAAGGTTGGTGTGTTCATAGGTTTATCGTAATCAATCATTTCTATAATTTTAATAGACCACAAGATTTCATTTATTCAATAATCATACACTCGCGAGTGTTTAAAAAATTATTCATATGGATTGAACACCTGGTAACCGACATTAACATCATGCATATAGAATATCCCCAAAACAGAAATCCATCTGTATAATATAAACTCGAAGTACTAAAGCGTACCATTTTCCAGTATGGGGGAGTTAGTGCCCGTAGATCTACCTTTAGGATTCACATCAATTAGGGTGTCTGTTCCCTAATTCTTAGGCTACCAAGCTAAAAGGGTGATATTCGATTTGATAATCCAACCATAGAATGTAATTTTTGAGTACTTGTGTCTATTTCGTCAAATATTTATAAAACAGCGCATGTATTCTCAGTCCCAAAAATATATATTGCAAAAGCATTTAAAAAGGGAGCAAATGAAACTCACCATACTGTATTTTGTAGTAAAAATACATATAACGTCATTGAACAAGTGTAGGGTTGGTCTCGGATTCACGAACCTATATTTATACTTGTAATCGAACAAGTTTAGATATTATTATTAATTGTTATTTCAGTAACTTGTATGTTTCATTTGTAACTATTTTAACTATATTTATTTTATATACTTTAGATTAACAATTAGTATTTATTATGAAAATATTAATGTTGTTATGCGATATGTTTTAAATATATTCTTATATAGCTATTTATTTGTTAAAATAATATCAATAATAATAAATAAAAATTTGTATCTTTTTATGATAATAATAATAATACTAAAAGTAATTATATTTAATAATGATACTGCTATTAATAGTTTTGATAATAATACTAATAATAAAAGTAATGTTAGTAATAATAATTTCAATGAAAAGATAATAATGATATGATAAAAATGTTAATTTTCATAAAAATAATATTTTAAATAATAATGGTACTTTTAATAAAAATGATGATTCTAATAGAAATTTTAATAGTTATATTATTAATAATACTATATATTTTAATAATAATAATAATAATAATAATAATAATAATAATAATAATAATAATAATAATAATAATGATAATAATATTAATTATACTAATAATCTTATTTCTAGTATTGGTAATAATAATAATTACTTAATAACAATCAATAATAAATAATAATAATAATAATAATAATAACAATAATAAAAAATATTAATAATAATGTAATAATAATAATAAGAGTATTAGTAATAACTACCTCAAAGGAGTAGCCCTTAAAAAAAAATGCCCAAGTCAGGGTTTGAACCCGCGACGTCCCGCTAACCCTAATCACTCCTTCATTTGATTCTTTACTGAATTAATACCCCATCTAATTAATATAATCTGCTTTTTGTTTTAATATTATAATCACCATAATCTCATATTCATCACCATAATACTCATCATTAACGAGCATCATCTTCATTTATTATTATCATTGCCATTTATATCATCACTTTTATCATCACCATAGCATATAATCATAGTATCTCCTATCATAATCCTTACGCAATCATCATTCAATCTTTGTCTATATAATCGAGCATCATAATCTAATTATCATCATGAATACCATCTAACATCGTTTCATCATCATCTTAGTTGTTGAATTTATCATCATCATAATAGACATCATCGTTCATCATTGTTTTAAAATAAAACATGGGTAGCCTCTACATCAATGAGCCGGTTGAATCATGAAGTATAGCAGCCCAAAACTCAAGTTATTTAGCCCAAGTCCATTATAGAATTAAATAAGCCCTATTGAATTTGAAGGCCTGGTAGAATGTGGTTTATTAGTCGACCTAATTAGGATTTCTAATAAGAATTTAAACAGCTCAATCATTTATCAAGTGGGGATTTCTGGTGGGCACATGTCGGCCACAAATGCAGAAACCGAAACAGAAAAAGTTATGCATAAATAATTAATAACGTTCTATTAAATTGAACGTGGGGTGAGTGGGGTATTTTTCTTTTGATGATCGGCCACAAAGAGAACCCACTTATTATATATTTGGTTTATTAGCTAACGTCATTTTTTTCATTGTTTTCATTAACTAAAAACACAAAAGAATGCAGCAGTTTGGTGGTTTTGGCTATATGAGCCAGATTATGGCAGCGATTTAGGGTTTGAAAGGTGTTATAGTTGCATTAGTAGCAGTTAGCATAATATTGGCGATGGTGATTTGATCACGATGATTGGATAAATGGGTATGGTTAGGGGTTGCTTGATCAGACGAAAACAGAAGTAACACGCAGTAATAGTTAGTTATTCGTGTGGTGTTTGATGATAATAGGTGGTTCATGGTAGCCGACGCTAGAGTGGTGATGGTGTAAGATGGTTGATATGGTGACTGTGAGTGGTATCATGGGTGAGGTGGTGACAAGGTTGATGGTTGCTTCAATTTATAATGGTAACCGTAATAGTTTGTTGGTGGATGAATTGTAAAACCAAATAACACTAAGAAATAGCAACATTAATAGTTGTGATATGCAGTATTAATTCACGAAGGAAGTAACTACAAGGTAAGTAAATATGGTCCTCGTACCATGACAAAGCAATAGTATTAACTTACAATTAACAATCTTGTGTGGTTGGGTTTCGGTTTAGCAAAACAACAAATACTTGTTGTGTGGTGTCGATGAAGGTGATGATTTAAAGGATTCACAACAGAAAATTGTTATGATGGTGATGGTTGTAGTCGTTCTTGATTAGTAATTAGTAATAACTAGGATCAAAGGTTGATGGTTTGTTTTGTTCTTGTGTTGGTTAGTTTGTGAAGTGGGTTTATGCGATGACTTTGTTAATCAAGACATAAATAGAATTAAAAGTAGAAGAAGGAAAAATATGAAGATGATGATGGTTGTTTGGGTGATTCTTGGTTACAAGGTGGTGGTTAAATGAGTTGTTCAATCAAAAATATATCAAGGGAAATTGAATATGACGATAGTAAGCAGGGAAGAAAAAAATAATTTAATGTAGTGGAGATGAAGAATTTTAGTGTGAAAAGTTAGATGCATAAACATGTGTATATGTATAAATTAATATATGCTATATCAAACAAAAGTGGTACATAATATCAAACATTTGAATATGTAGGTGGAGATGTGCATGTGTAAGGAAAAGATAAAAGATGTGTGTGTAATTGTGTTTGACGTAAAGCAAGACATGAAAATATAAAGCAATCAATTAGCAACAGTTGATGGTTTGGTTTAGTGTTCAATCGCAGCAGTCAAGCATTATTAGTAGTTAACAATTTGTGTGATGTGTTTCATATTTCCAATCAACATTCCGTATATAATATAAATATGTGTTTTATATTATCAACTTGTAAAGGGAAAAAGAGATGAAGAACAACCCAACAAACTCCACTAATGTTGATATAAATATCTCGTGCATTATTTTTGTGATATGCAGTATTAATTCACGAAGGAAGTAACTACAAGGTAAGTAAATATGTTCCTCGTACCATGACAAAGCAATAGTATTAACTTACAATTAACAATCTTGTGTGGTTGGGTTTTGGTTTAGCAAAACAACAAATACTTGTTGTGTGGTGTCGATGAAGGTGATGATTTAAAGGATTCACAACAGAAAATTGTTATGATGGTGATGGTTGTAGTCGTTCTTGATTAGTAATTAGTAATAACTAGGATCAAAGGTTGATGGTTTGTTTTGTTCTTGTATTGGTTAGTTTGTGAAGTGGGTTTATGTGATGACTTTGTTAATCAAGACATGAATAGAATTAAAAGTAGAAGAAGGAAAAATATGAAGATGATGATGGTTGTTTGGGTGATTCTTGGTTACAAGGTGGTGGTTAAATGAGTTGTTCAATCAAAAATATATCAAGGGAAATTGAATATGACAATAGTAAGCAGGGAAGAAAAAAATAATTTAATGTAGTGGAGATGAAGAATTTTAGTGTGAAAAGTTAGATGCATGAACATGTGTATATGTATAAATTAAAATATGCTATATCAAACAAAAGTGGTACATAATATCAAACATTTGAATATGTAGGTGGAGATGTGCATGTGTAAGGAAAAGATAAAAGATGTGTGTGTAATTGTGTTTGACGTAAAGCAAGACATGAAAATATAAAGCAATCAATTAGCAACAGTTGATGGTTTGGTTTAGTGGTCAATCGCAGCAGTCAAGCATTATTAGTAGTTAACAATTTGTGTGATGTGTTTCATATTTCCAATCAACACTCCGTATATAATATAAATATGTGTTTTATATTATCAACTTGTAAAGGGAAAAAGAGATGAAGAACAACCCAACAAACTCCACTAATGTTGATATAAATATCTCGTGCATTATTTTTGTTTGAAAATGCATGTTTGTATCTATGCAAATGTTTAAATGGAATCACATCTTAATTAATCATAATCATCGTATCAATATCATATCATAGTATTAATTATAATAAAAGTAATAATATATTATTACCTATAAAGAAAACATGTAGAAGACTTCTTTCAATTGTTATTTTCTACCGAGGTTTTACACGGATGAAATTTCGTTCTCCGTTGTTAAACAGTGATGGTTAAAAGTTCTCAGAAATATCTTAAATATTTTCAGATATTTTAGTCATTAATTGTTTTAAATATTATTAAATAAAATTTAGATCACAGTCTGCGCTCGAGCCTGGGTAAAATATAGAAAGTATTAAAATTGAATAACTAGATCCTAAATACATTTTTAGTAAGCCTAAAATTTATAGAACTCATTTTTCGGATCACCGTTTATTTTAGAATCATATAAGTTTGTTTAAATAACCATTTATTTTTGAATTACATTATATTTACATAAACATATATTAACTTACAATTTAATTATTAATTCAAATCATCAAATCATATAATACTTTATTTAATATCTAATTATTATTTATATGCCTATATATATACATATTTATTTAGAAAAAAAATTGTTCTTGAATCTTTGAGAACAGTCAAAGGGTAATTGAATATATGAAACTTGTTCAAAATTTTTGAGACTCAACTTAACTGACTTTGCTTAGCGTGTCAAAAGTATGAGATCGTATTGTGAGTTTGGTTCAAAATTAGTCGAAAATTTTCGGGTCGTCACAGTACCTACACGTTAAAAAAATTTCGTCCCAAAATTTGAGTGAGGTCGTCATGGTTAACAATAAAAAATGTTTTCATGACGAATATGAGTTGATAAATAGAGTTTTATCATTATTGATTAATATAGATAAAACAATTCGATTATGTGAAACGTACGAATGAAGCTATCACAAAGGAGTGAAATGTGAAAATAAAGATTCGTCTTAGCTTTTGACGTAGTCATGTTTGAATTCCGGAATTCAAGAGATTTAAAAGAAAATCTTGGAAATCTATAAGATCTGATTCTTCGGGATTTATGGAAATTAAGATCTCTTTAATTAAATACGATCATATGTCTCGATTTGCTTTTGTCTGGTATATTTCACTATAAATGAACTTCTTCCATTCCATTACTTCCCACCACCCCCATTTTCTATGTTTTAATTCATACTTTCAAATTATCAGTCAATATGCTTCATCCAGTTTTAATTCCGGATATATTCCTGACTTTCATATCGATCATTCTCCTTTTTCATCTACCACCGGAGGAATCTGTTTACTTCTACTTCGCTCTTGGGGTTATTGTGTTTATCATACTCCCGGGTCTTTATATTGCTATTTGTATTAATGTACACGGTTTATGATTTCTGTGTTGTTGTCGAGTTTTATATCTTCCCTTATGTTTCAGAGCTCTTTGCCTTTTTATTCTCTTCTCGACCTCTAGTAAAACAAGTAATAGTCCAGAAATCGTAATTATGGAGTTTTGAATGAACTTAATGTTCTAAACAGGAAAGAACGTAATAGCACGATTTGATTTGTCAAATTACCAGAATCACTGGGAATAGAACTATCAGGAATATATTTTCTTGATATGTTTAGAAGTTAAGCAGAATGAAAGAGTTATGTAACATGGTTCATGATAAAGGTATATCTGTGATCCTTTATCGCGTTCCATTAGAAACTCAGCATTACTTACTGTAATATAATCACGTTGGTCGGGCGTCATTATATTATACTAACCCATGCTTTAATTCCCAACACTTCTCCACAATTCATTCATAATTTATACTTAGATTTTACAGAAGTTTTCAATATAATGGAATACAGAAAACACGAAGAGGTAGATAATTTCGGACAAGAATATTTATGAAAATATCCTCAGAAATATCGAAGATATTTATGATGATATTTTGGAATTTCTAAGTTCGAAGATTGATGGAGAAAACTTTCCGCAAGATTTTAACATGACTTCGGAGCAAGATATTCTCTAAAGATTTCATTGGATCCAGAATTACCTGGATTCTTTGAATATAGGTTTTGGTCCTTGTATTTGTCCTTGGTCTCCTTCATAGTTAGCTCAATCCGTTTTCCTGTAACAAATTTTCTATTGAGCGTTCCCAATACTCCATACTTTATCATTAAACTTTTGAACATTTAGACCATCTACAATTTTGGTGTTTCCTCTGCATTTATTGCTACCATATCTGAATCGTCGGTTATTAATCCGAGGTGGTTTCAGGAGAATTTTGATTTTAGATGATTAAACGCTAATTGTAATCGTCAAGATACAAATGAGGTTTGAGATGAAATCAAGTGGCTAACTTGAGGAAATATTTAACTGTAGTAGATGTAATTTATTAACGATATTTTAAGTTAAAATGTGTTGTAATTAATATTTCCTATTATTTTAATACTTTTTAATTGTCCAATGATAGTATTCCAATGTTAGTAGTCCAATAGTCCCATAGTTCAACCAAGACTAGTATATTATAAGGAAATAGTCATAACAGATATAGGAACAATTAGCTAGGAATAGTTAGCTAGGATATTGTTTGCGTGGATTCTTAACACAATTTTTCCATATATAATTAGTTTGTTTCTAATAAATTTTATTTTGTTCAATATTTTCCTCATTATGCCACCTGTTGAAACTTGACTTGGATTCTGATCGATAAAAAAATTTGAATATGAAATTGAATTTGAATGGAAATAGTTGTTCTTTGGTGAACGGATATGTATATCTGTGGTTGTATGTAGGACAGTAAATGACTGTTCAATCGGATTTGAAGAATGTACGGTGTGACATGTTAATGTGAAATCTAAATATTTCTCGGGTATTAACTACCCGTTAAAATATTTTCACCATTAACAGTTTGTACAAAAGAATTTTTAATTACAATCTTTATGAAAACATATATACATATATATTTTCTTCAGATGTAATCATAGATTTAATGAGTTAATATGATTTTAAACTCATTTGATTTACCGTTGGAACTAGAATACATAATCTCTAAAACATTGGAGATTACATAATCGTCATGTAGAACAAAGATAAATGATATAGAACGATATGTAGAACAAAGAGAGTCGGTGTAGAACGATACGTAGAACAAAAATTATGCTCGGGGTACAGAATGAGATGTTGAGGCTTCTGTTGTTAATGGTACAGATGTTGATACTGGTGGTACTGTTGGTGTCGGTGATGCTGCTGAAGCTGGAAAGTTTTGCACCATATTCTCCAAAGCTACTACTCGAGCGCGAAGTTCGTTGACTTCTTCTACTAACCCTGGCTGGTTATCAGTGTGAGGTAGAGGTTGGATATTTTCTCTAGTTCTGTTAATAGTAGCCTCAAGACGAAAAATTCTCGCAAAGAGGGTATAAACAGTGTTGCGAACAGGTTCGCCGGTGAGCAGGTCGAGTACTCCGACATTAGGCGGTAGATTCATCTCATGATATGGAGTACATTCTTCCCTTTTCCATAGGGTGAGTATGTCGCGAACCCACCCCCATTTTCTCCAATAATCACGGTAGTTGATCGGTTGGTGTGCTCCCGTCACGCTGTCTTCGGAGCTGGAGGAACTTGGTCTATTCGAAGAGGCCATCTTACGCGATCACAGAAAGTTATGAAATGATTCTTAATATGAATTGAGGGCTGAATATTGGATGATATCTCCGTCTTCTCGAATACATATATACAGTAAAATGATTCCGTAATTTACGGAGGAAATTTTGGAATGTGCCAAATAAGATCCACGGTAATAGATATGATAGGATATGGTTCGTCTATACACCGTGTATGCAATAAATGCAAAAACACGTGTCAAGACTTAGGAATGATAAGCAGGTAATTTTCTACTTGGAATGATAAACAAAACTTTTGACATGCATACCAGGTTCATGTCCAGACTCATTAATGTATCCTAACAACTACTAGGTCGAAGACCAGACTCATTAATGCATCCTAACAACTATTAGTTAGACACATTAATGCAAGACCTGATTCGCTATGACCATCCCTCTGATACCACATGTCATACCACGTCCTAATCCATCTGGACGAAGTCATCAACATTTGGTCCCATTGTGAGGTACTGTCCTAAGTATGCCATGAACGACTCCATGTAATATCTTTAAAATGAGCATATGCACAACGAAAGATTTCTTTCATACTTGAGAATAAACATGCTTTAAAATGTCAACCAAAAAGGTTGGTGAGTTCATAGGTTTACCGTAATCAATCATTTCTATAATTTTAATAGACCACAAGATTTCATTTATTCAATAATCATACACTCGCAAGTGTTTAAAAAATTATTCATATGGATTGAACACCTGGTAACTGACATTAACATCAAGCATATAGAATATCCCCAAAACAGAAATCCATCTGTATAATATAAACTCGAAGTACTAAAGCATACCATTTTCCAGTATGGGGGGAGTTAGTGCCCGTAGATCTACCTTCAGGATTGGCGTTAATTAGGGTGTCTGTTCCCTAATTCTTAGGCTACCAAGCTAAAAGGGTGATATTCGATTCGATAATCCAACCATAGAAAGAAATTTTCGAGTACTTGTGTCTATTTCGTCAAACATTTATAAAACAGCGCATGTATTCTCAGTCCCAAAAATATATATTGCAAAAGCATTTAAAAAGGGAGCAAATGAAACTCACCATACAGTATTTTGTAGTAAAAATACATATAACGTCATTGAACAAGTGTAGGGTTGGTCTCGAATTCACGAACCTATATTATTCATATATTTATTAAAACATATACTTGTAATCGAACAAGTTTAGATATTATTATTAATTGTTATTTCAGTAACTTGTATGTTTCATTTGTAACAATTTTAACTATATTTATTTTATATACTTTAGATTAATAATTAGTATTTATTATGAAAATATTAATGTTGTTATGCGATATGTTTTAAATATATTCTTATATAGCTATTTATTTGTTAAAATAATATCAATAATAATAAATAAAAATTTGTATCTTTTTATGATAATAATAATACTAAAAGTAATTAGATTTATTAATGATACTGCTATTAATAGTTTTGATAATAATACTAATAATAAAAGTAATGTTAGTAATAATAATTTAAATGAAAAGATAATAATGATATGATAAAAATGTTAATTTTCATAAAAATAATATTTTAAATAATAATGGTACTTTTAATAAAAATGATGATTCTAATAGAAATTTTAATAGTTGTATTATTAATAATACTATATATTCTAATAATAATAATAATAATAATAATAATAATAATAATAATAATAATAATAATAATAATAATAATAATAATAATAATAATAATAATAATAATAATAATGATAATAATATTAATTATACTAATAATCTTATTTCTAATATTGGTAATAAGAATAATTACTTAATAACAATCAATAATAAATAAATAATAATAATAATAATAATAATAATAATAATAATAATAATAATAATAATAATAATAATAATAATAAATAAATAAATAAATAATAATAATAATAATAATAATAATAATAATAATAATAATAATAATAATAATAATAATAATAATAATAATAATAATAATAATAATAATAATGTAATAATAATAATAAGAGTATTAGTAATAACTACCTCAAAGGAGTAGCCCTTAAAAAAAATGCCTAAGTCCGGGTTTGAACCCGCGACGTCCCGCTAACCCTAATCACTCCCCCATTTGATTCTTTGTTGAAAATCCGCTTTCTGTTTTAATATTATAATCACCATTATCTTATATTCATCACCATAATACTCATCATTAACGAGCATCATCTTCATTTATTACTATCATCGCTATTTATGTCATCACTTTTATCATCACCATAGCATATAATCATAGTATCTATCATAATCCTTACGCAATCATCATTCAATCTTTGTCTATATAATCGAGCATCATAATCTAATTATCATCATGAATACCATCTAACATCGTTTCATCATCATCTTAGCTGTGGAATTTATCATCATCATAATAGACATCCTCATTCATCATTGTTTTAAAAATAAAACGTGGGTAGCCTCTACATCAATGAGCTGGTTGAATCAGGAAGTATAGCAGCCCAAAACTCAAGTTATTTGGCCCAAGTCCATTATAGAATTAAATAAGCCCTATTGAATTCGATGGCCTGGTAGAATGTGGGTTATTAGTCGACCTAATTAGGACTTCCCATAAGAATTTAAACAGCTCAATCATTTATCAAGTGGGGATTTCTTGTGGGCACATGTCGGCCACAAATACAGAAACCGAAACAGAAAAAGTTAAGCATAAATAATTAATAACGTTCTATTAAATTGAACGTGGGGTGAGTGGGGTATTTTTCTTTTGATGATCGGCCACAAAGAGAACCCACTTATTATATATTTGGTTTATTAGCTAACGTCATTTTTTTCATTGTTTTCATTGACTAAAAACACAAAAGAACGCAGCAGTTTGGTGGTTTTGGCTATATGAGCTCGATTATGGCAGCGGTTTAGGGTTTGAAAGGTGTTCGTATAGTTGCAGCAGGAGCAGTTAGCATAATATTGGCAATGGTGATTTGATCACGATGAGTGGATAAATGGGTCTGGTTCGGGGTTGTTTGATCAGACGAAAACAGAAGTAACACGCAATAATAGTTAGTTGTTCGTGTGGTGTTTGATGATAAAAGGTGGTTCATGGTAGCCGGCGCTAGAGTGGTGATGGTGTAAGATAGTTGATATGGTGATCGTGAGTGGTATCATGGGTGAGGTGGTGACAAGGTTGATGGTTGCTTCAATTTATAGTGGTAACCGTAATAGTGTGTTGGTGGATGAATTGTAAAACCAAATAACACTAAGAAATAGCAACATTAATAGTTGTGATATGCAGTATTAATTCACGAAGGAAGTAACTACAAGGTAAGTAAATATGGTCCTCGTACCGTGACAATGCAATAGTAGTAACTTACAATTAACAATCTTGTGTGGTTGGGTTTCGGTTTAGCAAAACAACAAATACTTGTTGTGTGGTGTCGATGAAGGTGATGATTTAAAGGATTCACAATAGAAAATTATTATGATAGTGATGGTTGTATTCGTTCTTGATTAGTAATTAGTAATAACAAGGATCAAAGGTTGATGGTTTGTTTTGTTCTTATGTTGGTTAGTTTGTGAAGTGGGTTTATGTGATGACTTTGTTAATCAAGACATAAATACAATTAAAAGTAGAAGAAGGAAAAATATGAAGATGATGATGGTTGTTTAGGTGATTCTTGGTTACAAGGTGGTGGTTAAATGAGTTGTTCAATCAAAAATATATCAAGGAAAATTGAATATGTCGATAGTAAGCAGGGAAGAAAAAAATAATTTAATGTAGTGGAGATGAAGAATTTTAGTGTGGAAAGTTAGATGCATGAACATGTGTATATGTATAAATTAAAATATGCTATATCAAACAAAAGTGGTACATAATATCAAACATGTGAATATGTAGGTGGGGATGTGCATGTGTAAGGAAAAGATAAAAGATGTGTGTGTAATTGTGTTTGACGTAAAGCGAGACATGAAAATATAAAGCAATCAATTAGCAACAGTTGATGGTTTGGTTTAGTGTTCAATCGCAGCAGTCAAGCATTATTAGTAGTTAACAATTTGTGTGATGTGTTTCATATTTCCAATCAACACTTCGTATATAATGTAAATATGTGTTTTTATATTATCAACTTGTAAAGGGAAAAAGAGATGAAGAACAACCCAACAAACTCCACTAATGTTGATATAAATATCTCGTGCATTATTTTTGTTTAAAAATGCATGTTTGTATCTATGCAAATATTTAAATGGAATCACATCATAATTAATCATAATCATCATATCAATATCATATCATAATATTAATTATAATAAAAGTAATAATATATTATTACCTATAAAGAAAATGTGTAGAAGACTTCTTTCAATTGTTATTTTCTACCGTGGTTTTACACGAATGAAATTTCGTACTCCGTTGTTAAACAGTGATGGTTAAAAGTTCTCAGAAATATCTTAAATATTTTCAGATATTCTAGTCATTAATTGTTTTTAATATTATTAAATAAAATTTAAATCACAGTCCGCGCTCGAGCCTGGGTAAAATATAGAAAGTGTTAAAATTGAATAACTAGATCCTAAATACATTTTTAGTAAGCCTAAAATTTATAGAACTCATTTTTCGGATCATCGTTTATTTTAGAATCATATAAGTTTGTTTAAATAACCATTTATTTTTGAATTACATTATATTTACATAAATATATATTAACTGACAATTTAATTATTAATTCAAATCATCAAATCATATAATACTTTATTTAATATCTCTAATTATTATATATATACCTATATATATATATATATATATATATATATATATATATATATATATATATATATATATATATATATATATATATATATATATATATATATATATATATATATATATATATATATATATATATATATATATATATATATATATATATATATATATATATTTATTTACAAAAAAATTGTTCGTGAATCTTCGAGAACAGTCGAAGGGTAATTGAATATATGAAACTTGTTCAAAATTTTTGAGACTCAACTTAACAGACTTTGCTTAGCGTGTCAAAAGTATGAGATCGTATTGTGAGTTTGGTTCAAAATTAGTCGAAAATTTCTGGCTCGTCACAGTCTTAGCGAACTAGGTCTGCATTAGTGTGTCTAACTGATAAGTCGTTAGGATGCATTAGTGAGTTTGGACTTCGACCGTGTCTGTATGTTAAAAGTTTTGCTTATCATTAATGGTCAGAAATTGCCTGCTTATCACTCTTAGTCTAGACATATCTTATTGCATTGATTGCATGAATAGTGTATAGACAAAATTCATATCTTAGCGAATCTACTAATTCATATCTTAGCGTATCTGTTACTGTAAACTTTGCCTCACATATTCCGTAAATTCCTCCGTAATCTACGAAATCTTTTGCTCTATATATATAGATATTCTATGTAATTAGGATACCATCCGATAGCCGGAAAATCATTTCATATCGAAAAATCCTTTATTCAATCGTACGAAATGGAAGTCGTCATTAGTTCAAGTCCCTCGAATTCCGAAATGGAATCCCACTCCAGCTCCGAAGGCTGTGTGACTTGAATAGATCAACCAATCAGCCATCATCTATTTTGGATGAATTGGGGATGGGCTCGTAGCCTCCTCAATCATTGGAGACAAGAAGAAGGTGATCCCTTCCATTCACCACATTATTCTCTTAACGAAGAACCTGAAGCACTTACCGGCGAACCTGTCCGAAACACCATTTTCTCTCTCATTTCCAGAGTATCTCGTCACGATTATATACTACATCAAATTATGGATTTTATTTATCCGCTCGTCTGAACCGACAATCACACCGGTGTAATAGAATAAGTCAACGAGCTTCGCGCTCGGGTAGTGACTTTGGAGAATATGGTGCAAAGATTACAAGCACCAATGACAACACCGGCAGCAACAGTACCACCATCAGCAGCACCAGCAACATAACCAGTACCACCATCCAAAACATCCACATCCCGTGATTCAACATCACAATCTGTATCTCGAGCATCAACGTCATACGCATCATTGATACCAAGGGGTACCAAAAACAACAACCGATGAAGTATCAATCTATAACATTATTAGAGAAACATTCGGTAGCGATTATGAATCTCTAACGTCTTAGAAATTATTTATTCTAGTTCCAGCTGAAAATCAAATGAGCTTAATATCATATTAACTCATTAAATCCATGGTTGCCTCTGAAGAAAATATATATGTATATATATTTTCATAAAGATTGTAATTAAAAATTCTTTTGTACAGACTGTTAATGATGAAAATATTTTAACGGGTAGGTAATACCCTAGAAATATTTAGATTTCACATTAATAAGTTACACTGTACATTCTTCCAATTTGATTCAACAGTCATTTACTATCCTACTTATATCCACAGATATACGAATCCGTTCACCGCAGAATAACCATTTTCATTCAATTTCACATTCGGATTTTGACCTATCATAATCCAACAAGTGGCATAATGAAGAAAACATTTGACAAAATAAAATTTGTTAGAAACAAACAAATTAACTATGAGAAATTTTGTTAAGAATCCACGCTAACAAAATCCTAGCTAACTGTTCCTAGCTAACTGTTAATTCCTTATTGCATTTTAATTATCGCAATTTATTTTATCAAAATTTAATTCTCGCAATTTTATTTATCGTCATTTAATTTCTATTATTTATTTTACGCATTTTATCGGGACACATATACAATGTTTTGACATATCATATCGATGTCATCTATATATATTATTTGGAATAACCGTAAGTCACTCTATACGCTGTAATGTTCGAGTTCGCATATAAAGGGTCGAGGTTGATTCTCAAATAATATATATAATTTGAGTTGTGATCGAGTCTGAGACATGTATATAATGGATCACGACACGTATTAATTAATTCGAATATTATATATTAAACTATATATGAATTATTGAATTACTAACTGTGGACTGATAACTCTGGACTACCAACATTGGATAATTAAAATGAATTAAAATATTGATTATAACATATGAAACTAAACATTTCTTCAAGTTTGCCACTTGATTTCATCTTAAACCTCATTTGTATATTGACGACTACAATCTGCGTTCAAACCATTCATAATTCTTGAAAATACCTCAATCCAGAGGATGAACCAACCGCACTTCATCTATGGAAGGAAACATTTATGCATATAGTTATGCACCTGAAAACATTTGGAAACTGAGTAAACGTTTAATACGTAGCTGAGCAAATTCCTTTAGCGTTATTGTTATCGAAAATAACTTTGCAACTCCTGTTCAAGATAGCCAATTTTGTCACAGCTCCATCAAGACAACTTCGACTTTCATTTGGATTAGCCTTATTATAACTATATTATATAAGTTGCCTTTCATTATCGTTATCGGGAAACCATTTATATCTCACTACATTAGCAGTAAACTTACCAACAACTTCGTTGATCTTTGACTTTCCAAAAAATCATTATATTATCGAAACCCTATCATATACTTATCCGCATCTTATAACGAGAATTGCCATACCAATTACCGAGAACTAGCAATCAGTATTTTGAAATCTCGCAGCGTTTCTACATCAACAGTTATATGTATACATATAACATTTATCTTTTAGAATTATGATCTTCCGTTCTGAAATTCTGAAAGCACCCAGTCTACGAATCAAAACTAGGAATGTTGAAAAAGCTTAATGAAGCAACAAAAATTGTAAACGACCTTAACAGTCGAAAGTTTGATGATAAAGAATAGTGGCTGTAAAATCATTCTCTCGATACATAACCTATGTATAAAATCATTCTCTCGATACATAACATTCACTTTTCATTGCTTTCATAGCTTGACTTGGTAACTGACCTTAACATATAATGCGCATAATAATATCCCCAAAAAAGAACATCTCGTCTTTATAATAATCATATAAACTTCGAAGTACTAAACACCACGCCCACTAGCCTTCCGTCTAGTGAACATTCTGGGTGGGGATGTTAAACCCGGTAGCTACCTTTAGGTTCGCGTCAATTAGGCGTGCACTAATTCTCAAAATTTGTGATGTTCCCTAATTCTTAGGTTACCAAGCAATAATAATCAGGGGAAAAATATTCATATCAATTGTTGCAATTATCACGTCCACATAATTCAATAGTGGCAATTATCACGTCCACATAATTTATTCGAGGAATGTTTTGCTTGTGTCTATCTCATCAAACATTTATAAAAGCATTTCATGTATTAGCAGTTCAAAATGTATTTCAAAAGCATTTAAATAAGCAGTTGTAAAAGTAGCGCATGTATTCTCAGTCCCAAAAATGTAAAGAGTAAACGGGAATCAAATGAACTCACAATACTATATTTTGTAGTAAAAATACATATGACGATATTGAATAATGCAGGGTTGGCCTCGGATTCACGAACCTATTTCAATTGTATATATTAAAACATGTAACCATAGTCGAAAATTTATATAATATTATTATTAATAATATACTTGTTTATATTATATGCTATTTGGTTAAACTTAATATGTTTAGTTCATATATTTTATGTAGTTTATACTTATTATATTAAATATTAATATAGTTTAATTAATAATATTTTATTGATAAAATATAGTAATAAGTAATATTAGTATAATTGTAATATGTTTTTATATAAAGTTTTTGTTTGTAATAATAGCAATTATAATAACGGTGCTAATAATAATAATAATAATAGTAATAATAATAATAATAATAATAATAATAATAATAATAATAATAATAATAATAATAATAATAATAATTATAATAATAATAATAATAATAATAATATTAATAATTATAATAATAATAATAATAATAATAATAATAATAATAATAATAATAATAATAATAATAATATTATTATTATTATTCAGTTTTATTCTTGTTTATAATTTTCATATTAATATCTATATTCGTAATAATTTTAGTGATAAGGATTTTGATAATACTAATAATAATATTAACGATAATAAAAACGTTACTTCCATTGATAAAACTGGTTCTAAACAAAAATGCCAGGTTTTTAAAAAAATATATTGTTATTTTTAGTAATAATGGTAATAATTGTAATAGTAATACTGATAATAATAATATCTACAATAATGATAATAATAATAACATTAGCAATACTCATAATACTTGTAACTATGATATTATTATTAATATTTACTATAATACTAATGATAACAATAGTAATAATAATCATAGTAATAATAATAATAATCATTATAGTAATAATAATAATGATAATGATATTGATAATAACAATAATACTCCTACTCATAATAATAATAATAATAATAATAATAATAATAATAATAATAATAATAATAATAATAATAATAATAATAATAATAATAATAATACATATTAGTAATAATCATAACAATACTAATAATTATAATACTTGTAATATTTATAATAAATGAATAATAATAATAACAACTTAACAATGAAAAACTACCTCAAAGTGATAGGATAAAAAAAAATGCCACCAACAGGTCTCGAACCTGAGGCCTCACGTTTACACAGCAAGCACCCAGCCCACCTAAGCATTTCTGTTTTTCTGATTTACTAGTTCTTCCTTATTTATTAAACCCGTATTATTTCTGGTTCCTTTTCTTCCTTTGCTTCAACCAGATTAACCCATACAGCAAAATTTAATTTTGTTTAATACTAGTAATTTGAATTATACACATTTAGGATAAGAGTGAGTATGAATTAAGCAAAAAAATTAACAAAAAAAAAATTTGATTAAACCCACTACTGTTCTTCATAAAAATGAAGAACATAAAGAATTTGATTTTTAAAATTTAGACGTTCTTAGCTCATAATTAATACATGAAGTACATACTAAATCAATCAAATAATCTTTAGAAATCATCAATTTTATCAGTAGAAACATCTAATTCACGAATTCGAATTTTTAAGAAACTGTTGACTTTTAAATTTTTAAGTTTGACTTTGAAATTTGAAATCAAATGAAGGAATTAAAGCATGAAAACTTACAGATAGATCAAATATAAGATTCCTAACACATATGCATTATTATATTTGGATGTTTGATTCGAAAATTGAGTTATGGTTTGATGGGTATTGCGAACAAAGAAGAGATGGTTTTTCTTTCTATTTTTTTTACAATACACAGATGATGATACATATCTAAACTGTGTTGAACGATTTATACAGTCACAATAAAAGAAAAATGATTAAGATCGTTGTTGTATTATTGACTCGTCGACAACATATTCGAAACAAAAGGAAGAAACAAAAAAAAATTATAATTAGATGGAGATGGCGTACAAATCTGTTCCTATATATATTATTTAATCTATCAGATGATTTTAATAGATCAGATATTGATACTATGAATCTGTATCATTTATCATGATTTATATATATAATTAATATTAATAATTAATAAATACAAATATATAAATAATAATAATACTTTCAATAATAATAAAAATAAAAATAATAATATTAACAGCAAGTATAATGTTAATTATTAACAATATTGATAATAATCATATTAATAATATTAATGATAATAATAATAAATTGTATTATAATAATAACAATAATTATAATAGTTTACTGATTTCAGTAATACTGATTATATTATTAATATTAATAATAATATTAGTATTGATAATAATAATTAATAATAATAATAATAAGGATATTAACAATGATAACAATAATATTAATAATAATATTATAACAAACTAAATGTATCAATTTCATATCTACATTTTATATATAGTAGTATTAATAATATCAATATAATATTAATAATGAAAGTAATAATAATATTAGTATAACAATTATATTTTTAACTTGTAATCACATTTACTATCTTATAGTTTACTAATTATGTTTATTTAATACTTATCTCATTTATTATATGATAAAATTTATTGAATATCTTATATTTATATCTTACAATATTATGATAATTATTTATAGAAATCCCACATTTATATATAACTTTATTTTAATTACAACTTAATTGTTTTTATATCCTATTTTACATATTAACTTTTAAATGTTTAAATTATATTTTATTATTTCCAATCATTATATTTATAATTGTATATGAATATATTTATTTACAAACAATTGTTCATGAATCGTCAGGAACAGTCGAAGGACAAACGAATTCATGTAAACAGTTCCAAAAATTTTGAGACTCGACTTTACAGACTTTGCTTATCATGTCGAAACCATAATAAGATTAAGTTTAAATTTGGTTGAAAATTTCCGGGTCGTCACATCTGGTCGACCTCAATGTGAAGAAGGAGATGATGAACACAAAATAATACGGGTTAGATTTAATTAAAGTGGATATAAAACAGAAAAAGCATGGACGGTCGATTGGTAAAGGGGAGGAGTGTGTTAGCGAGAGGTCTCGGGTTCGATCCCAGCTTGGTGCAGTTTTTTTTTTAAAAGGGATATAAGGTAGTTTCATATTTTTATTATTATTATTATTATTATTATTATTATTATTATTATTATTATTATTATTATTATTATTATTATTATTATTATTGTTATTGTTATTATTATTAGAATTGTAGTTATTATTATTATTATTATTATCATTATTATTATTATTATTATTATTATTATTATTATTATTATTATTATTATTATTATTATTATTATTATTATTATTATTATTATTATTATTGTTGTTGTTGTTGTTGTTGTTGTTGTTGTTGTTGTTATTATTGTTATCATTATTATTATTATTGTTCGTATTAATATTATTACTATTATTACTATCGTATTTATTATTTTCATTAATAGGATTTTTATATATTATTTTATTTACATTATTTTTATTATCATTATTATTATCATTGATATTATTATTATTACAGTATTATTATTACTACCAACATAATAACATTATTTACATAAATATTTACACATAAAAAGTTTTGATTTAACAATATAATTATATAAATATATATGTATTACTATAACTATATGTATAAATATTAATATACAAAATAAATGTATATAACCTTTGAAATAGCAAATATGTTACTAAATTAAAAAGTAATATATATAAACTATTTGATTATTGTTACATGTTAATTATATGTGTTAATATACATAATTGAATATAGGTTCGTGAATCCGAGGCCAACCTTGCATTGTTCAGTTCCGTCGTATGCATATTTTTACTACAAAATATCGTATAGTGAGTTTCATTACTCCCTTTTTAAATGCTTTTGCAATATAAATTTTTGGGACTGAGAATACATGCGCTGTTTTTATAACTGTTTTACGAAATAGACACAAGTAATTGAAACTACATTATATGGTTGAATGGATCGAAGCCGAATATGCCCCTATTAGCCTGGTAATCTAAGAATTAGGGAACATCACTAATTTTGAGAATTAGTGCACCCCTAATTGACGTGAATCCTAAAGATAGATCTATTGGGCCCAATAAACCCCATCCGTTGTAGCGGATGCTTTAGTACTTCGATGTTTTTTTATCATGTCCGATGGATGTCCCGGAATGATGGAGATATTCTTATATGCATCTTGTTAATGTCGATTATCAGGTGTCCAATCCATATGAATGATTATTTTTGTCTTTATGCATGGGACGTATATTTATGAGAAATGGAAATGAAAATCTTGTGGTATATTAAAATGATGAAAATGATCGATTATGATAAACTAATGAACTCACCAACCTTTTAGTTGACACTTTAATGCATGTTTATTCTCAGGTATGAAAGAAATCTTTCGCTGTGCATTTGCTCATTTTAGAGATATTAGTTGGAGTCATTCATAACATATTTCAAAAGAAGTTGCATTCGATTCGTTGTGTTCATCAAGATTAATATTAAGTCAATTATAGTTGGATATATTATGAAGTGGTATGCATGCAGTCAACTTTCGATGTAATTAAAGTTTGTCTTTTTAAAAACGAATGCAATGTTTGTAAAATGTATCATATAGAGGTCAAGTACCTCGCGATGTAACCAAATATAATGTATTCGTCCAGATGGATTAGGACGGGTCATGAAAATTAGGCACTAAAATCTATTTAAAACTAAAGCGATAAGTGATGTCGTAAAATTCTAAAGCGCCTAAATCTTAATCTAAAGAAAAAGCACTTAAGGGATTTTACGGCAAAGCTTAAAAATCTAGAAATATAAAATAACTACGGCAAAAACTAAGTTTAAAACTAGTTATGAAGGATAAATATACAATTATTTAAAAAATATACAATTTATAAAAAGAGACAAGAAAAATGATAAAATTACTTATTTTTATATTATTATTTTATAAAAGTATTAATTTATATATTAATAAAACTACTTAAAACTTAAAAATACAAAATTAATTTAAAACTAAACTAAATATTAATTTAATTAAACCCTAATTAGGTTTAATGATAATAATAATAAAATTAAACCCTAATTACGTAACTAATGCTGTACTAGGTTCAGCCTGTCATAAGGCTCCGCGATTGCGGATGTTTTCTTCCCAAAAAGCTCCGCGACTGTGGAGTTACGCAAGCTCAAATGGTATGCAGGCTCAAATTCGCAGGTTCAACATTTTTATTATTATTATTTTTTTTACTCTTTTTAATTTATAGAAAATATAATATAACTTAACTAAAACTAAAAAAAATTACTTATTAGTTTTTATAACACTTAATAAAAAATATGAACTTTTTAATTTAAACACTTAAAAATATAGATATATATTTTTCTTTTCTTTCTTTATATTTTTGTTTTTAATATTTAAAACTTATATTTATTTTTTTTTAAAATGGCTTAAAACTTAATAATTTTTTTTTTATATAGCGTTTCGCTTCGGCGTTGATGAGTTCCCCGGCAGCGGCGCCAAAAATACTTGATGTGTGCGAGGTGTAGTATTAAATACTATTATTTTTTATTACGAAATAATATTAAATACGATATAATTTTACACAAGTTATTTATTTATTTATAGAATGAGATATACCTAAACCTTGCTACAACACTTATAGGCAGTGTACCTAATTGTAGAGTAGTATAGTTTTTAGTAAGTCCGGTTCGTTTCACAGGGATACAGCTAAGGTTAACGCTATATTTATTTTAAACTATATTTGTATATATATATATATATATATATATATATATATATATATATATATATATATATATATATATATATATATATAGTAGTATTATTATTATTATAAAAAGGGGGTTTTACCGTTTAATGACCGGTTTGTCGATTTTAAGTCCTAAGGCAAAATATTAACTTAATTTAAAGCATAAAGTAAATGCCGATAAATAAAAATGCGATAAAATAAAAGTACGATAATTAAAAGTGCAATAATTTAAATTACGATAAATAAAATGACGATAAATAAAAGTGTGATAAAATATTAAATAAAGGAATTATGCTTATTTAAACTTCCATAATTATGATGTTTGACATGTTGATTTTAATTTATTACCATGAGTTAATTGTCCTTTGTCCTGGATTATTCGATATGTCCATCTGGTTTTGTCCATAATAGTCCATCGGTCATAGTCATAAAGTGCGAGAGTCGTCGTCAAATTAACCTTATACCCGAAGTCAAATATTCCAACTAATTGGGGATCAAAACTGTAACAAGGTCTTAATATTTTGTTTAATGAATACACCAGGTTATCGACTGCGTGTAATCCAAGGTTTTAATACTTTGTTAACAATTACACCAATTACCCTTGAATGTAATCCACCCCTATTTTAATGAGTCCAGTGACTATTAATCCATTCCCGTGTTCGGTCAAATGAATAATTATTCGTATTTATAGATATCCCGCTCATCGTACCCAGTCAAGCGTATGTGGTTATATATAAATGCGTCAAATTATAAATCTCTATATTAAATCAACGAGATATCATTTAATTAATATAAAGCCCATTAATATCCCATAGTCTAATTTCCACAAGTGTCGGTCTTTTGTCCAAACCCCAATTATGGTCTAAAGCCCAATAACCCAGTGTTAATATTTAGTCCAATATCAAGATTACTTCAGCTTAAATAAACATAATAATAATTTAGCTACGAGACATTAATTTAAAAAGGTTAAACATAACTTACAATGAGTATTAATCGCGTAGCGTTACACGGACATAGTTTCGACTTACGAAACCTTAAAACATTCGCTACAATAACCTTATTATTATTAAACTTAAATTTAAATTAAAATTATAAATATATATATATCATATATGATCAGAGAAAGGAAAAGAAAAAGGTGTATCTTCATCGTACGAATGCGTTGGCTTTTATAGGCCCATTTTGCACTGTGTAGCTCCGCGACTACGGTCATTTTGTTCCTCACAGCTCCGCGATTGCGGAGCTATGGATTCCTGCTCACCATAGTGAATTAAACGTGGGCTGCTGATTATTTTATAATATAATATATATATAATTAATTATATATTATATTATATTCTTTTGCATAGTTGACTTGTATTTTTAGCTCCGTTGAGTCGAACGTTGATAGTTGGTTCATGTCTCAGTTCCAGATTTTCGAACGCCTTTTCGTATAATTTAATATCTTGTACTTTGCTTTTTGCGGCTTGTACTCTTGTCATTTTTAGACGTTTCTCATCAATAATTTGAACCACTTGGATTGTACTTTGTACTTTTTAGCTTTTTGGTTATTTGCGTCTTCAAATCGTCGAATCTGTTTTTTGTCTTCACCTTTTATTATTTAAACAGATATTACTTGGAAATAGAACAATTGCAACTAAAAGCTTGTCTTTCTTGAAGGATAATGCTATGAAATATATGTTCGTTTTTAGTATTATCAGCCACCAATACTGCTCCTTATGATCATGATACATCTTTCCTAAACTAGGATAAATAGAGTACCTAGACTTATGGGCTTCATCCAAAACAAGTTGTCGCAGATCACCAAATTTCGGAACCCAAAGGCGTCTGCAAAATACCGAGTACCATCGGTTCGTACCTCAAACTTCTTAGCCATGCCTCTGACTTTCTCGTTCATAAAATTCTCCTCCTTTAAGGCTTCTTGTGGTGCCTCAAGAATCTGCCTAGCGAGGTTGGTTCAAATTGTCATATTCAAGGCCCTAAACCTGCGAGGTTCAGCCTTCTCTTTACGACTTAACGCATCGACCACAACATTAGCCTTTCCCGGGTGATATAAAAGTTCGCAATCATAATCGTTCAACGTCTCAACCCATCTTCGTTGCCTCATATTCAACTGTTTTTGATCAAGAATATGTTGAAGACTTTTGTGATCAGTGTACACTGTACTTTTGACCCCATAAAGATAATCTATCCAAATCTTAAGCGCAAACACAATAGCTCCCAACTCTAAATCATGGGTTGTATAATTGTGCTCGTGAATCTTCAACTGACGTGACTCGTACACAATAACTTTATTTCATTTCATCAAAACACAACCAAAGCCCTGACGCGAAGCATCACAATAAACAACAAAATCATCATTACCCTCGGTAGTGACAATATCAGAGCGGTAGTCAACTTCTTCTTCAGGGCTTGAAAAGCAGTCTCTTGTTCATCCTTCCACTCATACTTCTTCCCCTTGTGCGTTAAAGCAATTAGAGGTTTCACTATACGAGAGAAATCTTGAATGAACCATCTATAGTAACCTGCAAACCCTAGAAACTGACGAATCTGAGTAGGAGTCTTCGAAATTTCCTACTTCTCAAATCTTGGATTTCGTTTTCCTTGTGATGGGCCTGGAAGGGGGGGGGGACATGTCAAGTATCCGCTTGGGACCATGTCTCAATCTTGGCAGGATCAACTTGTATTCCCTGTTTACTAACAATATGTCCAAGGAATTAAATTTCTCTTAACCAGAAAGCACACTTAGAGAATTTAGCGTACAACTCTTCTTTCCTCAACAAATCAAGCACCAACTTCAAATGTTCTTCGTGCTCTTCATCACTTTGGAATAAATCAGGATGTCGTCGATGAAAACAATAACGAATATGTCCATATAGGGTTTACATACACGGTTCATGAGGTCCATGAACACAACAGGTGCATTTGTCAATCCGAACGGCATAACAAGGAATTCGTAGTGACCATAACGGGTGCGAAAAGAGGTTTTCGGAACATCAGATTCTTTAACACGCAGTTTATGATAACCGGAACGAAGATCGATTTTAGAATAAACAGATGAACCTTGAAGCTGATCGAACAGATCATTAATTCTAGGAAGAGGATAGTGGCTTTTAACAGTAAGCTTGTTCAATTCACGATAATCAATACACAAACGAAACGAACCATCTTTCTTCTTAACAAACAGAACAGGAGCTCCCTAAGGGGATGAACTAGGATGAATAAAACCCTTGTCTCAC
This sequence comes from Rutidosis leptorrhynchoides, assembly GCF_046630445.1. Taxonomy (NCBI): domain Eukaryota; kingdom Viridiplantae; phylum Streptophyta; class Magnoliopsida; order Asterales; family Asteraceae; genus Rutidosis; species Rutidosis leptorrhynchoides. Next base: position 295,188,482 of record NC_092333.1, read on the forward strand.
AACTCACGAAGTTGACTCGACAATTCTTGAAGTTCGGAGGGTGCAAGTCGGTAAGGAGTAAGTGCTACATGAGCAGCACCGGGAACAAGATCGATTTGAAATTCTATCACACGTTGCGGCGGAAGGCCAAGTAAGTCTTCGGGAAATACCTCGGGAAAATCTCTAACAATATGAATATCACCAATGCTCTTCTCTTCTCTATCAGAATCAACAACATGGGCTAGAATAGCATGACAGCCTTTTCGAATGTTTATGAACTTTCAAACAGCTAATAAGGTTTAACTGTCTGCATTTCTTATGCCCAAAAACCATAAGCGGCTCTCCAACCACATTAGTAATACGAACAGCTTTCTCATGACACACGATTTCAGCACGATTCACAGACAACCAATCTATAACAATAACAACGTCAAAATTTCCTAGGTCAATTGGTATTAAATCTACCTCAAAATCTCTACCAGCCAGATTAATGTTACATTTACGATACACAGCCTTAGCAGTAAGCACTTTACCATTAGCTATCTCTACAACATAAGTATTGTCTAGAGGAGTTAACGGAGTTTTGATTTTTGGACTTAATTTACTCGACACAAAACTCAAATCAGCCCTTGAATCAAATAGTACATAAATTGATAAATCGTTGACCGAGAACGTACCTGTAACAAGTTTTGGATCTTTGTAGTGACCCGAACTTTTCCATGTTATATATTAAATGAAAACTATATTTGTATGATTAAATGTTTCCAACATGTTAAGCAATAAAACTTGTTAAGACTTGATTATTTGAAATGTGCTTCATATAGACAATTGACCACCCAAGTTGACCGGCGATTCACGAACGTTAAAAATTTGTAAAAACTACATGATGATATATATATATGGATATATATATATATATATATATATATATATATATATATATATATATATATATATATATATATATATATATATATATATATATATATGGTTAACATGAGATTTTGATAAGTAAGTATCTCACTAACTATATTAACAATGAGTGATATACAAAAAAATGAGTTTATTGAATTAAGAAACTCGCAAACGATATATATAACGATTATCGTTATAACAACGTCTTACTAAATACATATGAATCATATTAAGATATTGATACACTATGTTTAACATGATAAAATGATAATTAAGTATATCATTAAGTGTGTTAACAATGAACTACATATGTAAAACAAGACTACTAACTTAAGAATTTCGAAACGAGGCATATATGTAATGATTATCGTTGCAATGACATTTTAATGTATATATATCATATTAAGATATATTAATACATTATAATATCATGACAATGTAATAATTTAACATCTTATTTAAGTATAATAATAATGGATTAATTACATTTAACAAGATCGTTAACTTAAAGGTCTTAAAACAACACTTACATGTAATGACTAACGGTGACTTAACGACTCAGTTAAAATGTATATACATTTAGTGTATTAAGATGTATTAATACACTTTTGAAAGACTTCAAGACATATATCAAAGTATTTCTACTTAGCAAAAATGCTCAAAATTACATTCTCATTTGTTTCCATCAACAATTCAACTCGTGTACACCCGTATTTGTACTCGTACAATACACAGCTTCTAGATGTATTTACTATTGGTATATACACCTTTAATCATTCATTCTTAGCAGCCATCTTAGAGTCAAAAACATGTGGAACCATTATTTAATAACTTGTATGACTAATGAGATAGAAACAAGGGTTAAAGCCAAAAATATGCTACAAACTTACACAAATATACTGATGTCGCCCACAAACTCATTTTCGTCCTACTCTCACCTATAAACTTATAAAAAATGGGCTGATGTTAACATTTCGTTACCGGTTACCTGCTGAACCGGTAAAGTTTATTATTTAATTTTTTTTTATTCTTGTTATATGTCCCGATGTTGCCCATGTACTTTCAGTTATGTCCCGATGTCGCCCATATACTTTCAGTTGTGTCTCGATGTCGCTCATATATTTTCAGTTCTGTTTTGATGCAGCACCGACGTGTCATGACTACTTAGAAGCCACGTAATCAACCATTTTGGTTGACGGTTAAAAAAAGTATTTTGTTTATATTAGCACATTTTTTATAAGTTTGTAGGCGACAGTAGGATGGAAATGAGTTTGTGGGCGACATCGGTACATTAGTGTAAGTTTGTAGCCTATTTTTAGCTTTAACCCAAAAAACAAACTTAAGGATCTTTTTTTTCTTCTTTATAACAAGTAATTTTGTTTTTATGATTTCACCCCATTTTTCCATTCCATTTTCTCATACTTACACTCCAAATTCTCTCTCAAAATACTCCTAACATCATACTTGATCATCTCCAAGCATTTTCACCATCTTTTACCTTCAATTACAAGCTTTAGTCATCATAAAAACAACCATTCAAGAACACTTCAAGAAATCTTGCTAGCTTACTTCCAATCTTGCAAATTCATTTCAAGTGATCATCCAATCTCAAGAAATCTTTCTTATTTACAGTAAGATATCTTTCTAATTCAAGGTAATACTCATATTCAAACTTTGATTCAATTTCTATAACTATAACAATGTTATTTCGAGTGGAAACCTTACTTGAACTTGTTTTCGTGTCATGATTCTGCTTCAAGAACTTTCAAGCCATCCAAGGATCCTTTGAATCTAGATCCATTTTTCCCTTTTCGAGTAGGTTTATCCACAAAACTTGAGGTAGTAATGATGTTCATAACATCGTTCGATTCATACATATAAAGATATCTTATTCGAAGGTTTAAACTTGTAATCACTAGAACATAGTTTAGTTAATTCTAAACTTGTTCGCAAACAGAAGTTAATCCTTCTAACTTGACTTTTAAAATCAATTAAACACATGTTCTATATCTATATGATATGTTAACTTAATGATTTAAAACCTGGAAACATGATGAACACCGTAAAACCGGACATACGCCGTCGTAGTAACACCGCGGGCTGTTTTGGGTTAGTTAATTAAAAACTATGATAAACTTTGATTTAAAGTTGTTCTTTTGGGAAAATGATTTTTCTTATGAACATGAAACTATATCCAAAAATTATGGTTAAACTCAAAGTGGAAGTATGTTTTTCAAAATAGTCATCAAGATGTCGTTCTTTCGACGGAAATGACTACGTCTTTAGTAAATGACATGTAACCTATATTTCCAACTATAAACTTATACTTTTTCTGCTTAGATTCATAAACTTAAGTTTAATATGAAACCATAGCAATTTGATTCACTTAAAACGGATTTAAAACGAAGAAGTTATGGGTAAAACAAGATTGGATAATATTGCTTGTTGTAGCTACGTGAAAATTGGTAACAAATCTATATCAATCATATCCTTGCTAACTTATATTGTATTATACATGTATTCTAATATATTATGTAATCTTGGGATACCATAGACACGTATACAAATGTGTTGACATATCATATCGACCCATGTATATATATTATTTGGAACAACCATAGACACTCTATATGCAGTAATGTTGGAGTTAGCTATACAGGGTTGAGGTTGATTCCAAAAATATATATACTTTGAGTTGTGATCTAGCCTGAGACATGTATACACTAGGTCGTGAATTGATTCGAGATAATATATATCAATTTATTTCTGTACATCAAACTATGGACAACTAGTTGTAGGTTACTAACGTGGACAGCTGACTTAATACACTTAAATCATTAAAACATAATAAAAAGTGTTGTGAATATATTTCGATCATACTTTGATATATACGTACATATTTGTTATAGGTTCGTGAATCGACCAGTTGCCAAGTCTTACATCCCGACGAAGTAAAAATATGTGAAAGTGAGTTATAGTCCCATTTTTTAAAATCTAATATTTTTGGGATGAGAATACATGTAGTTTTATAAATGTTTTACAAAATAGACATAAGTATGCGAAACTACATTCTATGGTTGGATTATTAAACCGAATATCGCCCTTCAAGTCTGGTAGCCTAAGAATTAGGGAAATGGCCCCTAATTGACGCGAATCCTAAAGATAGATCTCTTGGGCTTAACAACCCCCATTCAGGTTATGGATGGTTTAGTACTTCGAGATTATTATACAGACGAGAGGTTCTGTTTTGGGGATATTCTATGCATTAAGTTAACATCGGTTACCAGGTGTTCAACATATGAATGATTTTTATGCACTTGCGAGTGTAATGATATTTATGAAAAATGAGAAATCTTGTGGTCTATTATTATGATTTGATAATATATAGGTTAAACCTATAACTCACCAACATTTTTGTTGACGTTTGAAGCATGTTTATTCTCAGGTGATTATTAAGAGCTTCCGTTGTTGCATACTAAAATAAGGACAAGATTTGGAGTCCATGCTTGTATGATATTGTGTAAAAACTGCATTCAAGAAACTTACTTTGATGTAATATATTTTTATTGTAAACCATTATGTAATGGTCGTGTGTAAATGGTATATTTTAGATTATCATTATTTGATAATCTACGTAATGCTTTTTAAACCTTTATCGATAAAATAAAGGTTATGGTTGTTATAAAAATGAATGCAGTCTTTAAAAAACGTCTCATATAGAGGTTAAAACCTCGCGACGAAATCAATTAATATGGAACGTTTATAATCAATATGAACGGGAAATTTCACTCTTCCTCAGCATCCCTGGAATTAATGTTGAACGCCCTTCCACGTGCATTCTCAGTAGTCTTCTTATTAGGGCAGGCATCACGGAAATGCCCCGGCTTACCACATTCATAACAAACTTTTGGATTTTCACCATTTCTCGGCTTCCCATTACCACTACCACTATTGTTACCACCATTATTACCACCACTTGCAGCAAGAGTAGCAGTACCTGAGACGACCCGTCCTAATCCATAAGAACGAATACAATAACACATGATTACATCGTGAGGTATTTCACCTCTATATGATACATTTTACAAACATTGCATTCGTTTTAAAAGACAATCTTTCATTACATCGAAAGTTGACAGGCATGCATACCATTTCGTAATATCCATCTATAAATGATCTAATCTGTCATTTACTTAATCATAATCTTTACTGAACTCAACGACTTGAATGCAACGTCTTTTAAAATATGGCATGAATGATTCCAAGTAATATATTTAAAATGAGCTAATGCACAGCGGAAGATTTCTTTAATACCAGAGAATAAACATGCTTTAAAGTGTCAACCAAAAGGTTGGTGAGTTCATTAGTTTATCATAATCATTCATTTCCATCATTTTAATAGACCACAAGAATTTCATTTCCATTTCTCATAAATATACGTCCCATGCATAGAGACAAAAATAATCATTCATATGGTGAATACCTGGTAACCGACATTAACAAGATGCATATAAGAATATCCCCTATCATTCCGAGAAATCCTTCAGACATGATAAAAACAACATCGAAGTACTAAAGCATCTGGTACTTTGGATGGGGTTCGTTAGGCCAAATAGATCTATCTTTAGGATTCGCGTCAATTAGTAGATCGGTTTACTAATTCTTAGGTTACCAAGCAAAAGGGGTATATTCGGCTTCTATCATTCACCCATATAATGTAGTTTCAATTACTTGTGTTTATTTCGTAAAACATTTATAAAAATTGCGCATGTATTCTCAGCCCAAAAATATAAAGGGTAAAAAGGCAAATGAAACTCACCATACTGTATTTCGTAGTAAAAATACATATAATGTCATTGAACAAGTGCAAGGTTGGCCTCGGATTCACAAACCTAAATTAATTATATATATTTATGTGTTGGTCAATATTTGTCTAACAAATTAGGTCAAGTCATAGTGTATCACAATCCTAATGCTCGAGAATAATATGTAAAGGTCAACAAGAGTCAATTTGACTCAAAATAATTTCCAAAATCTATACATGATTAATATATAGTTTAAATATCGTCGTTTTATATTTTTAAATATTTTTAAAAGATTTATTAGACTAAATAATATAATTCATTTATTAATAAATAAAATTTTATATTAAAATTTATATAATAAAATATACTTTTATATATATTAAGTAATAAAATTTATAGAGTTCATTTAATATCATAAAGATAATATGATAGGTATTATTAAAGTAATTTTATTACACGTAGTAAAATATGTTTGTATCACATATTTATTTGATAAAATAATATCTATAATAATAGTAAGTAAAAGTTATATTATTTTGTAATAATAATAATTATTATTCTATTAATATCAATATTTATAATTACTAAAAATGACAATATGATAAAATGATAATTTTAATTATGATAACTTTAATATTTACGATACTTTTTAATATTAACTTTAAAATAATAATTCTATTTAAAATGATAATAATAATAATGATATTTTATAATAACAATGACATTTCTATTAAAATGATAATTTTTGTTAAAATGATAGTTTTTAATACTAACGATACTTTTAATAATAATAGTAATGATAAAAATAATAAGAACGATAATTTTATCTAAATCAATATCTTATAATATTTTAATTTCATCATGATACTCATACTCATTATTTCCTAATCGTTTCGTTTAATAGCTTTTAATCATCTTTTATATCGTGTTCATAATAATGATAATAATAGTAATCAAAATAATTAGGTGTTACTAATATTAGTTTTAATTAGAATAATACTAATAATGATAACTACTATGATATTATTAACGATAATACTAATAACAATTTTAATGATAATAATAATAATAATAACAATAACAATAACCATTTTTAAATAATGATATATATATATATATATATATATATATATATATATATATATATATATAATGATAATAATAATAATAATAATAATAATAATAATAATAATAATTAGATAATAATAATAATAATACTAATTATAACTTTAACGATAATAACTATAGTAATAATAATAAAAATAACAATTTTTAATGATAATTCCTTTTATTGATAATGATAATAATAATAATAATAATATAAAACTAGAACGACGATAATAACGACGATAATAATAATCATTTTTAATAATAATACAAAAATTCAATTGAGTATAACTTCAAATCCGTTCATCGAAACCATTCGATATCTAAATGAAAAGTTCTTAATTTTTCGCTAGCTTTCCAACGACATGCATATCTTATACCTTATCTCAACCGCATACGTAACTAATTCAGGATTCAACATATCCTATCTAATGGCAATATCAAAAGTACAAGCATGCATAATCCTATATTCTCGAGCACTAGTCAGGGATACACTATTAATATATAAAAATTAAATTATGAGTACTCACGTATCAATATTGAGATTCAATATGGCAGGAAAAGTACGTAGACACAACGGAGATGATAAAGACTAGTTTGACTTACGAGCAATACTCCCGAACCATACCCATAACCTCCATAGCTATAACCCATAATTTCCTTAGCTCTATCCCGCTCGAAAAACAATTTCGAAATCACTCGGACAGCAATCCGTCATAATATTTTATGTATTGATGTGCGTAGAGGTGTACACGAAATAGTTATATTTTTACTACAAAATACTATTAAATACGATACAATTTTACACAAGTTATTTATTTATTTATAGAGTGGATATACCTAAACCTTGCTACAACACTTATAGGCAGTGTACCTAATCGTACAGTAGTGTAGTTTTTAGTAAGTCCGGTTCATTCCACAGGGAGCTAGCCAAGTTTAACGCTATATTTTTAAAAACTATATTTGTATAAAAATATATTTATAGGAGTAGTATTATTATTATAAAAGGGGGGGTTTTTACCGTTTAATGACCGGTTTGTCGATTTTAAAACTTTAGTCGCAGTTAAAACCTAATGTAAAATATTGAATATATAAAAGACTTAATTTAAAGCGTAAAGTAATTAAAGTGCGATAAATAAAATGACAATAAATAAAATTGCGATAATTAAAAGTGCAATTAAATATGAAATAAAGGAATTATGCTTATTTAAACTTCCGTAATCATGATGTTTGACGTGTTGATTTTAGTTTATTACCATGGGTTAATTGTCCTTTGTCCTGGATTATTCAATAGGTCTGTCTGGTTTTTGTCCATAACAGTCCATCAGTCATAAATATAAAGTGCGAGTGTCCTCGTCAAATTATCCTTATATCCGAAGTCAAATATTCCAACTAATTGGGGACTTAAACTATAATTACGCCAAGTGTCCTTGTACATAATTCACCCCTGTTTTAATAAATCCATTAACTATTAATCCATTCCCGTGTCCGGTTAAATGAACGATTATTTGTACTTATAAATATCCCGCCCATCGTGTCCGATCGAGTGTATATGGTTATTTATAGGTACGTCCAATTATAAATCTTTATATTAAATTAACAAACTATCATTTAATTAAACAAATATAAAGCCCATTAATAGCCCATAGTCTAATTTCCACAAGTGTCATTCTTTTGTCCAAACTCCAATTATGGTACAAAGCCCAATTACCCAATTTTAATATTTAGCCCAATATCACGATTAGTTCGGCTTAAATAAGCATAATAATAACCTAGCTACGGGACATTAATTTAAAAGGTTGAACATAACTTACAATGATTAATAATAGAGTAGCGTTACACGGATAGAATTTTGATTTACACCCTTACAACATTCGCTAACATACCCTTATTATTAAAATTAAAATTAAAATTAAAATTAAAATTATAATATATATATATATATATATATATATATATATATATATATATATATATATATATATATATATATATATATATATACGTTGAGAGAATGAAGAAAGAAAAAGATGTGTTTACATTCGCTCAAAACTGCGCCTTTTATAGGAATGTGGCCTGACAATTGGGGTCATGCGACCGCATGGTTTTTCTACTTCCTGGCCATGCGATCGCATGGCATGGGATTCCAGCTCAGGTTCGTTTGTTTTCTTGTTTGCCGACAGTTTTATTAAATATATATAATATATAAATAATTTTAAGAATTATTTAAATATTATATTATATTTATGTGCATAGTTGACTTGTAATTTTTGCTCCGTTGCGTCGCGCGTTGAAAGTTGACTTTAGTCCCGGTTCCGGATTTTCAAACGTCCTTGCGTACAATTTAATATCTTGTATTTTGCGTTTCAAGTCTTACACTCTTGTAATTTTGAGACGTTTCTCATCAATAATTTGAACCACTTTGATTGTACTTTGTACTTTTGAGCTTTTTGGTCGTTTGCGTCTTCAATTCGTCGAATCTGTCTTTTGTCTTCACCTTTTATTATTTAAACGAATATCACTTGTAAATAGAACAATTGCAACCAAAAGCTTGTCTTTCTTGAGGGATAATGCTATGAAATATATGTTCGTTTTTAGCATTATCAAATATTCCCACACTTGAGCGTTGCTTGTCCTCAAGCAATATAGTCTTGAAATAAAAATACTAGAATCACTTCTTTATTCTTCACACTTTGTACATCAGTGATTTCGATTTGGCGGTATGAACAATGATAGTAACGTTGTGGTTTACAGTCTCACATGACTATGAAAATTTAGATCCTTTAGGAAATTGGATCTTTATGAAAATAATTTATCTTTTGAAAATTCAATCTAGCTTTTACCCTAGATAAGTTTTCCAGAATAACCCTTCACCGGTGTTTGCAAAATGTTTTTGTGGGTTTCGTGGGTTTCAAATTTGATAATTTTAGCTCAAAACTTATGGTTTTGTGTCACACACTTGCTAACCTTGTATTGGGAAAGCAACACGTCCAGTATACTTGCTCCGTATATTACCTTTAGGTAAACTACCATCCGGTTGTAAAGGAAAGCATTGAACAAGCAACTGTTAAGGCAATGTCCTGTGACATGCTTTTAATTATGGTCAAAAACGTGTCGGATGCAATTACTATTCTTTGTAGGAGCAATAGTAAAGATCACCCTTTAGTTTTTCGGTCTGGCACAAGGTCCTGTCTTCGACCATGCTATGCAACCACCGTTCTTACGGTTGACACCCAATTTGGTTCAGGTGACCTAATGAATTTCAGGTGAATTCTCAGGATTTTACGTTCAATGGTAATGAACGCATTGAAAATGGGTTTTCAGAAAACAAATCGGTTTGTAATTTGATCAAAATATTTTCTCGTTCAAGCTCGAGTTTAGATATCATCGAATTCCATGAGTTTGTAATTCTCAATCTGTAAAGGTCAATCTCAAGGATTGAGTAATATCAGGCTTAAAAGCTGATTTTTAATCTTTAAGGAGATTATCCTTTCTGGGGATCTGATTCATTAGTCTTATCAAGCTAATTTGCACGGCGCCCTCCCCATTTTACGAGACAGATCCTCTCATGGTTAGGATAAGTCTGACCACATGGCGACCCTGTTTGATACTGAGGTCCGTGGATTTCCTGCTGATTTTAGAGATGACTTTTCTAGATTTTTCGTCAACCTACAGCTGGTCTGGACGACAACTCCATGACCTAAATCAAGAAGCGCGTGTCTTTTTCCGGAAGACTTTACTTCCTTTTAATGATGGAATTGATTCATCGTGTAGATCCATCTTTCTTTCAAATATATTACAGTAAATCAGGTAAAACTGATTAGTATCGTCCAAAACAAAAGCACCTGCAATAATCTGTACCAAATATGTGATATGTGTTTTAAATAAATTGGTAAATTCTTCCCACACTTAGCTTTTATTTATTCTTTTCTTTGCCTTTTTATTCTCTTCTATTCCATTTTAAACGAATTCAAGCATTTTGGGTTGTTTCTCCATTTATGTTCTTTCCGAGGTAACAATAATTTCGGCATTAACACCTAGTTTTATCATTCATAAATATGTATAAACATGATTTTGAATTCATTTAGTTGAAAATTTTTCAAATTTTCACAAAATTTAGCAATTTAACTAAGTGTAAACCCGAGAGAATTTATAACCCTTCCCCACACTTGAGATCATGCAATGCCCTCATTTGCATGAAATCAGACTATAATTATAAATTCATGAGGGTGATTAGTGTAGAAAAGTGATTAAAAATACCGAGTTTGAAATTTCTAAGCTCGTCGAATTATAGATGGCGCGCCTCATCGTTCATTACTTTTGTTGTAATTTCACATATGTTTTGCATCTTATCGTCAAAATTAGTAGCTTTTGCTGAACTTAATCTTTACAAGTGCGCTGTTTTACCCTGTTTTGTACATAAGATAAACTACAAACATATATATATATATATATATATATATATATATATATATATATATATATATATATATATATATATATATATATATTATAAAAACCTTTATTTATTAAAACAATTTAAATGAATAATTTTTTAAAATTTTGTTTCCTTTTACTTTAGGTAGTTTCGGTATGTTTACCTAGTCCGTCCCTCGACAAAATTTAAAATTTGTCGTTTTTAAAGCGATTGTTTTAAAAGCAAAGGTTTTTGGGTTTTTTAATTTTTTTGGTATACTTTAGATCAATATTATTAAAAATAATGATAACAAAATTTCTCGCCCCGTCCTTGGGTAAAACAATTTCGGTTCCATGACCTAGTCTTCAACTTACGATGAATTTTAGAAATCATTTTTTAAACTTAATGAAATAAAGTAATTTTTTTGTTTTTAAATTCACACAAAAATTAAATTTAAAAAAATTCAAATTAATTTCATACAAAACCTACAAAACAAAAATTCAGAATGGGGGAAGAAAACTAGTTCTTTAGTGTCTGCTAGTGGAAAAATCAATCGGATTCCATTCTCGGAACTACACGAGAACAGAACAACTAACTCTATACAGCATTTTCTTTTTAGAACATCTGAATCTCCCTACACTTAGGTAGCTGTGGTGTCGAAATTGTGGTAAACTTCATCGTAAATTTCTCTTGGACCATAATCAACTTGCATATCTGTGACTTTTGCTTTAAGCCATTGGTCGGATTCATGTGTAATATCCACAAATTCAATTAGTTTCGCCTTTTCTTTAGGTGAAAGATTGGATACTAACCGGTTACATAACTTAAAGTTCCCCTTGGTTCTAGCATCTCGAATCCGTTTAATAAGTTTCTTCATTGAACTATTAATAATGGAGTCATTTAATTTCGTATCAACAACGAGGTTCTTTGTTATCAAGTCATCATTAGGTTTTGCTTCATCTTCCCCACACTTAGGCATTTTATTATTGTTAAGTACTATCGTTGGAGTCGGTAAAACAATATGGTTTTTACCAATCGTTTTTAGTTCAACGGTTTTGGTTAGTGGAGATTTAGACTTTCGACTCATAAAGGTGATCAATTTGTCACCATCACTAAGTGTCATTCTACCCTCTCTTACATTAATGAACGCCTCGGTGGATGCTAAGAATGGTCGTCCTAAAATTAGAGGAACGTTTGAGTCCTCTTCTATGTCAATGACAATAAATTCGACTAAAAAGGTTAAATTACCCACTTGAATGGGTAGGTTGTCAGAAATTCTAACTGGGTGCCTAATGATTTGATCAAAGAGTCGAACACTCATCTCTGTTGGACTTAACTAACCTACTCCTAATCTCTTATATAATGAAAGAGGTATAACACTCACACTCGCACCTAAATCTGCTAGTGCATCATACATGACACAATCACTAAGTAGATAAGGAACAATAAATTCACCCGGATCACCCAACCTGGGTGGAGGTTTTGGTGGAACTGTCTTCACCGGGTTTATCTTTACGGTTTTTGTTTCTTGCACTTTCTTATTCTTTTTCTTCTTTTCAAAGGTATCACAAACTTTATCACCTATTACTTGCTCATACTCAACTCCTTTTCTTGGAAACGGGATGGGTGGTCTGTATGGTACCACCAATGGCTTTACATACTCGGGTGGTGGTGGTGTTGTAACTTCTTCATTGTTACTCACATCTAAAACCTTCCCATCTTCTGATGCTAGTTTTTCAGAAATTGTTGAGACCATATTAACATTCTCATTTGGAGGATTTACTTCAGTATTACTCGGTAGCTTTCCTTGTTCCCTCTCACTCATTATGCTAGCAAGAGTACCTACATGTTTTTCTAGATTCAAAATGGAAGCTTGTTGAGTTCTTAATGACTGATCAAACCTCTCATTTGTTTGGGTTTGAGATGTAATAAATTGTGTTTGAAATTCCATTAGCTTTGCCATCATTTCTTCTAGATTTGATTTTTTCTCTTCGGTTTGTTGTGGTGGTTTATACAAACCAGGTCTTTGTTGATTGAAAGTGTTGTTTTGAGTTGGTTGGTTATCCGGACCTTGTTGGTTGTACGAGTTATTGTTGGGTCCATTTGGATTGTAAAGAATGTTTGGCCTTGGCGGTTGATAATTATTTTGATAATTATTTCCCGGCCTTTGGTTCATGTAGAAAAGATTCTCACGTTGTTCCATAGTTTGCTCAATGTGACAATCTTTCATTAAGTGTGGTCCACCGCATTGCTCACAACTGATTCGTATTGCATGAATATCTTTATTCATCTTTTCCATTCGTCTCTCGAAAGCATCTATTTTTGCGGAAATGAAATCAAAGTCATGGCTAGAATCGGCTCTAGCCGCTTTAGATGAACGAAATATATCTTTTTCCTGGTGCCACTCATGCGAGTGGGAGGCTGTGTTATCAATAATTTTGTGAGCTTCAGTTGCGGTTTTTTTCATAATGGAACCACCAGCTGTTATGTCGATGTCTTTTCGTGTAGCAATGTCGCATCCTTAGTAGAATATTTGTACTATTTGATAAGTATCTAAACCATGTTGAGGACATCCTCTTAACAACTTTCCAAATCTTGTCCATGCCTCATATAGAGTTTCATTTGGCTTTTGCGTGAATGTAACAATTTCTCCTTGAAGTCTCACGGCTTTGGATGCCGGAAATAATTGTTTAAGAAATTTTTCAACTAAAACATCCCATGTATCAATCGTCCCTTCAGGTAACGATTCTAACCAATCTTTGGCTTCTCCCTTTAAAGTCCAGGGAAACAACATGAGATAGATCTGTTCATCCTCAACTTCTCTGATTTTGAATAGAGTACAGATCCTATTAAAGGTTCGAAGATGTTCGTTTGGATCTTCTTTTGGCGTACCACTATATTGGCATTGATTAGTTACCATGTGTAGGATTTGTCCTTTGATTTCATAATCTGGCGCATTAATATCTGGTTTAATAATGGCGTGACCTTGGCCCGTACGTGTGGCTCTCATTCGATCTTCTATACTTAGAGGTTCCGTTACTTCCATAATTGAAATTGTTGAATACGAATCACTGGAGAATTTTGATTTAACGGTTTGTGGTTCAGGAGGAATGATTAGTGGTTCAGGATCTTGGAATTGTCCTTGAATATCCTCCGGGTTTTAAATTTTGAATTCGGGTTCAAAAAATGGACTATCAGGATTTTGAGTTGGAGTACTTGGATTACTAGATGACGATTCTAAAGAAAAATCAACGGCGACAATATTGGCTAAATGTCTTGATCGAGTTACAGGTGGTGAACGTATGAAAGGTGGTGAACGTTTTGCTCGGTGCATTCACTGAATATCCTATTTGTTATAAAAGATAAAAATTATATAAGTTATCAAATTAATAGACTTTTCTGATTTTGCCCACGTTTCGAATAGCCAATATATGCAGCAGGTAGCCAGGACCCTTTAAATCGGAAGCCCACAACTCGCCACTAACAAATCCAACTATTACTACGAACCAGAAAATTTTGGATGTCTATCAATTTAACCACTTAAAATAATTTTTCGTTTTGAAATTTTAGAGAAGAAATAGAAAAAATTCTAAGTCCTAAAAACTAGAGCGTCGAGAAATAAGAAAGAAAAAGAGTGCGTCGAAAAACGTCGAAAAATAAATGGTCGAAAAATAAAAATAAGAAAGAAAAACGTCGAAAATTAAAAGTCTAAAAACTAAATATTAAAAAGTTGCGTCTAAAGGTATTAAAGCTTAAAAGGAATTCTATATCCAAAACGGCAATAACTTCAAAAAAAAAAAAAAAAAAAACTTAAAACGGCGTCGCAAAATTCTAAAGCACCTAAATCTTAGTCTAAAGAAAAAGCACTTAAGGGATTTTACGGCAAGGCCTAAAAATCTAGAAATAAAAGTAACTACGGCAAAAACTATAGCTTAAACTAATTACGAACGATAAATATACAATTTACGAATAATCGATTAAAAAGATACGAAATATAAAAAGATATAAAAAGTGATAAAATTACTTATTTTTATAAAAATATTATTTTTATATTTATTTTATAAAAGTATTAATTTATATAATTAATAATAATATTAAAACTTAATATTACTAAATATAAATTAAAACTAAATTTAAAAACTAATTAATTAATTAAAACCTAATTAGGGTTAATTAATAAATATAATTAATAATAAAACCTTACTGCGTAATAATTGCTGGGATCAGACCTGTCAGACAGCCTCATGCGATCGCATGAGTTTTATGTGGCTGGGCCATGCGATCGCATGGCTTCGGATACCAGGCCAGGTCTTGGGCTGCTACAGTACCAGGCCCGAATACTTATTTATATTTATATTTTTTTCTGTTTTTAATTTAAATAAAATATTTAAATAAATAAAACTTATATTTAAAAACTAAAATAGAAAAATAAAAATACTTTATAATTTTAAACAAACTCTTAAAAATATATATATTTTGTTTTTCTTTTTATATTTTTGTATTTAAAATGTATTTTTACAAAAAGAAATTAAAACTTAATAAATTTTTTTTATAGCGTTTCGCTTCGGCGTTAAGTTTCCCCGGCAGCGGTGCCAAAAATAATTGATGTGCGTAGAGGTGTATACGAAATAGTTATATTTTTACTACAAAATACTATTAAATCCGATACAATTTTACACAAGTTATTTATTTATTTATAGAGTGGATATACCTAAACCTTGCTACAACACTTATAGGAAGTGTACCTAATCGTACAGTAGTGTAGTTTTTAGTAAGTCCGGTTCGCTCCACAGGGAGGTAGCCAAGTTTAACGCTATATTTTTAAAAACTATATTTGTATAAAAATATATATAGGAGTAGTATTATTATTATAAAAGGGGGGGGGTTTTACCGTTTAATGACCGATTTGTCGATTTTAAAACTTTAGTCGCAGTTACAACCTAATGTAAAATATTGAATATATAAAAGACTTAATTTAAAGCGTAAAGTAATTAAAGTGACATAAATTAAAGTGCGATAAATAAAATGACAATAAATAAAATTGCGATAATTAAAAGTGCAATTAAATATGAAATAAAGGAATTATGCTTATTTAAACTTTCGTAATCATGATGTTTGACGTGTTAATTTTAGTTTATCATCATGGGTTAATTTTCCTTTGTCCTGGATTATTCAATAGGTCCGTCTGGTTTTTGTCCATAACAGTCCATCAGTCATAAATATAAAGTGCGAGTGTCTTCGTCAAATTATCCTTATATCCGAAGTCAAATATTCCAACTAATTGGGGACTTAAACTATAATTACGCCAAGTGTCCTTGTACATAATTCACCCCTGTTTTAATAAATCCATTAACTATTAATCTATTCCCGTGTCCGGTTAAATGAACGATTATTTGTACTTGTAAATATCCCGCCCATCGTGTCCGATCGAGTGTATATGGTTATTTATAGGTACGTTCAATTGTAAATCTTTATATTAAATTAACAAACTATCATTTAATTAAACAAATATAAAGCCCATTAATAGCTCATAGTCTAATTTTGACAAGTGTCTTTCTTTTGTCCAAACCCCAATTATGGTACAAAGCCAAATTACCCAATTTTAATATTTAGCCCAACATCACGATTACTTCGGCTAAAATAAGCATAATAATAACTTAGCTACGAGACATTAATTTTAAAAGGTTGAACATAACTTACAATGATTAATAATAGAGTAGCGTTACACGGACAGAATTTCGACTTACACCCTTACAACATTCGCTAACATACCCTTACCCTTATTATTAAAATTAAAATTAAAATTAAAATTAAAATTAAAATTAAAATTATAATATATATATATATATATATATATATATATATATATATATATATATATATATATATATATATATATATATACATACGTTGAGAGAATGAAGAAAGAAAAAGATGTGTTTACATTCGCTCAAAACTGCGCCTTTTATAGGAATGTGGCCTGACAACTGGGGTCATGCGACCTCATGGTTTTTCTACTTCCTGGCCATGCGATCGCATGGCCTGGGATTCCAGCTCAGGTTCGTTTGTTTTCTTGTTTGCCGACAATTTTATTAAATATATATGATATATAAATAATTTTAAGAATTATTTAAATATTATATTATATTTATGTGCATAGTTGACTTGTAATTTTCGCTCCGTTGCGTTGCTCGTTGAAAGTTGACTTTAGTCCCGGTTTCGGATTTTCAAACGTCCTTGCGTACAATTTAATATCTTGTATTTTGCTTTTCGCGTCTTGTACTCTTGTAATTTTGAGACGTTTCTCATCAATAATTTGAACCACTTTGATTGTACTTTGTACTTTTGAACTTTTTTGTTGTTTGCGTCTTCAATTCGTCGAATCTGTGTTTTGTCTTCACCTTTTATTATTTAAACGAATATCACTTGTAAATAAAATAATTGCAACCAAAATTTTGTCTTTCTTGAGGGATAATGCTATGAAATATATGTTCGTTTTTAACATTATCATGTATACTAATAATATCTTGAAATAATACGGATTAAATATATATATATGTAAATCGATTGAGAGAGTTTAGAGAAAATATTTTCAAGTTTCTATGAAATAATGAAACCTATTGAATTCTATTTATAATAGATTTTTGAATTATTAAAGTGAATTATTAAAGTATGAATTATTAAAGTGAATTATTAAAGTATGAATTATTAAAGTGAATTATTAAAGTATGAATTATTAAAGTGAATTATTAAATTTTGAATTATTAAAGGTAAAGTAAAGTAAAACTAAAGTAAAGGTAAAGTTTAAGTATAGTAAAAGTATAAAACTATGTACGTATAATACGCGTATAAATATATATAATATTAATTTAAATCGTTATATATATTTAATAAAATAAAATATAAATATCGTTATCTTTATCATACTGGTTAAGTAATGAGTTGTCAAAAGTGGTTCTAGATATTTATAAAAGTTATATACATTTTAATAATAAAGTTCTTTTTAAACTGAAAACGTTTTTGTACGTTTGAAACTAAATCAAATAAATATGATAATTTTGTTTTCCAAAACTAAATATATTTAAGAATTATTTTGTTTAAAAGTTAAAATAATAGAAATCGTTATATCATAAAATGTTTTAGAAAAGTAGAATCATATATATTCATAATAGGTTTCAAGTCTTTAAATTACAGTCTGTTGGTGGGATAAAGTCCAAAGGTTAAATAAACGTATGAAATCATCTTAATAAAAAATGTCAAGTTACTTAACTTTTCGATATCTATTTCCTAAGTTATCTATATTCCCAAATTTCACTTTCACCCTAAATAATATGAAAGTTAACTAGTTAAAACCTATATAGGAAATTGAACAGGAAACTCCACTAACCCTTGTCTAGTTCCCGTTAATTGACACATTTGTTCTTACTTATAAATCACTTTACCATTTTCCGAATGTTGTCAAAAAGAATAGATTTCTTAAATCATAGTGGACCTCATAACATAGATCCGTAATCATATTACAATGTATCTGATAATTCAATCATTTGATATTATCTTCTAATTCCATCGATAAACATATTGAAACAAATACGTTCGTTTAAAGTATTATACATTTAATACTTTATTAATATTCTCAAGTTATAATATATATATATATACACATATATATACAAATCTATTTATATATAACGGTTCGTGAATCGTCGGAATTTGGTCGAGGTTATAATGAATGTATGAACACAGTTTAAAATTCTTGAGATTTAGCTTAACAAACTTTGCTTATCGTGTCAGAATAATATAAAGATAAAGTTTAAATTTGGTTGGAAATTTCTGGGTTGTCACAGTACCTACCCGTTAAAGAAATTTCATCCCGAAATTTGAATGGGATGGTCATGGCTGACAATAAGTATGTTTTCATGACGTATACTAGTTGAAAATTAGAGTTTTATTATCATCAAGTAATATAGATAAAGCAATTTGATTTTTGTGAAGAGTATGAGTGAAGTTATCACAAAAGAATAAAATGAGTAAATGCACGTTCTTTTTAACCAATGACATAGTCACGGTTGATTTCCGGAATTCAAGGAATTTAGAGAAAATATTCGTAATAAGATTTGGTTCTTTGGTAATTAAGGAAGTTAGGATCCGCTTGATTAAATGCGATAATCTGTTTTGATTACTCTGTCGAGTATTTTACTATATATCCACCCCCTTCGTTTCCTTATTTCCATAACTCACACCTTTTATTCTTTATCCCTCAAATCATACTTTATAGCATTCGCTAATATGCTCCATCCAGTTCTGATTCTTGATATACTCCTAACTTTCATATCTGTTATTCTTCTTTTTCATCTGCCGCCGGAAGAATCTATTTACTTCTACTATACTCTTGGTTTTATAGTGTTTTTAGTTCTCCCGTGTCTTTATATTGCTATATGCATCGATATATATGGTTTGTAATTTCTGGGTTGTTGTTGGGTTTTATATCTTCCCTTATATTTCGATGTCCTTGCTTCTGTCTTCTATAATCATTGTCATCTCCAATTAATGCTCTCTTTTATTTGCTGCGATTTATATCCCAATTTCTGTTTCGGAGTTTTGTCCTTTCGTTTCTTCTTCTTGCGAGTAAGTAACGCTTATAATGGTCCATAATTCGCAGATAAAAATTTCGGAATAAACATTGTTAATTTCTAAGAAGGAAATCGTAATGGCACGATTGTGATTTGTCAAATTATCAGAATACCACGGAAAAGATCGAATCATCAAGAAAATATTTTCTTGATATTTTTGGAGATTAAGTAGAATACATGAGTCGTATAACATGGCACATGATGATGTTATGATCTGTGAATCATCATGTTCCATTTAAAAACTCAGCATGACTTACGGTAATATAATCACGTTGATCAAGTGTCATTATATTATACTAACTCATGCTTCAGCTCCCAACATGAAGCGACCCGTCCTAATCCATCCGGACGAAGTCCATATCGATTATAAACGATTCACAACAGTTGATTACATCGCGAGGTACTTGACCTCTATATGATACATTTTACAAGCATTGCATTCATTTTTGAAAAGACAATCTTTCATTACATCGAAAGTTGACGGCATGCATACCATTTATTAATATATCTAACTATAATTGACTTAATAATAATCTTGAGGAACTCAACGACTCGAATGCAACGTCTTTTAAAATATGTCATGAATGACTCCAAGTAATATCTTTAAAATGAGCAATTGCACAGCGGAAGACTTCATTCATACCTGAGAATAAACATGCTTTCAAGTGTCAACCAAAAGGTTGGTGAGTTCATTAGTTTAACATAAATAATCATTTCCATCATTTTAATAGACCACAAGATTTTATTTTCAGTTCTCATAAATATACGTCCCATGCATAGAGATAAAAATAATCATTCATATGGATTGAACACCTGGTAACCGACATTCACAATATGCATATTAGAATATCCCCATTATTCCGGGATCCTTCTTCGGACATGATATAAATTTTGAAGTACCAAAGCATCCGTTACTTTGGATGGGGCTTGTTGGGCCCGATAGATCTACCTTTAGGATTCGCGTCAATTAGGGTGTCTGTTCCCTAATTCTTAGATTACCAGACTAAATAAAAAGGGGCATATTCGATTCGATAATTCAACCATAGAATGTAGGTTCGATTACTTGTGTCTATTTCGTAAAACAGTTATAAAAGCAGCGCATGTATTCTCAGTCCCAAAAATATATATATTGCAAAAGGATTTAAAAAGGGAGCAAATGAAACTCACGCATATAAATATTGTATAACAGTTAATAAAGCATTTGCATGTATTCTCAGCCCAAAATGTATATAAAAGGGGAATAATGAAACTCACGCGTATAAATATTGTAAAACAGTTAATAAAGCATTTGAAAAGGGAGCAAATGAAACTCACAATACTGTATTTTGTAGTAAAAATACATACGATGATCTTGAACAATCAGGGTTGGCCTCGAATTCACGAACCTATAACATTTGTATATTTATTAATACACATAATCGTAATCGAACTTATATATTATTCTTAGTGATGTGTTTTATATATATATTGTAGATCAATAAGTTTCATTATGTATATTTTCATTTTATATATAGATATATCAATATAGTTAAGTTATGTATATTAAATATATATATCTTTTATACGCAAATCATTTGTTTATGAATTTATTATTCATTCTGATAATACTAAATTTATTAAAGATAGTGGTATTTTGTAATAATATTGATAAATGTGATAATAATAATAATATTATTGAAAATAATGATATTAGCAATTATAATACTAAGTTGTGCTATGATAATAATAGTTATAATGATTTTAGTAATTCATATGAATCATAAATTAATTAAAACTCTAATTTCAATAATTTTCCTACTAATCTTTATATCCAAGATTTCTATTTTCATAATTGTAATAATTTTATTAATATTCCTATTCATGAAAATCATAATCTTCGTGTCAAGTTTTTATGATAACAACTATGGTTTCTTATAACATTAATTTGTATCTAAAATCATAACTTTTACACGTATTTGTATACCTATAACTAATTTCTATAATCTCTATCCTATCATCTTTCATTATATGTTTAGGTTAATAATATGTGTAGTATCATAATGATAATAATAATACTAACAAAATAATAATAATAAAAATAATAATAGTAATGATAATACTAACAATTTATTATTTTAATACTAGTAATAATAATGTTAATATTATAAATTGTATTAATAATCATTTTATTAGTAATTATATTTTAACATAATAACTATAAGTATAAGTATAGTAATAATAATAATAACAATAACATTAATAATAATAATAATAATAATAATAATAATAATAATAATAATAATAATAATAATAATAATAATAATAATAACAACAATAATAATAATAATAATAATAATAAAAATGATAACAATAATAATAAAAATAATAACAATGATAATAAAAATAAAAAGACTACCTTTAAATACTTTCCCAAAAAAAAAATGCTCATGATCGGGCTTGAACCCGAGACCTCCCGCTCACCCAACCATCCCTTAGACCACTCTACCGTTTCTGTTTTACCTGAATGCAACCTATCCTAAATATATACATACCATCTCTCTCGGTTTCTATCTCCTTCTTCTTCATTAGTTATAAACGAATCCATATCAAACCAATTTCACAACAGCGTATATTAAATTGGTTTAAGACTTTTAAACAGACTGAAATCAACTTATTTAAATCTTTGAATTACTTGAAAATGAAAAAAAATATATATATATAAAACAAAAAAATACGCTTGCTGCTTCTGCAGCCGCTAATGAAACAAAGAGAGAGAAAAATTGCGATTTTGTTTTCTATGACGTTATAGACAATTGTTATAACACAAATTATGTTTCAATACCCTTCTAAAAACTTTCCAAATCACCAATTGAATCATAACTACAACAGGTATCTCGAATTCGATTCAAGAACACTAGATTGACTTTTGAAATTTTAAACTTTGACTCAACAATTCGAACTTGTTTTGAAGAATTGAGATTTGAAACTTTGAAGATAGTTTAATCACATGATTTATAAAAACTCTGCTTTAAAGGTTTTGAAAATTGGTTCGAAATCGTTATATGACAAAAAAAAAATGAAGAACAGGGGTCGTGGAACTGGGTTATTCCTGGTTTTTTTTTTTTTTTTTTAAAGTTGCAGCTAACTAAATATATGTAGGACGATTAGATATGTAATACAGCTGCTATAAATGATTAAAGATTTGTATTATAGTGTTGAATTGGACGCCTAACAAAATTTGAGACAAAGTTAGTACGAGCAGGAAAAAAATAACAAGAAAATAAGAAAAGAAAAAAAAAACAAACAAAGCTTGATCGTGACTGATTTTGTTATATCTATGATTGAATTTGATTTGGGAATAATTTTAGAGATAGAAACAAGATTTATATACAGTTGGATTACAACTTGAAACTAAATTCGTACAATTTTCTTGATTTATAGTTTATTTAATACATTTTAATAATTAATAAATATAATAGTACTATTAAATTTATATTAATAATAATAATAGTTAATAATGATACTAATGATAAAATGATAATAATCATATTATAAATGTTAAAAAAAATATAAAATGTATTATATTCTAATAATGATAACATTAATATTAATAATAATAATTTATATTAATAATAGTGAATAATCACCCTAACAAAACTGATAATAAAATTTTTTTTATTAATAATACTCTTAAGTATGATATTATTAATGAAAAAAATAATAATTTGCATTATTTCTATAATAGTATTTATAATATTAATATTGATTTTAATGATAATGGTAATTATAAAAAAATAATCATCTTAATAATAACTAAAAATCAAACTAATTATAATAGTACTGATATTAATATTAACATTAATATTTATTTTAATAATATTACAACTACATTATAATTTGTAATTATATATAGATATTAAATGTTATTAATTATGTATATTTAATACTTACATGATATATATAAATACAGATGTTATATATTATGATATGCATACAATCACTAATTACATATATATATCAATCATATATATGTATATTTATATATATATACATATATATATATATATATATATATATATATATATATATATATATATATATATATATATATATATATATATATATATATTTCAACTACCACATATTTAATTGTGTTTTAAGTTTTCTTTCATATTATCAAATCACATAATAGTTTATTAATTTATTCTAATTTATAATATAATTATTTACATGTATAATTATTTATATATAAACATTTCTTTTTACGATTATAGTTTCGTGAATCGTCGGGAATAGTCAAAAGTTAAATGTATACATTAGCACAGTTCAAAGTTTTTGAGATTCAGTTTAACAGACTTTTGCTTATCGTGTCAAAACCATATAAAGATTAAGTTTAAATTTGGTCGGAAATCTCCGGGTCGTCACAGTACCTACCCGTTAAAGAAATTTCGTCCCGAAATTTGAGTAAGGTCGTCATGGCTAACAATAAAAATGTTTTCCTGGCGAATATGGGTGGTAAATATAGTTTTATTATTACTGAGTAATATAGATTAAACGATTCGGTTACTTGAAGCGTATGAGTGAAGCTATCGCAAAAGATTGAAATAGGAAAAGTAAAGATTCGTCTTAACTTTTGGCAGAGTCAGAGTTGAATTCCGGAATTCAAGGGATTTAAAGAAAATCTTCGAAATCTAAAAGATTTGATTCTTCGGCGAGTAAGGAAATTAAGATCTCTACAATTAAATACGGTGATCTGCCTCGATTACTCTGTCTGATATTTCCACTATAAATTTAAGATCTTCCGTTCCATTATTCTCACCATTCCTATACTTTTTTTCTTAGTTCATACTTCCAAAAGATTATGAAAATACTTAATCCCATTCTAATCCTTGTTATTTTCCTAATTATCATTTCTATCATCCTTCTTTCAATCTTCCACCAGAAAAATCTGTCTACTTCTGCAATTACTTTGGGGTGATACTATTCTTAATTATACAGTGTCTTTATATTGCTGTTCGTATTAATATTCCCGGTTTATAACTTCCATGTTGTTATTGGGCTTTATATTTTCTCTTATATTTTGGAACTCTTTGCCTTCTTATTATCTTCTCGATCTCTAGTAAAGCGAGTAATGGTCTAGAATTCGTAAGTATGGGGGCTTCGAATGAACTTAATGTTCTAAACAAGAAAGAACGCAATGGCACGATTTGATTTGTCAAATTACCAGAATCACTGAGAATAGAACTATCAAGAATATATTTTCTTGATATGTTCAGAAGTTAATCAGAATGAAAAAGTTCTGTAACATGACACATGATGACGTTAAAATCTGTGATTCATCATGTTCCATTTAGAAACTCAGCATGACTTACTGTAATATAATCACGTTGATCAAGTGTCATTATATTATACTAATTCATGCATCAGTTCGCAACATTACTTCAATAACATTCATATTTTAAGCTCGAAAGTTTACAGAATATAGAAACTAACAGTTTCTATATGATGTAATACTGATAGCACGAAGAGATTAATGATTTCAGATAAGATTAGTTATGAAAATATATTCAGAAATATCGAGGATATTTATAATGAAAGATACGATAATATCTCGGAATATTTAAGATTAGAGGATGATAGAAACTATTGTCCGTAAGGGTTTAGAGTAAAGAGCAAGATATTCGTTAAAGACTTTAGTAGGCATTGAATCATTCGGATTCTTTGAAGTCAAACTTATTCTTTGTGATATATCCACGATTTCCTTCATAGTTTCGCATAATCCGCTTTTCGGTACTAAATTTTCTATTGAATGTTTCCAATACTCCATTCTTTATCATCAAACTTTCGACGGTTAAGGTCGTGTACAGTTTTTGCTGCTGTATTCAGCTTTTTCAGAATTTGTGGTATTGATTTGTAGACTGGGTGCTTTTTGGAATTTCAGAATGGAAGATCATAATTCTAAGAGATAAATGTTATATGTTTACATATAACTGTTGATGTGGAAACGTTGCGAGACTCACAATACAGATTTGCTGATTCCCGGTAATTGATATGGCAATTCTTGTTACAAGATGCAGATGAGTACATGATGAGACTTCAATAGATAAATATAGTGATTTGTTGGAGAGATTTAAACTAAGGAATAACGAGGTTGCTGGTACGTCTGCTGGTAATATGTTGGAATATAAAAATTTTCTCGGTAACAATAAAAGAGCACACATATATATCAAGGTTATAATAAGGTTGCTTCGGACGAAAAATCGAAGTTGACTTGCTGAAGCTGTGACAAAATTTGCTACTTTGAAAAGGGATTGTAAAGGTATTTTGGGTAATAATAACGCTAAAGGAATTAGCACAGCTATGTGTTAAACGTTTACTCAGTTTCCGAGAATTTTTCATGTGTATATCCATATGTATAAGTTCTTCCTTTCGTAAGTATCGTGTGGTTGGATCATCCTCTCGATTGAGGTGTTTTCAAGAGTCAGGAAAGATTTTGAACGCAGATTGTAATCGTCAAGATAGAAATGAGGTTTAAGATGAAATCAAGTGGCAAACTTGAAGAACTGTTTAGTTTCATATGTTATAGTCAGTATTTTAATTTATTTTAATTGTCCAATGTTGGTAGTCCACAGTTGATAGTCCAAAGTTAGCAATTCAATAATTCATATATAGTTTAATAGATAATATCCGAATTAATTAATACGTATCGTGACCCGTATTCGTCTTAGACTCGATAACAACTCAAACTATATATATTATTGTAGAATTAACCTCAACCCTTTATAGCTAACTCCTGTATTACTGAATATAGAGTGTCTATGGTTATTCCAAATAATATATATAGATGCGTCGATATGATATGTCAAAACCTTGTATACGTGTCCCGACATTTAAAGTGCGTAAAAATAAATAACAGAAATTAAATGATGATAAATAAAGTGCGTAAAGTAAATAACAGAAATTAAATGATGATAAATAAAATTGCGAGAATGTAAATTGCGATAATTAAATTGCGATAAATAAAATGTAATCAGTTAGCTAGGAACAATTAGCTAGGAACAGTTAGCGTGGATTCTTAACAAAATTTCATATTGTTAATTAGTCTGTTTCTAATCAATTTTTATTGTGTCCATTATTTCTTCATTATGCCACTTGTTGAATTCTGATAAATCAAAATCCCAATATGAAATTGGATGAATATAGTTATTCTGTGGTGAACGGATTTGTATATCGGTGGATGTAAGTAGGATAGTAAATGAATATTGAATCAGATTTGCAGAATGTACAGTGTGACTTATTAGTGTGAAATCTAAATATTCCTCGGGTATTACCTACCCGTTAAAATATTTTCACTATTAACAGTTTGTACAAAAGAATTTTAATTATAATCTTTATGAAAACATATATACATATATATTTTCTTCAGATGTAATCATGGATTCATTGAGTTAATATGATATTAAACTCATTTGGTTTACCGTTAGAACTAGAATACATAATCTCTAAAACATTTAGAGATTACTTAATCGCCATGAAGAATGAAGATAATTGATGTAGAACGATACGTAGAACGATGATTATACTCGAGGTACAGAATGAGATGTTGAGGCATGGATTGTTGATGGTACTGATGCTATTATTGATGGTTCTATTGATGTCGGTGATGTTGCTGAAGCTGGTACGTTTTGCACCATATTTTTCCAAGGCCACATCTCGGGCGCGAAGCTCGTTGACTTATTACTCCGGAATGATTGTCGGTAGGAACGAGCGAATGAATAAAGTTTTAGAATTTTTTTGATATCATATTATCATTGCGTGGTATCCTGGAAATGAGTGTGAAAATGGTGTTTCGGACAGGTTCGCCGGTAAGTGCTTCAGGTTCTTCACCAAGAGGTGAATTTGGTTGATGGAAAGGGTCGCCTTCTTCGCGTCTCCATGGATTAAGTCGACTACGAATCCATCAGATGAATTGAGGATGACTGATTGGTTGATTCATTCTGGTTATACTGCTTTTGGAGTTCGAGTGGAAATCCATATCGGAATAGCTGTCGGAATAACTATCGGAATAGCTATCGAAATCTGAGGGACTCGAACTGGTTGAGGGATTCATCCCGTATGATCAGATGAAGGATTTTCGATAAGAAATAAATTATAGAATATATATTAGTACCCTGCAATACATAATTTACATATGCATATATAATACTAAAATCCCATAAGTTACGGAGGAATCTACGGAAGCTGTCAGGCATCGGTAACAATAACAGATACGCTAAGATATGAATTAGCAGATATGCTAAGATATAAATTTTGTCTATACAATAATCATGCAATTAATGCAATAAGATGTGTCTAGACTAAGGATGATAAGCAAGTGATTCTCTAAGAATGATAAGCAGGAAATTTTTCGACACGAAATGATAAGCAAAACTTTTGACATGCAGACACGGTCAAAGTCCAGACTCACTAATACATCTAAACAACTATCATTTAGACACACTAATGCAAGACCTGGTTCGCTAAGACCACCGCTCTGATACCAAATGAAGCGACCCGTCCTAATCCATCCGGACGAAGTCCATATCGATTATAAATGATTCACAACAGTTGATTACATCGCGAGGTACTTGACCTCTATATGATACATTTTACAAGTATTGCATTCATTTTTTAAAATACAATCTTTCATTACATCGAAAGTTGACGGCATGCATACCATTTATTAATATATATAGCTATAATTGACTTAATAATAATCTTGAGGAACTCAACGACTCGAATGTAATGTCTTTTAAAATATGTCATGAATGACTCCAAGTAATATCTTTAAAATGAGCAATTGCACAGCGGAAGACTTCTTTCATACCTGAGAATAAAGATGCTTTCAGGTGTCAACCAAAAGGTTGGTGAGTTCATTAGTTTAACATAAATAATCATTTCCATCATTTTAATAGACCACAAGATTTCATTTTCAGTTCTCATAAATATACGTCCCAAGCATAGAGACAAAAATAATCATTCATATGGATTGAACACCTGGTAACCGACATTCACAATATGCATATTAGAATATCCCCATCATTCCGGGATCCTCCTTTGGACATGATATAAATTTCGAAGTACTAAAGCATCCAGTACTTTGGATGGGGCTTGTTGGGCCCGATAGATCTATCTTTAGGATTCGCGTCAATTAGGGTGTCTGTTCCCTAATTCTTAGATTACTAGACTAAATAAAAAGGGGTATATTCGATTCGATAATTCAACCATAGAATGTAGTTTCGATTACTTGTGTCTATTTCGTAAAACAGTTATAAAAGCAGCGCATGTATTCTCAGTCCCAAAAATATATATATTGCAAAAGGATTTAAAAAGGTAGCAAATGAAACTCACGCATATAAATATTGTAAAACAGTTAATAAAGCATTTGCATGTATTCTCAGCCCAAAATGTATATAAAAAGGGAATAATGAAACTCACGCGTATAAATATTGTAAAACAGTTAATAAAGCATTTGAAAAGGGAGCAAATGAAACTCACAATACTGTATTTTGTAGTAAAAATACATACGGCGATATTGAACAATGCAGGGTTGGCCTCGGATTCACGAACCTATAACATTTGTATATTTATTAATACACATAATCGTAATCAAACTTATATATTATTCTTAGTGATGTGTTTTATATATATAGTAGATCAATAAGTTTCATTATGTGTATTTTCATTTTATATATAGATATATCAATATAGTTAAGTTATGTATATTAAATATATATATCTTTTATACGCAGATCATTTGTTTATGAATTTATTATTCATTCTGATAATACTAAAGTTATTAAAGATAGTGGTATTTTATAATAATATTGATAAATGTGATAATAATAATAATATTATTGAAAATAATGATATTAGCAATTATAATACTAAGTTGTGCTATGATAATAATACTTATAATGATTTTAGTAATTCCTATGAATCATAAATTAATTAAAACTCTAATTCAATAATTTTCCTACTAATATTTATATCCAAGATTTCTATTTTCATAATTGTAATAATTTTATTAATATTCCTATTCATGAAAATCATAATCTTCGTGTCAAGTTTTTATGATAACAACTATGGTTTCTTATAACATTAATTTTTATCTAAAATCATAACTTTTACACGTATTTGTATACCTATAACTAATTTCTATAATCTCTATCCTATCATCTTTCATTATATGTTTAGGTTAATAATATGTTTAGTATCATAATGATAATAATAATACTAACAATTATAATAATAATAAAAATAATAATAGTAATGATAATACTAACAATTTATTATTTTAATACTAGTAATAATAATGTTAATATTATAAATTGTATTAATAATCATTTTGTTAGTAATTATATTTTAACATAATAACTATAAGTATAAGTATAGTAATAATAATAATAACAATAACAATAATAATAATAATAATAATAAAAATAATAAAAATGATAACAATAATAATAAAAATAATAACAATGATAATAAAAATAAAAAGACTACCTTTAAATACTTTCCAAAAAAAAAAATGCTCATGATCGGGCTTGAACCCGAGACCTCCCGCTCACCTAACCATCCCTTAGACCACTCTACCGTTTCTATTTTACCTGAATACAACCTATCCTAAATATATACATACCATCTCTCTCGGTTTCTATCTCCTTCTTCTTCATTAGTTATAAACGAATCCATATCAAACCAATTTCATAACAGCGTATGTTAAATTGGTTTAAGACTTTTAAACAGACTGAAATCAACTTATTTAAATCTTTGAATTACTTGAAAACGAAAATATATATATATATATATATATATATATATATATATATATATATATATTTATATATATATATATATATATATATATATATATATATATATATATATATATATATATATATATATATATATATATATATATATATATATATATATAAAACAAAAAAATACGCCTGCTGCTTCTGCAGCCGCTAATGAAACAAAGAGAAAAAAAATCGCGATTTTGTTTTCTATGACGTTATAGACAATTGTTATAACACAAATTATGTTTCAATACCCTTCTAAAAACTTTTCAAATCACCAATTGAATCATAACTACAACAGGTATCTCGAATTCGATTCAAGAACACTAGATTGACTTTTGAAATTTTAAACTTTGACTCAACAATTCGAACTTGTTTTGAAGAATTGAGATTTGAAACTTTGAAGATAGTTTAATCACATGATTTCTAACAACTATGCTTTAAAGGATTTTGAAAATTGGTTCGAAATCGTTATATGAAAAAAAAAAATGAAGAGCAGGGGTCGTGGAACTAGGGTTATTCCTGGTTTCTGTTTTTTTTTTTTTTTAAAGTTGCAGCTGACTAAATATAAGTAGGACGATTGGATATGTAATACAGCTGCTATAAATGATTAAAGATTTGTATTATAGTGTTGAATTGGACGCCTAACAAAATTTGAGACAAAGTTAGTACGAGCAGGGGAAAAATAACAAGAAAATAAGAAAAGAAAAACAAACAAACAAAGCTTGATCGTGACTGATTTTGTTATATCTATGATTGAATTTGATTTGGGAATAATTTTAGAGACAGAAACAAGATTTATATACAGTTGGATTACAACTTGAAATTGAATTCGTACAATTTTCTTGATTTATAGTTTACTTAATACATTTTAATAATTAATAAATATAATAGTACTATTAAAATTATATTAATAATAATAATAGTTAATAATGATACTAATGATAAAAATGATAATAATCATATTATAAATGTTAAAAAAAATTATAAAATGTATTATTTTCTAATAATGATAACATTAATATTAATAATAATAATATTTAATAATAATAGTGAATAATCACCGTAACAACACTGATAATAAAAAAAATTTATTAATAATACTCTTAAGTATGATATTATTAATGAAAAAAAATAATAATTTGCATTATTTGTATAATAGTATTTATAATATTAATATTGATTTTAATGATAATGGTAATTATAAAAAAAATAATCTTAATAATAACTAAAAATCAAACTAATTATAATAGTACTGATATTAATATTAACATTAATATTTATTTTAATAATATTACAACTACATTATAATTTGTAATTATATATAGATATTAAATGTTATTAATTATGTATATTTAATACTTACATGATATATATAAATACAGATGTTATATATTATGATATGCATACAATCACTAATTACATATATATATCAATCATATATATGTATATTTATATATATATATACATATATATATATATATTTCAACTACCACATATTTAATTGTGTTTTAAGTTTTCTTTCATATTATCAAATCACATAATAGTTTATTAATTTATTCTAATTTATAATATAATTATTTACATGTATAATTATTTATATATAAACATTTCTTTTTACGATTATAGTTTCGTGAATCTTCGGTAATAGTCAAAAGTCAAATGTATACATGAGCACAGTTCAAAGTTTTTGAGATTCAGTCTAACAGACTTTTGCTTATCGTGTCAAAACCATATAAAGATTAAGTTTAAATTTGGTCGGAAATCTCCGGGTCGTCACACAACACTACAAAAGTATTCCTATTTTAAACTCGAATGTTTCAGAATTTAGAAACAAAAATAGTTTCTTTTATGATGTAATACAGATAGCGCGAAGAGGTAAATGATTTCAGATAAGAATAATTATGAAAATATCTTCAGAAATATGGAGGATATTTATAATGAAAGATACGAGGATATCTTAGAATTTCTAATATCAGAGGATGATGAAGAATATTGTTCACAGGGGTTTAGAGTCAGGAGCAAGGTATTCGTTAATGACTTCAGCATGTACTGAATCATTTGGATTCCTTGAAGTTAGGTTCAGTCTTTGTGATTTGTCCACAGCCTCCTTCATACGTTGCTCAATCCGGTTTCCAATTCCAAGACTTCTCTTTTTCTGCGCTTTGCCAGCACACTTATTTATTATCATCAAACTTTTACTGTTAAAGTCGTTTATAGTTTTTGCTGCTTCATCAGCATTTTTCCATTTTCGGAGAACTAATTCGTAGTTCGGAGTGTTTTTCAGAAACTTCACATTCAAATTAAGTCCAAAAAGATAGACGTTATATATACACATATAACTGTTGGTGTAGACATGCTGCGGGATTTTAAAATACTGATTGCTAATTCTCGATGATTCGTATGGCAATTCTCGTTACAAGATGTGGATGATTAAATGATGGGGTTTCAGTAAATATAATGATTCTTCGGAAGGTCAAAGATCAGTGAAGTTGTGAATAAGTTTATTGATAATGTGGTGGAACATGAAAGGTTCTCTGGTAAAAAATGGTAATCATATATATCAAGATTATGATAAGGCTACTCCGAATGTAAAATCGAAGTTGTCTTGCTGAAGTTGTGATAGAATTTGCTACTTTGAAAAGGAATTGCAAAGTTATTTTTGCTAATAAATGCCAAAGGATCTGACACAGATATGTGTTGAATTATGACTTTGGTTTCGAGAGCTTTTTAAGTACATAACTGTGAGTAATATATGGTTGGATCATCATCTCGATTGCTCATTATTTGAAATGTCTTCAGAAATTTTTCGAAGGGTTTGAACACAAATTGTAATCGTTAATATACATTTGATATTCTAACACAGTTTTGAAGTCAAAGTATAGCTCTGAAAGATGTAGGAATCTAAAAGTGATGGTACCGGTTATATCTCGAATTGAATTCTGAGGTTTCAAAATCAGAATAGGTAATTGAGTTTGAATGAGTATGGTTGTTTTGATTTCTATGAAAGAATGTATATTATTGTGAAAGTAGGAAGTATAGTTGATAATTTGCTTAATCAAATTCGAAGAATGTAACATATTAATTGTGAATTTATATATCTATCGGGTATTACCTACCCGTTAAAAAAAAATCACAATTAATATTTTGTACAAAAGAATTTTTTTATTACAGTCTTTATGAAAATATATATGTATATATTCTCTTCAGATGTAACTAGAATTGAATAATCCCTTAAAGGCTTTAGAGATTACATAAGTATTTCTTCAATAATATTAAGTATTTCTTCAATAATATTGAAATTATGAATCAATACTTAGTTATTTGTTGAGGCGTGATGTTGGTTTTCGTTAAATTCTTGTGAACTTCGCAAAGTACGAATGATGTTATCTGAAAAGTTTCGGGTACATCGATGATGAAAGTGTAAAATCAAATATATACTTGATTTATTATGAATTGGAATTTGTTGAATTGAGACAGAGATTATAGTTAACGATGGTTAAGTTGCGGCGAAGGACGTACATTATTGCATATTTGTAATATGAATTAACCGAGTAGTTAAGATTCACACAATATATATATATATATATATATATATATATATATATATATATATATATATATATATATATATATATATATATATATATATATATACATATAATTTCTTCAGAGGAAATGAGTTAATTCTTCATAACTCGTTGATAAAATATACGCGTTATTGATTCATAATGATGTCCACAGTGATTCTTGAACTGACAGAGTTTGTGATGTTATAGGTGTTGCTAATTTTGATGCTGACTGCACTGACGATGCTGGTGACGCTGATGGTACTGTTGATGCTGTTGGTAAAACAAGTTTAGCATGTTAACCACACACCATTTTTGTCAGGGTTTCTACTCTTCCTTCTATCATTTTGGTTCGCTTAACTGATTTATGATTAGGGCTAGATTAGATAATCTCTAAGACTTTAGAGATTACATAATCGCCGCGGAATGTTTCTCCAATGAAGTTATGAATTAAATACTTCGTCAGTTATTGTTGTTGGTACTCCTTGGTATCTATGGTGCATATGACGTTGATGCTCGTGGGACAGATTGTGAAGTTGAGGTTTAAGACGCGGTTGTGGTAGGAGGTGGTAATGGTACTGTTGGCGTTGATGATGGTGGTACTAGTTATGCTGCTGGTGCTGCTGCTGGTGATTGTAATCTTTGCACCATATTCTCCAAAGCCACTACCCGAGTGCGAAGCTCGTTGACTTCTTCTATTACACCAGGGTGATTGTCGGTTCGGACGAGCGGATAAATAAAATCTAGAATTTGATGTATTATATAATCGTGACGAGATACTCTAGAAATGAGAGAGAAAATGGTGTTTCGAATTGGTTCGCCGGTAAGTGCTTCAGGTTCTTCGTCAAGAGGGCAATGGGGTGGATGGAAGGGATCACCTTCTTCTTGTCTCCAATGATTGAGGAGGCCACGAACCCATCCCCAATTCATCCAGAATAGATGATGGCTAATTGGTTGATCCATTCCGGTCACACTGCTTTCGGAGCTTGAGTGGGATTCCATTTCGGAATCCGAGGAACTTAAATTAATGATGAATTCCATTTCGTACGATTAAATAAAGGATTTTTCGATATAAAAAAAGATTTTTCGGCTTATCGGGTGGTATTCTATTTAGATCGGGTGGTATTCTATTTACATTCTATTTAGATCGGGTGGTATTCTACATAGGATATAGATCGGGTGGTATTCTATTTACATAGGATATATATATATATATATATATATATATATATATATATATATATATATATATATATATATATATATATATATATATATATATATATATATATAGATCAAAAGATTTCGTAGATTAAGGAGGAATTTACAGAATATATCAGGCAAAGTTTAAAGTAACAGATACGATAAGATATGATTTAGCAGATACGCTAAGATATGAATTTTGTCTATACACTACTCATGCAAGTAATGTAGAAAGACGTGTCCAAACTAATAATGATAAGCAGGTAATTTCCTAAGGATGATAAGCAGATGATTTCCGACTAGAAATGATAAGCAAAACTTTTGACATGCAGACACGGTCGAAGTCCAGACTCACTAATGCATCCTAACGACTTATCAGTTAGACACACTAATGCAGACCTGGTTCGCTAAGACCACCGCTCTGATACCACATGAGACGACCCGTCCTAATCCATAAGAACGAATACAATAACATATGATTACATCGCGAGGTATTTGACCTCTATATGATACATTTTACAAACATTGCATTCATTTTAAAAGACAATCTTTCATTACATCAAAAGTTGACAGGCATGCATAGCATTTTGTTATATCCATCTATAAATGATCTAATCTGTCATTTACTTAATCATAATCTTTACTGAACTCAACGACTTGAATGCAACGTCTTTTGAAATATGCCATGAATGATTCCAAGTAATATCTTTAAATTGAGCTAATGCACAGCGGAAGATTTCTTTAATACCTGAGAATAAACATGCTTTAAAGTGTCAGCCAAAAGGTTGGTGAGTTCATTAGTTTATCATAATCATTCATTTCCATCATTTTAATAGACCACAAGAACTTCATTTCCATTTCTCATAAATATACGTCCCATGCATAGAGACAAAAATAATCATTCATATGGTGAACACCTAGTAACCGACATTAACAAGATGCATATAAGAATATCCCCTATCATTCCGGGAAATCCTTCGGACATGATAAAAACAACATCGAAGTACTAAAGCATCTGGTACTTTGGATGGGGTTCGTTAGGCCAAATAGATCTATCTTTAGGATTCGCGTCAATTAGTAGATCGGTTTACTAATTCTTAGGTTACCCAACAAAAGGGGCATATTTGTCTTCGATCATTCACCCATATAATGTAGTTTCAATTACTTGTGTCTATTTCGTAAAACATTTATAAAAATTGCGCATGTATTCTCAGCCCAAAAATATAAAGTGTAAAAAGGCAAATGAAACTCACCATACTGTATTTCATAGTAAAAATACATATAACGTCATTGAACAAGTGCAAGGTTGGCCTCGGATTCACGAACCTAAATTAATTATATATATTTATGTGTTAGTCAATATTTGTCTAACAAATTAGGTCAAGTCATAGTGTATCACAATCCTAATGGTCGAGAATAATATGTAAAGGTCAACAAAAGTCAATTTGACTCAAAATAATTTCCAAAATCTATACATGATTAATATATAGTTTAAATATCGTCGTTTTATATTTTTAAAAGATTTATTAGAGTAAATAATATAATTCATTTATTAATAAATAAAATTTTATATTAAAATTTATATAATAAAATATATTTTTATATATATTAAGTAATAAAATTTATAGAGTTCATTTAATATCATAAAGATAATATGATAGGTATTATTAAAGTAATTTTATTACACGGAGTAAAATATGTTTGTATCACATATTTATTTGATAAAATAATATCTATAATAATAGTAAGTAAAAGTTATATTATTTTGTAATAATAATTATTATTATTCTATTAATATCAATATTTATAATTACTAAAAATGACAATATGATAAAATGATAATTCTAATTATTATAACTTTAATATTTACGATACTTTTTAATATTAACATTAAAATAATAATTCTATTTAAAATGATAATAATAATGATATTTTATAATAACAATGACATTTCTATTAAAATGATAATTTTTGTTAAAATGATAGTTTTTAATACTAACGATACTTTTAATAATAATAGTAATCATAAAAATAATAAGAACGATAATTTTATCTAAATCAATATCTTATAATATTTTAATTTCATCATGATACTCATACTCATTATTTCCTAATCGTTTCGTTTAATAGCTTTTAATCGTCTTTTATATCGTGTTCATAATAATGATAATAATAGTAATCAAAATAATTAAGTGTTACTAATATTAGTTTTAATTACAATAATACTAATAATGATAATTACTATGATATTATTAACGATAATACTAATAACTATTTTAATGATAATAATAATAATAATAACAATAACAATAACCATTTTTAAATAATGATATATATATATATATATATATATATATATATATATATATATATATATATTAATAATGGTTGAACCAGTAGGTTTCCAACCTTCAAAGCCTCAGCTTTTACGCACAAATACAAATGATAATAATAATAATAATAATAATAATAATAATAATAATAATAATAATAATAATAATAATAATAATTAGATAATAATAATAATACTAATTATAACTTTAACGATAATAACGATAGTAATAATAATAAAAATAACAATTTTTAATGATAATTCCTTTTATTGATAATGATAATAATAATAATAATAATAATAATAATAATAATAATAATTATAATATAAAACTAGAACGACGATAATAACGATGATAATAATAATCATTTTTAATAATAATACAAAAATTCAATTGACTATAACTTCAAATCCGTTCATCGAAACCATTCGATATCAAAATGAAAAGTTCTTAATTTTTCGCTAGCTTTCCAACGACATGCATATCTTATACCTTATCTCAACCGCATACGTAACTAATTCAGGATTCAACATATCTTATCTAATGGCAATATCAAAAGTACAAGCATGCATAATCCTATATTCTCGAGCACTAGTCAGGGATACACTATTAATATATAAAAATTAAATTATGAGTACTCACGTATTAATATTGAGATTCAATATTGCAGGAAAAGTACGTAGACGCAACGGTTATGATAAACACTAGTTTGACTTATGAGCAATACTCCCTAACCATACCCATAACCTCCATAGCTATAACCCATAATTTCTTTAGCTCTATCCCGCTCGAAAAACAATTTTAAAATCACTCGGACAGCACTCTGTCGTAATAGTTTATGTATACTAATAATATCTTGAAATAATACGGAGTAAATATATATATGTAAATCGATTGTGAGAGTTTAGAGAAAATATTTTCAAGTTTCTATGAAATAATAAAACCTATTGAATTCTATTTATAATAGATTTTTGAATTATTAAAGTGAATTATTAAAGTATGAATTATTAAAGTGAATTATTAAAATATGAATTATTAAAGTATGAATTATTAGAGTGAATTATTAAAGTAAATTATTAAAGTTAAAGTAAAGTAAAATTAAAGTAAAGGTAAAGTTTAAGTATAGTAAAAGTATAAAACTATGTACGTATAATACGCGTATAAATATATATAATATTAATTTAAATCGTTATATATATTTAATAAAATAAAATATAAATATTGTTATCTTTATCATACTGGTTAAGTAATGAGTTGTTAAAAGTGGTTCTAGATATTTATAAAAGTTAGATACGTTTTAATAATAAAGTTCTTTTTAAACTAAAACGTTTTTGTACGTTTGAAACTAAATCAAATAAATATGATAATTTTGTTTTCCAAAACTAAATATATTTAAGAATTATTTTGATTAAATGTTAAAATAAAGGAAATCGTGATATCATAAAATGTTTTAGAAAAGTAGAATCATATATATTAATAATAGGTTTCAAGTCTTTAAATTAAGTCTGTTGGTGAAGCATGGGATAAAGTCCAAAGGTTAAATAAACGTATGAAATCATCTTAATGAAAAATGTCGAGTTACTTAACTTTTCGATATCTATTTCCTAAGTTATCTATATTCCCAAATTTTACTTTCACCCTAAATAATATGAAAGTTAACTAGTTAACACCTATATAGGAAATTGAACAGGAAACTCCCTAACCCTTGTCTAGTTCCCGTTAATTGACACATTTGTTCTTACTTATAAATCACTTTACCATTTTCCGAATGTTGTCAAAAAGAATAGATTTCTTAAATTACAGTGGACCTCATAACATAGACCCGTAATCATATTACAATGTATCTGATAATTCAATCATTTGATATTATCTTCTAATTCCATCGATAAACATATTGAAACAAATACGTTCGTTTAAAGTATTATACGTTTAATACTTTATTAATATTCTCAAGTTATAATATATATATACATATATATACATATCTATTTATATATAACGGTTCGTGAATCGTCAGAATTTGGTCGAGGTTATAATGAAAGTATGAACACAGTTTAAAATTCTTGAGATTTAACTTAACAAACTTTGCTTATCGTGTCAGAATAATATAAAGATAAAGTTTAAATTTGGTTGGAAATTTCCGGGTTGTCACAGTACCCGGCATAACCACTGTAAAAGCTTTAGCAATGTGTCCCTGCTTGGAATACCTCTTACAAGTAACCGTACAATAACCATCATGAGCCTTATAACATCGCTGGCAAACACGCTGATTATGATTATTAGAACCAGAAGTATCTTGTTTCTTCTGCTGACTTTGATTCTGGTTGCGGTTGTTATCCCACTTCCTTTTCCCATTATCATCCTTTTTAACAACTTCCTCACTGGCATCGGTTATCGCTTTCTTACTTCTTCTCAAAATCTTATCATTAAGCTTGTGTGCCATAGACATAGCAGCTTCAGTAGTCTGGGGCTTACTAGACTCAACCCCTTGCTCAATCTGTTCAGATAACCCATCAATATAAGCTTCAATCTTACGGTCCTCATCAGCATAAGCATTTCGACACAACAACGTCAATTCAAAGAACATTTGCTCATAGGCATCTAAATCGGTGCCATTCATCTTTAAGTTCTTAAGCTCAGTCTCCAACTTCTTAAGTTCACCCCGGGGACGATAACGGGTGATCATTCTCTCTTTAAAATCATTCCAAGACAAACCATAAGCAGCATCATTCCCCAAACTGTTAACCAAATTGTTTCACCAAGTTAAAGCACTGTCTTTGAGAGTGCAGCTAGCGAAACTAACCTTGTCCTCATCACGGACTCTACTAACCCGAAAAATAGACTCAATCTTCTCAAACTAACGAGTAAGTCTAATGGGTCCTTCGGTGCCACTAAATTCTTGTGGACGACTAGCCATGAAAGTCTTGTGGGAGCATCACACCTGATTGTTGGCATTAACATTAGCATTAGCTGCCATAGCAGCTGCTATCCCTTCAAAAATAAGGCGTTGCATGCGAGCTTCGTTGGACTCACGGGGAGGCATGATCTTCAAAACAGAATAACATAGATGTTAGTACTAAGAATAATTCCAGTGTTATAAAGGAATAGATCGAACACGAAAAGATTAACCATTAAAATAATAGTCAATAAACAGTATGAGTAATAACATGATAGTTATGATAGTTATAGAAATAGCCACTACATTCATACATACTTTATGATAGAAATCATACAACATACATAGCACCTAACATACATGAACTGTATTACGCATAATATAACATGTCAAGAGTCACAGCATCCGAAATAAAATGATAATGATAACAGATGTCATAAAGAAATAACCATCCATACATAAATGAAAACATCCCATAACAAAATCCTAGGCAAAACGCCGTACATCACCCAAAAATGAATGTATCAAAAGGATAATATGTCCATGAAATAAAATAATCACTCATGATATCATCACATCACATCTGCTTGGAGCAGGTGTGATAAGCTGGGATGGTATGAGGCTCGTCAGGAGTCTCATACTTCCTCAACTTTCCTTTCACCTCCTCCAACTCCGTCTTCAGATCAAGAACCACGCTCTCAAGAGCCTCTAACTTAGCGTCCACCTCACGGTTACGCTTTCTATTCTCGAACTCGATCCTATGCTTGAAGCTAACGAACGTATCCATATCAGCTCTAATCTCATCCATCACCTCCGTATGTGGCAAGACACGCATACATTCGCTAAGAGCATCAATGCGAGTCTCATTCGTATACGCTCTAGTCATATGAGTGATGGTAGACATGTATTAGTTAACAGGGTCTCTCAGGCGAGGCTGTCGTGCACGACGAGCGGCAGACGGGGAAACAGGAGCAGGAACTGAATAGGTGCTTGAAGCCGACATCTGTAAATAGTAAAACCACAAACCACATACAAAATAGAAGTACCATAAGTAATGCACCCTAAAAACCACGGGTTGACCACATTATGACCGCCTAGTTCCCTACAACCAGAGCTCTGATACCAGCTGTGATGGCCCCGTCAATACACTTAACAGCTCCGTCACTTGGTCCCACAGCTTGATCGAACTTTAAATGAATTTAATACACAACATTGCATTCTTTTATTCAAAAAGTTTCCCAAAAAGGAAATTTACCAAAATATGTAGTTTAAACAAACCCAACATATTAAATATCCAAAGTTGACATAAAACATAGTCAACCAAATACCCACAAGTTTAAATATCCAAAAAGAGAATGCAAGTTTAATGTTTCATAAAGTGTTTAATAAAATCTGCCCAAATGCATGCAGACACTTCTAACAGAGCAGAAGCACCAAACAAATCAAGTACATGTGAAAACATGCGAGTAAACTGTCAACAAAATGTTGACTGAATTATAGGTTTAAATAAACGAATAAACTTTAGACCACAAGATCTAAAATGTTAGAAAACATAAAACATTATTCCATTATCTATGAGTCACCTGGTAACCACTTAACCATTTATTTACCCTTGCCAAACACAATATATATACACTGAACAAGTGTATCTTCAAATAAATACGAAGTACTAACACATTTCGATTATAAATTGCTAGCGCGACTGGCTCGAAATGGGGCTGTCAAGCCCAATAGATCTATCCATAGGATTCGCGTTCACCAGTAGAAACCAGTGATTACAGTTACTAGACTAGGGAATATTTTTGTTCAACTCATAATGAATAATTTAAATTTAATTGCCACTTGTGTCTAAACGTAAAACAAAATGCATGTAATCACATCCCAAAAATACTTTAAAACGGTATGAAAACGGGACTATAACTCACCTTAAAGAAAATGAAGTAACCACACAAAAAGCGAACAGCAAACGAAGTAAAGTGATCAAGAATGATCACAACGCCGACCTATAAAAAAAGCAGGTCGATATAAATAACTAACTTAGGTCAAGTACGTCTTAGTATGATAGCTATAGTATTTGTTGCAAGTAAACATAGAACAACACTCAACATGCTTCGGTTTGATCAGAACAACGTAAGGACACGTACTTTCTATTTTTAAAAAGTTTCTATTTTTAGCAGGTTTCCATTTTAGGAAAGTTTCTATTTTATGAAAGTTTCTATTTTAGGAAAGTTTCTATTTTTGGAAAGTTTCCATATTTAGAAAGTTACTATTTTTGGAAAGTTTATAAGTTAGGAAAGTTTCCTTAATTAGAAAGTCAACAATGTCAACTGAAAGTCAAGGTCAACCAAAAGTCAACTCAAAAGTCAATCTTGGTCAAACATAGTCAACATTGAATTTTAAAGTATAAGTTATATTAATAATATAAGTTATAATGTTATTTAAAGTCATATATGTATAATTATGTCATAACATAAGTTTAATTAAATTAAAATGAATTATTAAAGTTAACATAAGTTTAAATGATATAATTAATATAACATAAATATTTAATTAATTAATTAAATATTAATCATAATATAAGTATTATTAATTAATAATAAATTATTAATCATATCATAAGTTTCTAATTAAAATCATTAAATCACAAGTATTTAATAATTACATTATAATTAAATAATAACTAAGCCTTATAATAATTAAATAATTAATTAATCTTTATTATAAGTCTTATAATAATAATCTCATAACATATGCTTAATACTTACCATAGGTATTTTTCATTAATAATAAAAGTATTATTAATCATAAGTTTAATTAAATGTTTAATTAAATCATAATGTAATTAATAAATGATATAATAAATATATATATCATAAGTCTTAACTTAAATTAATTACTTTTATATCATAAGTAATTTAATAATAATGAAAATCATTATTTATAACATAAGTTTCATTTTATAACCATAAGTTTTAATTAAAAGTTCATCAGGTCATAACTTAAGCTCCGGTATCGGTTTTCGGCGAGTCTTATATATATATTCGCCTAACCAAACCACCCGACACATTAGTGTACCCAAGAACACTCCAAGAATAGCCCCCAAGTCATGACCAACAGCCATATATCAACTTGGAGCTTTAATCCGTTCAAAAACATGTTTTAGTCATAACGGGTGATCCGTGGCTCGGATTTCGATGACCCGAACATGAATGTTCATCTAATCATCAATCCTAACACACTAGTACACCATAGAGACTCTAAAAATGGTCACAAAGTCTTACCAAACCTGAACACATTCGTTTTTATACTTTGATTTCATGAAAACACCATTTTAATCATAACTAGAGCTCCGGGAATCGAAATAACATGAATCCGGAGTCTAAAATCAATGTCTTGATGAGAGGAACACATCTAGACACTTTAATTTTACAAAAACATCAGTTTAGTTCCCTGAAATGTTCGAATATGCTGCTGTCCAAAATCAATCAAACCGAAATCATGCTATAACAAGTGTTTCTATGCATACAATCAACAATACAACAACATACAATCATCATGCTATCATAATAACATATAAATACAGAAAAATTAAAGAAAAAAATCAAGAATTAGGGTTAGGGTTTATACCCTAATCAAGAATTAATTTATGTGGACGCGTAGAGAACGAGATAAGGAATCCGGTTATGCAAACGATTTGATGATCCAAGTATTATTTTGATGAAGGAAGATGATGATGGTGATGATGTTTGATGATGGCAATAAGGGAGATGGAGGAGAAGGAGAGAGCAAATTTAGAATTTAGGTTTTGTGAGATTTTGATGAAATGAAAAATGATTAGCAAAAAAAAAAAAGAAAAACAAAGGGGTATACCCCCTTGGTTCGGCCGAATGGGTGCATGGGGGTGGGCCCCATGGCCCAATTTTGTTAAATGTTTAAATCCTTGTGGCCCGAATGCCCGAACAAAACCCGAAACGCGAAAAAGCTACTACACGATTAAATATTCGGAGAGA
This sequence comes from Rutidosis leptorrhynchoides, assembly GCF_046630445.1. NCBI lineage: Eukaryota > Viridiplantae > Streptophyta > Magnoliopsida > Asterales > Asteraceae > Rutidosis > Rutidosis leptorrhynchoides. Next base: position 295,233,169 of record NC_092333.1, read on the forward strand.
TAACAATTACGTGACGAATAAAATATATAAACACTATATATAATCACATGACATTAAAATATCATATTTAAAATAATTTGGATTTAAAAATCCCAAAATTTTGACCGTTGGTTTGAAAACTGAAAAGATTCGCCGGATAGAAATCCACGACACGTAGAAACGTACGATTTTAAAATATGAATGCAAATATTCATATTACACATAATAATTAATATATTATCACTAAAATAATAATATAGGTCGTAGAAATGACGTGGCACGAATAACAATTAATGAACGTTAAATAATAAACGGTAAAAGATAACGGAAAAAGTAGGGTCGTGACAAAACCCACCGGCTTCGTGTGCTTTATCCGTACAGTTTTTGGTTCTTTTCCAGATCTGTATGATCGAGTTTCTGTAATAATGTTTGAACTGTTTCGAATTTTTTTTGCTTAAATATACTTGTTTGTCATGCTTAATGATTAAATAACATGATTTTCGGATTGATTAGTGTAGTTACCCAAACTTTTCCATGATTATGTATTAAATTAAAACTATATTTGCATGATTCAAGTTTCTAACATGTTAAGCAATCAAACTTGTTAAGACTTGATTTATTGAAATGAGTTTCATGTAGACAATTGACCACCCAAGTTGACCGGCGATTCACGAACGTTAAAAACTTGTAAAAACTACATGATATATATATATATATATATATATATATATATATATATATATATATATATATATATATATATATATATATATATATATATGGTTAACATGAGATTATGATAAGTAAGTATCTTACTAAGTGTATTAACAATGAGTGATATACATAAAAATGAGATTATTGAATTAAGAAACTCGAAACGATATATATAACGATTATCGTTATAACAACGTCTTACTAAATACATATGAATCATATTAAGATATAGATACACTATGTTTAACATTATAAAATGATAATTAAGTATATCATTAAGTGTGTTAACAATGAACTACATATGTAAAAACAAGACTACTAACGTAAGGATTTCGAAACGAGACATAAATGTAACGATTATCATTGTAACGACATTTTAATGTATATATTGTGACAACCCAGAAATTTCCAACCAAATTTAAACTTTAATCTTTATATGTTTCTGACACGATAAGCAATATTTGTTAAGTTAAATTTCAAGAATTTTAAACTATGTTCATACATTCATTCAACCTCGACCAAGTTCCAACGATTCACGAACCATTAAACGAATATGATTATATATGTATATGTGTATATATATTATAACTTGAAACGTAAATAAAATATTAGATTAAATACTTTATATGATTGTATCTGTTTCAAAATGTTTATCAATGGAATTAGAAGATAAGATCAAATGATTGAATTATCAGATATAGTAAATTATGATTACAAGTCTCTGTTGAAAGGCCCACGTTGATTTGAAAAATCTTTCCATTTTAACAATATTCGGAAAATGGTAAAGTGATTTATAAATAAGAACAAATTGTCAATCATTGAGAACTAGACAAAGGATAGTGGAAGATTGAATCTCATAAAGACTCGATTGATCTATTTAGTTTCAAACGTACAAAAACATTTTTCAGTTTAAAAAGAACTTTATTATTAAAACGTATATAACTTTTATAAATATCTACAACCACTTTTGACAACTCATTACTTAACTAGTATGATAAAGATAACGATATTTATATTTTATTTTATTAAATATATATAACGATTTAAATTAATATTATATATATTTATACGCGTATTATACGTACATAGTTTTATACTTTTACTATACTTAAAATTTACCTTTACTTTATTTTTACTTTACTTTAACTTTAATAATTCACTTTAATAATTCATACTTTAATAATTAACTTTAATAATTCATACTTTAATAATTCACTTTAATAATTCATACTTTAATAATTCACTTTAATAATTCATACTTTAATAATTCACTTTAATAATTCATACTTTAATAATTCACTTTAATAATTCAAAAATCTATTATAAATAGAATTCAATAGGTTTCATTATTTCATAGAAACTTGAAAATATTTTTCTCTAAACTCTCTCAATCGATTTACATATATATATATATTTACTCCGTATTATTTCAAGATATTATTAGTATACATAAAATATTACGACGGAGTGCTGTCCGAGTGATTTCGAAATTGTTTTTCGAGTGGGACAAGATTAAGAAAATTATGGGTTATAGCTATGGAGGTGATTGAGTATGGTTCATGGGTATGCCAATGAGGTCAATATAGTGTTTATCATTTCTGTTGCGTCTACATACCTTTCCTGCAATATTGAATCTCAATATTGATACGTGAGTACTCATAATTTAACTTTTACATACTAATAGTGTATCCCTGACTAGTGCTCGAGTATTTAGGATTATGCATGCTTGTACTTTTGATATTGCCCTTAGACAGGTTAGGTTGAATCTTGAATTAGTTACACTTGCGGTTGAGATAAGGTATAAGATATGCATGTCCTTGGAAAGCTAGCGAAAAATTAAGAACTTTTCCTTTAGATATCGAATAGTTTCGATGAACGGATTAGAAGTTATAATCAATTGAATTTTCGATATTTTTATTTAAAATGATTATTATTATCGTCGTTTTTATCGTCGTTCTAGTTTTATCTTATTATTATCATTATTATTATCTTTATCAATAAAAGGGATTTATCATTAAAAATTGTTATTTTTTTTTATTATTACTATCGTTATTATCGTTAAAGTTATAATTAGTATTATTATTATTATCCAATTATTATTATTATTATTATTATTATTATTATTATTATTATTATTATTATTAGTATTATTATTATTATTATTATTATTATTATTATTATTATTATTATTATTATTATTATTATTATTATTATTATTATTATTATTATTATTATTATTATTATTATTATTATTATTATTATCATTATTAATATATATATATCATTATTTAAAAATGGTTATTGTTATTGTTATTATTATTATTACTATATTATCATTAAGATAATTATTAGTATTATCGTTAATAATGTTATAGTAACTATCATTATTAATATTAGTGTAATTAAAACAAATATTTGTAACACCTAATTATTTTGATTACTATTATTATCATTATTATGAACACGATATAAAAGACGATTAAAAGCTATTAAATGAAACGATTAGGAAATAATGAGTAAGAGTATCATGTTGAAATTAAAATATTATAAGATATTGATTTAGATACAATTATCGTTCTTATTATTTTTATCATTACTATTATTATTAAAAGTATCGTTAGTATTAAAACTATCATTTTAACAAAAATTATCATTTTAATAGAAATGTCATTGTTACTATAAAATATCATTATTATTATTATTTTAAATAGAATTATTATTTTAAAGATAATATTAAAAATTATATTAAATATTAAAGTTATCATAATTAGAATTATCGTTTTATCATAATGTCATCTTAGTAATTATAAATATTGATATTTTTATAATAATAATTATTATTACAAAATAATACAACTTTTACTTACTATCATTATAGATATTATTTTATCAAATAAATATGTGATACAAACATATTTTACTACGTGTAATAACTTACTTTAATAATACCTATCATATTATCTTTATGATATTAAATGAACCCTATAAATTTTATTACTTAATATATATAAAAGTATATTTTATTATATAAATTTAATATAAAATTTTATTTATTAATAAATAAATTATATTATTTACTCTAATAAATCTTTTAAAAATATTTAAAAATATAAAATGACGATATTTAAACTATATATTAATCATGTATAGATTTTTGGAAATTATTTTGAGTCAAATTTACTTTTGTGACTTTTGCATATTAGTGTCGAGCATTAGGATTGTGGTACACTATGACTTGACCTAATTTGTTAGACAAATATTGACCAACACATAAATATATAATTAATTTAGGTTCGTGAATCCGAGGCCAACCTTGCACTTGTTCAATGACGTTATATGTATTTTTACTACGAAATACAGTATGGTGAGTTTCATTATTCCCTTTTTATATACATTTTGGGCTGAGAATACATGCAAATACTTTATTAACTGTTTTACAATATTTATATGCATGAGTTTCATTTGCCCCTTTTACTCTTTACATTTTTGGGCTGAGAATACATGCAAATGCTTTATTAACTGTTTTACAATATTTATATGTGTGAGTTTCATTATTCCCTTTTTAAATGCTTTCGCAATATATATTTTTGGGACTGAGAATACATGCGCTGTTTTTATAACTGTTTTACGAAATAGACACAAGTAATTGAAACTACATTATATGGTTGAATGATCGAAATCGAATATGCCCCTTTTAGTCTGGTAATCTAAGAATTAGGGAACAGACACCCTAATTGACGCGAATCCTAAAGATAGATCTATTGGGCCCAACAAGCCCCATCAAAAGTACCGGATGCTTTAGTACTTCGAAATTTATATCATGTCCGAAGGAGGATCCCAGAATGATGGGGATATTCTTATATGCATATTGTGAATGTCGGTTACCAGATGTTCAATCCATATGAATGATTTTTGTCTCTATGCATGGGACGTATATTTATGAGAACTGGAAATGAAATTCTTGTGGTCAATTAAAATGATGAAAATGAATGATTATGATAAACTAATGAACTCACCAACCTTTTGGTTGACACTTTAAAGTATGTTTATTCTCAGGTGTTAAAGAAATCTTCCGCTGTGCATTTGCTCATTTTAAAGATATTACTTGGAGTCTTTCATCGTATATTTCGAAGAACGTTGCATTCGAGTCATTGAGTTCATCAAAGATTATTATTAAATCAATTTATAGTTGGATAGTGGATATTATGAAATGGTATGCATGCCTGTCAATTTTCGATGTAAAGAAAGTTTGTCTTTTAAAAATGAATGCAATGTTTGTAAAATGTATCATATAGAGGTCAAATACCTCGCAATGTAATCAACTATTGTGAATCGTTTATAATGTATATGAACGGGTCCTTTCAGTTGGTATCAGAGCGATGGTCTTAGCGAACCAGGTCTGCGTTAGTGTGTCTAACTGATAAGTCGTTAGGATGCATTAGTGAGTCTGGACTTCGACCGTGTCTGCATGTCAAAAGTTTTGCTTATCATTTCTAGTCGGAAATCATCTGCTTATCATCCATAGGAAATTACCTGCTTATCATTATTAGTCTAGACACGTCTTGCTACATTAATTGCATGAGTAGTGTATAGACAAAATTCATATCTTAGCGTATCTGCTAAATCATATCATATCGTATCTGTTACTTTAAACTTTGCCTGACATATCCCGCAAATTCCTCCGTAATCTATGAAATCTTTTGATCTCTATATATAGATATCCTATGTAAATAGAATACCACCCGATAGCCGAAAAAAATCATTTTATATCAAAAAAAAATCCTTTATCCAATCGTACGAAATAGAATTTGTCATCAGTTATAGTCACTCGGATTCCAAAATAGAATCTCACTCAAGCTCCGAAAGCAGTGTGACCGGAATGGATCAACCAATCAGTCATCACCTATTCTGGATGAATTGGGGATGGGTTTGTAGCCTCCTCAATCATTGGAGACAAGAAGAAGGTGATCCCTTCCATTCACCACATTGCCCTCTTGGCGAAGAAACTGAAGCACTTACCGGCGAACCTGTTCGAGACACCATTTTCTCGCTCATTTCCAGAGTATCTCGTCACGATTATATATTACATCAAATTTTAGATTTTATTTATCCGCTCGTCCGAACCGACAATCACCCCAGTGTAATAGAAGAAGTCAACGAGCTTCGCGCTTGGGTAGTGGCTTTGGAGAATATGGTGCAGAGATTACAAACACCAGCAGCAGCATCAGCAGCATAACCAGTACCACCATCATCAACGCAAACAGTACCATTACCACCTCCAACCACAACCGCGTCGTAAACCTCAACTTCACAATCTGTCCCACGAGCATCAACGTTATACGCACCATAGATACCAAGGAGTACCAACAACAATAACTGACGAAGTATTAATTCATAACTTCATTGGAGAAACATTCCGCGGCGATTATGTAATCTCTAAAGTCTTAGAGATTATCTAATCTAGCCCTAACCATAAATCAGTTAAGCGAACCAAAATGATAGAAGGAAGAGTAGAAACCTTGACAAAAATGGTGTGTGATTAACAAGCTAAACTTGCTTTACCAACAGCATCAACAGTACTGTCAGCGTTACCAGCATCGTCAGTACAGTCAACATCCGAATCAACAACACCAATAACATCACAAACTCCGTCAGTTCAAGAATCACTGTGGGCATCATTACGAATCAATAACGTGTATATTGTATCAACGAGTTATGAAGAATTAACTCATTCCCTCTGAAGAAATTATATGTATATTATATATATATATATATTTTTTGAAATAAATCTTTCCGTGCTAAGCTATTGTGTGTGAATCTTAACTACTCGGTTAATTCATATTACAAATATGCAATAATGTACGTCCTTCGGCCGCAACTTAACCAACGTTAACTACAATCTCTGTCGCAATTCAACAAATTCCAATTCATAATAAATCAAGTATATATTTGATTTTACACTTTCATCATCGATGTACCCGAAACTTTTCAGATAACGTCATTCGTACTTTGCGAAGTTCACAAGAATTTAATGAAAACCAACATCACATCTCAACAAATAAAGAAGTATTGATTCATAATTTCAATATTATTGAAGAAATACTTATGTAACCTCTAAAGCCTTCAAGGAATTATTCAATTCTAGTTCCAACCGTAATCGAATGAGTTTAATTTAGTATTAACTCATTAAAATCTATGTTACATCTGAGGAGAATATATACATATATATTTTCATAAAGACTGTAATAAAATTCTTATGTACAAAATATTAATTGTGAATTTTTTTTAACGGGTAGGTAATACCCGAGAGATATATAAATTCACAATTAATATGTTACATTCTTCGAATTTGATTCAGCAAATCATCCATTATACTCCCTACTTTCACAACAATATACATTCTTTTATAGAAATCAAAACAACCATACTCATTCAAAATTTAATTACATATTCTGATTTTGAAATCTCAAAATTCAACTTGAGATATGACCAAAATCATCACTCTTAGATCCTTACATCTTTCACAAGCTATATTTTGACTTCAAAACTGTGTTAGAATATCAAATGTATGTTAACGATTACAATCTATGTTCAAACCCTTCGAAAATTTCGGAAGACACTTCGAATGATGAGCAATCGAGATGATGATCCAACCACATGTTACCCACAGTTATGTACCCGAAAAACTCTTGAAACCAAAGTAAAAGTTTAAACAACGTATCCGCGTCAGATTCTTTGGCATTTATTAGCAAAAATAACTTTGCGACTCCTATTCAAAGTAGCCAGTTTTGTCACAGCTCCAGCAAGTCAACTTCGACTTTTCAGTCAGACTAACCTTATTATAACCTTGAGATATACACCATCGTTACCAGTGAACCTTTTACATTCCACCACATTATTAGCAGATGTACCAACAACTTCATTACCCTTTGACTTTAGCCTCTCCAAAAAGTCATTATAATTATTCATTGAAACCCCATCATTTACTCATTCACATCTTGTAATGAGGATTGCCATACGAATCATTGGGAATTAGCAATCAGTATTTTGAAATCTCGCAGCATGTCTACGCCAACAGTTATATGTGTATATATAACGTCTATCTTCTGGACTTAATTTGAATGTGAAGTTTCTGAAAAACACTCCGAACTACGAATTGGTTCTCCGAAAATGGAAAAAATGCTGATGAAGTAGCAAAAACTATAAACGAATTTAAACGGTAAAAGTTGGATGATAATGATGAAGTGTGCTGGCAAAGCGCAGAAAAAGAGAAGTTTTGGAACTAGAAAACGGATTGAGCAAAGTAGGAAGGAGGCTGTGGACAAATTACAAAGACTGAACCTGACTTCAAAGGATCCAAATGATTCAGTACCTGCTGAAGTCATTAACGAATACCTTTCTCCTGACTCTAAACCCTTGCGGACAATATTCTTCATCATCCTCTGATATTAGAAATTCTAAAATATCATCATATCTTTCATTATAAATATCCTCCATGTTTCTGAAGATATTTTCTTAATTTTTCTTATTTGAAATCATTTACCTCTTCGGGCTATCTGTATTACATCATAAAAGAAACTATTTTAGTTTCTAAATTCTGAAACATTCAAGTTTAAAATAGGAATATTTTGAAGTAGTGTTGGGAACTAAAGCATGAATTAGTATAATATAATAACACTTGATCAATGTGATTATATTACAGTAAGTCATGCTGATTTTCTAAATAGAACGTGATGATTCACAGATCATAACATCATCATGTGCCATGTTATACGACTCTTGTATTCTATTTAACCTCTAAAATATAAAGAAAATATTTCTTGATGATTCGGCCTTTTCCAAGGTATTCTAGTAATTTGACAAGTCAAGATCGTGCCATCACAATTTCCTTCCTAGAACATTAACAATGTTCATTCTGAAATTCATATCTGTGAATTCTGGACCATTATAAGCAGTGCTTAATTGCAAGAAGAAGAAACAAAAGGACAAAACTCCGAAATAGAAATTGGGTATAAATTGCAGCAAATAAAATAGAGCATTAACTGTGAATGATAATGATTATAGAAGACAGAAGCAGAGACTTTGAAATATAAGGGAACATATAAATCCCAACGACAAACCAGAAATTATAAACCATATATATCGATGCATATAACAATATAAAGACACGGGAGAACTAGAAACACTATAAACCTAAGAGTATAGTAGAAGTAAATAGATTCTTCCGACGGTAGATGAAAAAGAAGAATGACCGATATGAAAGTTAGAAGTATATCGAGAATCAGAACTGGATGGAGCATATTGATGAATACTTTAAAATATGAGTTGAGGGGGAAAGAATAGAAGGTGATGAAACATGACTAGGAACTTAGAAATTAACAGATTTAACTCACACAATGGCGGAATAAGTGAATCAAACCCTCTAGTGAATAGGTTAAGTTTTTTTTTATTATTAATTTAGTCAAATCAAAACTAAATCAAGTGTGATTAGATCAACACCTAGAGCTATTATTCACCACCTGGGTGATTTGGACTGAGAGAGAATCGGAGGAGCTCACTAGATCTGAGTGTGTATAACAAATGAGAGGCTTAACCTAAAATGAAGAACATAAGACTTTATATACCCCTGCTGTTGACTCACCCATATGATTCATTCATCACACGTACGAGTTGGCTTCATCAGCCGTACGGGTGATCACTCACTAGTGTCTTCTCATTTAGGTTGTAATTGTGACTTAGCTCAGCATCAACCGTGCGTATGAGCCTGTCAGCCGTACTAGTGAGGCTTCACTCGTACGTCTAACTAAGTCTAACATAGTCAAACATCTAAATCTCGTTCCTGCAGTTCCTGTAACCACATACAAACACAGATAGGATAATAACGAGCAATCATGGTGGCCTGTAAACTGTTGTACCTGCAATGGACGTGAGTAGATGTCTAGGGACTTGCATAAAATGCATCAACAGAAGGTGTGAGTTGTAAGGAAACGAAGGAGGTGAATTTATAAGAAAATCTCCGACAGAACAATTAAAATGGACGATCGCATTTAAAGCGGATCCTAATTCCATTGATTACCGGAGAGTCAAATCTAATTAAGAAGATTTTCTTCAAATCCCTTGAAATCTGGGAATTAATCATATCTACGTCAAATGATAAGATGAATCTACACTTACTCATTTCACTCTTCTATGTTAGCTTCACTCGTACTCTTCATATAAATGGATTGTTTATCCAAATTATTCGCTGATGATAAAACTCTAATTTTCAGCCCGTATGCATCATGAAAACATACTTATTATCATTCACGACCTTTCCACTCAAATTTCGGGACGAAATTTCTTTAACGGGTAGGTACTGTGACAACCCGGAAATTTCCAACCAAATTTAAACTTTTATCTTTATATGTTTCCGACACGATAAGCAATATTTGTTAAGTTAAATTTCAAGAATTTTAAACTATGTTCATACATTCATTCAACCTCGACCAAGTTCCAACGATTCACGAACCATTAAACGAATATGATTATACATGTATATGTGTATATATATTATAACTTGAAACGTAAATAAAATATTAGATTAAATACTTTATATGATTGTATCTGTTTCAAAATGTTTATCAATGGAATTAGAAGATAAGATCAAATGATTGAATTATCAGATATAGTAAATTATGATTACAAGTCTCTGTTGAAAGGCCCACGTTGATTTGAGAAATCTTTCCATTTTAACAATATTCGGAAAATGGTAAAGTGATTTATAAATAAGAACAAATTGTCAATCATTGAGAACTAACAAAGGATAGTGGAAGATTGAATCTCATAAAGACTCGATTGATCTATTTAGTTTCAAACGTATAAAAACGTTTTCAGTTTAAAAAGAACTTTATTATTAAAACGTATATAACTTTTAAAAATATCTACAACCACTTTTGACAACTCATTACTTAACTAGTATGATAAAGATAACGATATTTATATTTTATTTTATTAAATATATATAACGATTTAAATTAATGTTATATATATTTATACGCGTATTATACGTACATAGTTTTATACTTTTACTATACTTAAACTTAAACTTTACCTTTACTTTATTTTTACTTTACTTTAACTTTAATAATTAACTTTAATAATTCATACTTTAATAATTCACTTTAATAATTCATACTTTAATAATTCACTTTAATAATTCATACTTTAATAATTCACTTTAATAATTCATACTTTAATAATTCACTTTAATAATTCAAAAATCTATTTTAAATAGAATTCAATAGGTTTCATTATTTCATAGAAACTTGAAAATATTTTTCTCTAAACTCTCTCAATCGATTTACATATATATATATTTACTCCGTATTATTTCAAGATATTATTAGTATACATAAAATATTATGACGGAGTGTTGTCCGAGTGATTTCGAAATTATTTTTCGAGTGGGATAAGATTAAGGAAATTATGGGTTATAGCTATGGAGGTGATTGAGTATGGTTCATGGGTATGCTCATGAGGTCAATATAGTGTTTATCATTTCCGTTGCGTCTACGTACCTTTCCTGCAATATTGAATCTCAATATTGATACGTGAGTACTCATAATTTAACTTTTACATACTAATAGTGTATCCCTGACTAGTGCTCGAGTATTTAGGATTATGCATGCTTGTACTTTTGATATTGCTCTTAGAAAGGTTAGGTTGAATCTTGAATTAGTTACACTTGCGGTTGAGATAAGGTATAAGATATGCATGTCCTTGGAAAGCTAGCGAAAAATTAAGAACTTTTCCTTTAGATATCGAATAGTTTCGATGAACGGATTAGAAGTTATAATCAATTGAATTTTCGATATTTTTATTAAAAATGATTATTATTATCGTCATTTTTATCGTCGTTCTAGTTTTATCTTATTATTATCATTATTATTATCTTTATCAATAAAAGGGATTTATCATTAAAAATTGTTATTTTTTTTATTATTACTATCGTTATTATCGTTAAAGTTATAATTAGTATTATTATTATTATCCAATTATTATTATTATTATTATTATTATTATTATTATTATTATTATTATTATTATTATTATTATTATTATTATTATTATTATTATTATTATTATTATTATTATTATTATCATTATTAATATATATATATATATATCATTATTTAAAAATGGTTATTGTTATTGTTATTATTATTATTACTATATTATCATTAAGATAATTATTAGTATTATCGTTAATAATGTTATAGTAACTATCATTATTAATATTAGTGTAATTAAAACAAATATTTGTAACACCTAATTATTTTGATTACTATTATTATCATTATTATGAACACGATATAAAAGACGATTAAAAGCTATTAAATGAAACGATTAGGAAATAATGAGTAAGAGTATCATGATGAAATTAAAATATTATAAGATATTGATTTAGATAAAATTATCGTTCTTATTATTTTTATCATTACTATTATTATTAAAAGTATCGTTAGTATTAAAACTATCATTTTAACAAAAATTATCATTTTAATAGAAATGTCATTATTACTATAAAATATCATTATTATTATTATTTTAAATAGAATTATTATTTTAAAGATAATATTAAAAATTATCGTAAATATTAAAGTTATCATAATTAGAATTATCGTTTTATCATAATGTCATCTTAGTAATTATAAATATTGATATTTTTATAATAATAATTATTATTACAAAATAATACAACTTTTACTTACTATCATTATAGATATTATTTTATCAAATAAATATGTGATACAAACATATTTTACTACGTGTAATAACTTACTTTAATAATACCTATCATATTATCTTTATGATATTAAATGAACCCTATAAATTTTATTACTTAATATATATAAAAGTATATTTTATTATATAAATTTAATATAAAATTTTATTTATTAATAAATAAATTATATTATTTACTCTAATAAATCTTTTAAAAATATTTAAAAATATAAAATGACGATATTTAAACTATATATTAATCATGTATAGATTTTTGGAAATTATTTTGAGTCAAATTTACTTTTGTTGACTTTTGCATATTAGTCTCGAGCATTAGGATTGTGGTACACTATGACTTGACCTAATTTGTTAGACAAATATTTACCAACACATAAATATATAATTAATTTAGGTTCGTGAATCCGAGGCCAACCTTGCACTTGTTCAATGACGTTATATGTATTTTTACTACGAAATACAGTATGGTGAGTTTCATTATTCCCTTTTTATATACATTTTGGGCTGAGAATACATGCAAATGCTTTATTAACTGTTTTACAATATTTATATGCGTGAGTTTCATTTGCCCCTTTTACTCTTTACATTTTTGGGCTGAGAATACATGCAAATGCTTTATTAACTGTTTTACAATATTTATATGTGTGAGTTTCATTATTCCCTTTTTAAATGCTTTCGCAATATATATTTTTGGGACTGAGAATACATGCGCTGTTTTTATAACTGTTTTATGAAATAGACACAAGTAATTGAAACTACATTATATGGTTGAATGATCGAAATCGAATATGCCCCTTTTAGTCTGGTAATCTAAGAATTAGGGAATAGACACCCTAATTGACGCGAATCCTAAAGATAGATCTATTGGGCCCAACAAGCCCCATCAAAAGTACCGGATGCTTTAGTACTTCAAAATTTATATCATGTCTGAAGGAGGATCCCGGAATGATGGGGATATTCTTATATGCATATTGTGAATGTCGGTTACCAGATGTTCAATCCATATGAATGATTTTTGTCTCTATGCATGGGACGTATATTTATGAGAACTGGAAATGAAATTCTTGTGGTCTATTAAAATGATGAAAATGAATGATTATGATAAACTAATGAACTCACCAACCTTTTGGTTGACACTTTAAAGTATGTTTATTCTCAGGTGTTAAAGAAATCTTCCGCTGTGCATTTGCTCATTTTAAAGATATTACTTGGAGTCTTTCATCGTATATTTCGAAGAACGTTGCATTCGAGTCATTGAGTTCATCAAAGATTATTATTAAATCAATTTATAGTTGGAAAGTGGATATTATGAAATGGTATGCATGCCTGTCAATTTTTGATGTAAAGAAAGTTTGTCTTTTAAAAATGAATGCAATGTTTGTAAAATGTATCATATAGAGGTCAAATACCTCGCAATGTAATCAACTATTGTGAATCGTTTATAATGTATATGAACGGGTCCTTTCATATATATCATATTAAGATATATTCATACATCATAATATCATGATAATGTAATAATTTAACATCTCATTAGATATAATAAACAATGGTTTAACAACATTAAATGGGATCGTTAACTTAAAGGTTTCAAAACAACACTTACATGTAACGACTAACGTTGACTTAACGACTCAGTTAAAATGTATATACATGTAGTATTTTAAGATGTATTCATACACTTTTGAAAGACTTCAAGACACATATCAAAGTACTTCTACTTAATAAAAATGCTTACAATTACATCCTCATTCATTTTCATCAACAATTCTACTCGTATGCACCCGTATTCGTACTCGTACAATACACAGCTTCTAGATGTATATACTATTGGTATATACACTTCAATGATCAACTCCTTAGCAGCCTATGTGAGTCATTAAACATGTAGGAACCATTATTTGGCAACTATCATGAAATATCTCACAAAATTACAAAAAATATTATAAATCATTCATGAATTATTTACATGAAAACAAACTTACATATCCTTTATATCTAATCCATATACCAACGACCAAAAACACCTACAAACACTTTCATTCTTCAATTTTCTTCATCTAATTGATCTCTTTCAAGTTCTATCTTCAAGTTCTAAGTGTTCTTCATAAATTCTATAAGTTCTAGTTTCATAAAATCAAGAATACTATCGAGTTTTCAAGATTACTTCCAAGCTTTCTAATCCAATCCAAGTGATCATCTAAGCTCAAGAAATCTTTCTTATTTACAGTAATATATCTTTCTAATACAAGATAATACTCATATTTAAACTTTGATTCAATTTATATAACTATAACTATCTTATTTCGAGTGGAAATCTTACTTAAACTTGTTTTCGTGTCATGATTCTACTTCAAGAACTTTCAAGCCATCCAAGAATCCTTTGAAGCTGAATCAATTTTTGTCACTTCCAGTAGGTTTACCTACTAAACTTGAGGTAGTAATGATGTTCATAACATCCTTCGATTCATATATATAAAACTATCTTATTCAAAGATTTGAACTTGTAATCACTAGAACATAGTTTATTTAATTCTAAACTTGTTCGCAAACAAAGTTAATCCTTCTAACTTGACTTTTAAAATCAATTAAACACATGTTCTATATCTATATGATATGCTAATTTGATGATTTAAAAGTTGGAAACACGAAAAACACCGTAAAACCGGACATACGTCGTTGTAGTAACACTGCGGGCTGTTTTGGGTTTGATAATTAAAAACTATGATAAACTTTGATTTAAAAGTTGTTCTTCTGGGAAAATGATTTTTATTATGAACATGTAACTATATCCAAAAATCATGGTTAAACTCAAAGTGAAAGTATGTTTTTTTTCAAAATGGTCATCAAGATGTCGTTCTTTCGACGGAAATGACTACCTCTTTAAAAAATGACTTGTAACTTGTATTTCCGGCTATAAACTTATATTTTTTCTGTTTAGTTACATAAATTTCAGTTCATTATGAAACCATAGCAACTTGAATCACTCAAAACTGATTTGAAACGAAGAAATGACGGGTAAAACAAAATTGGATAAATTTGCTAGTTTTAGCTACGAAAATTTTGTAACAAATCTAGACTAAACATATCCTAACTAATTTATATTGTATTATACATATTATGAAATCTTGGGATACCATAGACACGTATACAATGTTTTAATATATCATATCGACCCATCTATATATATATATATTTCAAAACAACCATAGACACTCTATATGCAGTAATGTTTGAGTTAGCTATACAGGGTTGAGGTTGATTCCAAAATAATATATATACTTTGGGTTGTGATCGAGTCTGAGGCTTGTAGACACTGGGTCATGGATTGATTTGAGATAATATATATTGCTTTATTTCTGTACATCTAACTGTGGACAACTAGTTGTAGGTTACTAACGAGGACTGCTGACTTAACAAACTCAAATCATTAAAACGTAATAAAATGTTGTAAATATATTTTGATCATACTTTAATATATATGTACATATTTGTTATAGGTTCATGAATCGACCCGTGGCCAAGTCTTATTTTCCCGATGAAGGAAAAATCTGTGAGAGGGAGTTATAGTCCCATGTTTAATATCTAATATTTTTGGAATGAGAATACATGCAGATTTGAAAATGATTTACAAAATAGACACAAGTAATTGAAACTACATTCTATGTTGAATCGTTATACCAGATATCGCCCTTGTTGAACTTGGTAACCTAAGAATTGGTGTTTATTATAATTGCCACCAGTTGACGCGAATCCTAAAGATAGATCTATGGGCTTTGACATGCCCCAGTCAGAGAATTTGAACTACTTTAGTACTTCGATATTATTTATGGGGATATTCTAGATGCATTTTATTAATGTCGGTTACCAGGTGTTCAAACATATGAATGATTTTTATGCAGATTGCATGTTATTGAAAGATGAAATCTTGTGGTCTATAATTACAATTTGATATGTAGATTTAAACCTATAACTCACCAACAATTTTTTTGTTGACATTTAAATCATGTTTATTCTCAGGTGATTATTAAGAGCTTCTGCTGTTGCATACTAAATTAAGGACAAGATTTGGAGTCCATGTTTGTATAATATTGTTTAAAAACTGCATTCGAAGACATATATTGTTGTGTATTATTATTGTAAACCATTATGTAATAATTGTGTGAAAATGTTATATTTTAGATTATTATTATTTGATAATGGTCGTAATATTTTAAACCTTTATCGATAAAATAAAGGTTATGGTTTGTTTTAAAATTGAATGCAGTCTTTGAAAAACGTCTTATATAGAGGTCAAACCTCGCAATGAAATCAATTAATATGGAACGTTTATAATCAATATGAACGGGACATTTCAGTTGGTATCCGAGCGTTGGTCTTAGAGAACCATAAAATTGCATTAGTGTGTCTTACCGAGTTTGTTAGGATGCATTAGTGAGTCTGGACTTCGACCGTGTTTTCTTTAAAAACGATTGCTTAACACTTTTTGTTGGAAACTATATATTATTAACATGTAAATATTATGTGATATATTAATATCTTAACATGTTTGATATTGTGTGATAGATGTCTACCTCTAGTACAAATCCCATCGACTCACCTAATAATGAAGAGTCGAATATATTTTGGGAAGATTCACAAATTCTCGAGGAAGAACCGAAAGAGGAGGAACCGGAAGAGGAGGAACTGAAAGAGGAGGAACCAGAAGAAGAGGAACCGGAAGAAGAAGAGGTTCCGGAGGAAGAAATATTAATAACTACAGAAAAATGGCTAAATAAAAGAAAATCCTCAACCAATGGACCAAAGTTAAAAATGGTCAATGGTGTTTCCGCCGAGGAAGCAAAATATTGGGAAAATTACCAATTTTCTGATGAATCGGATCCCGATGAGGATTCCGATGATGTTATAGAATTTACCTTGAAAAGGCAAAAGAAAATAATAAGGGAAAAGGCATAAAAATAGAAAAACCCGAGTCCAACCCCGATGACCTCTATGTTAACATGAAATGTCCCGATGGAAAATACCGTCAACACCCGTATTTCTTAAAGTTTTACTATAACCCGGGAACATCTAAGCCACCAGGTTTTTCTAGACCATTTGAGAAAAGAACGGCTCGTATTAGGGGAGCACCATATATCCCTAGGAAATTAGCGAAACGAACCAAGTCCGAAGACGAAGAAACGAGTGAGTCGGAATAAAGAGTTGTAATCATGCGGTGTAATATATGTAATATAAGTGTGCTTGTACTTTCATGTTGTATGTAAAAATTGCTTGTATTATTTGATAATTATCTTTTATGAATCTAATTCTCGTCTGTTTTATAGTATAAAAACACAATGAACGTTAAGGATAGACAACCAAAAATTTTAAAAGACCTACCCGGGGACATGATTAATGAAATCTTGTCTAAAGTCGGTCAGAATTCGTCGGCACAATTATTTACGGCAAAATTAGTTTGTAGAACATTTGAAGAATGTTCCAGGCATGCCTTAGTTTATAAAAGGCTTTCATTTGAAACATGGGGTATATCACATTGGGGACACCGTAAGTTACGCCGTGTTTTCTTTAAAGCGCTAAATGCGGGGAACCCAAATGCAATTTTACGCTACGGGTTAAGAACCTATTTTGACTCAACATATCCCAACATAGGACTTTGTGAGTTAGAAAGAGCTTATAACATGCAACATAAAGAAGCATGTTATGCTTACGGGTTAGTGATGTTCGCTTCTCACCAAAGTGAGAAAAAGTTCATCGGATTACAACTTTTAAATAAAACCTTCCCATATGTGACGGATTCAGTAGTTGGGGTGAGAAACAAGGTTTTTAGATTATTACGGGCCTGTTGGGCATTACGAAACCCTCGTCCCTTTGACGACGTTACAACATGCTATCTTGTCAACGGCCACAACGGTTATGTTCCACAAGACCAAGGATGGGAAGTTGTCTTAGTAAAACCAGAATGCATGACTTGTTTTTGGACTTATGAATTACGTGTTTTTATTGCCTTTGCTGAACGACTTGCGTATTAACTAGGATTGTTGTCACAACTGTTTTGAATCAAAGTTATTGTGTGCTATATTTCATGCTATATGTATAATAGTGGTATTGTAAGTATGTAAAATATTGTATAAAAGTTTGAAAGCGAAATATTATTATAATCGGTTTTTCATATAGAATTGTAGTAGTTGAATTGTATATTAGCTACTAAGTATGAACTTAACGGGTAGGTACTACCCGAATTAAAACTATAAAAAGCTAATATGAAGAAAAAGCTTTTATAAATGAGTTCATATTATGCTACGAAATACTATTGACTACTCTTAAATTCTATATGATTAACTCAATTCTTTTGGCTATTTTTGAAGGAAATGGCACCGACGACCCGTCAGAACTTGAACATGAGTGAGGAAGACTTCCGTGTTTTCCTTGCTGCAAACATAGCCGCAGTACAAGCCGTAATGCAAAACAACAACAATAACTCTGGTTCTAGTAGTGGAACTAATTTCACAAGAAATCGTGTAGGATGCTCCTACAAAGAATTCACTGCCTGCAAACCTTTGGAATTTGATGGAACCGAGGGTCCAATCGGATTGAAATGGTGGACCGAGAAATTTGAATCGATGTTTGCCATAAGTAAATGTACTGAAGAAGACAAAGTAAAGTATAATACGCATACCTTCACAGGTACTACATTAACATGGTGGAATACCTATCTCGAGCAGGTAGGACAAGATGCCGTTTACGCACTACCGTGGTTAGCATTCAAGCAATTGATGAACGAGCAGTATCGTCCCAGAAACGAGGTAAATAAGCTCAAGGTAGATCTTAGAGGATTACGAACGCAACGTTTCGATATCACCATGTATAAACAACGATTCACAGAGTTGTGCCTATTGTGTCCCAGAATGTTCGAAGATGAAGAAGAGAAGATCGACGCATTTGTAAAAGGGTTACCAGAAAGGATTCAAGATGGTGTGAGTTCACACGAGCCCACCTTCATACAAAAGGCAAGTCGAATGGCTTACAAACTAGTGAATCAGATCGAAGGAAGGATTAAAGAGCAGGCGGCCGAAGAGGCTAACATGAAACAAGTCAAGAGAAAGTGGAAAGAAAGCAGTGACAAGAGTCACCAGTACAACAACAACAACAATCACAACCACAATCGCAATAACTATCCCAACAACTGCAACATCAATCGCAATAACAACTTCAACAAAAGTCCCAACAACAAGTACAATAACCATCCCAATAACAATAACAACAGCAACAACAACAACAACAACAACAACAACAACAACAACAACAACAATCTTAATGACAACAATGGCAACAAAAACCAAAAACAGCCACGCCAAAGGTGTGAAGAGCATCACCCGGGGTTCTGCACGACATTTTGAAACAGGTGTAAAAGAAATGGTCATAGCGCGACAAAGTGCGAGATCTACAGACCAATGCATAATAGAACTAAAAGAACAAATAATGTCGGAACAAATAACACCGCCATAGTTTGTTTTGGATGTGGAAAACTGGGCCACTTTAGTAGAAATTGCCCGAATCAGGGGAATACTAATGGGCAGGGCCGCGGAAGAGTTTTCAATATTAATACGGCAGAAGCGCAGGAAGACCCGGAGCTTGTTACGGGTACGTTTCTTATTGACAATAAATCTGCTTATGTTTTATTTGATTTGGGTGCGAATAGAAGCTATATGAGTAGAGATTTTTATGCTAAACTAAGTTGCCCACCGACGCCCTTGGATAATAAATTTTTACTCGAATTAGCAAACGGTAAATTAATTACAGCAGATAATATATGTCGGAATCGGGAAATTAAACTGGTTAGCGAAATATTTAAGATTGACTTGATACCAGTAGAGTTAGGGAGTTTTGATGTGATAATTGGTATGGACTGGTTGAAAGAAGTGAAAGCAGAGATCGTTTGTTACAAAAATACAATTCGCATTATACGAGAAAAAGGAAAACCCTTAATGGTGTACGGAGAAAAGAGCAACACGAAGTTAAATCTTATTAGTAACCTGAAGGCACAAAAACTAATAAGAAAAGGTTGCTATGTTGTGCTAGCACACACCGTGAAAGTAAACTCCGAAGAAAAGAACATCAATGATGTTCCCGTCGCAAAAGAATTTCCCGATGTATTTTCGAAAGAATTACCGGGACTACCTCCACACCGATCCGTTGAATTTCAAATAGACCTTGTACCGGGAGCTGCACCAATAACTCGTGCTCCATACAGACTCGCAGCCAGCGAAATGAAGGAACTTTAGAGTCAATTACAAGAACTTTTAGAGCGTGGTTTCATTCGACCAAGCACATCACCATGGGGAGCTCCTGTTTTGTTTGTCAAAAAGAACGGTACATTCAGGTTGTGTATCAACTACCGAGAGTTGAACAAACTTACCATCAAGAACCGTTATCCACTACCGAGAATCGACGACTTATTTGATCAACTACAAGGCTCGTCGGTTTATTCGAAATCGATTTACGTTCTGGATATCATCAAATGCGGGTGAAGGAGGATGATATTCCAAAAACTGCTTTTAGAACGCGTTACGGTCATTACGAGTTTATGGTTATGCCGTTTGGGTTGATTAACGCACCAACTGTGTTCATGGACCTTATAAACT
Organism: Rutidosis leptorrhynchoides; assembly: GCF_046630445.1. Taxonomy (NCBI): domain Eukaryota; kingdom Viridiplantae; phylum Streptophyta; class Magnoliopsida; order Asterales; family Asteraceae; genus Rutidosis; species Rutidosis leptorrhynchoides. The sequence continues at coordinate 295,254,285 of NC_092333.1, forward strand.
GAGTGTGTGGATCATACCTTGACAAGTTTGTCATTATTTTCATCGATGACATACTTATTTACTCAAAGAATGATCAAGAACACGAAGAACATTTGAGAAAAGTGCTAGATTTGTTGAGGAAAGAAAAACTGTACGCTAAGTTTTCAAAGTGTGAATTTTGGTTGGAAGAAGTTCAATTCCTCGGACACATAGTGAACAAAGAAGGTATTCAGGTGGATCCAGCAAAGATTGAAGCTGTTAAAAAGTGGGAAACCCCGAAAACTCAGAAGCATATACGCCAATTTTTAGGACTGGCTGGTTACTACAGAAGGTTCATCCAAGATTTTTCCAAAATAGCAAAACCTTTGGCTGCATTAACGTATAAAGGGAAGAAATTTGAATGGAAGGATGAGTAGGAGAAAGCGTTTCAATTATTGAAGAAAAAGTTAACTACGACACCTTTATTGTCATTGCCAGAAGGGAATGATGATTTTGTGATATATTGTGATGCCTCAAAGCAAGGCCTTGGCTGTGTATTAATGCAGCGAATAAAGGTAATTGCTCATGCGTCCAGACAATTGAAGATTCACGAGCAACATTATACGACTCACGATTTGGAATTGGGCATTGTTGTTTTTGCATTAAAGACTTGGAGGCACTACTTATATGGGGTCAAAAGTATTATATATACCGACCACAAAAGTGTCCAACATATATTTAATCAAAAACAACTGAACATGAGACAGCGTAGGTGGATTGAACTGTTGAATGATTACGACTTTGAGATTCGTTACCACCCGGGGAAGGCAAATGTGGTAGCCGATGCCTTGAGCAGAAAGGATAGGCTATGAACATAATTATTCATACTAACCTTACTACTCAAATAAAGGAGGCGCAACAGGGAGTTTTAAAAGAGGGAAGTTTGAAGAATGAAATACCCAAAGGATCGGAGAAACATCTTAATATTCGGGAAGACGGAACCTGGTATAGGGCTGAAAGAATTTGGGTACCAAAGTTTGGAGATGTGAGAGAAATGGTACTTAAGGAAGCACATAAAACCAGATACTCAATACATCCCGGAGCGGGAAAGATGTACAAAGATCTCAAGAAGCACTTTTGGTGGCCGGGTATGAAAGCCGATATTGCTAGATATGTAGGAGAATGTTTGACGTGTTCTAAGGTTAAAGCGGAACATCAAAAACCATCAGGTTTACTTCAAAAACCTGAAATCCCGAAATGGAAATGGGAAAACATTACCATGAATTTTATTACTAAATTGCCAAGGACTGCAAGTGGTTATAATACTATTTGGGTAATAGTCGATCGTCTCACCAAGTCAGCACACTTTCTGCCAATGAGAGAAGATGATAAAATGGAGAAGTTGGCATGATTATACTTGAAAGAAGTTGTCTCCAAACATGGAATACCAATCTCTATTATCTCTGATAGGGATGGCAGATTTTTTTCAAAGTTTTGGCAGACATTACAGCAAGCATTAGGAACTCGTCTAGACATGAGTACTGCCTATCATCCACAGACTGATGGGCAGAGCGAAAGGATGATACAAACACTTGAAGACATACTACGAGCATGTGTTATTGATTTTGGAAACAGTTGGAATCGACATCTACCATTAGCAGAATTTTCCTACAACAACAGTTACCACTCGAGTATCGAAATGGCACCGTTCGAAGCACTTTATGGTAGAAAGTGCAGATCTCCGATTTGTTGGAATGAATTGGGGGATAGACAGATTACGGGTCCAGAGATAATCCAAGAACCTACCGAGAAAATCATCCAAATTCAACAACTGTTGAAAACCGCTCAGAGTCGACAAAAGAGCTACGCGGACCTTAAAAGGAAAGATATAGAATTTGAAATTGGAGAGATGGTCATGCTTAAAGTTTCACCTTGGAAAGGCGTTGTTTGATTTGGTAAATGGGGGAAACTAAATCCAAGATACATTGGACCATTCAAGATTTTAGATCGTGTCGGACCAATAGCCTACCGACTTGAATTACCTCAACAACTCGCCAATGTACATAATACCTTTCACGTCTCGAATCTGAAGAAGTGCTTATCTAAAGAAGATCTCACTATTCCTTTAGACGAAATTAAAATCAACGAAAAACTATAATTCGTTGAAGAACCCGTCGAGATAATGGATCGTGAGGTTAAAAGGCTCAAGAAAAATAAGATACCGATCATCAAGGTTCGATTGAATGCTCATAGGGGACCCAAGTTCACCTGGGATCATGAAGATCAAATGAAACTGAAATACACGTACATATTTCCAGAAGATTCGTCAACACCTTCAACAGCTTAAAATTTCGGGACGAAATTTATTTAACGAGTAGGTACTGTAGTGACCCAAACTTTTCCATGATTATATATTAAATTAAAACTATATTTACATGATTAAATGTTTCCAACATGTTAAGCAATCAAACTTGTTAAGACTTGATATATTGAAATGAGTTTCATGTAGACAATTGACCACCCAAGTTGACCGACGATTCACGAACGTTAAAAACTTGTAAAAACTACATGATGATATATATATATATATATATATATATATATATATATATATATATATATATATATATATATATATATATATATATATATATATATATATATGGATATATATATGGTTAACATGAGATTATGATAAATAAGTATCTTACTAAGTATATTAACAATGAGTGATATACATAAAAATGAGATTATTGAATTAAGAAACTCGAAACGATATATATAACGATTATCGTTAAAACAACGTCTAACTAAATACATATGAATCATATTAAGATATAGATACACTATGTTTAACATGATAAAATGATAATTAACTATATCATTAAGTGTGTTAACAATGAACTACATATGTAAAAAAAAGACTACTAACTTAAGGATTTCGAAACGAGACATATATGTAACGATTATCGTTGTAACGACATTTTAATGTATATATATCATATTAAGATATATTCATACATCATAATATCATGATAATGTAATAATTTAATATCTCATTAGATATAATAAACAATGGGTTTACAACATTAAATGTGATCGTTAACTTAAAGGTTTCAAAACAACACTTACATGTAACGACTAACGTTGACTTAACGACTCAGTTAAAATGTATATACATGTAGTATTTTAAGATGTATTCATACACTTTTGAAAGACTTCAAGACACATATCAAGTAATTCTACTTAACAAAAATGCTTACAATTACATCCTCATTCATTTTCATCACCAATTCTACTCGTATGCACCCGTATTCGTACTCGTATAATACACAGCTTCTAGATGTATATACTATTGGTATATACATTTCAATGATCAACTCCTTAGCAGCCCATGTGAGTCATTAAACATGTGGGAACCATCATTTGGAAACTATCATGAAATATCTCACAAAATTACAAAAAATATTATAAATCATTCATGAATTATTTACATGAAAACAAACTTACACATCCTTTATATCTAATCCATATACCAACGACCAAAAACACCTACAAACACTTTCATTCTTCAATTTTCTTCATCTAATTGATCTCTCTCAAGTTCTATCTTCAAGATCTAAGTGTTCTTCATAAATTCTATAAGTTCTAGTTTCATAAAATCTAGAATACTATCGAGTTTGCAAGATTACTTCCAAGCTTTCCAATCCAATCCAAGTAATCATCTAAGCTCAAGAAATCTTTCTTATTTACATTAAGATATCTTTCTAATACAAGGTAATACTCATATTTAAACTTTTATTCAATTTCTATAACTATAACTATCTTATTTCGAGTGAAAATTTTACTTGAACTTGTTTTCGTGTCATGATTCTACTTCAAGAACTTTCAAGCCATCCAAGAATCCTTTGAAGCTAGATCAATTTTTGTCACTTCCAGTAGGTTTACCTACTAAACTTGAGGTAGTAATGATGTTCATAACATCATTCGATTCATATATATAAAACTATCTTATTCGAAGATTTGAACATGTAATCACTAGAACATAGTTTAGTTAATTCTAAACTTGTTCGCAAACACAATTAATCCTTTTAACTTGACTTTTAAAATCAACTAAACACATGTTCTATATCTATATGATATGCTAACTTAATGATTTAAAACTTGGAAACACAAAAAACATCGTAAAACCGGACATACGCCGTTGTAGTAACACCGCGGGCTGTTTTGGGTTTTGATAATTAAAAACTATGATAAACTTTGATTTAAAAGTTGTTCTTCAGGGAAAATGATTTTTCTTATGAACATGTAACTATATCCAAAAATCATGGTTAAACTCAAAGTGTAAGTATGTTTTTTTTCAAAATGGTCATCAAGATGTCGTTCTTTCGACGGAAATGACTACCTCTATAAAAACTGACTAGTAACTTATATTTCTGACTATAAACTTATACTATTTCTGTTTAGTTTCATAAATTTCAGTTCATTATGAAACCATAGCAACTTAAATCACTCAAAACAGATTTGAAAAGAAGAAATGACGGGTAAAACAAAATTGGATAAATTTGCTAGTTTTAGCTACGAAAATTTTGTAACAAATCTAGACTAAACATATCCTAACTAATTTATATTGTATTATACATATTATGAAATCTTGGGATACCATAGACACGTATACAATGTTTTAACATATCATATCGACCCATATATATATATATATATTTTGGAACAACCATAGACACTCTATATGCAGTAATGTTTGAGTTAGCTATACAGGGTTGAGGTTGATTCTAAAATAATATATATACTTTGATTTGTGATCGAGTCTGAGGCTTGTAGACACTTGGTCGTGGATTGATTCGAGATAATATATATTGCTTTATTTCTATACATCTAACTGTGGATAACTAGTTGTAGGTTACTAACGAGGACTGCTGACTTAACAAACTCAAATCATTAAAACGTAATAAAATGTTGTAAATATATTATGATCATACTTTGATATATATGTACATAATTGTTATAGGTTCGCGAATCGACCCGTGGCCAAGTCTTATTTTTCCGACGAAGGAAAAATCTGTGAAAATGAGTTATAGTCCCATTTTTAATATCTAATATTTTTGGGATGAGAATACATGCAGATTTGAAAATGATTTACAAAATAGACATAAGTAATTGAAACTACATTCTATGTTGAATCGTTATACCGGATATCGCCCTTGTTGAACTTGGTAACCTAAGAATTGGTGTTTATTATAATTGCCACCAGTTGACGCGAATCCTAAAGATAGATCTATGGGCTTTGACACGCCCCAGTCAGAGAATTTGAACTGCTTTAGTACTTTGATATTATTTATGGGGATATTCTAGATGCATTTTGTTAATGTCGGTTACCAGGTGTTCAAACATATGAATGATTTTTATGCAGATTGCATGTTATTGAAAGATGAAATCTTGTGGTCTATTATTATAATTTGATATATAGATTTAAACCTATAACTCACCAACAATTTTTTTGTTGACGTTTAAAGCATGTTTATTCTCAGGTGATTATTAAGAGCTTCTGCTGTTGCATACTAAATTAAGGACAAGATTTGGAGTCCATGTTTGTATAATATTGTTTAAAAACTGCATTCGAAGACATATATTGTTGTGTATTATTATTGTAAACTATTATGTAATAATCTTGTGAAAACGTTATATTTTAGATTATCATTATTTGATAATCATCGTAATATTTTAAACCTTTATCGATAAAATAAAGGTTATGGTTTGTTTTAAAATCGAATGCAGTCTTTGAAAAACGTCTCATATAGAGGTCAAACCTCGCAACGAAATCAATTAATATGGAACGTTTATAATCAATATGAACCGGACATTTCAATTAGTATTTAATCAGATGATCAATTATTTGATTCATGCTACTTGTTTAGATCTAGTCCATCAAACTTGTTAATTTGGATTGCATACAACTAAGTTAAAAAGCTTAATAGTGATAAACTGGTTTAATTGGAATTACGCTTATATACTAGAGTTTGACATTGTTAGGCTTAATCGAAGAACCTTTGTTTGGATTTGTTTAATTAATGATTGCATGAGAAGTTAGTAGTAATTGACTTTTCGCTAGTAACCTGAGTTGATCTACTTGGTGTTTAATAGCTTATATAATTTGTCAGTCTATTTGCATATTGATCCTCATCACAACATTAATGTGTATCATGTAATTGAATTGAACATGAAGATTTAAGATGTTAGTTATGCACATCACATATCTAGCATATGCTTTAAGTCCTACTCGTTGAATGTTATGCAACACTTAGCTTAACCTATCAAGAGATAATAGTTGGTCTATGATTATTATTCTGCTTTGTGTTAATATAAGTTATGAAAGTTGCCTAATATGATTCCCGTATAAGTTAGTCGTTCATGTAACTGCTTTTACTTTTATTATTTATTTTGAATCTTCAATTCCTTGTCTCATTTTATTGCTTTGTTTATCTTTAAAGCATCTCTTTCCTAAGGAAGATGCTAATACTCACATTCGGAATTTTAGGGGTACTGAAAAGGAAGATGCTAATGCTCACATTCGGAATCTTAAAGATATTTGTAATCTGTTTAACATTAATCATGTGGAAAGTAATGTCATCTATCTTCGTCTCTTTACATGGTCACTAAAAGATGAAGCTAAGGAATGGTTAAACTCGTTACCTACTAGTTGGGGTACTATGGTTGAAAATTTTCTCACTCGATTCTTTCCCGCATCAAAAACTGTCACCCTTCAAATTGAAATTGCTAATTTTCGTCAGAAAACTAACGAGTCTCTTTATTCTGATTGGGTTCGATTTGGTAAAATGCTTAGAGGTTGTCCACAACAAGGTTTGGATAAGTTTAAAAAGGTAACTACTTTCTATGAAGGTTGTGATATTGCTACAAGAAGAGAGATTAATACATCTGTTGGAAGAAACATCATTAGTAAAACTGCCGAAGAAGCTGAAACATTGATTAATAAATTGGCTGCTCATTCCCACGAATGGCATCAAGACTTATGAAGAGACCCGTCCTAATCCATCCGGACGAAGTCCATATCGATTATAAACGATTCACAACAGTTGATTACATCGCGAGGTACTTGACCTCTATATGATACATTTTACAAACATTGCATTCGTTTTTGAAAAGACAATCTTTCATTTCATTGAAAGTTGACGGCATGCATACCATTTTATAATATATCTAACTATAATTGACTTAATAATAATCTTGATGAACTCAACGACACGAATGCAACGTCTTTTGAAATATGCCATGAATGAATCCAAGTAATATCTTTAAAATGAGCAATTGCATAGCGGAATATTTCTTTCGTACCTGAGAATAAACATTCTTTAAAGTGTCAATCAAAAGGTTGGTGAGTTCATTAGTTTATCATAATCATTCATTTCCATCATTTTAATAGACCACAAGATTTTCATTTCTCATAAATATACGTCCCATGCATAGAGACAAAAATATCATTTATATGGATTGAACACCTGGTAACCGACATTAACAAGATGCATATAAGAATATCCCCTATCATTCCGAGAAATCCTTCGGACATGATTAAAACAACATCAAAGTACTAAAGTATCCGGTACTTTAGATGGGGTTCGTTAGGCCCAATAGATCTATCTTTAGGATTCGCATCAATTAGTATATCGGTTTACTAATTCTTAGGTTACCAAGCAAAAGGGGCATATTCGGCTTCGATCATTCAACCATATAATGTAGTTTCGATTACTTGTGTCTATTTCGTAAAACAGTTATAAAAATTGCGCATGTATTCTCAGTCCCAAAAATATATATTGCAAAAGCATTTAAAAAGGGAGTAATGAAACTCACCTAATGTATTTTGTACTAAAAATACATATTACGACATTGAACAATTGTAGAGTTGGCATCGGATTCACGAACCTATATCAATTGTGTATTTATTAATACGTATAATGTAAATCACAAAATTTCATTTATTAATATGTATTATTTATATATTTATAGTTTTGTAGAAATTATTCTAAATTCCATTTTAAAACGTATACTTATATTATATCTTAAATTATATTTTATATATATATATATATATATATATATATATATATATATATATATATATATATATATATATATATATATATATATATATATATATATATATATATATATATATATATATCGATTTTATGTTTATATATTTATAATGATTAACGTTTATATAATTAGTGATATTAATATATCTATATACCTATATTTGTGATTAGTTTTGTATTTATGAAATTTTATTAGTTTGTTATGTAAATTATTAACACAATCTTAGTATATACCATAAGTATATACATAGTGTACAAAAGATTTAATTTTTAAAAATAATAATTTAGATAATAATGATTTACTAATAATAATAATAATTTTATTAATAATGATAATACTAATAGCAAAAATGAAAATGATAAATGTTAATGCTACTAATAATAATAACTCTAAAATAATATTAATACTAATAATATACTTATGTTAATAATAAGGGTTCTAATATTTATAAAATGATAAATGATAATCATAATAATGATAATAATTCTTAAAATGATAAACTTAATGATAATAGTAATAACATTATTTATACTAATGCTACTTGATAGTATTATGAATAATATTACTTAATAATTATACTACAGATGATGATAATATAACTATATTAAGGTTAATAATCTTATTAATCATGTTATTGTTAATAATATTGATACTAATTAATAATACCATAATACAATCAATAATAATAATACTAGTAATAATATTTGATAGTGATAATAATATTAGTAATAACAATAATGATAATAATAATTGTAATTATAATCATGATAGTAATAATAAATAATAACTAGTACTTATAACAATAACAATAACAATAATAGCAATACTAGTAATAATAACAACAATTAATAATAACAACAACAAGAACAACAATAATAATAATAATAATAGAAAAATGGAACTACCTCAAAAAAAGTCTTAAAAATAAACCTGTCGCGAACGGGACTCGAACCCGCGACCTCTTGCTCCTCGACAGACACACATAACCACCCTTCTGTTTTGGTTTTTCTGTTGTAATCTTAGACATAAAAATATATAACCCATACTATTTTCGTTCTTCTTCATCATCATCAACATCAGATTAAATTAAAACCTTTCAATCTTAAGAATAGTTGACAAATTGCTTTTTGGATTTAATATCCAACACGAAAACCATTTATTTGTGATTAATTAGATTAACAAAAGCAGAAAAAAATATAAAAAAAATTCTGCTGCTATTGCTTCGCGACATAGAAGGAAAAAAAATTGATTTCGATTTTTAGAAGTTTTTAGATAATGATTCCTTCACGAAATATTTCCCAAATCACTCCTATAAACTAACTGAATCGTTAATTTACATCAAAACTCTAAAACATGATCGAATTTCATCATGAACATGATGTTTGACTTTTTACAAAAAATACTTTGACTCGATAATTCGAAGTGACTACGAAGAATTGGAAACTGCTATTTTACAGAAAGTTTAAACAAAATATTCCTAACAGAACCTCATTATTACATTTTGGAATTTATTTAGAAATTGAGGGATTGCCTAAAAGGTACAAGAACAGAGGCGTGTTCTTCTTTTTTCTGTTTTATTTTCTAATTTCAATGAGTAATGGGTGTATATGATTAAATGAACGAATGTTACTACTTATAATTGATCAAGCTTACTGTATAATGTTTGTTAAGGTTGATTGGCAACCAAATCCGACAACAAGGATAAGAAATATTCACTCAGACCATTTAATAAGAAAAAAAATAAAAAGGGTACAATTCATAACAGATTTTAAAGTGCGATAATTAAAAGTGCAATTAAATATGAAATAAAAGAATTATGCTTATTTAAACTTCCGTAATCATGATGTTTGACGTGTTGATTTTTGTTTATTACCATGGGTTAATTGTCCTTTGTCCTGGATTATTCAATATGTCCATCTGGTTTTTGTTCATAACAGTCCATCAGTCATAAATATAAAGTGCGAGTGTCCTCGTCAAATTATTCTTATATCCGAAGTCAAATATTCCAACTAATTGGGGACTTAAACTATAATTACATCAATTTTCCTTGTATATAATTCACCCCTGTTTTAATAAGTCCATTGACTATTAATTCATTCCCGTGTCCGGTTAAATGAATGATTATTAGTACTTATAAATATCCCACCCATCGTGTCCGATCGAGTGTATGTGGTTATTTATAGGTACGTCCAATTGTAAATCTTTATATTAAATTAACAAACTATCATTTAATTAAACAAATATAAAGCCCATTAATAGCCCATAGTCTAGTTTTCACAAGTGTCGTTCTTTTGTCCAAACCCCAATTATGGTACAAAGCCCAATTACCCCGTCTTTAATATTTAGCCCAACATCACGATTACTTCAATTTAAATAAGCATAATAATAACTTAGCTACGAGACATTAATTTAAAAAGGTTGAACATAACTTAAAATGATTAATAATAGCGTAGCGTTACACGGACAGAATTTCGACTTACACCCTTACAACATTCGCTAACATACCCTTATTATTAAACTTTAATATTAAAATTATAATTAAAATATAAATATAAATATATATCGTGTGAGGGAGAGGAAAGAAAAAGATGTGTTTAGTTCGACCAAAATTGCGAAATTTATAGGACCTGACCCAAAATTTGGGGCCATGCGATCGCATGGAAATTGCACCTCCAGGCCATGCGATCGCATGGTGACTTTTTACAGCTCACATGATTTTGTTTGTTTATTTCCCGACGGTTTATATATATAATATAATATATATATATATATATATATATATATATATATATATATATATATATATATATATATATATATATATATATATAATTTTAAGAATTAATTATATATTATATTATATTTATGTGCATAGTTGACTTATAATTTTTAGTCCGTTGCGTCGAGCGTTGAGAGTTGACTCTGGTCCCGGTTCCGGATTTTTGAACGTCCTTGCGTACAATTTAATATCTTGTACTTTGCGTTTTGCGTCTTGTACTCTTGTAATTTTGAGACGTTTCTCATCAATAATTTGAACCACTTTGATTGTACTTTGTACGTTTTAGCTTTTTGGTCGTTTGCGTCTTCAATTCGTCGAATCTGTCTTTTATCTTCACCTTTTATTATTTAAACGATAATTACTTGAAATTAGAACAATTGCAACTAAAAGCTTGTCTTTCTTGAGGGATAATGCTATGAAATATATATTCGTTTTTAGCATTATCAAATATTCCCACACTTGAGCGTTGCTTGTCCTCAAGCAATATAGTCTTGAAATAAAAATACTAGAATCACTTCTTTATTCTTCACACTTTGTACATCAGTGATTTTTATACGGCGGTATGAACAATGGTAGTAACGATGTGGTTTACAGTCCCACATGACTATAAAAATTTAGATCCTTAAGGAAATTGAATCTTTATGAAAACATTTGATCTTTTGAAAATTATATTTAGCTTTTACCCTAGATAATTTTTCCGGAATAACCCTTTACCGGTGTTTACAAATTGTTTTTGTGGGTTTCAGATTTGAAAATTTTAGCTCAAAACCTGTGGTTTTGTGTCACCCACTTGCTAACCTTGTATTGGGAAAGCAACACGTCCAGTATACTTGCTCCGTATATTACCTTTCGGTAAACTACCATCCGGTTGTAAAGGAAAGCGTTGAACAAGTAACTGTTAAGGCAATGTCCCGTGACATGCTTTTAATTATGGTCTATAACGTGTCGGATGCAATTAATATCCTTTGTAGGAGCAATAGTAAAGATCACCCTATAATTTTTCGGTCTGGCACAAGGTCCTGTCTTTGACCATGCTATGCAACCACCATTCTTACAGTTGACACCCGATTTGGTTCAGGTGACCTAATGAATTCCAGGTGAATTCTAGGATTTTACGTTCAATGGTAATGAACGCATTGAAAATGGGTTTTCAGAAAACAAATCGGTTTGTAATTTTGATCAAAATATTTTTTCGTTTAAGCTCGAGTTTAGATATCATCGAATTCCATGAGTTTGAATTCTCAATCTTTAAGGTCAATCTCAAGGATTGAGTAATATCAGTCTTAAAAGCTGATTTTTGATCTTTTAAGGAGATTATCCTTTCTGGGGATCTGATTCATTAGTCTTATCAAGCTAATTTGCACGGCGCCCTCCTCATTTTATGAGACAGATCCTCTCATGGTTAGGATAAGTCTGACCACTTGGCAACCCTGTTTGATGCTGAGGTCCGTGGATTTCCAGCTGATTTTCGAGAAAACTTTTCAAGATTTTTCGTAGACTCTACAACTTGAAATGTCCCGTTCATATTGATTATAAACGTTCCATATTAATTGATTTCGTCGCGAGGTTTTGACCTCTATATGAGACATTTTTCAAAGACTGCATTCGATTTTAAAACAAACCATAACCTTTAAAATATTACGACGATTATCAAATAATGATAATCTAAAATATAGCGTTTTTCACATGACCATTACATAATGGTTTACAATAATATTACACATCAACATAAGTCTTCGAATGCAGTTTTTAAACAATATTATACAAGCATGGACTCCAAATCTTGTCCTTAATTTAGTATGCAACAGCGGAAGCTCTTAATAATCACCTGAGAATAAACATGCTTAAAACGTCAACAAAATTGTTGGTGAGTTATAGGTTTAACCTACATATTATTAAATCATAATAATAGACCACAAGATTTCATTTTTATAACACATCTCTTATCAGGCATTTCGCAAACTGCATAGAGATAAAAATCATTCATATGTTGAACACCTGGTAACCGACGTTAACTTAATGCATAGAATATCCCCAAAACAGAACCTCTCGTCTGTATAATAATCTCGAAGTACTAAACCATCCATAACCTGAATGGGGGTTGTTAAGCCCAATAGATCTATCTTTAGGATTCGCGTTAATTAGGGGTCATTTCCCTAATTCTTAGGCTACCAGACTTGAAGGGCGATATTCGGTTTAATAATCCAACCATAGAATGTAGTTTTGCGTACTTGTGTCTATTTTGTAAAACATTTATAAAGCTGCATGTATTCTCATCCCAAAATATTAGATTTTAAAAGTGGGACTATAACTCAATTTCACAGAGTTTTACTTCGTCGGGAAGTAAGACTTGGCCACTGGTCGATTCACGAACCTATATAAAATATGTACATATATATCAAAGTATGTTTAAAATATATTTACAACAATTTTTAATACATTTTAATGTTTTAAATATTTTCAGTCAGCTGTCCTCGTTAGTAACCTACAACTAGTTGTCTATAGTTAGATGTACAGAAATAAATTGATATATATTATCTTGAATCAATCCACGACCTAGTGTATACACGTCTCAGGCTAGATCACAAGTCAAACTATATATATTTTTGGAATCAACCTCAACCCTGTATAGCTAACTCCAACATTACTGCATAAAGAGTGTCTATGGTTGTTCCAAATAATATATATAGATGGGTCGATATGATATGTCAAAACATTTGCATACGTGTCTATGGTATCCCAAGATTACATAATATATTAGAATATATGTATAATACAATATAAGTTAGCTAGGATATGATTTGTATAGAATTGTTACAATATTCCTGTAGCTACAACAATCAAAAAATATCCAATCTTGTTTTACCCATAACTTCTTCGTTTTAAATCCGTTTTGAGTGAATAAAATTGCTATGGTTTCATATTGAACTCTATTTTATGAATCTAAACATAAAACATATAGGTTTATAGTTGGAATTACAGGTTACAAGTCGTTTTTGTAAAGGTAGTCATTTAAGTCGAAAGAACTACGTCTAGATGACCATTTTGGAAAACATACTTCCACTTAGAGTTTAACCATGATTTTTGGATATAGTTTCATGTTCATAAGAAAAATAATTTTCCCAGAAGAACAACTTTTAAATCAAAGTTTATCATAGTTTTTAATTAACTAACCCAAAACAGCCCGCGGTGTTACTACAACGGCGTATATCCGAGTTTACGGTGTTTTTCGTGTTTTTCGGTTTTAAATCATTAATTTAGCATATCATATAGATATAGAACATGTGTTTATTTGATTTTAAAAGTCAAGTTAGAAGGATTAACTTTTGTTTGCGAACAAGTTTAGAATTAACTAAACTATGTTCTAGTGATTTCAAGTTTAAACCTTCGAATAAGATAGCTTTATATGTATGAATCGAATGATGTTAAGAACATCATTACTACCTCAAGTTTTGTGGATAAACCTACTGTAAAAGAAACAAATTGATCTAGCTTCAAAGGATCCTTGGATGGCTTGAAAGTTCTTGAAGCAGAATCATGACACGAAAACAAATTCAAGTAAGATCATTACTCGAAATAAGATTGTTATAGTTTTAGAAATTGAACCAAAGTTTGAATATGAGTATTACCTTGTATTAGAAATATATCTTACTGTAAATAAGAAATATTTCTTGAGGTTGGATGATCACTTTACAAGATAGGAAGTAAGCTAGCAAACTTGGAAGTTTTCTAGATTTTATGAAACTAGAACTTATAGAATTTATGAAGAACACTTAGAACTTGAAGATAGAACTTGAGAGAGATCACTTAGATGAAGAAAATTGAAGAATGAAAGTGTTTTTAGGTGTTTTTGGTCGTTGGTATATGGATTAGATATAAAGGATGTGTAATTTTGTTTTCATGTAAATAAGTCATGAATGATTACTCATATTTTTGTAATTTTATGAGATATTTCATGCTAGTTGCCAAATGATGGTTCCCACATGTGTTAGGTGACTCACATGGGCTGATAAGAGCTGATCATTGGAGTGTATATACCAATAGTACATACGTCTAAAAGCTGTGTATTGTACGAGTATGAATACGGGTGCATACGAGTAGAATTGTTGATGAAACTGAATGAGGATGTAATTGTAAGCATTTTTGTTAAGTAGAAGTATTTTGATAAGTGTCTTGAAGTCTTTCAAAAGTGTATAAATACATATTAAAACACTACATGTATATATATTTTAACTGAGTCGTTAAGTCATCGTTAGTCGTTACATGTAAATGTTGTTTTGAAGCCTTTAGGTTAACGATCCTGTTAAGTGTTGTAAACCCATTGTTTATTATATTAAATGAGATGTTAAATTATTACATTATAATGATATTATGATATATTAATATATCTTAATATGATATATATACAATTAAATGTCGTTACAACGATAATCGTTACATATATGTCTCGTTTCGAAATCATTAAGTTAGTAGTCTTGTTTTTACATATGTAGTTCATTGTTAATATACTTAATGATATGTTTACTTATCATAATACCATGTTAACTATATATATATCCATGTATATGAAATCATATAGTTTTTACAAGTTTTAACATTCGTGAATCACCGGTGAACTTGGGTGGTCAATTGTCTATATAAAACCTATTTCAATTAATCAAGTCTTAACAAGTTTGATTGCTTAACATGTTAGAAACCCTTAATCATATAAATATCAATTTCATTTAATATATATAAACATGGAAAAGTTCGGGTCACTACAGTACCTACCCGTTAAATAAATTTCGTCCCGAAATTTTAAGCAGTTGGAGGTGTTGACGTATCTTCTGGAAATAAGTGCGGGTATTTCTTCTTCATATGATCTTCACACTCCCAGGTGAACTCAGGTCCTCTACGATCATTCCATCAAACCTTAACAATTGGTATCTTGTTTTGCTTGAGCCTTTTAACCTCACGATCCATTATCTCGACGGGTTCTTCAATGAATTGTAGTTTTTCATTGATTTTAATTTCGTCTAAAGGAATAGTGAGATCTTCTTTAGCTACGCACTTCTTTAGATTCGAGATGTGAAAGGTATTATGTACATTGGCAAGTTGTTAAGGTAATTCAAGTCGGTAGGCTACTGGTCCGACACGATCTAAAATCTTGAATGGTCCAATGTATCTTGGATTTAGTTTCCCTCGTTTACCAAATCGAACAACGCCTTTCTAAGGCGAAACCTTAAGAATGACCATCTCCCCAATTTCAAATTCTGTATCTTTCCTTTTAAGGTCCGCGTAGCTCTTTTGTCGACTCTGAGCGGTTTTCAACCGTTGTTGAATTTGGATGATTTTCTCTGTAGTTTCTTGGATTATCTCCGAACCCATAATCTGTCTATCCCCCAATTCATTCCAAAAAATTGGAGATCTGCACTTTCTACCATAAAGTGCTTCGAACGGTGCCATTTCGATACTCGAGTGGTAACTGTTGTTGTAGGAAAATTCTGCTAATGGTAGATGTCGATCCCAACTGTTTCCAAAATCAATAACATATGCTCGTAGCATGTTTTCAAGAGTCTGTATCTTCCTTTCGCTCTGACCATCGGTTTGTGGATGATAGGCAGTACTCATGTCTAGACGAGTTCCCAATGCTTGTTGTAATGTCTGCCAAAACCTTGAAACAAATCTGTCATCCCTATCAGAGATAATAGAGATTGGTATTCCATGTCTGGAGATGATTTCCTTCAAATACAGTCGTGCTAACTTCTCCATCTTGTCATCTTCTCTTATTGACAGGAAGTGTGCTGATTTGGTGAGACGATCAACTATTACCCGAATAGTATCAAAACCACTTGCAGTCTTTGGCAATTTAGTGATGAAATCCATGGTAATGTTTTTCCATTTCCATTCCGGGATTTTGGGTTGTTGAAGTAGACCTGATGGTTTCTGATGCTCAGCTTTGACCTTAGAACACGTCAAACATTTCCCTACGTATTTAGCAACATCGGCTTTCATACCTGGCCACCAAAAATGTTTCTTGAGATCTTTGTACATCTTCCCCGTTCCAGGATGTATTGAGTATCTGGTTTTATGAGCTTCTCTAAGTACCATTTCTCTCATATCTCCAAATTTTGGTACCCAAATTCTTTCAGCCCTATACCGGGTTCCGTCTTCTCGAATATTAAGATGCTTCTTCGATCCTTTGGGTATTTCATCCTTTAAATTTTCCTCTTTTAAAACTCCTTGTTGCGCCTCCTTTATTTGAGTAGTAAGGTTATTGTAAATCATTATATTCATAGCTTTTACTCGAATGGGTTCTCTGTCCTTTCTACTCAAAGCGTCGGCTACCACATCCGACTTCCCCGGGTGGTAACGAATCTCAAAGTCGTAATAATTCAACAATTCAATCCACATGCGCTGCCTCATGTTCAGTTGTTTTTGATTAAATATATGTTGAAGACTTTTGTGGTCGGTATATATTATACTTTTGACCCCATATAAGTAGTGCCTCCAAGTCTTTAATGCAAAAACAACAGCGCCTAATTCCAAATCGTGTGTCGTATAATTTTGCTCGTGAATCTTCAATTGTCTAGACGCACAAGCAATTACCTTCGTTCGTTGCATTAATACACAACCGAGGCCTTGCTTTGAGGCGTCACAATATATCACAAAATCATCATTCCCTTCAGACAATGACAATATAGGTGCCGTAGTTAACTTTTTCTTCAACAATTAAAACGCTTTTTCTGGTTCATCCTTCCATTCAAATTTCTTCCCTTTATGCGTTAATGCAGTCAAGGGTTTTGCTATTTTGGAAAAATCTTGGATGAATCTTCTGTAGTAACCAGCCAGTCCTAAAAATTGGCGTATATGCTTCGGAGTTTTAGGGGTTTCCCACTTTTCAACGGTCTCAATCTTTGCCGGATCCACCTGAATACCTTCTTTGTTCACTATGTGACCGAGGAATTGAACTTCTTCCAACCAAAATGCACACTTTGAAAACTTAGCGTACAGTTTTTCTTTCCTCAACAACTCTAGCACTTTTCTCAAATGTTCTTCGTGCTCTTGATCATTCTTTAAGTAGATAAGTATGTCATCAATGAAAACAATGACAAACTTGTCGAGATATGGCCCACCCACACAGTTCATGAGGTCCATGAACACAGCTGGTGCGTTAGTCAATCCAAATGGCATAACCATAAACTCGTAATGACCGTAACGCGTGTAGTGACCCGAACTTTTCCATGTTTATATATATTAATTGAGATTGATATTTACATGATTAAATGTTTCCAACATGTTAAGCAATCAAACTTGTTAAGACTTAATTAATTGAAATATGTTTCATATAGACAATTGATCACCCAAGTTGACCGGTGATTCACGAACGTTAAAACTTGTAAAAACTATATGATGACATATATATGGATATATATATATATAGTTAACATGATACTATGATAAGTAAACATATCATTAAGTATATTAACAATGAACTACATATGTAAAAACAAGACTACTAACTTAATGATTTTTAAACGAGACATATATGTAACGATTATCGTTGTAAAGACATTTAATGTATATATATCATATTAAGAGATATTCATACATGATAATATCATGATAATATAATAATTTAAAATCTCATTTGATATTATAAACATTGGGTTAACAACATTTAACAAGATCGTTAACCTAAAGGTTTCAAAACAACACTTACATGTAACGACTAACGATGACTTAACGACTCAGTTAAAATGTATATACATGTAGTGTTTTAATATGTATTTATACAATTTTGAAAGACTTCAATACACTTATCAAAATACTTCTACTTAACAAAAATTCTTACAATTACATCCTCGTTCAGTTTCATCAACAATTCTACTCGTATGCACCCGTATTCGTACTCGTACAATACACAACTTTTAGATGTATGTACTATTGGTATATACACTCCAATGATCAGCTCTTAGCAGCCCATGTGAGTCACCTAACACATGTGGGAACCATCATTTGGCAACTAGCATGAAATATCTCATAAAATTATAAAAATATGAGTAATCATTCATGACTTATTTACATGAAAACAAAATTACATATCCTTTATATCTAATCCATACACCAACGACCAAAAACACCTACAAACACTTTCATTCTTCAATTTTCTTCATCTAATTGATCTCTCTCAAGTTCTATCTTCAAGTTCTAAGTGTTCTTCATATATTCTACAAGTTCTAGTTACATAAAATCAAGAATACTTTCAAGTTTGCTAGCTCACTTCCAATCTTGTAAGGTGATCATCCAACCTCAAGAAATCTTTGTTTCTTACAGTAGGTTATCATTCTAATACAAGAACTTCAAGCCATCCAAGGATCCGTTGAAGCTAGATCCATTTTTCTCTTTTCCAGTAGGTTTATCCAAGGAACTTAAGGTAGTAATGATGTTCATAACATCATTCGATTCATATATATAAAGCTATCTTATTCGAAGGTTTAAACTTGTAATCACTAGAACATAGTTTAGTTAATTCTAAACTTGTTCGCAAACAAAAGTTAATCCTTTTAACTTGACTTTTAAAATCAACTAAACACATGTTCTATATCTATATGATATGCTAACTTAATAATTTAAAACCTGGAAACACGAAAAACACCGTAAAATCGGATTTACGCCGTCGTAGTAACACCGCGGGCTGTTTTGGGTTAGTTAATTAAAAACTATGATAAACTTTGATTTAAAAGTTGTTATTCTGAGAAAATGATTTTTATTATGAACATGAAACTATATCCAAAAGTTATGGTTAAACTCAAAGTGGAAGTATGTTTTCTAAAATGGTCATCTAGACGTCGTTCTTTCGACTGAAATGACTACCTTTACAAAAATGACTTGTAACTTATTTTTCTGACTATAAACCTATACTTTTTCTGTTTATATTCATAAAATAGAGTTCAATATGAAACCATAGCAATTTGATTCACTCAAAACAGATTTAAAATGAAGAAGTTATGGGTAAAACAAGATTGGATAATTTTTCTCATTTTAGCTACGTGAAAATTGGTAACAAATCTATTCCAACCATAACTTAATCAAATTGTATTGTATCTTATGTAATCTTGAGATACCATAGACACGTAAACAATGTTTCGACCTATCATGTCGACACATCTATATATATTTCGGAACAACCATAGACACTCTATATGTGAATGTTGGAGTTAGCTATACAGGGTTGAGGTTGATTCCAAAATATATACAGTTTGAGTTGTGATCAATACTGAGATACGTATACACTGGGTCGTGGATTGATTCAAGATAATATTTATCGATTTATTTCTGTACATCTAACTGTGGACAACTTGTTGTAGGTTACTAACGAGGACAGCTGACTTAATAAACTTAAAACATCAAAATATATTAAAAGTGTTGTAAATATATTTTGAAAATACTTTGATATATATGTATATATTGTTATAGGTTCGTGAATCAACCAGTGGCCAAGTCTTACTTCCCGACGAAGTAAAAATCTGTGAAAGTGAGTTATAGTCCCACTTTTAAAATCTAATATTTTTGGGATGAGAATACATGCAGGTTTTATAAATGATTTACAAAATAGACACAAGTACGTGAAACTACATTCTATGGTTGAATTATCGAAATTGAATATGCCCCTATTAAGTCTGGTAATCTAAGAATTAGGGAACAGACACCCTAATTGACGTGAATCCTAAAGATAGATCTATTGGGCCTAACAAACCCCATCCAAAGTACCGGATGCTTTAGTACTTCGAAATTTATATCATATCCGAAGGGTGTCCAGGAATGATGGGGATATTCTTATATATGCATCTTGTTAATGTCGGTTACCAGGTGTTCACCATATGAATGATTTTTATCTCTATGTATGGGATGTGTATTGAAATATGAAATCTTGTGGTCTATTATTATGATTTGATATATATAGGTTAAACCTATAACTCACCAACATTTTTGTTGACGTTTTAAGCATGTTTATTCTCAGGTGATTATTAAGAGCTTCCGCTGTCGCATACTTAAATAAGGACGAGATTTGGAGTCCATGCTTGTATGATATTGTGTAAAAACTGCATTCAAGAAACTTATTTTGTTGTAACATATTTGTACTGTAAACCATTATGTAATGGTCGTGTGTAAACAGGATATTTTAGATTATCATTATTTGATAATCTACGTAAAGCTTTTTAAACCTTTATTTATGAAATAAAGGTTATGGTTTGTTTTAAAATGAATGCAGTCTTTGAAAAACGTCTCATATAGAGGTCAAAACCTCGCAACGAAATCAATTAATATGGAACGTTTTTAATCAATAAGAACGGGACATTTCAGTTGGTATCAGAGCGTTGGTCTTAGAGAACCAGAATTTTGCATTAGTGTGTCTTATCGAGTTTGTTAGGATGCATTAGTGAGTCTGGACTTCGACCGTGTTTACTTGAAAAATGATTGCTTAACAAATTTTGTTGGAAACTATATATTTTTAACATGTGAATATTATGTGATATATTAATCTCTTAACGCGTTTGATATTATGTGATAGATGTCTACCTCTAGAACAAGTCCCATTGACTCACCTAATAATAATGAAGAGTCAAATGTAAATTGGAATGATTCGTGGACTGATTCACAAGTTCCCGAAGAGGAACCGGAAGAAGAATCGGAACCGGATGAAGAAATAGAACCGGTAGGGGAAATAATAAAATGGTTAAGTAAAAGAAAATCCTCAACCAACCGACCAAGGTTAATTATGGTCAATGGTGTTTCCGCCAAGGAAGCAAAATATTGGGAGGATTACCAATTCTCCAATGAATCGGATTTCGACGAGAATTCCGATGATGTTATAGAAATTACCCCAACTGAATTTAAAAAGGCAAAAGAAAATAATAAGGGAAAGGGCATAAAAATAGAGAAATCTAATTCCAACCCCGATAAACTTTATATGTATCGTCAACCCCCGAAGTCCTTAAGTTGTAACAATGACCCGGGAACCTCTAAACCACCAGGTTTTTCTAAACCAATGTGGAAAACGACGGCTCGTATTAGGGGAACATCATAAATCCCTAGAAACTTGGCAAAACGATCCAAAACCGAAGAAGAAGAAACAAGCGAGTCGGAATAAGATAGTTGTATTCGTGTGGTGTAATATATGTAATATAGTGTGCTTATGCTTTATGATATATGTAAAAATTGCTTGTATTAATAAGTATTTTTTTTATGAATCTAACTCTTGTCTATTTTACAGTATAAAAACACAAAATGGATAGACAACCCAATATTTTAAGAGACCTACCCGGAGACATGATTGATGAAATCTTGTCTAGAGTCGGTCAGAATTCTTCGACACAACTATTTAAGGCGAGATCAGTTTGTAAGACATTCGAAGAACGTTCCAAGAATGCCTTGGTTTATAAAAGGCTTTCGTTCGATTGATGGGGGATATCACATTGGGAAATCCATAAGTTACGATGTGTTTACTTTGACGCATATATTGCGGGGAACCCAAATGCTATTTTACGCAATGGGTTAAGAAATTATTTTGACTCAATATATCCGAATATTGGACTTCGTGATTTAGAAAAAGCGGCTAACATGCAATATAAAGAAGCATGTTATGCTTACGGATTAGTAATGTTCGCTTCTCACCAAAGTGAGAACAAGAACATCGGGCTACAACTATTAAACAAAACGTTCCCACAAGTGACGGAGTCGGTAATTGGGGTAAGAAATGAGGTTTTTAGATTGTTACGGGACTGTTGGACATTACGTAACCCTCGTCCCTTTGACGACGTTACAACACGCTGTCTTATCAACGGCCATAACGGTTATGTTCCACAAGACCATGGATGGGAAGTAATCCTAGTAAAACCAGAATGCATGACTTGTTTCTGGACGTATGAATTACGTGTCTTTATTGCCTTTGCTGAACGACTTGTGTACTAGCTAGAATTATCTTCACAACCATCTTGTATCAAATTTATTGTGTGCTATATTTCATGCTATATGTAAAATAAGCGGTATTGTAAGTTTGTAAAATATTGTGTAAAAGTTTGAACGCGAAATATTATTATAATCAGTTTTTCATATAAAATTGTAGTAGTTGAATTGTATATTAGCTACTAAGTATGAACTTAACGGGTAGGTACTACCCGAATTTAAACTTATAAAACGCTAATATGAAGAAAAAGCTTTTATAAATGAGTTCATATTATGCTACGAAATACTATTAACTACTCTTAATATTATGTATGATTAACTTGTTCCATTTGACTATTTTGAAGGAAATGGCACCGACTACTCGACACACCGTGAATATGAATGAAGAGGAATTCCGTACTTTTCTAGCTTCAAACATAGCCGCAGTACAGGCTGCGCTACATACCAACAATAACCTTGGATCTAGCAGTACAGGAAATCGTGTAGGATGCACCTACAAAGAATTCACTGCCTGCAAACCTTTAGAATTTGATGGAACCGAAGGACCGATCGGATTGAAACGGTGGACCGAGAAGGTCGAATCGGTGTTTGCCATAAGTAAGTGTACTGAAGAGGACAAAGTGAAGTATGCTACGCATACCTTCACAGGTTCTGCGTTAACATGGTGGAATACCTATCTAGAGCAAGTGGGACAAGACGATGCGTACGCACTACCGTGGTCAGCATTCAAGCACTTGATGAACGAGAAGTACCGTCCCAGAACCGAGGTCAATAAGCTCAAGACAGAACTTAGAGGGTTACGAACCCAAGGATTTGATATTACCACGTACGAAAGACGATTCACAGAATTGTACCTATTGTGTCCGGGAGCATTCGAAGATGAGGAAGAGAAGATCGACGCGTTTGTGAAAGGATTACCGGAAAGAATCCAAGAAGATATAAGTTCACACGAGCCCGCCTCCATACAACAGGCGTGTAGAATGGCTCACAAACTAGTGAACCAGATTGAAGAAAGAATTAAAGAACAGACTGCTGAAGAGGCCAATGTGAAGCAAGTCAAAAGAAAGTGGGAGGAAAACAGTGATAAGAATCACCAATACAACAACAACAGCAATTACAACAATAATCGCAACAATTATCTCAACAATCGCAACATCAATCGCAACTACAACAAACGGCCCAACAACAACAACAACAACAACAACAACAACAACAACAACAGTAACTACAACAATCATCCCAACAACAATAATAACCGCAACAACAACAACAATCAGAAGCAGCTATGCTAAAGGTGTGAAAAGTATCACTCGGGGTTCTGCACCAAATTTTGCAACAAGTGTAAAAGAAATGGTCATAGCGCAGCGAAGTGTGAGGTCTACGGACTAGGGGTTAATAGAACGAAAGGAACAAATGGTGTCGGAACGAGTAATGGCGGAGCAAGTAGTGTCGGAGCAAGTTATGCCAATGTAGTTTGTTATAAATGTGGAAAACCGGGCCACATTATTAGAAATTGCCCGAACCAGGAGAACACGAATGGACAAGGCCGCGGGAGAGTTTTCAATATTAATGCGGCAGAGGCACAGGAAGACCCGGAGCTTGTTACGGGTACGTTTCTTATTGACAATAAATCTGCTTACGTTTTATTTGATTCGGGTGCGGATAGAAGCTATATGAGTAGAGATTTTTGTGCTAAATTAAGTTATCCATTGACGCCTTTGGATAGTAAATTTTTACTCGAATAAGCAAATGGTAAATTAATTTCAGCAGATAATATATGTCGGAATCGAGAAATTAAACTGGTTAGCGAAACATTTAAGATTGATTTGATACCAGTAGATTTAGGGAGTTTTGATGTGATAATCGGTATGGACTGGTTGAAAGAAGTGAAAGCAGAGATCGTTTGTTACAAAAATGCAATTCGCATTATACGAGAAAAAGGAAAACCCTTAATGGTGTACGGAGAAAAGGGCAACACGAAGCTACATCTTATTAGTAATTTGAAGGCACAAAAACTAATAAGAAAAGGTTGCTATGCTATTCTAGCACATGTCGAGAAAGTACAAACTGAAGAAAAGAGCATCAATGATGTTCCCAATCCAAAAGAATTTCCCGATGTATTTTCAAAAGAATTACCGGGATTACCCCCACATCGATCCGTTGAATTTCAAATAGATCTTGTACCAGGAGCTGCACCAATAGCTCGTGCTCCTTACAGATTCGCACCCAGCGAGATGAAAGAACTGCAAATCCAATTACAAGAACTTTTAGAGCGTGGTTTCATTCGACCAAGCACATCACCGTGGGGAGCTCCTGTTTTGTTCGTCAAGAAGAAAGATGGTACATTCAGGTTGTGTATCGACTACCGAGAGTTGAACAAACTTACCATCAAGAACCGCTACCCACTACCGAGAATCGACGACTTATTTGATCAACTACAAGGCTCGTCTGTTTATTCAAAGATTGACTTACGTTCCGGGTATCATCAAATGCGGGTGAAAGAAGATGATATTCCAAAGACTGCTTTCAGAACACGTTACAGTCATTACGAGTTTATGGTCATGCCGTTTGGTTTAACTAATGCACCAGCTGTGTTCATGGACCTTATGAACCGAGTGTGTGGAGCATACCTTGACAAGTTTGTCATTGTTTTCATTGATGACATACTTATTTACTCAAAGAATCACCAAGAACACGGTGAACATTTGAGAAAGGTGTTAGAAGTATTGAGGAAGGAAGAATTGTACGCTAAGTTTTCAAAGTGTGCATTTTGGTTGGAAGAAGTTCAATTCCTCGGTCACATAGTGAACAAAGAAGGTATTAAGGTGGATCTGGCAAAGATAGAAACTGTTAAAAAGTGGGAAACCCCGAAAACTCCGAAACACATACGCCAGTTTTAGGACTAGCTGGTTACTACAGAAGGTTCATCCAAGACTTTTCCAGAATAGCAAAACCCTTGACTGCATTAACGCATAAAGGGAAGAAATTTGAATGGAATGATGAACAAGAGAAAGCGTTTCAGTTATTAAAGAAAAAGCTAACTACGGCACCTATATTGTCATTGCCTGAAGGAAATGATGATTTTGTGAATTATTGTGACGCATCAAAGCAAGGTCTCGGTTGTGTATTAATGCAACGAACGAAGGCGATTGCTTATGCGTCTAGACAATTGAAGATTCACGAACAAAATTATACGACGCATGATTTGGAATTAGGCGCGGTTGTTTTTGCATTAAAGACTTGGAGGCACTACTTATATGGGGTCAAAAGTATTATATATACCGACCACAAAAGTCTTCAACACATATTTAATCAGAAACAACTGAATATGAGGCAGCATAGGTGGATTGAATTATTGAATGATTACGACTTTGAGATTCGTTACCACCCGGGGAAGGCAAATGTGGTAGCCGATGCCTTGAGCAGGAAGGACAGAGAACCCATTCAAGTAAAATCTATGAATATAATGATTCATAATAACCTTACTACTCAAATAAAGGAGGCGCAACAAGGAGTTTTAAAAGAGGGAAATTTAAAGGATGAAATACCCAAAGGATCGGAGAAGCATCTTAATATTCGGGAAGACGGAACCCGGTATAGGGCTGAAAGGATTTGGGTACCAAAATTTGGAGATATGAGAGAAATGGTACTTAGAGAAGCTCATAAAACCAGATACTCAATACATCCTGGAACGGGGAAGATGTACAAGGATCTCAAGAAACATTTTTGGTGGTCGGGTATGAAAGCCGATGTTGCTAAATACGTAGGAGAATGTTTGACGTGTTCTAAGGTCAAAGCTGAGCATCAGAAACCATCAGGTCTACTTCAACAACCAAAAATCTCGGAATGGAAATGGGAAAACATTACCATGGATTTTATCACTAAATTGCCAAGGACTGCAAGTGGTTTTGATACTATTTGGGTAATAGTTGATCGTCTCACCAAATCAGCACACTTCCTGCCAATAAGAGAAGATGACAAGATGGAGAAGTTAGCATGACTGTATTTGAAGGAAGTTGTCTCCAGACATGGAATACCAATCTCTATTATCTCTGATAGGGATGGCAGATTTATTTCAAGATTCTGGCAGACATTACAGCAAGCATTAGGAACTCGTCTAGACATGAGTACTGCCTATCATCCACAAACTGATGGGCAGAGCGAAAGGACGATACAAACGCTTGAAAACATGCTACGAGCATGTGTTTTTGATTTCGGAAATAGTTGGGATCGACTTCTACCGTTAGCAGAATTTTCCTACAACAACAGCTACCATTCAAGCATTGAGATGGCGCCGTTTGAAGCACTTTATGGTAGAAAGTGTAGGTCTCTGATTTATTGGAGTGAAGAGGGGGATAGATAGATTACGGGTCCGGAGATTATACAAGAAACTACCGAGAAGATCATCCAAATTCAACAACGGTTGAAAACGTCCCAAAGTCGACAAAAGAGCTACGCTGACATTAAAAGAAAAGATATAGAATTTGAAATTGGAGAGATGGTCATGCTTAAAGTTGCACCTTGGAAAGGCGTTGTTCGATTTGGTAAACAAGGGAAATTAAATCCAAGGTATATTGGACCATTCAAGATTATTGATCGTGTCGGACCAGTAGCTTACCGACTTGAGTTACCTCAACAACTCGCGGCTGTACATAATACTTTCCACGTCTCGAATTTGAAGAAATGTTTTGCTAAAGAAGATCTCACTATTCCGTTAGATGAAATCCAAATCAACGAAAAACTTCAATTCATCGAAGAACCCGTCGAAATAATGGATCGTGAGGTTAAAAGACTTAAGCAAAACAAGATACCAATTGTTAAGGTTCGATGGAATGCTCGTAGAGGACCCGAGTTCACCTGGGAGCATGAAGATCAGATGAAGAAGAAATACCCGCATCTATTTCCAGAAGATTCGTCAACACCTTCAACAGCTTAAAATTTCGGGACGAAATTTATTTAACGGGTAGGTACTGTAGTGACCCGAACTTTTCCATGTTTATATATATTAATTGAGATTGATATTTACATGATTAAATGTTTCCAACATGTTAAGCAATCAAACTTGTTAAGACTTGATTAATTGAAATATGTTTCATATAGACAATTGACCACCCAAGTTGACCGGTGATTCACGAACGTTAAAACTTGTAAAAACTATATGATGACATATATATGGATATATATATAGTTAACATGATACTATGATAAGTAAACATATCATTAAGTATATATATACAATGAACTACATACGTAAAAACAAGACTACTAACTTAATGATTTTTAAACGAGACATATATGTAACGATTATCGTTGTAAAGACATTTAATGTATATATATCATATTAAGAGATATTCATACATGATAATATCATGATAATATAATAATTTAAAATCTCATTTGATATTATAAACATTGGGTTAACAACATTTAACAAGATCGTTAACCTAAAGGTTTCAAAACAACACTTACATGTAACGACTAACGATGACTTAACGACTCAGTTAAAATGTATATACATGTAGTGTTTTAATATGTATTTATACACTTTTTAAAGACTTCAATACACTTATCAAAATACTTCTACTTAACAAAAATGCTTACAATTACATCCTCGTTCAGTTTCATCAACAATTCTACTCGTATGCACCCGTATTCGTACTCGTACAATACACAGCTTTTAGATGTATGTACTATTGGTATATACACTCTAATGATCAGCTCTTAGCAGCCCATGTGAGTCACCTAACACATGTGGGAACCATCATTTGGCAACTAGCATGAAATATCTCATAAAATTATAAAAATATGAGTAATCATTCATGACTTATTTACATGAAAACAAAATTACATATCCTTTATATCTAATCCATACACCAACGACCAAAAACACCTACAAACACTTTCATTCTTCAATTTTCTTCATCTAATTGATCTCTCTCAAGTTCTATCTTCAAGTTCTAAGTGTTCTTCATATATTCTACAAGTTCTAGTTACATAAAATCAAGAATACTTTCAAGTTTGCTAGCTCACTTCCAATCTTGTAAGGTGATCATCCATCCTCAAGAAATCTTTGTTTCTTACAGTAGGTTATCATTCTAATAAAAGAACTTCGAGCCATCCAAGGATCCGTTGAAGCTAGATCCATTTTTCTCTTTTCCAGTAGGTTTATCCAAGGAACTTAAGGTAGTAATGATGTTCATAACATCATTCGATTCATATATATAAAGCTATCTTATTCGAAGGTTTAAACTTGTAATCACTAGAACATAGTTTAGTTAATTCTAAACTTGTTCGCAAACAAAAGTTAATCCTTTTAACTTGACTTTTAAAATCAACTAAACACATGTTCTATATCTATATGATATGCTAACTTAATAATTTAAAACCTGGAAACACGAAAAACACCGTAAAATCGGATTTACGCCGTCGTAGTAACACCGCGGGCTGTTTTGGGTTAGTTAATTAAAAACTATGATAAACTTTGATTTAAAAGTTGTTATTCTGAGAAAATGATTTTTATTATGAACATGAAACTATATCCAAAAATTATGGTTAAACTCAAAGTGGAAGTATGTTTTCTAAAATGGTCATCTAGACGTCGTTCTTTCGACTGAAATGACTACCTTTAAAAAAATGACTTGTAACTTATTTTTACGACTATAAACCTATACTTTTTCTGTTTAGATTCATAAAATAGAGTTCAATATGAAACCATAGCAATTTGATTCACTCAAAACGGATTTAAAATGAAGAAGTTATGGGTAAAACAAGATTGGATAATTTTTCTCATTTTAGCTACGTGAAAATTGGTAACAAATCTATTCCAACCATAACTTAATCAACTTGTATTGTATATTATGTAATATTGAGATACCATAGACACGTATACAATGTTTCGACCTATCATGTCGACACATCTATATATATTTCGGAACAACCATAGACACTCTATATGTGAATGTTGGAGTTAGCTATACAGGGTTGAGGTTGATTCCAAAATATATATAGTTTGAGTTGTGATCAATACTGAGATACGTATACACTGGGTCGTGGATTGATTCAGGATAATATTTATCGATTTATTTCTGTACATCTAACTGTGGACAACTAGTTGATGGTTACTAACGAGGACAGCTGACTTAATAAACTTAAAACATCAAAATATATTAAAAATGTTGTAAATATATTTTGAACATACTTTGATATATATGTATATATTGTTATAGGTTCGTGAATCAACCAGTGGCCAAGTCCTACTTCCCGACGAAGTAAAAATCTGTGAAAGTGAGTTATAGTCCCACTTTTAAAATCTAATATTTTTGGGATGAGAATACATGCAGGTTTTATAAATGATTTACAAAATAGACACAAGTACGTGAAACTACATTCTATGGTTGAATTATCGAAATTGAATATGCCCCTTTTTATTAAGTCTGGTAATCTAAGAATTAGGGAACAGACACCCTAATTGACGCGAATCCTAAAGATAGATCTATTGGGCCTAACAAACCTCATCCAAAGTACCGGATGCTTTAGTACTTCAAAATTTATATCATATCCGAAGGGTGTCCCAGATTGATGGGGATATTCTTATATATTCATCTTGTTAATGTCGGTTACCAGGTGTTCACCATATGAATGATTTTTATCTCTATGTATGGGATGTGTATTGAAATATGAAATCTTGTGGTCTATTATTATGATTTGATATATATAGGTTAAACCTATAACTCACCAACATTTTTGTTGACGTTTTAAGCATGTTTATTCTCAGGTGATTATTAAGAGCTTCCACTGTCGCATACTTAAATAAGGACGAGATTTGGAGTCCATGCTTGTATGATATTGTGTAAAAACTGCATTCAAGAAACTTATTTTCTTGTAACATATTTGTATTGTAAACCATTATGTAATGGTCGTGTGTAAACAGCATATTTTAGATTATCATTATTTGATAATCTACGTAAAGCTTTTTAAACCTTTATTTATGAAATACAGGTTATGGTTTGTTTTAAAATGAATGCAGTCTTTGAAAAACATCTCATATAGAGGTCAAAACCTCGCAACGAAATCAATTAATATGGAACGTTTTTAATCAATAAGAACGGGATATTTCAACGCGTTCTGAAAGCAGTCTTCGGAATATCGTCCTCCTTCACCCGCATTTGATGATACCCAGAACATAAATCAATCTTTGAATAAACTGACGAGCCTTGTAATTGATCAAATAAGTCGTCGATTCTCGGTAGTGGGTAACGGTTCTTGATGGTAAGTTTGTTCAACTCTCGGTAGTCGATACACAACCTGAATGTACCATCTTTCTTTTTGACAAACAAAACAGGAGCTCCCCATGGTGATGTACTTGGTCGTATGAAACCACGCTCTAGAAGTTCTTGTAATTGACTTTGAAGTTCCTTCATTTCACTGGATGCGAGTCTGTATGGAGCACAAGCTATTGGTGCAGCTCCCGGTACAAGATCTATTTGAAATTCAACGGATCGGTGTGGAGGTAATCCCGGTAATTCTTTCGGAAATACATCGGGAAATTATTTTGTGACGGGAACATCATTGATGCTCTTTTCTTCAGTTTGTACTTTCTCGACGTGTGCTAGAACAGCATAGAAACCCTTTCTTATTAGCTTTTGCGCCTTCAAATTACTAATAACATTTAGCTTCGCGTTGCTCTTTTCTCCGTACACCATTAAGGGTTTTCCTTCTTCTCGTACAATGCGAATTGCATTTTTGTAACATACGATCTCTGCTTTCACCTCTTTCAACCAGTCCATGCCGATTATCACATCAAAACTCCCTAACTCCACTGGTATCAAATCAATCTTCAATGTTTCGCTAACCAGTTTAATTTCTCAATTCCGACATATATTATCTGCTGCAATTAATTTACCGTTTGCTAATTCTAGTATAAACTTATTATCTAAAGGCATCAATGGACAACTTAATTTAGCACAGAAATCCTTACTCATATAGCTTCTATCCGCACCCGAATCAAATAAAACATAATCAGATGTATTGTCATTAAGAAACGTACCCGTAACAAGCTCCGGGTCTTCCTGGGCTTCAACCGCATTAATGTTGAAGACTCTTCCTCGGCCTTGCCCATTATTATCCCCCTAATTTGGACACATATTTTTGTAATGGCCCTTCTTCCCGCATTCGAAACAGGTAATGTCTGCATAACTTGTTCCGGCATTATTTGTTCCCTTAGCCATTGATTCGTAGATTTTGCACTTTATCACACCATGGACCTTTCTATTACACTTAGTACACACTGCTGTACAGAGCCCAGTTGGATGGTATCCTTCACATCTCTGGCAGAATTTCTGCCTCTTGTTGTTATTGTTGGGATTGTTGTTGTTGCGGTTGTTCTTGTTGTTGAAACGGTTGTTGTAGTTGTTGCTGGGGTGGTTGTTGTTGTTGCATTTGTTGTTGCAAAAATTGGTGCGCTTGTAGTTATGATTGTTGGGTTGATTATTGAAATTGTGACCCTTGTCACTGGTTTCTTCCCATTTCCTCTTGACTTGTTTCGTATTGGCTTCTTCGGCCACCTGTTCTTTAATCCTTTCCTCGATTCGATTTATAAGTTTATGAGCCATTCGACTTGCCTTTTATATGGAGGCGGGCTCGTGTGAACTTATATCCTCTTGGATCCTTTCCGGTAACCCTTTTACAAATGCGTCAATTTTCTCTTCTTCATCTTCGAACGCTCCCGGACACAATAGGCACAACTCTGTGAATCATCGTTCGTACGTGGTAATATCAAACCCTTGTGTTCGTAACCCTCTAAGCTCTACCTTGAGCTTATTGATCTCGTTTCTAGGACGGTATTGCTCGTTCATTAAGTGTTTGAATGCTAACCACGGTAGTGCGTAAGCAGCATCTTGTCCCACTTGTTCGAGATAGGTATTCCACCATGTTAACGCAGTACCTGTGAAGGTATACGTGGCGTACTTTACCTTATCTTCCTCAGCACATTTGCTTATAGCAAACACAGATTCGACCTTTTCGGTCCATCGTTTCAGTCCGACTGGTCCTTCAGTTCCATCGAATTCCAGAGGTTTACAGGCAGTGAAAGCCTTGTAGGAGCATCCTACACGGTTTCCTGTGGAGTAACTCCACTGCTAGACCCTAAGTTATTGTTGTTTTGCATTGCAGCCTGTACTGCGGCTATATTTGTTGCAAGGAAAGCATGGAAGTCTTCCTCACTCATGTTCAAGTTCTGACGAGTAGTCGGTGCCATTTCCTTCAAAAATAGCCAAAAGAATTAAGTTAATCATATAGAATATTAAGAGTAGTCAATAGTATTCCATAGCATAATATGAACTCATTTATAAAAGGTTTTTCTTCATATTAGCATTTTATAAGTTCTAATTCGGGTAATACCTACCCGTTAAGTTCATACTTAGTAGCTAACATACAATTTAACTACTACAATTCTATATGAAAACTGATTATAATAATATTTCACATTCAAAACTTTATACAATATTTTGCAAACTTACAATACCGCTATTTTACATATATCATGAAATATAGCACATAAAAACTCTGATACAAAACAGTTGCGAAGACAATTCTAGTAAATACGCAAGTCGTTCAACAAAGGCAATAAAGACACGTAATTCATACGTCCAGAAACAAGTTATGCATTCTGGTTTTACTATGACTACTTCCCATCCTTGGTCTTGTGGAACATAACCATTGTGACCGTTGACAAGACAGCATGTTGTAATATCGTCAAAAGGATGAGGGTTTTGTAATGTCCAACAGCCCCGTAATAATCTAAAAATCTTGTTTCTCATCTCAACTACCGAGTCCGTCACTTGTGGGAATCTTTTATTTAAAAGTTTCAACCCAATGTTCTTTTTCTCAATTTGATGAGAAGCGAACATTATTAACCCGTAAGCATAACATGCTTCTTTATGTTGCATGTTAGAAGCTCTTTCTAACTCACGAAATCCTATGTTGGGATATGTTGAGTCAAAATAGGTTCTTAACCCGTAGCGTAAAATTACATTTGGGTTCTCCGCATTTAACGCTTTAAAGAAAACACGGCGTAATTTACGGTCTCCCCAATGTGATATACCCCACCTATCAAAGGAAAGCCTTTTATAAACTAAGGCATTTCTGGAAAGTCTTTCAAATGTTTGACAAGTTAATTTCGCCATAACTAAATGTGCTGATGAATTCTGACCGACTCTAGACAAGATTTCCTAAATCATATCCTCTGGTAGGTCTTCTAAAATATTGTGTTGTCTACCCTTAACGTCCATTTTGTTTTTATACTGTAAAATAGACAAGGATTAGATTCGTAAAAGATAATTAACAAACAATACAAGCAATTTTTACATAGAACATAAAAGTACAAGCACACTATATTACATATATTACACAACATGATTACAACTCTTTAATCCGACTCACTCGTTTCTTTTTCTTCGGACTTGGTTCGTTTTGCTAATTTCCTAGGGATATATGATGCTCCCCTAATACGAGCTGTTGTTTTCCACAATGGTTTAGAAAAATCTGGTGGTTTAGAGGTTCCCGGGTCATTGTTACATTTTAGGAAATACGGATGTTGCCGATACATATAAAGTTCATCGGGGTTGGAATCGGGTTTCTCTATTTTTATACCTTTTACCTTATTATTTTCTTTCGCTTTATTAAATTGGGTCGAGGTAATTTCTATAACACCATCGGAATCCTCATCGGGATCCGATTCATCAGAAAATTGATAATCTTCCCAATATTTTGCTTCCTCGGCGGAAACACCATTGACCATTATTAACTTTGGTCCGTTGGTTGAGGATTTTCTTTTATTTAATCGATTTACTATAGGTATCAATATTTCTTCTTCCGGAACCTCTTCTTCTTCCGGTTCCTCCTCTTTTGATTCCTCTTCTTTCGGTTCCTCTTCTTCCGGTTCCTCTTTTTCCGATTCCTCTTCTTCCGGTTCCTCTTCTTCGGGAATTTGTGAATCTTCCCAAATTATATTCGACTCTTCATTATTATTAGGTGAATCGATGGGATTTATACTAGTGGTAGACATCTATCACACAATATCAAACACATTAAGAGGTTAATAAATCACATAATATTTACATGTTAATAATATATAGTTTCCAACAAAAGTGTTAAGCAATCGTTTTTAAAGAAAAACGGTCGAAGTCCAGATTTACTAATATATCCTAACAAACTCGATAAGACACAGTAATGCAAATTTCTGGTTCTCTAAGACCAACGCTCGGATACCAACTGAAATGTCCCGTTCATATTGATTATAAACGTTCCATATTAATTGATTTCGTCGCGAGGTTTTGACCTCTATATGAGACGTTTTTCAAAGACTGCATTCGATTTTAAAACAAACCATAACCTTTAAAATATTACGACGATTATCAAATAATGATAATCTAAAATATAGCTTTTTTCACACGACCATTACATAATGGTTTACAATAATATTACACATCAACATAAGTCTTCGAATGCAGTTTTTAAACAATATTATACAAGCATGGACTCCAAATCTTGTCCTTAATTTAGTATGCAACAGCGGAAGCTCTTAATAATCACCTGAGAATAAACATGCTTAAAATGTCAACAAAATTGTTGGTGAGTTATAGGTTTAACCTACATATTATTAAATCATAATAATAGACCACAAGATTCCATTTTTATAACACATCTCTTATCAGGCATTTCGCAAACTGCATAGAGATAAAAATCATTCATATGTTGAACACCTGGTAACCGACGTTAACTTAATGCATAGAATATCTCCAAAACAGAACCTCTCGTCTGTATAATAATCTCGAAGTACTAGACCATCCATAACCTGAATGGGGGTTGTTAAGCCCAATAGATCTATCTTTAGGATTCGCGTCAATTAGGGGCCATTTCCCTAATTCTTAGTGTACCAGACTTGAAGGGCGATATTCGGTTTAATAATCCAACCATAGAATGTATTTTTGCGTACTTGTGTCTATTTTGTAAAACATTTATAAAGCTACATGTATTCTCATCCCAAAATATTAGATTTTAAAAGTGGGACTATAACTCACTTTCACAGATTTTTACTTCGTCGGGAAGTAAGACTTGGCCACTGGTCGATTCACGAACCTATAACAAATATGTACATATATATCAAAGTATGTTCAAAATATATTTACAACATTTTTTAATACGTTTTAATGTTTTAAATATTTTCAGTCAGTTGTCCTCGTTAGTAACCTACAACTAGTTGTCTATAGTTAGATGTACAGAAATAAATTGATATATATTATCTTGAATCAATCCACGACCCAGTGTATACACGTCTCAGGCTATATCACAACTCAAACTATATATATTTTTGGAATCAACCTCAACCCTATATAGCTAACTCCAACATTACTGCATATAGAGTGTCTATAGTTGTTCCAAATAATATATATAGATGGGTCGATATGATATGTCAAAACATTTGCATACGTGTCTATGGTATCCCAAGATTACATAATATATTACAATACATGTATAATACAATATAAGTTAGCTAGGATATGATTTGTATAGAATTGTTACAATATTTCCTGTAGCAACCACAATCAAAAAATATCCAATCTTGTTTTACCCATAACTTATTCGTTTTAAATCCGTTTTGAGTGAATCAAATTGCTATGGTTTCATATTGAACTATATTTTATGAATCTAAACAGAAAATATATAGGTTTATAGTCGGAATTACAGGTTACAAGT
Source organism: Rutidosis leptorrhynchoides (assembly GCF_046630445.1). Taxonomy (NCBI): domain Eukaryota; kingdom Viridiplantae; phylum Streptophyta; class Magnoliopsida; order Asterales; family Asteraceae; genus Rutidosis; species Rutidosis leptorrhynchoides. Next base: position 295,290,853 of record NC_092333.1, read on the forward strand.
CATTTTTGTAAAGGTAGTCATTTTCGTCGAAAGAACAACGTCTAGATGATCATTTTGGAAAACATACTTCCACTTTGAGTTTAACCATGATTTTGGGATATAGTTTCATGTTCATAAGAAAAATAATTTTCCCAGAAGAACAACTTTTAAATCAATGTTTATCACAGTTTTTAATTAACTAACCCAAAACAGCCCGCGGTGTTACTACAACAGCGTATATCCAGTTTTACGGTGTTTTTCGTGTTTTCCAGTTTTAAATCATTAAGTTAGCATATCATATAGATATAGAACATGTGTTTAGTTGATTTTAAAAGTCAAGTTAGAAGGATTAACTTTTGTTTGCGAACAAGTTTAGAATTAACTAAACTATGTTCTAGTGATTTCAAGTTTAAACCTTCGAATAAGATAGCTTTATATGTATGAATCGAATGATGTTAAGAACCTCATTACTACCTCAATTTTTGTGGATAAACCTACTGGAAAAGAGACAAATGGATCTAGCTTCAAAGGATCCTTGGATGGCTTGAAAGTTCTTGAAGCAGAATCATGACACGAAAACAAATTCAAGTAAGATCATCACTCGAAATAAGATTGTTATAGTTATAGAAATTGAACCAAAGTTTGAATATGAGTATTACCTTGTATTAGAAAGATATCTTACTGTAAATAAGAAAGATTTCTTGATGTTGGATGATCACTTTACAAGATTGGAAGTAAGCTAGCAAACTTGGAAGTATTCTTGATTTTATGAAACTAGAACTTATAGAATTTATGAAGAACACTTAGAACTTGAAGATAGAACTTGAGAGATATCACTTAGATGAAGAAAATTGAAGAATGAAAGTGTTTGTAGGTGTTTTTGGTCGTTGGTATATGGATTAGATATAAAGGATGTGTAATTTTGTTTTCATATAAATAAGTCATGAATGATTACTCATATTTTTGTAATTTTATGAGATATTTCATGCTAGTTGCCAAATGATGGTTTCAACATGTGTTAGGTGACTCACATGGGCTGCTAAGAGCTGATCATTGGAGTGTATATACCAATAGTACATACATCTAAAAGCTGTGTATTGTACGAGTACGAATACGGGTGCATACGAGTAGAATTGTTGATGAAACTGAATGAGGATGTAATTGTAAGCATTTTTGTTAAGTAGAAGTATTTTGATAAGTGTCTTGAAGTCTTTCAAAAGTGTATAAATACATATTAAAACACTACATGTATATACATTTTAACTGAGTCGTTAAGTCGTCGTTAGTCGTTACATGTAAATGTTGTTTTGAAGCCTTTAGGTTAACGATCCTGTTAAGTGTTGTTAACCCATTGTTTATTATATCAAATGAGATGTTAAATTATTACATTATAATGATATTATGATATATTAATATATCTTAATATGATATATATATACAATTAAATGTCGTTACAACGATAATCGTTACATATATGTCTCGTTTCGAAATCATTAAGTTAGTAGTCTAGTTTTTACATATTTAGTTCATTGTTAATATACTTAATGATATGTTTACTTATCATAATACCATGCTAACTATATATATATATATATATATATATATATATATATATATATATATATATATATATATATATATATATATATATATATATATATATATATATATATATATATATATATATCCATATACATGACATCATATAGTTTTTACAAGTTTTAACGTTCGTGAATTACAGGTCTACTTGGGTGGTCAATTGTCTATATAAAACCAATTTCAATTAATCAAGTCTTAACAAGTTTGATTGCTTAAAATGTTGGAAACCCTTAATAATATAAATATCAATTTCATTTAATATATATAAACATGAAAAAGTTCGGGTCACTACACAACTGGTCTGGACGACAACTTCCTGACCTAAATCAAGAAGCGCGTGTTTTTTTCGGAAGACTTTACTTCCTTTTAATGATGGAATTGATTCATCGTGTAGATCCATCTTTCTTTCAAATATATTACAATTTATAGGGTAAAACGGTTAATTTTGTCCAAAACAAAAGTATCTTCAATTATTTGTACAAAAATATGTGATATATGTTCTAAAGAACTTGGTAAATTTTTCCCACACTTGGCTTTTATTTTCCTTTCTTTGCCTTTTTATTGTCCTCTATTCCATTTTAAATGAATTCTAACATTTTGGGTTGTTTCTCAATTTATGTTTTTTCTGAGGTAACAATAATTTCGGTGTTAACACCTAGTTTTATCGTTCATAAATATGTATAAACATGATTTTGAATTCATTTAATTGAAAATTTTGAAAATTTTTACTAGAATTGGGTAGTCAGTATATAAGACTAGGGCTGTTCTTTATTATCAGAGAGCACTATATTCTAATACAACTACTGCGTTACTAGTATTTTTAATGGTAACCAAGTGTATAAGTTAAAATTTTAAAAATTTTAAAATCCGAAAGAATTTAACCCCTTCCCACACTTAAGATCTTGCAATACCCTCATTTGCAAGAAATCAGTACAATTTAAATTATTGAGGGTGATTAGCGTAGAAAAATGATTAAATTTTACCAAAGTTTCTAAACATATTGGCGTTTGTTTGCTGAATGATAAATGGTGCACATTATTTGTTCATTCCGTCTTGTTGTTACATCACATTTGTTTTTCGTTTTGTCGTCAAAATTAGTAGCTTTTGCTGAACTTAATGCCAGTCTTTGAAAATACGCTGTTTTACCGTTTTGTGTACAATTGACAAAATACATACATACAAATAATAACATGCATGGTAATTTGAAATGGGACTTAACATCCCACTTTCAAATCAAATATGAAATATTAGTACAACATGATAAAAATGTTAAAACTTACATAAAAGTATCACACTATAATATGTTTAAACATAAAAAAATAATAAAAATAATAAAAAGATAAAAATCACCAACGGGAACTATATCAGTCTGGATAGGGGTTCCAGTTCATGTCGTCGGGCGGGTTCCATGATTGGTTATAGGTGTACTGATAGGCCTGGTTAGGATCGTAGAGAGTAAATGGTGGTCGCATATTGGCCTGGTGTGGAGGATAGTAAGCAGGTCGGGTCGGTATGTAGTGATCCTGAGGTGATAGCTGGCTCATGATCTGATGCTGATGATAGTGCCATCTATCATGCTGTCGTTGCCTAGAATGCTCGTACACATCCTGGGCGTGCCAATGCTCGTATCGACTATGTCTATCCTGGTTTGTCATTTCTACCTCATCTATACGCTGGTAGACGTCAGTCATAGCCTCCCTAATGACATCCATAATGTCATCTGCTTCCTCCATTTCCTCATCTGAACCTCTCTCTACCTGAGGATGATTACCATCATATGGTATCGCCTGATTGCGTCTGCTCTTTAATACCTTAGCACCCTGATAGACCTTCAATCCTAAAGTATCATCCTGTTCCCTACATACCATAAGTGGACCCCCTTGATCCCTATCTACACCTAAATACTCTCCAATGAGAGTAACAAAAATACCTCCTCCTATTATTCCCCCGTCATGTATTTCGGCTACCACTTTGGACAGATAAAAACTAACACAGTAGGGGATATTAACAAAGCTTCTATTGTTTCGAATACACTTAAGGTAAAATAAGTCGTGTAAGGTCATCTTTTCCTTGTTTTTACCTCTTTGTGTAATCGAATTAGCTAAAAATCTATGTATAGTACGTAGCTCTGCTTTTTTAATATCTAAGTAGGAGTGTCTTCTTCCTAGCGAAAAAACATTATAATCTGACATACGCCTCCAGACGGCGTTTGCGTCAAAATTCCTATCTACCCGCTCCCCATGATAAATCAAATTTGTACAATCGGGTAGTAGTAATTCACCAGGAGTGTAAATCTGTAAAGCCCTGGCCATGTCCAGCATGGACATCCTGTACATCCTATGACCAAGTATAAATCTAAGAAGACTTCTATCATCTAACCTAACTACATTCGCATTTAACGCTATAGTACTCATAAGCACAACACACCATTCCTTATATACAGGCCTACGAATGGTGAATAAACACTCCCAATCGGGAAAAGAAGAGCTGGCATACCTTTGGATCAGATGCAGTCTAACTGAGTTAACTAGGTGGACCCTTTCCAAAGGCTCCCAATCAATTACCCTCAGCACTTCTACATTTTTCATTACCAGTTTAAATTTGTTACTTTGGTATGCCGGGTAATCTCTCCAACTTCGATCAAATCTCAAATTGGGATGAAACTGTTCTTCATGAATCGTTGGGTGAGCTACTATCGGATGAATCGAAAATATTATGTAGGCATTAATATATTCTTGTTGCGGATCATAATATGGTACGTGTTGATCAGGTTGTAGTTGTTCCTGTTGTTGCTCCGGTTCATATTGCATTTTCAGTTCAGGTTCTGGAGCAGGTTGCCTAGATGATGATGATGTACCATCAGTATCGGTAAATCTATGCAAAACACATCAAACACAAAATTTGTGCATCCAAATATGCATTAGTGTTAGTAAAATAACAAATTAACACAATTACAATAACATGTTTAATCAAAATTAAACTTATACACATTTTCACAATTTTAACAATTCTACACTTTTTCAAATAAGCATTTATGAAAATGTTTACAAAATTCATAAGCATTTAACTCAAATAACATGTTAAAATAACCATTACTAGCAATTAAACAAGTTTCAAATGGCATTTACATCAATTTAATCAAGTTCGTGAATTTTAGATCTACAAAGTCCACTTTAATTCTCAAAAATCATGTTTAGGATCAAAGTTTGGATCATTTTGCTACATAAACATGTTACACTACTTAATTTAGCAATAATTCATGACAAAAATCGGCCATAACCTGTTTATATCAAAAAGCCCCAAATTACTCAAGAACACAAACCCTAGATTCCTAAATTTTTTGAAGTTTTTGACTTCAAATCATGTTAAATAGCATCAATCTAGGTTATACATGTATAATATACTAACAATTTAACTCTAATTATACTAGAAATTAACAAAATCAAATTAGGTAAAATATTGGTAATTATCACAAAAACTAAGAAATTTAAGAGTTTAGGAGTGTAATTTTTACCTTCTTTGAAAAGCTTTTGAACAATTTCATGATTAGAGCAAGAAATTTGATGAATTTTGGTAAAAAAAATGCGAATTTTTTGAGTGTGTTTGGGAGAATTTTCGGGTTTTTGTGTGTGTTTTGTGTTGAAGACAGAACTCGTCTGTCTATTTGTTTCTGGCCAGATTTCTCTCTCCATGCGATCGCATGGATTTGAAGGAGAAACCCCATGCGATCGCATGGGGTCTGCTATTTTTTTTTAAAAAAACCTTTACTAATGAAACATATAATTAATTAAAAATTAAAATTTCGTTTCTTTTTAGGATGAGGGCGTTTCGGATCATTATCCTAGTCCGTCCCTCGACAAAATTTTAAAAATTTGTCACGTTTTAAGCGTTGTTAAAAGCAAAGATTTTTGAGTTTTTTAATGTTTTTGGCATACTTTAATTCAATAAGATTTAAAAATAATGATAATAAAAATTCTCGTCCATCCCTTGGGTAAAGCAATTTCGGTTCAACGACCTAGTTTTCAACTCACGACGAATTTTAAAAATCCAATTTTTAACTTAGTGAAATAAAGTAAATTTTTGTTTTTAAATTCACACCAAACTTAAATTTAAAATGCATAAAATTAAAAATTCATATAAATATCATTTTTATACATACAAACTTATATTAAAAATATTAATTTTTCAAATATTTACAAACTTAAATATATTGATTTAAAAAGTTTACAATATTATTTTAATATTTATATATTAATTTTAAAAACACGGTAAAAAAAATTAAAAATCTTTTTGGTCTTTTATCCCACTTTAATCAATCAAATATTATCAAAAATATACGCCCCTCTTTTCGGTAAAGTAATTTCGGTTCCATAACCTAGTTTTACTCCTGACGAATTTTTGAAATATTTTGAGTTGATTGATTAATGATATTTATACCTTAAGAATAAACGGTAAATTTCGCAGTTATGTAATAAATTTTTGTATGATATCAATAATTTCGGTTACGCATACCTAATTTTATTGAATACTAATTTAATACTTTATAGCGAACGATTCAGCGTTTATTATCAAAAGGTTAAAAGCGATAAAAATAAAAATAAAAACTGTACATACTTACCTGTGAGAAAGAATTCTCAGAGACCTGCTTTAGCCGACTCATAGGAGAGTCGTGTGATTTGATTTTCCATAGCTACGTAAGCATAACCTCGATTCTTCAATATCTTTTCTTCTAAACATATGAACGGTCCTTATCTGCATAAAGTAACAAATTCGGTATTTGAATATGTTTGATTATTTGAACATTTACCTTCGTGTGACCATTTTCCGCATTTATAACATCTTTCAAGGTGTCGTGCTCTTCTTTTTGTTGCGGATTTTGATTTTTCTTTACCAAAATGTATCTTATGATGATCTTTCCTGAGTTCTTTTCTTACTCCGTCCATTTTGTCTCTTATGAATGATACCAGTTCACTCGGAAGTGTGTCATTATTATGTTTAGTAATCATAGCATGTAGTATTAGACCATGGTTCAGATCAAAGGAATTCTTCATCTTGTAAAACCTAAAAAAAAAAAATTCAGAATGGGGGGAGAAGACTAGTTCTTTAGGGTCTGCTAGGGAAAGACCATTCGGATTCCATTCTTGGAAACTACATGAAAACAGAATATCTAACTCTAACAGAAATAACTATTTCCCTAAAAAGATTCGAACCTTCCCACACTTAGTTAGCTGTGGTGTCAAAATTGTGATTAACTTCATCTTCAACTTCCATTGGATTATCTATGTAATGTTTAACTCTGTAACCATTAACCTTAAATTCAATCCCATTTGAATTTATTAATTCTACTGTTCCGTACGGGAAAACTCTTTTGACTATGAATGGTCCAGACCATCTTGATTTCAATTTTCCAGGAAATAGCTTGAATTGTGAATTGAAAAGAAGAACTCTGTCTCCTTCTTTAAATTCTTTTGAACTTCTGATTCTTTTATCATGCCAATTCTTCGTTCTTTCTTTATAGATTAATGAATTTTCATATGCTTCATGTCTTAATTCTTCTAATTTGTTTAGTTGACTTAAACGTAGACGTACAGCTTCATGTAAATCAAGATTACATGTCTTCAAAGCCTAAAATGCTTTGTGCTCAATTTCTACTGGAAGGTGACATGCTTTTCCGTAAACGAGTCTGAAAGGTGTGGTGCCAATTGGAGTTTTGTAGGCTGTTCTAAAAGCCCAGAGTACATCCTCCAATTTCATGGACCATTCCTTCGGATTTGATCCTACGGTTTTCTCTAGAATACGTTTTAAAGCTCGGTTGGTATTTTCAACTTGTCCACTTGTTTGTGGATGATAAGCGGTTGAGATTTTATGAGTTACTCCATATCTTTTAAGAACTTTCTCAAGTTGATTATTACAAAAATGAGTACCCCGATCACTTATTAAAGCTTTCGGTGTTCCAAACCTTGCAAAAAGACGTTTTAAGAAGTTGACTACAACTCGTGCATCGTAAGTCAGGAGAGCTTGTGCATCTGCCCATTTAGATACATAATCAATGGCAGCGAGAATGTATAGATTACTATGAGATTTTGGAAATGGACCCATAAAGTCAATACCCCAAATGTCAAATACTTCACATACTTGAATGAAATTTTGTGGCATTTCATCACTTTGACTTATTTTTCCGGCCCTTTGACAAGCATCACAGGATTTGCAAAGAAGGTGTGCGTCTTTGAAAATTGTAGGCCAATAGAATCCAGCGTCGTAGACTTTTCTCGCTGTGAGTAGAGGCCCATAATGCCCTCCTGTTGGTCATGTGTGACAATGGTTTAAGATTTGACTGGCTTCATCCCCGAATACACATCGGCATATTATTCCATCGGGATAACTTTTAAACAAATGTGGATCTTCCCAGAAATAGTGTTTTATATCACTAAAGAATTTCTTTCATTTTTGGTACGATAATCCTTTTTCAAGGAATCCACATACTAAGTAGTTTGCATAGTTTGCAAATAATGGAATTTCACTATAATCTATCTTCAATAGATATTCATCAGGAAAGTTATCTTGTATGGCCGATTCATTTAGAACTTCTAATTCAGGATTTTCAAGACGAGAAAGATGATCAGCGGCGAGATTTTCTGCTCCCTTTTTATCTCGGATTTCAATATCGAACTCTTGTAAGAGTAAGATCCAACGGATTAATCTTAGTTTGGCATCTTGTTTTGAAAATAGGTATCTAAGAGCAGAATGGTCGGTATAGACCACCGTTTTAGCTAGAACGAGATATGAATGAAATTTGTCAAAAGCAAAGACAATAGCAAGGAGTTCTTTTTCAGTAGTTGTGTAATTAGTTTGTGCTCCTTGTAATGTCTTAGTAGCATAATAAATAGGTTTAAATCGTTTTTCAATCCTTTGTCATAAAACGGCTCCCATTGCAAAATCACTTGCATCGCACATTAGTTCAAACGGTAGATTCCAATTTGGAGTTATCATGATCGGCGCATTAGTGAGTTTTTCTTTAAGAATATTAAAAGATTTGATGCATTCATCTGAAAAGATGAATGGAGCATCCTTTTCTAGGAGTTTATTCATAGGAGTGGCAATTTTAGAAAAATATTTTATGAAACGTCGGTAAAAACCGGCATGCCCTAGAAAACTCCCAACTCCTCTAATATTAGTGGGATGTGGAAGTTTAGCAATTACATCTACTTTAGCTCTATCCACTTCAATTCCTTCCTTTAAAATTTTATGACCGAGAACGATGCCTTCTTTAACCATGAAATGGCATTTCTACCAATTAAGAATTAGATTTGATTGTTCGCATCTAATAAGCATTCGTTCAAGATTAACTAAACATGATTCAAATGTATCACCGAAGACTGAAAAGTCATCCATGAAAACTTCCATGCATTCTTCTATCATGTCGTGAAAAATCGCCATCATGCACCTTTGAAAGGTTGCAGGGGCGTTGCAAAGTCCAAATGGCATGCGTTTGTAAGCAAAAATACCATAAGGGCACGTGAATGTGGTTTTTTCTTGGTTCTCAGGTGCTATTGGAATTTGAAAATATCCGGAAAAACCATCAAGAAAACAATAGTAACTATTTTCGGCTAATCTTTCCAACATTTGATCAATAAAAGCTAAGGCAAAGTGATCTTTTCTGGTGGTGTCATTTAATTTTCTATAATCAATACAAACACGCCATCCTGTTACAGTCCTAGTAGGAATAAGCTCATTTTTTTCATTTGTGATGACAGTCATGCCACCCTTCTTAGGTACGCATTGAACTTGGCTTACCCATGGACTATCAGAGATTGGATAAATTAAATCTGCATCTAGCAGTTTAATAATTTCTTTCATAACAACTTCTTGCATATTAGGATTTAGTCTTCGTTGGCGTTGCACATACGTTTTATGACCTTCTTCCATAAGGATTTTATATGTGCAATACGAAGGACTTATTCCTTTAATATCATGAATGTTCCATGCAATAGCTGGTTTATGAGCTTTTAGAACAGAAATGAGTTGAGATTTTTCATTTTCAGTAAGAGAAGACGATATTATTACAGGTAATTCAGATTCACCATGTAAATAAGCATATTCCAAATGGTTTGGAAGTGGCTTTAACTCTAATGTCGTTGGTTCTTCTATCGATGATTTATATCGATATCTGTCTTCTTCTTTTAGCATTTGAATTTCTTCTGTTGTTGGTTCATAACCATTAGCCATAAGTGTAGCTAACATTTCAGCTTCATCAATTGGTTCAGTTCCTTCTCCTAAAGAACATTCTCCCGTTCCTTGTAATTCTGGAAATTCTTCTAAAAATTCTGCATGTGAATCTATAGTTTGAATATAATAACATGTATCATCTGCAGATTGTGGTTGTTGCATGGATCTATCAACTGAAAAGGTAACACTCTCGTCCTCTATACTTAGGGTCAGTTTCTTACCGAACACGTCTATTATTGCTTTAGCCGTGTTTAAGAATGGTCTTCCTAATATTAGAGGAACTCGAGAATCTTCTTCCATGTCCAGAATAACAAAATCTACTGGAAATACTAAAGTACCAACTTTAACTAGCATGTTCTCCATTATCCCTCTAGGATATTTTACTGATCGATCTGCTAGTTGTATGCTTATTCGTGTTGATTTCAATTCTCCAAGGTCTAGTTTAGCGTATAGTGAATACGGCAATAAATTTATACTAGCTCATAAATCTGCCAATGCTTCTATTGAACTAAGACTACCCAGAAAACATGGAATTGTGAAACTTCCTGGATCAGATAATTTTTCTGGTATCTTATTTAATAGCACTGCAGAACAATTAGCATTCGTAGTAACAGCCGAGAGTTCTTCCATTTTCTTTCTATTTGTGATTAGATCTTTCAAGAATTTGGCATATCTTGGCATTCCTGAAATCACATCAATGAAAGGTAGATTTACATTTATCTGTTTAAACATATCCAAGAATTTGGATTGCTCGGCTTCAAGTCTCTCTTTTCTCATTTTACTCGGGTAAGGAAGTGGTGGTTGGTATTGTTTAACTTAAGGTTTAGCCTTAACTGTGTTATATTCATTAACTTTTTCAACTACCGGTTCTGTTTCCTTATCTTGCTCAGATTGTGGTTCTTGTGGTATAGGAATAGCGTCATTAGAAATTACAGGTATTTCAGGTGGTTTAAGTGTAATACCACTTCTTGTGGTAATGGCTTTAGCTGTTTCATTCTGGGGGTTAGCATTTGTATCTCTAGGTAGACTTCCCGGTTTTCTTTCACCTATTAACCTTGCTAGGTTGCTTACTTCTTGTTTCAGATTTTGAATAGAAGCTTGTTGATTTCTAAATGCTTGAGCATTTTGTTCATTGGTTTGTTTCTGAGATGTGAAAAACTGCGTTTGAGATTCAACTAGCTTCGACATCATGTCTTCTAAATTTGGCTTTTTATCATCGGTTTGTGGTGGTTTGTTTTGAAAAATAGGCCTTTGCTGATTGTAAGTATTGTTAGATACTTGTTGATTGCTAGGACCTTGTTAGTTGTTGTATGGAACATTTCGGTTATAATTCTGATTTTGATTGTAGATTGGTCTTGGCGGTTGATAATTATTTCCAGGCCTTTGGTTCATGTATGAAACATTCTCTCTTTGTTCCATTGTTTGTTCAATACTGAGACAATCTTTTGTCAAATGTGGTCCTCCACACTGCTCACAACTAATTCGTATTGAGTGAATATCTTTAGTCATCTTTTCCATTCGTCTCTCGACAGCATCTATCTTTGCAGAAATGGAAACAAAGTCATGGCTAGAATCGGCTCTAGCTGCTTTAGATGATCTAATGATATCTTTTTCTTAGTGCCACTCATGTAAGTGGGAAGCAGTGTTATCAATAATTTTGTAAGCTTCAGTTGCGGTTTTCTTCATAATGGAACCACCAGCTGCTATATCGATGTCTTTTCTTGTAGTGATGTCGCATCCTTGGTAGAATATTTGTACTATTTGATAAGTGTCTAAACCATGTTGCGGACATTGATCAATCCTTAATTAGCGATGTTGCTTAATTACGGATTGAGTGCAATAAGATTACAATGGAGGATGGAATGTTTGATCATTATTTTGGGCCACGATGATCGTCTTTCACTTTAACTATCAAGTGATCAACCACCCCGACCCGGTCTTGATTGTTAATTAGCATAATTCACCTTTGCGCGATGTAAAAAATCCCTCGGGCAAAATCACAAGTGGAAATTACAAAGGCTTAGGCAAAATGGCAGAAAATCAACAACCCATAAATGAGAGGCCACGCTCCCTATTTATAGTATTCGAGGTATCCGCGGTCTGCGAATTACCTAACTATCCGCAGAAACTCAGCGGATTAAACCGCAGTCTCTTATTAACGCGGAAACATAACTGCTGCACCTTTCTTTCAGTGAATATTGCATATCTTGGCTTTAGAGTCCGCGCAATTCTGCTCTTGGCCTGTAGCAAATAAAATATACATATACAATGCTATGTATATGATCAAGTCCCCCCAGTTTATTATGATACATTTTCGCGAAGCAAATGTATCATGATAAACTCTAAAAATAAAGAAATGCTTATTTAAAATATTTCACAAGTAATATTTTATAATTTTTACCGTCCATTTATTATCGTTGTTTTTATTAGGCTCAACGCGTAATTACAACGGTAACTTTCGCCACTCTATCAAATAAATTACGCTGTAACGGTTAGAAATTTACCGTTTATACGTTGCGGTAATTTCAGCCGTTTAAATGTAATGATTACCTTTTCCACTTGCTCGCCCTAATTCCAATTATAAATAGCTGAATAATCCGCATAAAAACTTTACGCTTTCTCGCTCGATTTCCTTTTCAATCAAATTCATATAGTCACAATCGTACCGAGCAATTAACGAATCCAACCTTTAATTTCTTCAATTCCAACATCCGATTTATTTTCCTTATTACAAATGGCGTCGTCTTCATCTATGCATACTCCTGGAGGTTATGTTTCCTATATGACGGAAACAAAACTCCAAACCCTACAGGAGTGGTATCCGCCCCTTGCCCAATTTGTTCCTACCGCACCCGTGGCAGAACAACGAGCTGACACTCCCCCTAAGGGGATGATTACCGTATATGAGGCTGCCATCTCACAGGGCAACCTACGATTCCCGCTCACTCAATTCTTCCGCAGTGTTTGTGAGTATTATAAGATTGCGATGGCGCAGCTTCATCCCAACGCAATTAATAAAATTGTGTTGTTTGAGATGTTTTGCAATGCCACCCATGTACAACCGCTGCTAAACGTGTTTCGCACGTGTAACAGTATGATTTTATACGATGTGGGATGGTTTTCATTCCGCAACAAACTGGGCACAATGATTTCACCAAAAGACTCAATCGGCAACTGGCGCAGTTCTTTCTTTTACATTAACGACACCGCGAATGTGGACAGCAACATACCAAGAACATTGTAGCGACCCGACCAAATCATGTTTGACGGCGCCGACTACTTAGGTCCCGTTACGTGGTCATAAGTCTTTAACATGACGTTTGACCAAAATATGTCGCATTCATTTCATAAGTAAAAGGATGTTTCAAGTTTACAAATGTAGTTCAAAAGACTAGTTACATTACAAAGTTTAACGTACGAATGAAACCTATGCGACACAATTTAAAGTAGTTAAAAGACGCTCCAACTATGCATGTATACTCGACATCCAAGAAAGTATCAAAAAGAGTGCGGAAGCATGTATCAAGTAGCTTTCAAGGACCTGAGAAAAACATATAGAAAACTGTCAACGAAAACGTTGGTGAAATCATAGGTGTTTTAGTAAACGTTGCATTTGAACCACAAGATTTAATATAATATGATTATCTAAATCATTTGCATTCCAAAGTTGTTATTTGTTTCGTGGGCACCCAATTATCAAACTTAACTGTTTTGCACCCTTTGCGTAGTGTTAGAACATACACTAGACCTGAAAATATATTTCATCCGCTAACGGTAGCGAACCGTCCGAATGAGGCTCGTCAAGCCCATGTGATCACATAATATAAGTTCATGTTTACACCCTGCAAGTGTAATTAATGATAATTGAATTGAGGATTTTCGTTCAAACCCGTACGTGGAATGTTCGTTTTCGTACTTGTGTTCAAAGTGTAAAAGTATGATACGTATATGTTTCTCATCCCATAGTTTAAAGCATAAAAGTTGTTCGAAAGAGGGGACTATGATCTCACCTTGAGTGCACGTATGAAAAGTACTTCACAAAGTAACGTGTGCGAAAGATAATGCTAGTCTTGACCTAAACAACTAGGTCGTATCAATAACGGTAAACACGATAGGTCAAAGATGTTCAATTAGTCCTATGGCTCGTTACGACTCGATTATGTAGCATGTGAATCAAATTGTCAAGTTTCATGCAAGATACAAGTATAGAAACAAGTTAGGAAGGTTGCATAATCATTTGGTTAAGTTTGACAAAAAGTCAAACTTTGGTCGGTCAAAGTCAACGAAAAAGTCAACACATTCGGGTCGCGTCCCGAACTATTTTTCTGAGGTTTTTATTCATATATAAGTATGTTAGAACAAGTCTCATGTGAATCGGAGGTCCATAGTGTGCCAAACATTTTTCTTATAATTGACATGTAGGTCAGAACCTGAACACAGCGTAGGCCGCGCCGCGACCCAGGATTGCCGCACCGCGGCAATACACGGGAGCTGGTACCTGGTCAGTCTCAAATGTCCAAGTCTCAATTCAAAACACTTTCAAGCATAACTCGCAAACCGCTAATACTTAGAACTCGTATCTTATATCGTTAGAAAGGTAATTTGACAAAGAACACAACTAAATACATTTCACCAACCAAAAACATCATTTGTAACAATCGGCTTTCCAAAGTAAATGATCAATTAATGCACACATTTAATACTCAAATTTGATAAGTCCACATTTATGATTCGGGCATTTAATGCATACATACAACATGCCGTTTTGTAGGTAATCGAGCATACAATACAACTAACTACTTACTAACAATAAATCATGGCATTCAATGCATCAAATATTCATTTCAAGCTTATCAAACCCTAACCCAAATTCACTAAAATCACTAATCAAGTTTATGGTGTTTTCTCAAGCAACGTACACATGAAATTGAAGCTAGTGATGTTAGGAACACATTTAATACATGCATTTATGGCATTTAACATCATTCAATCAACCAAATCACCAAATCAAACACACCAAAGTTTATGTTTATGCTAGTTACTTCAAATAACAAAATCGAACATATAAATCATATATTCATGTTAGACTTGAGCCATAGCCACTAATTAACAACTTTACAAGTTAAAAACATCAAGAACACAAAATCTAGTGATTTTAGAAAGTTACCCAAATGTAATGAAATCGGTATGGAATCGAAGAGGAAGTTGCAAGGATTCCAAATATGTAATTTGTTTTTATTGATGCTTGCTCGATTTGATTTAGATGATGATTTCTTGGATTGGTGTTTGAGAGATTTTATGGAAGTATTAAAGGAAAAAGGGAAAATGAAAAAGATAATGAATGGATAAGAGTGAAGGGTTGACTAGTTGACCTAGTCACCTCTTTGCTCTCTTGGCAACAATGGTCCCTCTAGTTCAGTTGCGGGTGCGTGAATTACCTAAACGAGATATTTTAAAAACGTGTATTAACGAGGGATGTCATAAACATATAACGGAATTTAAATAGTTAAACGGAAAAAGTAAACGAAAAAAGGCGGGATGTTACATTACCTACTCCTTAAAAGAAATTTCGTCCCGAAATTTAAGTAGGCGTAGCGGTCGTTGTTTCTTCCTCAAAATCTTGCGTTTTCGGAATCGGGAATAAGTGAGGGTATTTCTTTTGCATTTGATCAAGTAAACTCGGGTCCTCTTTTGGCATTCCAACGGACTTTGACAATCGGGATTCGGCTTTGTTTCAATGTCTTGACGGAGGTGTCCACAATTTCAACCGGTTCTTCCACAAAATGAAGTTTGTCGTCAATAGTAAATTCCTAGAGAGGGATGACGATATTGGGTTCGGCAAGACACTTTTTCAAGTTAGATACATGGAAGGTAGGATGAACAGAGCTCAGTTGGGGCGGAAGATCTAAACGATAAGCAACGGTTCCTATACGCTCCAAGATTTCGAAAGGACCAATATACCGCGGATTTAGCTTCCCGCGTTTCCCAAAACGGATTACACCCTTCCAAGGTGCGACTTTTAACATGACGCAGTCACCGACTTGAAATTCAAGGTCGTTGCGTCTTTTGTCGGTATAGCACTTTTGACGACTCCGGGCCGTCCGAAGCCTATCTTGAATTTGAACGATTTTCTCGGTGGTTTCGTGTATGAGTTCAGGTCCGGTGATTTGCACGTCACCTACCTCGACCAACAAAGAGGTGAACGACATTTTCGGCCATATAGCGCTTCAAAAGGTGCGGCTTTAATACTCGAGTGATAACTATTGTTGTAAGAGAACTTGGCGAGAGGTAAGTGCTTGTCCCAAGCTTTTCCAAAATCAACCACGCAAGCTCGTAACATGTCCTGCAAGGTTTGAATTGTGCGATCGCTTTGCCCATCGGTTTGGAGATGATATGCGGTGCTCATGTCTAAACGCGTTCCCAACGCTTCTTGCAAGGTATGCCAAAATCTAGAAACAAAACGGCCATCTCGGTCGGAGATAGTTGATAAAGGTACACCGTGTCGGGCTACGATCTCCTTGATGTAAAGTTGTGCAAGTTTCTCCATTTTGTCGGTTTCTTTCATAGCGAGAAAGTGTGCGGATTTGGTGAGACGGTCAACAATAACCCAAATGGTATCATAACCGCCCGTCGTTTTTGGTAGTTTGGTGATAAAATCCATTGTTATCCTTTCCCACTTCCATTACAGGATCTCGGGTTGTTGAAGTAGTTCGGACGGTCTTTGGTGTTCGGCTTTGACTTTGGAACATGTCAAACACTTGGAAATATAAGTAGCTACGTCCTTTTTGATGTTCGGCCACCAATATTGTTGTTTAAGGTCGTGGTGCATCTTATTGGCACTAGGGTGAATCAAGTATCGTGACTTATGGGCTTCATCTAAAATAAGACTTCGTAGATCCCCATATCCAGGCACCCAAATCCTTCCGGCGAAATATCGAAGTCCGGTCTCCCTAACTTCGAATCGAGAGACGAGAATGTTCAAGAGCTCGTGTGAAACGTTTTCATTCTTGAGAGCCTCATCTTGGGCTACCCGAATTTGGCTATTAAGGTTGGTGTGGATGGTGATGTTTAAGGCTCGGACACGAAGAGGCACCGCTCTTTCTTTTCGACTTAAGGCATCGGCTACTACATTTGCCTTTCTGGGATGGTAACGAAGCTCGCAATCGTAATCGTTTAAGGTTTCAATCCACCTTCGTTGTCTCATGTTTAGTTGCTTTTGGTCGAAGATGTGTTGGAGACTTTTGTGATCGGTAAAGATAGTACTCTTGGTTCCATAAAGATAGTGTCTCCACATTTTAAGTGCAAAGACAACGGCTCCGAGTTCGAGATCATGTGTCGTGTAGTTTCATTCATGAATTTTGAGTTGTCGAGAAGCATAAGAAATGACTTTCGTTCGTTGCATCAACACACACCCAAAACCATGTTTCGAGGCGTCGCAATACACAACAAAATCATCATTGCCTTCGGGAAGTGACAAGATAGGAGCGGTGGTTAGGTTTGTTTTCAAGATTTGAAATGCGGATTCTTGTTCGGTCGCCCAATTGAATTTCTTTCCCTTATGAGTTAAAGCGGTTAGAGGACGAGCAACCAAAGAGAAATCTTTGATGAATCGACGGTAGTATCCGGCGAGACCCAAGAATTGACGAATGTGAGTAGGAGTAGTAGGAGTCTCCCATTTACTAATGGCTTCGATTTTCGTTGGATCAACTTTAATACCTTGGTCACTTACAACATGACTAAGAAATTGAACTTCCTTTAACCAAAATTCACACTTGGAGAATTTGGCATACAGTCGTTCTTGTCTTAAAAGTTCAAGCACAAGTCGGAGGTGTTCCTCGTGTTCTTCTTCGCTTTTTGAATAGACCAAAATATCATCGATGAACACGATAACGAATTTGTCAAGATACGGTTTGCACACGCGGTTCATAAGATCCATGAACATCACCGGTGCGTTAGTGAGACCAAATGGCATTACAAGAAATTCATAGCTACCATAACGAGTTCGGAAAGCGGTTTTGGAGACATCTTCCCCCTTAACCCTTAATTGATGATAACCCGAGCGGAGATCGATTTTTGAATATACACAAGACCCTTGTAGTTGATTAAAGAGGTCATCGATGCGAGGAAGTGGATATCGGTTCTTAACCATCAATTTGTTTAGTTCACGATAATCAATGCACATTCGTAGGGATCCATCTTTCTTTTTAACAAACAAGATCGGAGTGCCCCAAGGTGAATGGCTAGGTTGGATAAAACCACGATCATGTAGTTCTTGGATTTGACTTTGCAATTCTTGCATTTCGGATGGAGTGAGTTTATATGGTGCACGTGCTATGGGGCGCGGCTCCCGGAATAAGATCGATTTGGAATTCAACCGGTCGATGAGGTGGAAGACCCAGCAATTCGTCGGGAAATACATCGGAATAGTCACTAATTGGCACATCATCGATGTGCTTCTCATCGGACTCGACTTTCTTAACGTGAGCAAGGATCGCAAAACAACCCTTACGGAGTAGTTTTCTAACTTTAATGCATGAAGCAAGGTTGAGTCCGGTGCAACTCTTATCGCCATAGACGATCAAAGGTTCACCATTCTCGATAGGAATTCGGATTGCGTTAAGATCACAAAGGATGTGAGATTTCGTTTTGGCTAGCCAATTCATACTGATTATTACATCGAAGCTTCCTAGTTCCATGGGTATCAAGTCAATTTCAAACTCATTACCCAAAATGTTTAACGTACACCCCCGGTAATATGTGTCGGCACTCAATAGTTTTCCGTTGGCCACTTAAATGGTATAAGTGGTATCTAGTGGAAGTGGTGGAGTATTAAAAGAATGAGTCAAAGTCTTGGATACAAAACTCTTATCGGCACCCGAATCGAATAAACAAGTAACATAAGTGTTGTTGAGGAGAAACGTACCCGTGACAAATTCATTGTCATCTCGGGCTTCCTCGGTGTTGATGTTGAAAGCTCGTCCGCGCGTGTTGGTGTTGGCTTTCTTCTTCGGACACGCATTTCTAAAATGACCCGTTTGGCCACATTCATAACAAGTACCCGGTTTTGGTGCATTGGGCACCTTTTGAGCGACGAGGCCGGCACTTCTACAATCGTTGGCCACATGACCACCCCTTTGGCACCGGTGACAAAATAGATTGCTACATTCACCATAGTGGTGTTTGTGGCATTTGTTGCAAAAGGGTTTATTTCCGCCATAACTTTTCATGGCGTCGGAGGTGAAAGTCTTTTTGGTGAAGTTGTTGTTGTAGTTGTTGCTTGATTGGGGGCTTCCCATTTTCTTTTGTTGCCGCCCGATATTTCCTTGGCCTTAGGAGCCGGAACTACGATTTCGTCAACCGTTTCGATCAATTGGCGGGCCATGTTCAAAGGTTGTTGTAGGTTAGCGGGTTTGGACGACATCACTCCTTGTTTGATGCTCTTTGGAAGACCATCCATATAGAGTTCAACCCTTTGAGATTTGGGGTTCACGAGGTTGGGACACATCAAGGATAGCTCGGCGTATCGTTGATTGTAGGCCTTGAGATCGTTCCTGACCGCCTTTAAAGTTCTTAGCTCTTGTTCGAGCTTTCGGGTTTCTTCACGAGGGAAAAATTAGACGATGATCATTTACCTCAAATCGGCCCAAGAGAGGGCGTGAGCTTCATCGGTACCCACCAATTGTACATACGTGTTCCACCACGTGAGAGCGATACCGGCAAAGGTGTGGGTGGAATATTTGACTTTATCTTGGTCTCGACAACCGCTTATGCTAAAAACGGCTTCCGTTTGTTCGAACCATCGAGTGAGTACAACCGGTCCCCCGGTTCCATCAAAAGTGTGAGGTTTGCACCCCATGAAGGCTTTGTAGGAGCACCCTTCGCTTGAGTTACCGGCCCCTTGATTGTTGTTGTTGTGGTTATTGTTATTGTTGGAGGAGTGATCTGCCATGGCCGCTTCCACGGTGGTGGCTATCATTCGTTGTAGATCTTGTTCGGGAGTCTCATGGCGTGGCACACGACGAGGAGGCATTGTTCCTTCAAAACAAAAGAATACCGTTGATTAGTATTCTTAATAATACTAACCATGATATGGAATAAGGATAAAGAGAAATTTTCCTTGACTCGCCTTAAATTCTTTATGTCATAATGTCGGAATGTTCATATGAGTCACCGTAATATAATCCCAGAAATTATATTACCCTAATTCATATGTGCATTCGACACTAATTCATATAGTCAAGGTGGCGCGTCAATTAAATCAAGTAACGTGAGATTAAGATTGAATAAGAATTAGATATGATAGACGAGTTCGAGTATAATGCACAAGTAGTCAAGTAATCCCTACTTCAAGTCTATATGCCGGTTGTAGTCTAGACTCACCAATGTACCCTATGACTCGGGGTCGACACCAATGAACTCTAAATCCCTACAACCAACGCTCTGATACCATCTGTAGCGACCCGACCAAATCATGTTTGACGGCGCCGACTACTTAGGTCCCGTTACGTGGTCATAAGTCTTTAACATGACGTTTGACCAAAATATGTCGCATTCATTTCATAAGTAAAAGGATGTTTCAAGTTTACAAATGTAGTTCAAAAGACTAGTTACATTACAAAGTTTAACGTACGAACGAAACCTATGTGACACAATTTAAAGTAGTCAAAAGACGCTCCAACTATGCATGTATACTCGACATCCAAGCAAGTATCAAAAAGAGTACGGAAGCATGTATCAAGTAGCTTTCAAGGACCTGAGAAAAACATATAGAAAACTGTCAACGAAAACGTTGGTGAAATCATAGGTGTTTTAGTAAACGTTGCATTTGAACCACAAGATTTAATATAATATGATTATCTAAATCATTTGCATTCCAAAGTTGTTATTTGTTTCGCGGGCACCCAATTATCAAACTTAACTGTTTTGCACCCTTTGCGTAGTGTTAGAACATACACTAGACCCGAAAATATATTTCATCCGCTAACGGTAGCGAACCGTCTGAATGAGGCTCGTCAAGCCCATGTGATCACATAATATAAGTTCACGTTTACACCCTGCAAGTGTAACTAATGATAATTGAATTGAAGATTTTCGTTCAAACCCGTACGTGGAATGTTCGTTTTCGTACTTGTGTTCAAAGTGTAAAAGTATGATACGTATATGTTTCTCATCCCATAGTTTAAAGCATAAAAGTTGTTCGAAAGAGGGGACTATGATCTCACCTTGAGTGCACGTATGAAAAGTACTTCACAAAGTAACGTGTGTGAAGGATAATGCTAGTCTTGACCTAAACAAATAGGTCGTATCAATAACGATAAACATGATAGGTCAAAGATGTTCAATTAGTCCTATGGCTCGTTACGACTCGATTATGTAGCATGTGAATCAAATTGTCAAGTTTCATGCAAGATACAAGTATAGAAACAAGTTAAGAAGGTTGCATAATCATTTGGTTAAGTTTAACAAAAAGTCAAAATTTTGTCGGTCAAAGTCAACGAAAAAGTCAACACGTTCGGGTCGGATCCCGAACTATTTTTCTGAGATTTTTATTCATATATAAGCATGTTAGAACAAGTCTCATGTGAATCGGAGGTCCATAGTGTGCCAAACATTTTTCTTATAATTGACATGTAGGTCAGAACCTGAACATGGCTTAGGCTGCACCGCGACCCAGGATTGTCGCGCCGCGACAATACACGGGAGCTGGTACCTGGTCAGTCTCAAATGTCCAAGTCTCAATTCAAAACACTTTCAAGCATAACTCACAAACCGCTAATACTTAGAACTCGTATCTTATATCGTTAGAAAGGTAATTTGACAAAGAACACAACTAAATACATTTCACCCACCAAAAATGTTATTTGTAACAATCGGATTTCCAAAGTAAATGATTAATTAATGCACACATTTAATACTCAAATTTGATAAGTGCACATTTATGATTCGGGCATTTAATGCATACATACAACATGCCGTTTTGTAGGTAATCAAGCATACAATACAACTAACTACTTACTAACAATAAATCATGGCATTCAATGCATCAAATATTCATTTCAAGCTTATCAAACCCTAACCCAAATTCACCAAAATCACTAATCAAGTTTATGGAGTTTTCTCAAGCAACCTACACATGAAATTGAAGCTAGTGATGTTAGGAACACATTTAATACATGCATTTATGGAATTTAACATCATTCAATCAACCAAATCACCAAATCAAACACACCAAAGTTTATGTTTATGCTAGTTACTTCAAATAACAAAATCAAACATATAAATCATATATTCATGTTAGACTTGAGTCATAGACACTAATTAACAACTTTACAAGTTAAAAACATCAAGAACACAAAATCTAGTGATTTTAGAAAGTTACCCAAATGTAATGAAATCAGTATGGAATCGAAGAGGAAGTTGCAAGGATTCCAAATATGTAATTTGTTTTGATTGATGCTTGCTCGATTTGATTTAGATGATGATTTCTTGGATTGGTGTTTGAGAGATTTTGTGGAAGTATTAAAGGAAAAAGGGAAAATGAAAAAGATAATGAATGGATGAGAGTGAAGGGTTGACTAGTTGACTTAGTCACCTCTTTGCTCTCTTGGCAACAATGGTCCCTCTAGTTCGGTTGCGGGTGCGTGAATTACCTAAATGAGATATTTTAAAAACGCGTATTAATGAGGGATGTCATAAACATATAACGGAATTTAAATAGTTAAACGGAAAAGTAAACGGAAAAAGGCAGGATCTTACAAACATGCTGTACGGAACTTGATCCCAATCTTAATGAGAAACCTGTACTTGATGATCTTGAGAATGATATTCTCAAGACACTCAAAAACGCAGGTCCAATTCTGCGATCTTACTCGAATGTCCCGCTGTACATCGGCGGAGTTTCAATTCAATGGCTATGGAGCGACTATGACGCGCTTTTGGTTGACCAGGCAAAAAATGGTATTTTGCTTAAACTTATCGCATAATACTTTTTATACTTTTCGCAGTATATTTTTGCTTCACATAACACTATATGTTTGTATTTTCGCAGTGATTGCTCTTGACCTTATCATGAGGTCTACCGATATCAGCAGGATCAACCCTGCTCGTCGCCTAAAGAATGGCGACGGTGACATTGTTCTTATTGATGAGCCAATCATCAATACATGTTATATTACTGGTGGCGAGGACCGCGGCAAGCGAAAAGTTGTGGAAGGTGCCACCACCCCGCGTAGAAAACGATTACGCTCTCTTGCTGAACAAGAAACAATTACGTAATTGTGAATTCGCAGTATTTATTTATTACGCATTTTTTACTTTCGCATAAACTCGCGATATTTGTTTATCTGGTTATAGTTGTTCTTTCAGAGTCATACGCTGAAGCCACCCCGCTCTACAACATCAGAGGGAGCATCCCTATAGATGTTCTCGAAGAGCCTGGGCAAGAAGATTTGTCTCTTCCATCTGATGCAGAAGCGTCTAATCAGGAGGAGGAAGAAGAAGCTGACGCAGAAGAAACCGCAGTAGCAGAACAGGCCAATAAATTATACCGCAAGCTTTATAAATTTGTTCCTCGGGAAACAAAAGAGCAATACCGAACTTATCTAACAATTGTTATAATGAAACTTATCTAACAATTGACAGCATGGAGCGCTTCACAGAGATGTCAGATGAGTATGATAATGTAGTGAAGCTTGCTAACGCGCACGAGAGAAAAGCGCAAAGGGCTGAGGCGCGGTGTAAAAAGGTTGCGAAAGAGAACGCCAAGCTCAAAAAGAGGGCAGAAACTGCGGAACAAAATTTCGCACAGCTGGTCAAATATCTCCCAAATTTCGCGGATAAAGTGATGGACTCCAATCCAGTCACTGAAAAATTTCAAGCGTATGCCCAAGCTGCAAAACTTGCCACTCGCTGTGAGTGGTATGATTTATTGTGCAAGCTTGACAATCTTTCTCAACCTCTACCTTCTCACATGACGAAAGAAATATGCGCCACAGATGATGCTCGCGAAGCACTCGAGAGAGCGAAGAAGGAGGTCGAGAAAGTCCGCATACCTGCCCTGGAGGAACTTAGTCAGCGCGAGGGCGTTTCATTCACAGATATTGAAGCATTAGAGCTTTAAATTTGCCTTAGCTAGCTTTTGAATGTATTCTCGCAATCTTTGAATTGCGTTTTTTGTAATGACCCACGTTGTTTCCACGCTTAATATTAATGACTTATTTACAATTCACAGTTGCAACTTCTTTTATTTATATAGCGCTTTACATTATCATGTATTCATAATTCAGACTTACCCTTTGCAATTTTCGCATTCGCTATTGTGCACATAACAAAGCGTACTTTATGCGAAACAATCTTTTAATCATTATGAATCTTCTAAGTCCGACAAATCGATCCTTAGGCATATTTAGCATTGCGAAGCATCTAAGTACTGGCAAGATCAAATACTTAGGAAATTTTATCCTTTCGCAATTATTAACACAAGTGGGCAATTTCATCACTTTGTTTTTAACAAATTATTTCGCAATGCATTTTTGCATTATTATAACATTTAAGTAGGCTATGTTTAGCGAAAACCATGCCACTTTACTTAAAGTATCCGCAGAACAAACATTAACTTAGTGTTATAAAAGATAAGTAATTGTATTCTGCAAAATTATCACTACGTGTGGCCACACGCAGTGCATTCGCTTTGTTAAAGAAACAACTACTAACACTGAGATTAACTTTTCCTCATTCATTATTGTTTCGCGTTACAAGGTTAAAAAATAAACGCAACAATCACATTCGCATCATTATATCATACATTGATGAAGTTTGCCTTAGCATCTCATTACAACTTTTAAAATTTTGCACTAGTCAGGATTAACTGAATGTCCTTCAATACCCAAATTCGCATTTGCCATAATCATAGCGCAGAATGGCTCCATCTCCGATTGATTTCACATTATGTACAGATTCAATAAAGCTTGGCGCCTTAGCGACTCATCGCTGTCATCAACTAACTCCATTTGCAATTCTAACTGGCCAACAGGCCATGATGACTCTCCTGAGAACCCAGCAAGTGAAACCGCAGTAGGTTTCATCAAAGCTTGAATGTTCGCGTGCAGCTTGCTAAAACATTGTTCGTACATGACATCGACACTGCTACCGGTATCCACATGTACCTTCATTATCATTATACCAGTATTCGCAATGCGGCATGAAACCACTACAGGTTTATCAACATCCGCGGTCAAGCTTGCAGGGGAAAAAGTAATGGAGGGGCACCTCCAACTTACCATCTGCTCAGAAATTTGAAGTACTGACAGTTCGCCCTGCACTTCTACCACATTAATTACTTGAATTCCGTACAAATTTTCTTTCTTATTCACCATCTTTACCCCCAGATTTCTCACTGCGGGAGCCTTTCGCTCAACCGCATTTGATGCATTTAAGGTGTTAGCTTCTGTAGGCATTTTAATCGCATTTGCAGTGTTCTGTGTGATTAAATGGTCCAGCTTGCCTTACTCGTATGCTTCTGCAATGAATTCCGCCAAATCTCTGCAGCGATTGGTGTCATGAACATAATCGTCATGGAAAACACAAAACTTTGATCGATCGTGCCTGCTATTTTCTCTCAAAGGCTGCGGATCAGGAAAAGATTTAGCGACTCTTTCTTGTAACAAAATCTCCTTTGGTGTTTTTGTTAGCATCTGAATGATATTGAAAGATTTATTGTTCCACTTTCGCGTAGAATAGCGATCACGGCGGCCATATCCATGGTTTTCATTTTGACCTTGAAACCTGTCATTTCGCGGGTATCCACCGCCGCCATTTCTCCGTGAAAAACCTGATCCGCGGTAATTATCACTGTTTTCATCACGAAAAGAGTCATTGTCATCTCACCAACTTTTGTCTCTACCCTACCCACACGCGGGAGTTATACTGCTATCCTCTCCACCACGGAGATAATCATATGTTTCTTGCTGAACTTTTGCGATAGTCGGCGGGACATCGCGTCGCAATCTTCGCACAAGAGTAGGATGTCGCTGTGGGTTAATAGCATGCAAAAAACCAGAAATTTTTTGATCTTCATTCAATCGTGGAATGGCTAGGTTGGATAAAACCACGATCATGTAGTTCTTGGATTTGACTTTGCAATTCTTGCATTTCGGATGGAGCGAGTTTATATGGTGCACGTGCTATGGGGCGCGGCTCCCGGAATAAGATCGATTTGGAATTCAACCGGTCGATGAGGTGGAAGACCCAGCAATTCGTCGGGAAATACATCGGAATAGTCACTAATTGGCACATCATCGATGTGCTTCTCATCGGACTCGACTTTCTTAACGTGAGCAAGGATCGCAAAACAACCCTTACGGAGTAGTTTTCTAACTTTAATGCATGAAGCAAGGTTGAGTCCGGTGCAACTCTTATCGCCATAGACGATCAAAGGTTCACCATTCTCGATAGGAATTCGGATTGCGTTAAGATCACAAAGGATGTGAGATTTCGTTTTGGCTAGCCAATTCATACTGATTATTACATCGAAGCTTCCTAGTTCCATGGGTATCAAGTCAATTTCAAACTCATTACCCAAAATGTTTAACGTACACCCCCGGTAATATGTGTCGGCACTCAATAGTTTTCCGTTGGCCACTTAAATGGTATAAGTGGTATCTAGTGGAAGTGGTGGAGTATTAAAAGAATGAGTCAAAGTCTTGGATACAAAACTCTTATCGGCACCCGAATCGAATAAACAAGTAACATAAGTGTTGTTGAGGAGAAACGTACCCGTGACAAATTCATTGTCATCTCGGGCTTCCTCGGTGTTGATGTTGAAAGCTCGTCCGCGCGTGTTGGTGTTGGCTTTCTTCTTCGGACACGCATTTCTAAAATGACCCGTTTGGCCACATTCATAACAAGTACCCGGTTTTGGTGCATTGGGCACCTTTTGAGCGACGAGGCCGGCACTTCTACAATCGTTGGCCACATGACCACCCCTTTGGCACCGGTGACAAAATAGATTGCTACATTCACCATAGTGGTGTTTGTGGCATTTGTTGCAAAAGGGTTTATTTCCGCCATAACTTTTCATGGCGTCGGAGGTGAAAGGCTTTTTGGTGAAGTTGTTGTTGTAGTTGTTGCTTGATTGGGGGCTTCCCATTTTCTTTTGTTGCCGCCCGATATTTCCTCGGCCTTAGGAGCCGGAACTACGATTTCGTCAACCGTTTCGATCAATTGGCGGGCCATGTTCAAAGGTTGTTGTAGGTTAGCGGGTTTGGACGACATCACTCCTTGTTTGATGCTCTTTGGAAGACCATCCATATAGAGTTCAACCCTTTGAGATTTGGGGTTCACGAGGTTGGGACACATCAAGGATAGCTCGGCGTATCGTTGATTGTAGGCCTTGAGATCGTTCCTGACCGCCTTTAAAGTTCTTAGCTCTTGTTCGAGCTTTCGGGTTTCTTCACGAGGGAAAAATTAGACGATGATCATTTACCTCAAATCGGCCCAAGAGAGGGCGTGAGCTTCATCGGTACCCACCAATTGTACATACGTGTTCCACCACGTGAGAGCGATACCGGCAAAGGTGTGGGTGGAATATTTGACTTTATCTTGGTCTCGACAACCGCTTATGCTAAAAACGGCTTCCGTTTGTTCGAACCATCGAGTGAGTACAACCGGTCCCCCGGTTCCATCAAAAGTGTGAGGTTTGCACCCCATGAAGGCTTTGTAGGAGCACCCTTCGCTTGAGTTACCGGCCCCTTGATTGTTGTTGTTGTGGTTATTGTTATTGTTGGAGGAGTGATCTGCCATGGCCGCTTCCACGGTGGTCGCTATCATTCGTTGTATATCTTGTTCGGGAGTCTCATGGCGTGGCACACGACGAGGAGGCATTGTTCCTTCAAAACAAAAGAATACCGTTGATTAGTATTCTTAATAATACTAACCATGATATGGAATAAGGATAAAGAGAAATTTTCCTTGACTCGCCTTAAATTCTTTATGTCATAATGTCGGAATGTTCATATGAGTCACCGTAATATAATCCCAGAAATTATATTACCCTAATTCATATGTGCATTCGACACTAATTCATATAGTCAAGGTGGCGCGTCAATTAAATCAAGTAACGTGAGATTAAGATTGAATAAGAATTAGATATGATAGACGAGTTCGAGTATAATGCACAAGTAGTCAAGTAATCCCTACTTCAAGTCTATATGCCGGTTGTAGTCTAGACTCACCAATGTACCCTATGACTCGGGGTCGACACCAATGAACTCTAAATCCCTACAACCAACGCTCTGATACCATCTGTAGCGACCCGACCAAATCATGTTTGACGGCGCCGACTACTTAGGTCCCGTTACGTGGTCATAAGTCTTTAACATGACGTTTGACCAAAATATGTCGCATTCATTTCATAAGTAAAAGGATGTTTCAAGTTTACAAATGTAGTTCAAAAGACTAGTTACATTACAAAGTTTAACGTACGAACGAAACCTATGTGACACAATTTAAAGTAGTCAAAAGACGCTCCAACTATGCATGTATACTCGACATCCAAGCAAGTATCAAAAAGAGTGCGGAAGCATGTATCAAGTAGCTTTCAAGGACCTGAGAAAAACATATAGAAAACTGTCAACGAAAACATTGGTGAAATCATAGGTGTTTTAGTAAACGTTGCATTTGAACCACAAGATTTAATATAATATGATTATCTAAATCATTTGCATTCCAAAGTTGTTATTTGTTTCGCGGGCACCCAATTATCAAACTTAACTGTTTTGCACCCTTTGCGTAGTGTTAGAACATACACTAGACCCGAAAATATATTTCATCCGCTAACGGTAGCGAACCGTCTGAATGAGGCTCGTCAAGCCCATGTGATCACATAATATAAGTTCACGTTTACACCCTGCAAGTGTAACTAATGATAATTGAATTGAAGATTTTCGTTCAAACCCGTACGTGGAATGTTCGTTTTCGTACTTGTGTTCAAAGTGTAAAAGTATGATACGTATATGTTTCTCATCCCATAGTTTAAAGCATAAAAGTTGTTCGAAAGAGGGGACTATGATCTCACCTTGAGTGCACGTATGAAAAGTACTTCACAAAGTAACGTGTGTGAAGGATAATGCTAGTCTTGACCTAAACAAATAGGTCGTATCAATAACGATAAACATGATAGGTCAAAGATGTTCAATTAGTCCTATGGCTCGTTACGACTCGATTATGTAGCATGTGAATCAAATTGTCAAGTTTCATGCAAGATACAAGTATAGAAACAAGTTAAGAAGGTTGCATAATCATTTGGTTAAGTTTAACAAAAAGTCAAACTTTGGTCGATCAAAGTCAACGAAAAAGTCAACACGTTCGGGTCGGATCCCGAACTATTTTTCTGAGATTTTTATTCATATATAAGCATGTTAGAACAAGTCTCATGTGAATCGGAGGTCCATAGTGTGCCAAACATTTTTCTTATAATTGACATGTAGGTCAGAACCTGAACATGGCTTAGGCTGCACCGCGACCCAGGATTGTCGCGCCGCGACAATACACGGGAGCTGGTACCTGGTCAGTCTCAAATGTCCAAGTCTCAATTCAAAACACTTTCAAGCATAACTCACAAACCGCTAATACTTAGAACTCGTATCTTATATCGTTAGAAAGGTAATTTGACAAAGAACACAACTAAATACATTTCACCCACCAAAAATGTTATTTGTAACAATCGGATTTCCAAAGTAAATGATTAATTAATGCACACATTTAATACTCAAATTTGATAAGTGCACATTTATGATTCGGGCATTTAATGCATACATACAACATGCCGTTTTGTAGGTAATCAAGCATACAATACAACTAACTACTTACTAACAATAAATCATGGCATTCAATGCATCAAATATTCATTTCAAGCTTATCAAACCCTAACCCAAATTCACCAAAATCACTAATCAAGTTTATGGAGTTTTCTCAAGCAACCTACACATGAAATTTAAGCTAGTGATGTTAGGAACACATTTAATACATGCATTTATGGAATTTAACATCATTCAATCAACCAAATCACCAAATCAAACACACCAAAGTTTATGTTTATGCTAGTTACTTCAAATAACAAAATCAAACATATAAATCATATATTCATGTTAGACTTGAGTCATAGACACTAATTAACAACTTTACAAGTTAAAAACATCAAGAACACAAAATCTAGTGATTTTAGAAAGTTACCCAAATGTAATGAAATCAGTATGGAATCGAAGAGGAAGTTGCAAGGATTCCAAATATGTAATTTGTTTTGATTGATGCTTGCTCGATTTGATTTAGATGATGATTTCTTGGATTGGTGTTTGAGAGATTTTGTGGAAGTATTAAAGGAAAAAGGGAAAATGAAAAAGATAATGAATGGATGAGAGTGAAGGGTTGACTAGTTGACTTAGTCACCTCTTTGCTCTCTTGGCAACAATGGTCCCTCTAGTTCGGTTGCGGGTGCGTGAATTACCTAAATGAGATATTTTAAAAACGCGTATTAATGAGGGATGTCATAAACATATAACGGAATTTAAATAGTTAAACGGAAAAGTAAACGGAAAAAGGCAGGATCTTACAAACATGCTGTACGGAACTTGATCCCAATCTTAATGAGAAACCTGTACTTGATGATCTTGAGAATGATATTCTCAAGACACTCAAAAACGCAGGTCCAATTCTGCGATCTTACTCGAATGTCCCGCTGTACATCGGCGGAGTTTCAATTCAATGGCTATGGAGCGACTATGACGCGCTTTTGGTTGTCCAGGCAAAAAATGGTATTTTGCTTAAACTTATCGCATAATACTTTTTATACTTTTCGCAGTATATTTTTGCTTCACATAACACTATATGTTTGTATTTTCGCAGTGATTGCTCTTGACCTTATCATGAGGTCTACCGATATCAGCAGGATCAACCCTGCTCGTCGCCTAAAGAATGGCGACGGTGACATTGTTCTTATTGATGAGCCAATCATCAATACATGTTATATTACTGGTGGCGAGGACCGCGGCAAGCGAAAAGTTGTGGAAGGTGCCACCACCCCGCGTAGAAAACGATTACGCTCTCTTGCTGAACAAGAAACAATTACGTAATTGTGAATTCGCAGTATTTATTTATTACGCATTTTTTACTTTCGCATAAACTCGCGATATTTGTTTATCTGGTTATAGTTGTTCTTTCAGAGTCATACGCTGAAGCCACCCCGCTCTACAACATCAGAGGGAGCATCCCTACAGATGTTCTCGAAGAGCCTGGGCAAGAAGATTTGTCTCTTCCATCTGATGCAGAAGCGTCTAATCAGGAGGAGGAAGAAGAAGCTGACGCAGAAGAAACCGCAGTAGCAGAACAGGCCAATAAATTATACCGCAAGCTTTATAAATTTGTTCCTCGGGAAACAAAAGAGCAATACCGAACTTATCTAACAATTGTTATAATGGAACTTATCTAACAATTGACAGCATGGAGCGCTTCACAGAGATGTCAGATGAGTATGATAATGTAGTGAAGCTTGCTAACGCGCACGAGAGAAAAGCGCAAAGGGCTGAGGCGCGGTGTAAAAAGGTTGCGAAAGAGAACGCCAAGCTCAAAAAGAGGGCGGAAACTGCGGAACAAAATTTCGCACAGCTGGTCAAATATCTCCCAAATTTCGCGGATAAAGTGATGGACTCCAATCCAGTCACTGAAAAATTTCAAGCGTATGCCCAAGCTGCAAAACTTGCCACTCGCTGTGAGTGGTATGATTTATTGTGCAAGCTTGACAATCTTTCTCAACCTCTACCTTCTCACATGGCGAAAGAAATATGCGCCACAGATGATGCTCGCGAAGCACTCGAGAGAGCGAAGAAGGAGGTCGAGAAAGTCCGCATACCTGCCCTGGAGGAACTTAGTCAGCGCGAGGGCGTTTCATTCACAGATATTGAAGCATTAGAGCTTTAAATTTGCCTTAGCTAGCTTTTGAATGTATTCTCGCAATCTTTGAATTGCGTTTTTTGTAATGACCCGCGTTGTTTCCACGCTTAATATTAATGACTTATTTACAATTCACAGTTGCAACTTCTTTTATTTATATAGCGCTTTACATTATCATGTATTCATAATTCAGACTTACCCTTTGCAATTTTCGCATTCGCTATTGTGCACATAACAAAGCGTACTTTATGCGAAACAATCTTTTAATCATTATGAATCTTCTAAGTCCGACAAATCGATCCTTAGGCATATTTAGCATTGCGAAGCATCTAAGTACTGGCAAGATCAAATACTTAGGAAATTTTATCCTTTCGCAATTATTAACACAAGTGGGCAATTTCATCACTTTGTTTTTAACAAATTATTTCGCAATGCATTTTTGCATTATTATAACATTTAAGTAGGCTATGTTTAGCGAAAACCATGCCACTTTACTTAAAGTATCCGCAGAACAAACATTAACTTAGTGTTATAAAAGATAAGTAATTGTATTCTGCAAAATTATCACTACGTGTGGCCACACGCAGTGCATTCGCTTTGTTAAAGAAACAACTACTAACACTGAGATTAACTTTTCCTCATTCATTATTGTTTCGCGTTACAAGGTTAAAAAATAAACGCAACAATCACATTCGCATCATTATATCATACATTGATGAAGTTTGCCTTAGCATCTCATTACAACTTTTAAAATTTTGCACTAGTCAGGATTAACTGAATGTCCTTCAATATCCAAATTCGCATTTGCCATAATCATAGCGCAGAATGGCTCCATCTCCGATTGATTTCACATTATGTACAGATTCAATAAAGCTTGGCGCCTTAGCGACTCATCGCTGTCATCAACTAACTCCATTTGCAATTCTAACTGGCCAACAGGCCATGATGACTCTCCTGAGAACCCAGCAAGTGAAACCGCAGTAGGTTTCATCAAAGCTTGAATGTTCGCGTGCAGCTTGCTAAAACATTGTTCGTACATGACATCGACACTGCTACCGGTATCCACACGTACCTTCATTATCATTATACCAGTAATCGCAATGCGGCATGAAACCACTACAGGTTTATCAACATCCGCGGTCAAGCTTGCAGGGGGAAAAGTAATGGAGGGGCACCTCCAACTTACCATCTGCTCAGAAATTTGAAGTACTGACAGTTCGCCCTGCACTTCTACCACATTAATTACTTGAATTCCGTACAAATTTTCTTTCTTATTCACCATCTTTACCCCCAGATTTCTCACTGCGGGAGCCTTTCGCTCAACCGCATTTGATGCATTTAAGGTGTTAGCTTCTGTAGGCATTTTAATCGCATTTGCAGTGTTCTGTGTGATTAAATGGTCCAGCTTGCCTTACTCGTATGCTTCTGCAATGAATTCCGCCAAATCTCTGCAGCGATTGGTGTCATGAACATAATCGTCATGGAAAACACAAAACTTTGATCGATCGTGCCTGCTATTTTCTCTCAAAGGCTGCGGATCAGGAAAAGATTTAGCGACTCTTTCTTGTAACAAAATCTCCTTTGGTGTTTTTGTTAGCATCTGAATGATATTGAAAGATTTATTGTTCCACTTTCGCGTAGAATAGCGATCACGGCGGCCATATCCATGGTTTTCATTTTGACCTTGAAACCTGTCATTTCGCGGGTATCCACCGCCGCCATTTCTCCGTGAAAAACCTGATCCGCGGTAATTATCACTGTTTTCATCACGAAAAGAGTCATTGTCATCTCACCAACTTTTGTCTCTACCCTACCCACACGCGGGAGTTATACTGCTATCCTCTCCACCACGGAGATAATCATATGTTTCTTGCTGAACTTTTGCGATAGTCGGCGGGACATCGCGTCGCAATCTTCGCACAAGAGTAGGATGTCGCTGTGGGTTAATAGCATGCAAAAAACCAGAAATTTTTTGATCTTCATTCAATCGTGGAATTTTTTGGCATTCGTAAATGTACCGCGTAAGTAATGCGCTCAAATTTTCCTTGTTACCTTGCTTAATATCGTGACATTCTATATGTGTCTTTTTCTATAGTGACCCGAACTTTTCCATGTTTATATATATATTAAATGAAATTGTTATGATTAAGTGTTTCCAACATGTTAAGAAATCAAACTTGTTAAGACTTGATTAATTGAAATAGGTTTCATATAGACAATTGACCACCCAAGTTGACCGGTGATTCACGAACGTTAAAACTTGTAAAAACTATATGATGACATATATATGGTTATATATATAGTTAACATGATATTATGATAAGTAAACATATCATTAAGTATATTAACAATGAACTACATATGTAAAAACAAGACTACTAACTTAATGATTTTGAAACGAGACATATATGTAACGATTATCGTTGTAACGACATTTAATGTATATATATCATATTAAGAGATATTCGTACATCATAATATCATGATAATATAATAATTTAAAATCTCATTTGATATTATAAACATTGGGTTAGCAACATTTAACAAGATCGTTAACCTAAAGGTTTCAAAACAACACTTACATGTAACGACTAACGATGACTTAACGACTCAGTTAAAATGTATATACATGTAGTGTTTTAATATGTATTCATACACTTTTGAAAGACTTCAAAACATTTATCAAAATACTTCTACTTAACAAAAATACTTACAATTACATCCTCGTTCAGTTTCATCAACAATTCTACTCGTATGCACCCGTATTCGTACTCGTACAATACACAGCTTTTAGATATATGTAATATTGGTATATACACTCCAATGATCAGCTCTTAGTAGCCCATGTGAGTCACCTAACACATGTGAGAACCATCATTTGGCAACTAGCATGAAATATCTCATAAAATTACAAAAATATGAGTAATCATTCATGACTTATTTACATGAAAACAAAATTACATATCCTTTATATCTAATCCATACACCAATGACCAAAAACACCTACAAACACTTTCATTCTTCAATTTTCTTCATCTAATTGATCTCTCTCAAGTTCTATCTTCAAGTTCTAAGTGTTCTTCATAAATTCTACAAGTTCTAGTTTCATAAAATCAAGAATACTTCCAAGTTTGCTAGCTTACTTCTAATCTTGTAGAGTGATCATCCAACCTCAAGAAATATTTCTTATTTACAGTAAGATATCTTTCTAATACAAGGTAATACTCATATTCAAACTTTGATTCAATTTCTGTAACTATAACAATCTTATTTCGAGTGGAAATCTTACTTGAACTTGTTTTCGTGTCATGATTCTGCTTCAAGAACTTTCAAGCCATCCAAGGATCCTTTGAAGCTAGATCCATTTTTCTCATTTCCAGTAGTTTTATCCAGAAAACTTGAGGTAGTAATGATGTTCATAACATCATTCGATTCATACATATAAAGCTATCTTATTCGAAGGTTTAAACTTGAAATTACTAAACTTGTTTAGTTAATTCTAAACTTGTTCGCAAACAAAAGTTAATCCTTCTAACTTGACTTTTAAAATCAACTAAACACATGTTCTATATCTATATGATATGCTAACTTAATGATTTAAAACCGGAAAACACGAAAAACGCCGTAAAACCGGATATACGCCGTTGTAGTAACACCGCGGGCTGCTTTGGGTTTGATAATTAAAAACTATGATAAACTTTGATTTAAAATTTGTTCTTCTGGGAAAATGATTTTTCTTATGAACATGAAACTATATCCAAAAATCATGGTTAAACTGAAAGTGGAAGTATGTTTTTCAAAATGGTCATCAAGACATCGTTCTTTCGACTGAAATGACTACCTCTTACAAAAACGACTTGTAACTTATATTTCCGACAATAAACCTATTCTTTTTCTATTTATATTCATAAAATAGAGTTCAATATGAAACCATAGCAATTTGATTCATTCAAAATGGATTTAAAATGAAGAAGTTATGGGTAAAACAAGATTGGATATTTTTTGATTTTAGTAGCTACGGGAAATATTAATAATTCTATACAAATCATATCCTAGCTAACTTATATTGTATTATACATGTATTCTAATATATTATGTAATCTTGAGATACCATAGACACGTATGAAAATGTTTTGACATATCATATCGACCCATCTATATATATTATTTGGAACAACCATAGACACTCTATATGCAGTAATGTCGGAGTTAGCTATATTGGGTTGAGGTTGATTCCAAAAATATATATAGTTTGAGTTGTGATCTAGCCTGAGACATTGGGTCGTGGATTGATTCAAGATAATATATATCGATTTATTTATGTACATCTAATTGTGGACAACTAGTTGTAGGTTACTAACGAGGACAGCTGACTTAATAAACTTAAAACATTAAAACGTATTAAAAATGTTGTAAATATATTTTGAACATACTTTGATATATATGTACATATTTGTTATAGGTTCGTGAATCGACCAGTGGCCAAGTCTTACTTCCCGACGAAGTAAAAATCTGTGAAAGTGAGTTATAGTCCCACTTTTAAAATCTAATATTTTTGGGATGAGAATACATGTAGGTTTTATAAATGATTTACAAAATAGACACAAGTACGTGAAACTACATTCTATGGTTTAATTATCAAAATCGAATATGCCCCTTTTTATTAAGTCTGGTAATCTAAGAATTAGGGAACAGACACCCTAATTGACACGAATCCTAAAGATAGATCTATTGGGCCTAACAAACCCCATCCAAAGTACCGGATGCTTTAGTACTTCGAAATTTATATCATATCCGAAGGGTGTCCCGGAATGATGGGGATATTCTAATATATGCATCTTGTTAATGTCGGTTACCAGGTGTTCACCATATGAATGATTTTTATCTCTATGTATGGGATGTATATTGAAATATGAAATCTTGTGGTCTATTGTTACGATTTGATATATATAGGTTAAACCTATAACTCACCAACAATTTTGTTGACGTTTTAAGCATGTTTATTCTCAGGTGATTATTAAGAGCTTCCGCTGTCGCATACTTAAATAAGGACAATATTTGGAGTCCATGCTTATATGATATTGTGTAAAAACTGCATTCAAGAAACTTATTTCGTTGTAACATATTTGTATTGTAAACCATTATGTAATAGTCGTGTGTAAACATGATATTTTAGATTATCATTATTTGATAATCTACGTAAAGCTTTTTAAACCTTTATTGATGAAATAAAGGTTATAGTTTTTTTTAAAATGAATGCAGTCTCTGAAAAACATCTCATATAGAGGTTAAAACCTCGCTACGAAATCAATTAATATAGAACCTTTTTAATCAATAAGAACGGGACATTTCAGTTGGTATCCGAGCGTTGGTCTTAGAGAACCAGAAAATTTGCATTAGTGTGTCTTATCGAGTTTGTTAGGATGTATTAGTGAGTCTGGACTTCGACTGTATTTTCTTTAAAAATGATTGCTTAACATTTTTGTTGGAAACTATATATTATTAACATGTAAATATTATGTGATATATTAATCTCTTAACGTGTTTGATATTATGTGATAGATGTCTACCTCTAGAATAAATCCCATTGACTCACCTAATAATAATGAAGAGTCAAATGTAAATTGGAATGATTCGTGGACTGATTCACATGTTCCCGAAGAGGAACCGGAAGAAGAATCGGAACCGGAAGAAGAAATAGAACCAGTGGGGGAAATAATAAAATGGTTAAGTAGAAGAAAATCCTCAACCAACCGACCAAAGTTAATTATGGTCAATGGTGTTTCCGCCAAGGAAGCAAAGTATTGGGAGGATTACCAATTCTCCAATGAATCGGATCCCGACAAGGATTCCGATGATGTTATAGAAATTACCCCAACACAATTTAATAAGGCAAAAGAGAACAATAAGGAAAAGGGCATAAAAATAGAGAAATTTGATTCCAAACCCGATGAACTTTATATGTATCGTCAACACCCGTATTTCTTAAGTTGTGACAAAAACCCGGGAACCTCTAAACCACCAGGTTTTTCTAAACCATTGTGGGAAACGACGGCTCGTATTAGGGGAACATCATATATCCCTAGAAACTTGGCAAAACGAACCAAAACCGAAGAAGAATAAACGAGCGAGTCGGAATAAGATAGTTGTATTCGTGTGGTGTAATATATGTAATATAGTGTGCTTATGCTTTATGATATATGTAAAAATTGCTTGTATTAATAAGTATTTTTTTATGAATCTAACTCTTGTCTATTTTACAGTATAAAAACACAAAATAGATAGTCAACCCAATATTTTAAGAGACCTACCCGGAGACATGATTGATGAAATCTTGTCTAGAGTCGGTCAGAATTCCTCGGCACAACTATTTAAGGCGAGATCAGTTTGTAAGACATTCGAAGAACGTTCCAAGAATGCCTTGGTTTATAAAAGGCTTTAGTTCGAAAGATGGGGGATATCACATTGGGAAATCCATAAGTTACGATGTGTTTACTTTGACGCATATATTGCGGGGAACCCAAATGCTATTTTACGCAATGGGTTAAGAAATTATTTTGACTCAATATATCCGAATATAGGGCTTCGTGATTTAGAAAAAGTGGCTAACATGCAACATAAAGAAGCATGTTATGCTTACGGGTTAGTAATGTTCGCTTCTCACCAAAGCGAGAACAAGAACATCGGGCTACAACTATTAAACAAAACTTTCCCACAAGTGACGGAGTCGGTAATTGGGGTAAGAAATGAGGTTTTTAGGTTATTACGAGACTGTTGGTCATTACGAAACCCTCGTCCTTTTGACGACATTACAACATGCTGCCTAGCTAATGGTCATAACGGTTATTTTCCACAAGACCAAGGATGGGAAGTCGTCTTAGTAAAACCAGAATGCATGACTTGTTTCTGGACTTATGAATTACGTGTCTTTATTTCCTTTGCTGAACAACTTGCGTATTAACTAAATTTATCTTCAAAACTGTCCTGTATCATAGTGTACTATATTTCATGTTATATGTAATATTGCGAAGTTGTAAGTTTGAAGAATATTTGTATGTGATATATTATTATAATCAGTTTTTCATATGGAATTGTAGTAGTTGAATTGTATATTAGCTACTAAGTATGAACTTAAAGGGTAGGTAGTACCCGAATTTAAACTTATAAAACGCTAATATGAAGAAAAAGCTTTTATAAATGAGTTCATATTATGCTACGAGATACTATTGACTACTCTTAATATTCTGTATGATTAAATTGTTTCATTTGACTATTTTGAAGGAAATGGCACCGACTACTCGACACACCTTGAATATGAGCGAAGAGGAATTTCGTGCCTTTCTTGCTTCAAACATAGCCGCAGTACAGGCCGCACTACATACTAACAATAACTCTGAATCTAGCAATACAGCTAACAGCACAAGAAATCATCTAGGATGCTCCTACAAGGAATTCACTACCTGCAAACCTTCAGAATTTGATGGGACCGAAGGACCAATCGGATTGAAATGGTGGACCGAGAAAGTTGAATCGGTGTTTACCATAAGTAAGTGTGATGAAGGAGACAAAGTGAAGTACGCTACGCATACCTTCACAGGTAGTGCGTTAACATGGTGGAATACCTATCTAGAGCAAGTGGGACAAGATGCTGCTTACGCACTACCATGGTCAGCATTCAAGCACTTGATGAACGAGAAGTACCGTTCCAGAACCGAGGTCAATAAGCTCAAGTCAGAACTTAGAGGCTTACGAACACAGGGATTCGATATTACTTCGTACGAAAGACGATTCACAGAATTGTGCCTATTGTGTCCGAGAGCGTTCGAAGATGAGGAAGAGAAGATCGACGCATTTGTGAAAGGGTTACCGGAGAGAATCCAAGAAGATATAAGTTCACACGAGCCTGCCTCCATACAAAAGGCATGTAGAATGGCTCACAAACTAGTGAACCAGATTGAGGGAAGAATTAAAGAACAGGCGGCCGAAGAGGCCACCTTGAAGCTAGTCAAAAGAAAGTGGGAGGAAAACGGTGATAAGAGTCACCAAAACAACAACAACTATCCCAACAATCGCAACATCAATCGCAACTATAACAAACGGCAAAACAACAACAAAAACAACAACAACTACAACAATCATCCCAACAACAATAACAACTGCAGCAACAACAACAATCAGAAGCAGCTATGCCAAAGGTGTGAAAAGTATCACTCGGGGTTCTCCACTAAATTTTGCAATAAATGTAAAAGAAATGGTCATAGCGCGGCGAAGTGTGAGGTCTACGGACCAGGGGTTAACAGAACGAAAGGAACAAATGATGTCGGAACGAGTAATGGCGGAGCAAGTAGTGTCGGAGCAAGTTATGCCAATGTAGTTTGTTATAAATGTGGAAAACCGGGCCACATTATTAGAAATTGCCCGAACCAGGAGAATATGAATGGACAAGGCCGCGGAAGAGTTTTCAATATTAATACGGCAGAGGCACAGGAAGACCCGGAGCTTGTTACGGGTACGTTTCTTATTGACAATAAATCTGCTTACGTTTTATTTGATTCGGGTGCGGATAAAAGCTATATGAGTAGAGATTTTTGTGCTAAATTAAGTTGTCCATTGACGCCTTTGGATAGTAAATTTTTACTCGAATTAGCAAATGGTAAATTAATTTCAGCAGATAATATATGTCAGAATCGAAAAATTAAACTGGTTAGCGAAACATTTAAGATTGACTTGATACCAGTAGAGTTAGGGAGTTTTGATGTGATAATCGGTATGGATTGGTTGAAAGAAGTGAAAGCAGGGATCGTTTGTTACAAAAATGCAATTCGCATTATACGAGAAAAAGGAAAACCCTTAATGGTGTACGGAGAAAAGGGCAACACGAAGCTACATCTTATTAGTAATTTGAAGGCACAAAAACTAATAAGAAAAGGTTACTTTGCTGTTCTAGCACACGTCGAGAAAGTACAAACTGAAGAAAAGAGCATCAATGATGTTCCCGTCGCAAAAGAATTTCCCGATGTATTTCCGAAAGAATTACCGGGATTACCCCCACATCGATCCGTTGAATTTCAAATAGATCTTGCACCAGGAGCTGCACCAATAGCTCGTGCTCCTTACAGACTCGCACCCAGCGAGATGAAAGAACTGCAAAGCCAATTACAAGAACTTTTAGAGCGTGGTTTTATTCGACCAAGCACATCACTGTGGGGAGCTCCTGTTTTGTTTGTCAAGAAGAAAGATGGTACATTCAGGTTGTGTATCGACTACCGAGAGTTGAACAAACTTACCATCAAGAACCGCTACCCACTACCGAGAATCGACGACTTATTTGATCAACTACAAGGCTCGTCTGTTTATTCAAAGATTGACTTACGTTCCGGGTATCATCAAATGTGGGTGAAAGAAGATGATATTCCAAACACTTCTTTCAGAACACGTTACGGTCATTACGAGATTATGGTCATGCCGTTTGGTTTAACTAATGCACCAGCTGTGTTCATGGACCTTATGAACCGAGTGTGTGGACCATACCTTGACAAGTTTGTCATTGTTTTCATTGATGACATACTTATTTACTCAAAGAATGACCAAGAACACGGTGAACATTTGAGAAATGTGTTAGAAGTATTGAGGAAGGAAGAATTGTACGCTAAGTTTTCAAAGTGTGCATTTTGGTTGGAAGAAGTTCAATTCCTCGGTCACATAGTGAACAAAGAAGGTATTAAGGTGGATCCGGCAAAGATAGAAACCGTTGAAAAGTGGGAAACCCCGAAAACTCCGAAACACATACGCCAGTTTTTAGGACTAGCTGGTTACTACAGAAGGTTCATCCAAGACTTTTCCAGAATAGCAAAACCCTTGACTGCATTAACGCATAAAGGGAAGAAATTTGAATGGAAGGATGAACAAGAGAAAGCGTTTCAGTTATTGAAGAAAAAGCTAACTACGGCACCTATATTGTCATTGCCTGAAGGGAATGATGATTTTGTGATTTATTGTGACGCATCAAAGCAAGGTCTCGGTTGTGTATTAATGCAACGAACGAAAGTAATTGCTTATGCGTCTAGACAATTGAAAATTATACGACGCATGATTTGGAATTAGGCGCGGTTGTTTTTGCATTAAAGACTTGGAGGCACTACTTATATGGGGTCAAAAGTATTATATATACCGATCACAAAAGTCTTCAACATATATTTAATCAGAAACAACTGAATATGAGACAGCGTAGGTGGATTGAATTGTTGTATGATTATGACTTTGAGATTCGTTATCACCCGGGGAAGGCAAATGTGGTAGCCGACGCCTTGAGCAAGAAGGACAGAGAACCCATTCGAGTAAAATCTATGAATATAATGATTCACAATAACCTTACTACCCAAATAAAGGAGGCGCAACAAGGAGTTTTAAAAGAGGGAAATTTAACGGATGAAATAACCAAAGGATCGGAGAAGCATCTTAATATTCGGAAAGACGGAACCCGGTATAGGGCTGAAAGGATTTGTGTACCAAAATTTGGAGATATGAGAGAAATGGTACTTAGAGAAGCTCATAAAACCAGATACTCAATACATCCTGGAACGGGGAAGATGTACAAGGATCTAAAGAAACATTTTTGGTGGCCGGGTATGAAACCCGATGTTGCTAAATATGTAGGAGAATGTTTGACGTGTTCTAAGGTCAAAGCTGAGCATCAGAAACCATCAGGTCTACTTCAACAACCCGAAATCCCAGAATGGAAATGGGAAAACATTACCATGGATTTCATCACTAAATTGCCAAGGACTGTAAGTGGTTTTAATACTATTTGGGTAATAGTTGATCGTCTCACCAAATCAGCACACTTCCTACCAATAAGAGAAGATGACAAGATGGAGAAGTTAGCACGACTGTATTTAAAGGAAGTTGTCTCCAGACATGGAATACCAATCTCTATTATCTCTGATAGGGATGACAGATTTATTTCAAGATTCTGGCAGACATTACAGCAAGCATTAGGAACTCGTCTAGACATGAGTACTGCCTATCATCCACAAACTGATGGGCAGAGCGAATGGACGATACAAACGCTTGAAGACATGCTACGGGCATGTGTTATTGATTTCGGAAACAGTTCGGATCGACATCTACCGTTAGCAGAATTTTCCTACAATAACAGCTACCATTCAAGCATTGAGATGGCGCCTTTTGAAGCACTTTATGGTAGAAAGTGCAGGTCTCCGATTTGTTGGAGTGAAGTGGGGGATAGACAGATTACGGGTCCAGAGATAATACAAGAAACTACCGAGAAGATCATCCAAATTCAACAACGGTTGAAAAACGCCCAAAGTCGACAAAAGAGCTACGCTGACATTAAAAGAAAAGATATAGAATTTAAAATTAGAGAGATGGTCATGCTTAAAGTTGCACCTTAGAAAGGCGTTGTTCGATTTGGTAAACGAGGGAAATTAAATCCAAGGTATATTGGACCATTCGAGATTATTGATCGTGTCGGACTAGTAGCTTACCTACTTGAGTTACCTCAACAACTCGCGGCTGTACATAACACTTTCCACGTCTCGAATTTGAAGAAATGTTTTGCTAAAGAATATCTCACTATTCCGTTAGATGAGATCCAAATCAACGAAAAACTTCAATTTATATAAGAACCCGTTGAAATAATGGATCGTGAGGTTAAAAGACTTGAGCAAAACAAGATACCAATTGTTAAGGTTCGATGGAATGCTCGTAGAGGACCCGAGTTCACCTGGGAACGAGAAGATTAGATGAAGAAGAAATACCCGCATTTATTTCCAGAAGATACGTCAACACCTCCAACTGCTTAAAATTTCGGGACGAAATTTATTTAACGGGTAGGTACTGTAGTGACCCGAACTTTTCCATGTTTATATATATATATTAAATGAAATTGTTATGATTAAGTGTTTCCAACATGTTAAGCAATCAAACTTGTTAAGACTTGATTAATTGAAATAGGTTTCATATAGACAATTGACCACCCAAGTTGACCGGTGATTCATAAACGTTAAAACTTGTAATAACTATATGATGACATATATATGGTTATATATATAGTTAACATGATATTATGATAAGTAAACATATCATTAAGTATATTAACAATGAACTACATATGTAAAAACAAGACTACTAACTTAATGATTTTGAAACGAGACATATATGCAATGATTATCGTTGTAACGACATTTAATGTATATATATCATATTAAGAGATATTCGTACATCATAATATCATGATAATATAATAATATAAAATATCATTTGATATTATAAACATTGGTTTAACAACATTTAACAAGATCGTTAACCTAAAGGTTTCAAAACAACACTTACATGTAACGACTAACGATGACTTAACGACTCAGTTAAAATGTATATACATGTAGTGTTTTAATATGTATTCATACACTTTTGAAAGACTTCAAAACACTTATCAAAATACTTCTACTTAACAAAAATGCTTACAATTACATCCTCGTTCAGTTTCATCAACAATTCTACTCGTAGGCACCCGTATTCGTACTCGTACAATACACAGCTTTTAGATGTATGTACTATTGGTATATACACTCCAATTATCAGCTCTTAGCAGCCCATGTGAGTCACCTAACACATGTGGGAACCATCATTTGGCAACTAGCATGAAATATCTCATAAAA
Organism: Rutidosis leptorrhynchoides; assembly: GCF_046630445.1. Lineage (NCBI taxonomy): Eukaryota > Viridiplantae > Streptophyta > Magnoliopsida > Asterales > Asteraceae > Rutidosis > Rutidosis leptorrhynchoides. The sequence continues at coordinate 295,335,279 of NC_092333.1, forward strand.
TTACAAAAATATGAGTAATCATTCATGACTTATTTACATGAAAACAAAATTACATATCCTTTATATCTAATCCATACACCAACGACCAAAAACACATGCAAACACTTTAATTCTTCAATTTTCTTCATCTAATTGATCTCTCTCAAGTTCTATCTTCAAGTTCTAAGAGTTCTTCATAAATTCTACAAGTTCTAGTTTCATAAAATCAAGGATACTTCCAAGTTTGCTAGCTTACTTCTAATCTTGTAGAGTGATCATCCAACCTCAAGAAATCTTTCTTATTTACAGTAAGATATCTTTCTAATACAAGGTAATACTCATATTCAAACTTTGATTAAATTTCTATAACTATAACAATCTTATTTCGAGTGGAAATCTTACTTGAACTTGTTTTCGTGTCATGATTCTGCTTCAAGAACTTTCAAGCCATCCAAGGATCCTTTGAAGCTAGATCCATTTTTCTCATTTCTAGTAGTTTTATCTAGAAAACTTGAGGTAGTAATGATGTTCATAACATCATTCGATTCATACATATAAAGCTATCTTATTCGAAGGTTTAAACTAGAAATCACTAGAACATAGTTTAGTTAATTCTAAACTTGTTCGCAAAGAAAAGTTAATACTTCTAACTTGACTTTTAAAATCAACTAAACACATGTTATATATCTATATGATATGCTAACTTAATGATTTAAAACCGAAAAACACGAAAAACACCGTAAAACCGGATATACGCCGTTGTAGTAATATCGCGGGCTGTTTTGGGTTTGATAATTAAAAACTATGATAAACTTTGATTTAAAAGTTGTTCTTCTGGGAAAATGATTTTTCTTATGAACATGAAACTATATCCAAAAATCATGGTTAAACTCAAAGTGGAAGTATGTTTTTCAAAATGGTCATCAAGACGTCGTTCTTTCGACTGAAATGACTACCTCTTACAAAAATGACTTGTAACTTATATTTCTGACTATAAACCTATACTTTTTCTGTTTAGATTCATAAAATAGAGTTCAATATAAAACCATAGCAATTTGATTCATTCAAAACGGATTTAAAATGAAGAAGTTATGGGTAAAACAAGATTGGATATTTTTTGATTTTAGTAGCTACGGGAAATATTAACAATTCTATACAAATCATATCCTAGCTAACTTATATTGTATTATACATGTATTCTAATATATTATGTAATCTTGGGATACCATAGACACGTATGCAAATGTTTTGACATATCATATCGACCCATCTATATATATTATTTGGAACAAACATAGACACTCTATATGCAGTAATGTTGGAGTTAGCTATACAGGGTTGAGGTTGATTCCAAAAATATATATAGTTTGAGTTGTGATCTAGCCTGAGACGTGTATACACTGGGTCGTGGATTGATTCAAGATAATATATATCAATTTATTTCTGTACATCTAATTGTGGACAACTAGTTGTAGGTTACTAACGAGGACAGCTGACTTAATAAACTTAAAACATTAAAACGTATTAAAAATGTTATAAATATATTTTGAACATACTTTGATATATATGTACATATTTGTTATAGGTTCGTGAATCTACCAGTGGCCAAGTCTTACTTCCCGACGAAGTAAAAATCTGTGAAAGTGAGTTATAGTCTCACTTTTAAAATCTAATATTTTTGAGATGAGAATAAATGCAGGTTTTATAAATGATTTACAAAATAGACACAAGTACGTGAAACTACATTCTATAGTTTAATTATCGAAATCGAATATGCCCATTTTTATTAAGTCTGGTAATCTAAGAATTAGGGAACAGACACCCTAATTGACGCGAATCCTAAAGATAGATCTATTGGGCCTAACAAACCCCATCCAAAGTACCAGATGCTTTAGTACTTCGAAATTTATATATCATATCCGAAGGGTGTCCCGGAATGATGGGGATATTCTAATATATGCATCTTGTTAATGTCGGTTACCAGGTGTTCACCATATGAATGATTTTTATCTCTATGTATGGGATGTATATTGAAATATGAAATCTTGTGGTCTATTGTTACGATTTGATATATATAGGTTAAACCTATAACTCACCAACATTTTTGTTGACGTTTTAAGCATGTTTATTCTCATGTGATCATTAAGAGCTTCCGCTGTCGCATACTTAAATAAGGACAAGATTTGGAGTCCATGCTTGTATGATATTGTGTAAAAACTGCATTCAAGAAACTTATTTCGTTGTAACATATTTGTATTGTAAACCATTATGTAATAGTCGTGTGTAAACAGGATATTTTAGATTATCATTATTTGATAATCTACGTAAAGCTTTTTAAACCTTTATTGATGAAATAAAGGTTATGGTTTGTTTTAAAATGAATACAGTCTTTGAAAAACGTCTCATATAGAGGTCAAAACCTCGCAACAAAATCAATTAATATGGAACGTTTTTAATCAATAAGAACGGGACATTTCATTTTCTGCGGTAAAAGATTTTGAAACTACAGCAAAAAAATTTCGCGCAAATCGACAAAACCAATGATACTGCGAGATTGCAGACTATGAAACCACTCCCTTGCTGACCCTTGCAAAGCCATGGGGAACACTCTACACATAACTGGTTCCCAGTTATAGGTGCTTACCACCCCTTCAAAGCATTGCAGAAAATCTAAGGGATCGGTTAAACCCGAATAGACTCCCAGATTTGCCGGCACGATCGGCGGAGAAATAATTGGATAGTCAGAAATATGCTGGGCAAACTTGTCCACAGCAGTAGTGATTTCTGTTGCCTTCTTTGTGCGAGTATCTGCATTCTCCGCACAAAACTTGGTAAGCATATCTTGCAAAAAAATTTAGCTAATCAAACTTATGTTGCATTGATTTTGGCGCAATGCTTCTTAAAGCATCCGCCAAAAAATTTTGAGCATTTTCTCTGCGAGCAGCATCAGATGCTTCACCCTCTCCCCCATAACGAGGGAAAGGTATTGGTGGTCGCTTTCGCTTAACATGTGGATTTTTAACAAACTCTTCCACGCTGTCCGAATCATCAGAAAATTCGCTTTCTTCTCTTGGCGCCTTCGCCATTTTTGAGTTATGTGCAGAATTCAATTGAATGCGATCTTCTGCATTATCACTATCGCTATCATTACGCTCAAGAACTAAGCGATCAACTTGTGATCCTGAATCGTTCAATGGCCATAAGTAAGTGCGCGGTATGCGAGACTCACGACTGCACTTAGCATCTTTTTTAGCTTGCTCAATAGCAGTACCAAAAATTTGGTCAGTTCGCAGACGAGATTTTCTAGATAAAACTTTACTCACTTCCCATCAGCGATTGTTTCATCGCGATTTTGCAGTAAAGTTCTGCGCGCAATCATTTTCTCAGCAGCGATTTCTGGCTGCGAATCACTAGCGTTGTTTAAAGTGAATGTTTTAGCAATCGGTTCTTGAATCGATTTTCCCGCAGTTATACTAGCATTTGTTTGCAACGGAAATATCACGACGTTCTGCGAATCGCGAGGCAGTGCGTCAGCATTCGCAGAAATGCCTGTTTGCTTTGCGTTTGTCATCATGACTTTTTAGCAAATCAACTGATTACGTCTTTGAAAAAGCACCTTAAATCACCACAACAAAAATACGATTGAAATTAAACTAAAGAATTAATCGTTTGACAGCACAAAACAAATAATTTTCAGTTTAATTCGCAAAACGAGTCCTACGGATGGCGCTAATTGATCAATCCTTAATTAGCGATGTTGCTTAATTACGGATTGAGTGCAATAAGATTACAATGGAGGATGGAATGTTTGATGATTATTTTGGGCCGCGATGATCGTCTTTCACTTTAACTATCAAGTGATCAACCACCCCGACCCGGTCTTGATTGTTAATTAGCATAATTCACCTTTGCGCGATGTAAAAATCCCTCGGGCAAAATCATAAGTGGAAATTACAAAGGCTTAGGCAAAATGGCAGAAAATCAACAACCCATAAATGAGAGGCCACGCTCCCTATTTATAGTATTCGAGGTATCCGCGGTATGCGAATTACCTAACCATCCGTGGAAACTCAGTGGATTAAACCGCAGTCTCTTATTAACGCGGAAACATAACTGCTGCACCTTTATTTCAGCGAATATTGCATATCTTGGCTTTAGAGTCCGCGCAATTCTGCTCTTGGCCTGTAGCAAATAAAATATACATATACAATGCTATGTATATGATCAGACATCCTCTCAATAACTTTCCAAATCTTGTCCACGCCTCATATAGAGTTTCATTTGGCTTTTGCGTGAACATAACAATTTCTCCTTGAAGTCTTACGACTTTAGATGCCGAAAAGAATTGTTTAAGAAATTTTTCAACTTAAACGTCCCATGTATCAATCGCCCCTTCAGGTAACGATTCTAACCAATCTTTGGCTTCTCCCTTTAAAGTCCAGGGAAATAACATGAGATATATCTGTTCATCCTCAACTTCTCTTATTTTAAATAGAGTACAGATCCTATTAAAGGTTCGAAGATGTTCATTTGGATCTTCCTTCGGCGCACCACTAAATTGGCATTGATTAGTTACCATGTGTAGGTATGGATTGGCTTGATCGTTATCGAGCCGATATAGCATGCCATGATAAGTTTATTCGTGTGAAGACCCTAAGTGGGGGAGAGTTAATTATTCATGGTGATAAGCGAAGGAGACCGGTGCCGATATGCACTTTTGCACGGGCACGTCGTTTTGTTGTTACCGGTGGCATGGCTTTCCTTGCTCATGTTGTTGATACTCGAATTACCGGGTGTTCCGGCGGAAAGACAAGTTGAGTTTCGTATTGAGTTGGTTCCGGGAGCTACTCCCATTACTAAAACTCCTTATCGTTTAGCACCAACGGAAATGCAAGAGTTGTTAAATCAAACCCAAGAGTTGCTCGAGAAGGGTTTTATTCGACCGAGTGCTTCGCCATGGGGCGCTCCGGTGTTATTTGTGAAGAAGAAAGATGGTAGTATGCGTATGTGCATTGATTACCGTGAGTTGAATAAAGTGACGATCAAGAATCGTTATCCATTACCTAGGATTGACGATTTATTTGATCAACTTCAAGGTGCAACGTATTTCTCTAAGATCGACCTACGGTCCGGCTATCACCAAATGCGGGTCCGTGAGGAAGACATAGAGAAAACGGCTTTTCGAACGCGTTACGGGCATTATGAGTTTGTAGTTATGCCCTTTTGTCTTACAAATGCACCGGCGGCATTCATGGATCTTATGAACCGAGTGTGCCAACCTATGTTGGACAAGTCGGTAATAGTGTTCATTGACGACATACTAGTCTACTCGAAAAGTATGAACGAACATGAACATCATTTGCGTGAAGTATTGAAGACGCTACGAAAGGAGAAGTTGTATGCAAAGTTCTCCAAATGTGAATTTTGGCTAAGGGAAGTTCAATTCCTTGGTCATATTGTGAACGAAAACGGTATTCAAGTAGATCCGGGGAAGATCGAAACGGTGAAGAGTTGGGGACGACCGACTACGCCTACGGAAATCCGAAGTTTTCTCGGATTGGCCGGTTATTATCGTCGGTTTATCCAAGACTTTTCTAAGATTGCTTCTCCATTGACGAAATTGACAAGGAAGAATGCGAGGTTTGGTTGGGAGAACGAGCAAGAAATTGCTTTTCAATTATTAAAAGAGAAGTTGTGTCAAGCTCCGGTGTTAGTGTTACCGGAAGGTGTTAAAGACATGGTGGTTTATTGTGATGCTTCCTTAAATGGTCTCGGGTGTGTTCTAATGCAAAGAGGTAAGGTCATCGCTTATGCCTCTCGACAATTAAAGGAACATGAAACGAGGTATCCGACTCATGATCTCGAGTTGGCGGCGGTAGTGCATGCGTTGAAAATTTGGCGCCATTACTTGTATGGTGTCAAGTGTACGATTTATTCGGATCATAAGAGTTTGAAACATCTCTTTAATCAACGAGATTTGAATTATCGCCAACGTAGGTGGATGGATGTGGTGAAAGACTATGATTGTGAAATACTTTATCATCCGGGTAAGGCGAATGTGGTCGCGGATGCGTTGAGTCGAAAGAGTCAACATCCGGCGATACGAGTTGGATCGTTACGTTTGATTATTACCAACGATTTTCTTGAAAAGCTTGGTGAGATTCAAATAGAGGCTTATGTTCACAACAAGCATACGGAGCGAATCGTGGGCCAATCGGAGTTTATTACTATGGGTCCGCGTGGTTTGTTGTCTTTTCAAGGAAGGGTATGGGTGCCTAAGATGGGTGATTACCGACGAGTGCTACTTGATGAAGCACATAAGTCAAAATATTCCATTCATCCGGGCGCGACGAAAATGTATCTTGACTTGAAGAAAGATTATTGGTGGCCGGGCATGAAGCGCGATGTTGTGAAGTATGTTGAGCAATGCATCACGTGTTTGCAAGTAAAAGCCGAACACCAAAAGCCGTATGGTAAATTGCAACCGTTAGAAATCCCGAAATAGAAATGGGAGCACATTACCATGGATTTCATTACAAAGTTACCTAAAACGGCGAGAACCCAATTCGATTCGATTTGGGTTATAGTTGACCGATTGACAAAGAGCGCTTTGTTTCTTCCCATTAAAGAAGCGATATCGTCGGAGACCTTGGCAAAGTTGTTTATCAAGGAAGTGGTCTCGCGACATGGGGTTCCTATATCTATTATTTCGGATCGAGATACCCGTTTTACATCTCGGTTCTGGGAAAAGTTTCATGAAGATATGGGTACGCAATTGAAGTTGAGCACGGCGTATCATCCTCAAACGGACGGTCAAACCGAACGTACGAATCAAACTTTGGAAGATATGCTACGAGCGTGCATCATTGACTTCGGTGGTAGTTGGGATGAGCATTTGCCTTTGGTGGAATTCTCGTACAATAATAGTTATCATACTAGTATCGGGATGCCACCTTACGAAATGCTTTATGGGCGTAGGTGTCGAACTCCCGTTTGTTGGGGAGAAGTGGGTCAAAGAGAGATCGGGAGTACCGATTTGGTTTTAGAGACCAATAGCAAGATCAATTTGATTCGGGAACATTTGAAGAAGGCTCAAGATAGGCAAAAGTCGTATGCCGATAGACGTAGGCGATTGATTGAGTTCCAAGAAGGCGATATGGTGATGCTTAAGGTTTCGCCATGGAAGGGTATTATTCGATTTCGAAAACGGGGAAAGTTAGCTCCTCGGTTTATTGGTCCCTTTAAAGTTTTAGCTCGTGTTGGTGAAGTCGCGTATCGTTTGGAATTACCCGAAGAGCTTGCGGGGATTCATAATACATTTCATGTTTCCCATCTCCGTAAGTGTCTTGCGGATGATTCATCATGGGTGCCGTTAGACGAAATTGAGCTAAACAATAAGTTAGAGTATATTGAGGAGCCAATTGCCATACTCGATGAGAAGGTCAAAAGGTTGAGGTATAAAGAGGTTAGGACTTTTAAAGTTCAATGGCGTCGTAGTAAGGGTTCCGAGTTTACTTGGGAGCCCGAAGAATTCGTGTTGGTTTATCTTCCCTCTTGTCATGCAGCTTGGATTGCGAGGACGCAATCCGAATAAGTGGGGGAGAGTTGTAAGACCCTAACCAGTTTGTACAGCAGTGTAAATATGTTACTTAGAGTGTGGGTGATGTTGTGCTGTTAAACAGAAGTCACTGAGCGAGCTGAGCCTAGTGCGCGCCGCGCACACTAAAGGGAGCGCGCCGCGCACCCCTTACTGTAGCCGGGTTCCAGCTTTTTAAATCAGATATTTTGATGGGCATTTTGGTAAATTCACTTATGGACGGGTTAGAGACAGATAGGTCAGTTTGTGGAGCACCATTACTCCATAATCAACAACCTTATCACTTTAACTTTGATTCTAGAGAGAGATTGTGATTTTTGAGAGAGAAAGCTTAAATCCAAGAGGAAGGAGCTTGTTTTGGGTTAAAGTTCAAGCATTAAAGTCGTTCATCTTATCTCTAGCTTCGTTGTGGTGGTTGTGGTATGTTCTAATTTTATTTTCCTTACTTTGATTTAGTGTAAGGGTTAGGGTTTGAGTAAATGATGAACACAAAACCCATTATTGGTGATTTTGGGTGTTCTTGGGTAAAATTGAGTCTTGAATACTAATTGGTGACTAGTCTAGGGTTTCAATGTATTAAATGATGTTTATGAACTCTAATTGGTGAGTTAATTGCTAACACACCTAGTTATTTAGTAAATGGGTGTTGGTTAGTTAGTGGATGACCCGAAATGGGTGTGTTGTCTTAAAATGGTTATTTGGGTAATAAATTGACCTAGTTTGGAAAGATGGGTATGAATTACCTTAATTATGTATTAGTTGGTGTTGTTGGACCTTAATCACTAGCTTTAAAGTGATTAGTGGTGGTCTTGACTTTAAGTGGGCGGTTTTGGTATAAATGGGCGATTTAATACATTAAGTCATTAAATGCTCATGTGTAAGTGTTAGTATTGAGTCCACTTAGCTTGTGTGTTGATCAAGTACTTATTATATTAGGTATTTTGCTTTGAAGCTTGTGGAGGTTGAAATCGTCATCTAATTGTTAAGGTGAGTGGAATAATTATATGCGTATGTATATAATGTATCTATTTGTTGTAGCGTGAAAGGTGTAGTGTCGAGGTGTTAAGACACCACGTTTCACATGAAGAGTGTAGCATCGAGGTGTTAAGATGCCACTCGGGTGTAGCATCGAGGTGTTAAGATGTCACCTAGGAGTGTAGTGTCGAGGTGTTAAGACACCACTCCGTAAAATAATGAGTGTTGCATCGAGGTGTTAAGATGCCACTCGGGGTGATGTGCCGAGGTGTTAAGGTGCCACCCTAGGGGTTAGTGGTGCGAGGTGTTAAGTGCCCTAATGGATGTTATGAACACCGATGGCGTTTTCGCGAGCGCCGTTCCCTTGTACTATTGGTCGACCATGGTTACTTGTGTTGTAAGCATATTATATCATCTCGAGTTATATTATTATGCGGTTGTTGCTAGCTTGTGGTATTGGAGATTATAGCTTGTTAATGTGACGATAAGCTAATTGTGTTGCTAGCATGTTTGCGGTTTGTGTAAGTGCATGCAAGTAGGTATAATTATATATGTATTCGTATAATTATTGCATTCACTAAGCTTTGCTTACCCTCTCGTTGTTTACCATTTTTATAGGTTCGGTTTTGGACAAGGGTAAGGGCATCGTATTGGACTAGAGATCTCGCTTGATGCTAGGGGACGCTTTTGGCTTTAGTAGCTCTTGGAGTTTGACCGGTAGTTGGGTAGTTTAATCCCAAACGCCATGCTCATTGTGTAATTTGGAACTTAAACTTTTTGGTGGTCGAAACTCTAAACTTGTATTAAACTTGTATTTTGGGTCGTGTGGGCCCCGCTTGTAAAACATCATTTTTATGTTTGATTCGTGTGAGTTTTACATATATGAGTTTGTTGTGAAAAGCGTTCGGTCTAAAAGTGTCGGGAAGTCGAAGATCTTTTCGCGAAAAATGGACATTTTGTTCAGAACTGTCTCAGGCCTTGTGCGCGCCGCGCATAGGCAGTAGTGCGCGCCGCGCACCCTCCAGATCAGTTTTAAATTTTTTTTATTCCGCGTTTTTGGTTGGTTAACGGGTTGGGTCGTTACAATACTTGATGTGCGTAGAAGTGTATACGAAATAGCTTATATTTTTCTACGAAATACTATTAAATACGATACAATTTTACACAAGTTATTTATTTATTTATAGAGTGGATATACCTAAACCTTGCTACAACACTTATAGGCAGTGTACCTAATCGTACAGTAGTGTAGTTTTTAGTAAGTCCGGTTCGTCCACAGGGAACTAGCCAAGTTTAATGCTATATTTTTAAAACTATATTTTAAATATATAAATATATATATATAAGTAGTATTATTATTATAAAAGGGGGTTTTTACCGTTTAATGACCGGTTTATCGATTTTAAAACTTTAGTCGCAGTTAAAACCTAATGTAAAATATTAAAAATAAATATAACTTAATTTAAAGCGTAAAGTAAATGACAATAATTAAAGTGCGATAAATTAAAGTGCGATAAATAAAATGACAATAAATAAAATTGCGATAATTAAAAAGTACGATAATTAAAATGATAATAAATTAAAGTGCGATAATTAAAAGTGCAATTAAATATGAAATAAAGGAATTATCCTTATTTAAACTTCTGTAATCATGATGTTTGACGTGTTGATTTTAGTTTATTACCATGGGTTAATTGTCCTTTGTCCTGGATTATTTAATATGTCCATCTGGTTTTTGTCCATAACAGTCCATCAGTCATAAATATAAAGTGCGAGTATCCTCGTCAAATTATTCTTATATTCGAAGTCAAATATTCTAACTAATTGGGGACTTAAACTATAATTACACCAATTTTCCTTGTATATAATTCACCCCTGTTTTAATAAGTCCATTGACTATTAATTCATTCCCGTGTCCGGTTAAATGAACGATTATTAGTACTTATAAATATCCCGCCCATCGTGTTCGATCGAGTGTATGTGGTTATTTATAGGTACGTCCAATTGTAAATCTTTATATTAAATTAACAAACTATCATTTAATTAAACAAATATAAAGCCCATCAATAGCCCATAGTCTAGTTTTCACAAGTGTCGTTCTTTTGTCCAAACCCCAATTATGGTACAAAGCCCAATTACCCCGTCTTTAATATTTAGCCCAACATCACGATTACTTCAATTTATATAAGCATAATAATAACTTAGCTGCGAGACATTAATTTAAAAAGGTTGAACATAACTTACAATGGTTAATAATAGCGTAGCGTTACACGGACAGAATTTCGACTTACACCCTTACAACATTCGCTAACATACCCTTATTATTAAACTTTAATATTAAAATTATAATTAAAATATAAATATAAATATATATCATGTGAGGGAGAGGAAAGAAAAAGATGTGTTTAGTTCGACCAAAACTGCGAAATTTATAGGACCTGACCCAAAATTTGGGGCCATGCGATCGCATGGAAATTGCACCTCCAGGCCATGCGATCGCATGGTGACTTTTTACAGCTCACATGATTTTGTTTGTTTATTTGCCGACGGTTTATATATATAATATATATATATATATATATATAATTTTAAGAATTAATTATATATTATATTATATTTATGTGCATAGTTGACTTGTAATTTTTAGTCCGTTGCGTCGAGCGTTGAGAGTTGACTCTGGTCCCAGTTCCGGATTTTTGAACGTCCTTGCGAACAATTTAATATCTTGTACTTTGCGTTTTGCGTCTTGTACTCTTGTAATTTTGAGACGTTTTTCATCAATAATTTGAACTATTTTGATTGTACTTTGTACTTTTTAGCTTTTTGGTCGTTTGCGTTTTCTATTCGTCGAATCTGTCTTTTGTCTTCACCTTTTATTATTTAAACGATAATTACTTGAAATTAGAACAATTGCAACTAAAAGCTTGTCTTTCTTGAGGGATAATGCTATGAACTATATGTTCGTTTTTAGCATTATCAATCTCCATTTCTAGCTACTGCTCGTGCCACCATTAACTATGTTGATAATTCTTTAACCATTCATTATGGTGCCATATTTGAATCCATTCAGTTAGTTCTGAGATCTAAAGTTCCTCGCTCAAATGTGAAAATGGTTAAAATTGATAAAGAGGATGATGATGAGTTTACCATCGATAAAAATAGTGACTGAATTCATAAAAGAGCAATATAAGATAAGTGAAGAAGTGAGGAGGCAAATTCATGATTTAAATGTTAAATTTGAAATGTCATTTCATAGGGGGTCTTGACACCATATTGAATTTCTTACAGCAAATTAAGATGTTAAATGAGTATGAGAAGAATAAGTGTGAGGTAAATAAGCCTAAGGAGTGATCCTGTTAGAAGAATGAGTCACGCAACCGATTCTATAATCAAAACTACCTATCCCTATATATGTTTATTAGGATTATTTCTTTTCTAAGTGTTTTATTATTTGGTTACTTATTTAATTATGAATGTAAGAGCAATATAGCTCATAAGTGTTAAATTGTTTAAGTGATGAAATTTATTAATAAAATATTATGTTTGTGTTATACTTTGCATTATTTAATATCTTGTCAAGTTATTTATTCAATTCAAAAGAAGTCCGCAAAGTGCTCCGCAATCATTCTATGATCCTACAATCAAGTAGCATCACTCTTTCCCTTATTTCTCAAATTATGTCTTTCATTTATTACTATCTTTTATTATAAATGCAATGAGGACATTGCATAATCTAAGTGTGAGGATGGAAGTGATTACTCACTTAAAAAGATTAAAAGATACTATAGTTTTCCCAAAAAAGTTGAAAAATGGGTGCAATTTTAAATTTTTTAGAAAGTATAAATTCTTAGTCAAACTTATGTCTTTTTGCTAACTTAATCTTATAAGTAATAATAGAACTACTCTCAATTTTGAGATCGGATTAGTTGTTCAAGATAAGAATTTAAAAGCCAAAAATTGTGAAATGATTGCAAACTTATAGCCACTACCATATGGCATAATAAGCAAGGACCACTGAGACAACAAAAGAGTCCAAATAAGGACTAATTTAGAAAAAATTGCCAAGTGTAAAGCTAAATGCTAAGCATGAAAGCAAAAGAAATGAAAAGGGTAAAAGAGTCCAATGAAGGCCAACAAAAGAAAAGAGTTTCAATGAGAACCATACACTTTTAAAAGTTCTAGTTAGAAAACAAAAGAGTCCAATGATGACCAACTTATATAAATTTGATTTAATAAAACATTAGGACTACTTGTAATCCTTGGTCTGGTTCAGACTAGTTCTTTCGAATAATAAACACTAACTTCTTATTAAGACATATTTTTGACTTTTCAATTTTACTTTAATTTTATACCCATGATATGATTTGCAAGGTTTACTTGAGGACAAGTAAAGGTTTAAGTGTGGAGAATTTGATAACTCCTAAATTATACAGTTTTTTTGATAACATTTTGAGGAGTTATCTTAGTATTTTAAAGTCATTTGAATCCTAAAAGACACTTAAATGGGTAAAATGGAAAAAAAGGAATTTCTAATGATTTTATCAAAGTTATGTATCAAACAGGATCAAAAACAGAGAAAATTGCAGAAAAGGTTGTGAAGCCGCTGGCTTGGAATTGAATACGCCAGAATGTTCCAGAATTTCTGTAAAAATTGGATGAACTTGTTGACCAAGTAAAAAGTAGATGAAGCTGCCGACTTCATCCTGAAGCCACCGGCCTAAAGAATGAAATGTCCCGTTCTTATTGATTAAAAACGTTCCATATTAATTGATTTCGTTGCGAGGTTTTGACCTCTATATGAGACGTTTTTCAAAGACTGCATTCATTTTAAAACAAACCATAACCTTTATTTCATCAATAAAGGTTTAAAAAGCTTTACGTAGATTATCAAATAATGATAATCTAAAATATCCTGTTTACACACGACCATTATATAATGGTTTACAATACAAATATGTTACAACAAAATAAGTTTCTTGAATGCAGTTTTTACACAATATCATACAAGCATGGACTCCAAATCTCGTCCTTATTTAAGTATGCGATAGCGGAAGCTCTTAAAAATCACCTGAGAATAAACATGCTTAAAACGTCAACAAAAATGTTGATGAGTTATAGGTTTAACCTATATATTATCAAATCATAATAATAGACCACAAGATTTCATATTTCAATACACATCCCATACATAGAGATAAAAATCATTCATATGGTGAACACCTGGTAACCGACATTAACAAGATGCATATATAAGAATATCCCCATCATTCTGGGACACCCTTCGGATATGATATAAATTTCGAAGTACTAAAGCATCCGGTACTTTGGATGGGGTTTGTTAGGCCCAATAGATCTATCTTTAGGATTCGCGTCAATTAGGGTGTCTGTTCTCTAATTCTTAGATTACCAGACATAATAAAAAGGGGCATATTCGATTTCGATAATTCAACCATAGAATGTAGTTTCACGTACTTGTGTCTATTTTGTAAATCATTTATAAAACCTGCATGTATTCTCATCCCAAAAATATTAGATTTTAAAAGTGGGACTATAACTCACTTTTACAGATTTTTACTTCGTCGGGAAGTAAGACTTGGCCACTGGTCGATTCACAAACCTATAACAAATATGTACATATATATCAAAGTATATTCAAAATATATTTACAACACTTTTAATACATTTTAATGTTTTAAGTTTATTAAGTCAGCTGTCCTCGTTAGTAACCTACAACTAGTTGTCCAACGTTAGATGTACAGAAAAAAATAGATATATATTATCTTGAATCAATCCACGACCCAGTGTATACACTTCTCAGGCTAGATCACAACTCAAAGTATATATATTTTTGGAATCAACCTCAACCCTGTATAGCTAACTCCCACATTACTGCATATAAAGTGTCTATGGTTGTTCCAAATAATATATACACATGGGTCGATATGATATGTCAAAACATTTGCATACGTGTCTATGGTATCCCAAGATTACATAATATATTAGAATATATGTATAATACAATATAAGTTATCTAGGATATGATTAATATAGATTTGTTACCAATTTTCACATTGCTACAACAAGAAAAATTATCCAATCTTGTTTTACCCATAACTTCTTCATTTTAAATCCGTTTTGAGTGAATCAAATTGCTATAGTTTCATATTGAACTCTATTTTATGAATATAAACAGAAAAAGTATAGGTTTATAGTCAGAAATATAAGTTACAAGTCATTTTTGTAAAGGTAGTCATTTCAGTCGAAAGAACGACGTCTAGATGACCATTTTAGAAAACATACTTCCACTTTGAGTTTAACCATGATTTTTGGATATAGTTTCATGTTTATAAGAAAAATCATTTTCCAAGAAGAACAACTTTTAAATCAAAGTTTATCATAGTTTTTAATTAACTAACCCAAAACAGCCCGCGGTGTTACTACGACGGCGTAAATCCGGTTTTACGGTGTTTTTCGTGTTTTCAGGTTTTAAATCATTAAGTTAGCATATCATATAGATATAGAACATGTGTTTAGTTGATTTTAAAAGTCAAGTTAGAAGGATTAACTTTTGTTTGCGAACAAGTTTAGAATTAACTAAACTATGTTCTAGTGATTACAAGTTTAAACCTTCGATTAAGATAGCTTTATATGTATGAATCGAATGATGTTATGAACATCATTACTACCTCAAGTTTTCTAGATAAAGCTACTGGAAATGAGAAAAATGGATCTAGCTTCAAAGGATTCTTGGTTGGCTTGAAAGTTCTTGAAGTAGAATCACGACACGAAAACAGTTCAAGTAAGATTTTCACTCGAAATAAGATTGTTATAGTTATAGAAATTGAATCAAAGTTTGAATATGAGTATTACCTTGTATTAGAAAGATATATTACTGTAAATAAGAAAGATTTCTTGAGGTTGGATGATGATGTCGAACGAGGTGTATATAAAATAGTTATTATTTTACTAGAAAAACTATTAAATACGATACAATTTTACACAAGATATTTATTTATTTATAGAATGGATATACTTAAACCTTGCTACAACACTTATAGGCAGTGTACCTAATCGTACAGTAGTGTAGTTTTTAGTAAGTCCGGTTCGTTCCACAGGGAAATCTTTAAACAAAGCTCAACGCTATATTAGTTTATTTTTATAAAAATACAAATATATATATAGGTAATATTATTATTATAAAGGGGGGTTTTTACCGTTTAATGACCGGTTTGTCGATTTTAAAACTTTAGTCGCAGTTAAAACCTAATGTAAAATATAAAATAAATACAAGACTTTAAATTAAAGCGTAAAGTAAATAACGATAATGAAATTGCGAATAATAAAAATGCGATAAAATTAAATTGCGATAATTAAAAGTACGATAATTAAAAGTGCGATTAAATAACAATAAAAGTGCGATAATTAGAAGTGCAATTAAATATAAAATAAAGGAAATAAAATATGAAATAAAAGAATTATGCTTATTTAAACTTCCGTAATCATGATGTTTGACGTGTTGATTTTAGTTTTATGCCCATGGGTTAATTGTCCTTTGTCCTGGGTTATTTAATATGTCCGTCTGGTTTTTGTCCATAACAGTCCATCAGTCATAAATATAAATTGCAAGTGTCCTTGTCAAATTATTATTATACCCGAAGTTAAATATTCCAACTAATTGGGGATTCGAATTGTAACAAGGTTTTAATACTTTGTTTAATGAATACACCAGGTTATCGACTGCGTGTAAACCAAGGTTTTACTACTTTGTTAACAATTACACCAATTACCCTTGAATGTAATTTCACCCCTGTTTTAATTATTCTAGTGGCTATTAATCCATTCCCGTGTCCGGTTAAATGAACGATTATTCGTACATATAAATACCCCGCCCATCGTGTCCGATCGAGTGTATATGGTAATTTATAGGGATGCCCAATTGTAAATCTTTATATTAACATTAACAAACTTTCATTTAGTTAAACAAATATAAAGCCCATTAATAGCCCATAGTCTAATTTCCACAAGTGTCGTTCTTTTATCCAAACCCCAATTATGGTACAAAGCCCAATTACCCAATTTTAGTAATTAGCCCAACATCATGATTACTTCGTTTTAAATAAGCATAATAATAACTTAGCTACGAGACATTAATGTAAAAAGGTTGAACATAACTTACAATGATTAAAAATAGCGTAGCGTTACACGGACAGAATTTCGACTTACACCCTTACAACATTCGCTAACATACCCTTATTATTAGAATTAAAATTAAAATTAAAATTAAAATATAAATATAAATATATTTACGTATGAATGAGAAGAAAAAAAAAGATGATTAAAACTCGGCACAAAACTGGCTTTATATAGGACCTGACCAGCAATCTCACTCCATGCGACTCGCATGGATTTGTGCTTCTGGCCATGCGAGTCGCATGGCCACCCTGGATCCAGCCAAATTGCTTTGTTTTCTTCTTGCCGACGTAATATAATAATAATAATATATATAATATATAATTATATATAATTATATATATATTATATTATATTCTTGTGCATAGTAGACTAGATATTTTTGGTCCGTTGCGTCGGGCGTTTCTTCTTGACTTAGGTCCCGGTTCCGGATTTTCGGACGTCCTCGCGTATTATTTTAAATCGCGTACTTTGCGTCTTGTAACTTGTACTCTTGTCATTTTGAGACGTTCCTCATCAATATTTTGAACCTTTTTGATTGTCTTTTGTACTTTTGAGCTTTTTGGTCGTTTGCGTCTTCAATTCGTCGAATCTGTCTTTTGTCTTCACCTTTTATTATTTAAACGAATATCTCTTGTAAATAGAACAATTGCAACTAAAAGCTTGTCTTTCTTGAGGAATAATGCTATGAAATATATGTTCGTTTTTAGCATTATCAGATGATCACTCTACAAGATTGGAAGTAAGCTAGCAAACTTGGAAGTATTCTTGATTTTATGAAACTAGAACTTGTAGAATTTATGAAGAACACTTAGAAATTGAAGATAGAACTTGAGAGAGATCAACTAGATGAAGAAAATTGAAGAATGAAAGTGTTTGTAGGTGTCTTTGGTCATTGGTGTATGGATTAGATAGAAAGGATATGTAATTTTGTTGTCATGTAAATAAGTCATGAATGATTACTCAGATTTTTGTAATTTTATGAGATATTTCATGCTAGTTGCCAAATGATGGTTCCTACATGTGTTAGGTGACTCACATGGGCTGCTAAGAGCTGATCATTGGAGTGTATATACCAATAGTACATACATCTAAAAGCTGTGTATTGTACGAGTACGAATACGGGTGCATATGAGTAGAATTGTTGATAAAACTGAACGAGGATGTAATTGTAAGCATTTTGGTTAAGTAGAAGTATTTTGATAAGTGTTTTGAAGTCTTTCAAAAGTGTATGAATATATATTAAAAAACTACATGTATATACATTTTAACTGAGTCGTTAAGTCATCGTTAGTCGTTACATGTAAGTGTTGTTTTGAAACCTTTAGGTTAACGATCTTGTTAAATTTTGTTAACCCAATGTTTATAATATCAAATGAGATTTTAAATTATTATATTATCATGATATTATGATGTACGAATATCTCTTAATATGATATATATACATTAAATGTCGTTACAACGGAAAAGTTCGACGGGTAAATAACATGTTGGAATATCTCTTGTTAAATTTTGCTTAACATGTTGGAAACACTTAATCATGTAAATAACAATTTCATTTAATATATATATAAACATGGAAAAGTTCGAGTCACTACAGTACCTACCAGTTAAATAAATTTTCTCCCGAAATTTTAAGCAGTTGGAGGTGTTGACGTATCTTCTGAAAATAAATGCGGGTATTTCTTCTTCATCTGATCTTCTCATTCCCAGGTGAACTCGTGTCCTCTACGAGCATTCCATCGAACCATAACAATTGGTATCTTGTTTTGCTTAAGTCTTTTAACCTCACGATCCATTATTTCGACGGGTTCTTCGATGAATTGAAGTTTTTCGTTGATTTGGATTTCATCTAACGGAATAGTGAGATCTTCTTTAGCAAAACATTTCTTCAAATTCGAGACGTGGAAAGTGTTATGTACAGTCACGAGTTGTTGAGGTAACTCAAGTCGGTAAGCTACTGGTCCGACATGATCAATAATCTTGAATGGTCCGATATACCTTGGATTTAATTTCCCTCGTTTACCAAATCGAACAACACCTTTCCAAGGTGCAACTTTAAGCATGACCATCTGTCCAATTTCAAATTCTGTATCTTTTCTTTTAATGTTAGCGTAGCTCTTTTGTCGACTTTGGGCGGTTTTCAACCGTTGTTGAATTTGGATGATCTTCTCGGTAGTTTCTTGTATTATCTCCGGACCCGTAATCTGTCTATCCCCCACTTCACTCCAACAAATTGGAGACCTGAACTTTCTACCATAAAGTGCTTCAAACGGCGCCATCTCAATGCTTGAATGGTAGCTGTTGTTGTAGGAAAATTCTGCTAACGGTAGATGTCGATCCCAACTGTTTCCGAAATCAATAACACATGCTCATAGCATGTCTTCAAGTGTTTGTATTATCCTTTCGCTATGCCCATCAGTTTGTGGATGATAGGCAGTACTCATGTCTAGACGAGTTCCTAATGCTTGCTGTAATGTCTGCCAGAATCTTGAAATAAATCTGCCATCCCTATCAGAGATAATAGAGATTGGTATTCCATGTCTGGAGACGACTTCCTTCAAATACAGTCATGCTAACTTCTCCATCTTGTCATCTTCTCTTATTGGCAGGAAGTGTGCTGATTTGGTGAGACGATCAACTATTACCCAAATAGTATCAAAACCACTTGCAGTCCTTGGCAATTTAGTGATGAAATCCATGGTAATGTTTTCCCATTTCCATTCCGGGATTTCGGGTTGTTGAAGTAGACCTGATGGTTTCTGATGCTCAGCTTTGACCTTAGAACACGTCAAACATTCTCCTACGTATTTAGCAACATCGGCTTTCATACCCGGCCACCAAAAATGTTTCTTGAGATCCTTGTACATCTTCCCCGTTCCAGGATGTATTGAGTATCTGGTTTATGAGCTTTTCTAAGTACCATTCCTCTCATATCTCCAAATTTTGGCACCCAAATCCTTTCAGCCCTATACCGGGTTCCATCTTCCCGAATATTAAGATGCTTCTTCGATCCTTTGGGTATTTCATCCTTTAAATTTCCCTCTTTTAAAAATCCTTGTTGCGCCTCCTTTATTTGAGTAGTAAGGTTATTGTGAATCATTATATTCATAGATTTTACTCGAATGGGTTCTCTGTCCTTGCTGCTCAAGGCGTCGGCTACCATATTTGCCTTCCCCGGGTGGTAACGAATCTCAAAGTCGTAATCATTCAACAATTCAATCCACCTACGCTGCCTCATATTCAGTTGTTTCTGATTAAATATGTGTTGAAGACTTTTTTGGTCGGTATATATAATACTTTTGACCCCATATAAGTAGTGCCTCCAAGTCTTTAATAAAAAAACAACCGCGCCTAATTCCAAATTCATGCGTCGTATAATTTTGTTCGTGAATCTTCAATTGTCTAGACGCATAAGCAATCACCTTTGTTCATTGCATTAATACACAACCGAGACCTTGCTTTGATGCGTCACAATAAATCACAAAATCATCATTCCCTTCAGGCAATGACAATATAGGTGCCGTAGTTAGCTTTTTCTTCAATAAATGAAGCGCTTTCTCTTGTTCATCCTTCCATTCAAATTTCTTCCCTTTATGCGTTAATGCAGTCAAGGGTTTTGCTATTTTGGAAAAGTCTTGGATGAACCTTCTGTAGTAACCAGCTAGTCCTAAAAACTGGCGTATGTGTTTCGGAGTTTTCGGGATTTCCCACTTTTCAACAGTTTCTATCTTTGCCGGATCCACCTTAATACGTTCTTTGTTCACTATGTGACCGGGAAATTAACTTCTTCTAACTAAAATGCACACTTTGAAAACTTAGCGTACAATTCTTCCTTCCTCAATACTTCTAACACCTTTCTTAAATGTTCATCGTGTTCTTGGTCATTCTTTGAGTAAATAAGTATGTCATCAATGAAAACAATGACAAACTTTTCAATGTATGGTCCACACACTCGCTTCATAAGGTCCATGAACACAGCTGGTGCATTAGTTAAACCAAACGGCATGACAATAAACTCGTAATGACCGTAACGTGTTCTGAAAGCAGTCTTTGGAATATCATCTTCTTTCACCCACATTTGATGATACCCGGAACGTAAATCAATCTTTGAATAAACAGACGAGCCTTGTAGTTGATCAAATAAGTCGTCGATTCTCGGTAGTGGGTAGCGGTTCTTGATGGTAAGTTTGTTCAACTCACGGTAGTCGATACACAACCTAAATGTACCATCTTTCTTCTTGACAAACAAAACAGGAGCTCCCCACGGAGATGTGCTTGGTCGAATGAAACCACGCTCTAAAAGTTCTTGTAATTCGCTTTGCAGTTCTTTCATCTCGCTGGGTGCGAGTCTGTAAGGAGCACGAGCTATCGGTGCAGCTCCTGGTACAAGATCTATTTGAAATTCAACGGATCGATGTGGGGGTAATCCCGGTAATTCTTTCGGAAATATATCGGGAAATTCTTTTGTGACGGGAACATCATTGATGCTCTTTTCTTCAGTTTGTACTTTCTCGACGTGTGCTAGAACAGCATAGCAACCTTTTCTTATTAGTTTTTGTGCCTTCAAATTACTAATAAGATGTAGCTTCGTGTTGCCCTTTTCTCCGTACACCATTAAGGGTTTTCCTTTTTCTCGTATAATGCGAATTACATTTTTGTAACAAACGATCTCTGCTTTCACTTCTTTCAACCAGTCCATACCGATTATCACATCAAAACTCCCTAACTCTACTGGTATCAAGTCAATCTTAAATGTTTCGCTAACCAGTTTAATTTCTCGATTCCGACATATATTATCTGCTGAAATTAATTTACCATTTGCTAATTCGAGTAAAAATTTACTATCCAAAGGCGTCAATGGACAACTTAATTTAGCACAAAAATCTCTACTCATATAGCTTCTATCCGCACCCGAATCAAATAAAACGTAAGCAGATTTATTGTCAATAAGAAACGTACCTGTAACAAGCTCCGGGTCTTCCTGTGCCTCTGCCACATTAATATTGAAAACTCTTCCGCGGCCTTGTCCATTAGTGTTCTCCTGGTTCGGGCAATTTCTAATAATGTGGCCCGGTTTTCCACATTTATAACAAACTACATTGGCATAACTTGCTCCGACACTACTTGCTCCGCCATTACTCGTTCCGACACCATTTGTTCCTTTCGTTCTGTTAACCCCTAGTCCGTAGACCTCACACTTCACTGCTCTATGACCATTTCTTTTACACTTGTTGCAAAATTTGGTGCAGAACCCCGAGTGATACTTTTCACACCTTTGGCATAGCTGCTTCTGATTGTTGTTGTTGTTGTTGCGGTTATTATTGTTGTTTGGATGATTGTTGTAGTTGCTGTTGTTGTTGTTGTTGTTGTTGTTGTTGGGCCACTTGTTGTAGTTGCGATTGATGTTGCGATTGTTGGGATAGTTGTTGTGATTATTGTTGTAATTGTTGTTGTTGTTGTATTTGTGATTCTTATCACCGTTTTCCTCCCACTTTCTTTTGACTTGCTTCACATTGGCCTCTTCAGCAGTCTGTTCTTTAATTCTTTCTTCAATCTGGTTCATTAGTTTGTGAGCCATTCTACATGCCTGTTGTATGGAGGCGGGCTCGTGTGAACTTATATCTTCTTGGATTCTTTCCGGTAATCCTTTCACAAACGCGTCGATCTTCTCTTCCTCATCTTCGAATGCTCCCGGACACAATAGGCATAATTCTGTGAATCGTCTTTCGTACGTGGTAATATCAAATCCTTGGGTTCGTAACCCTCTAAGTTCTGTCTTGAGCTTATTGACCTCGGTTCTGGGACGGTACTTTTCGTTCATCAAGTGCTTGAATGCTGACCACGGTAGTGCGTAAGCATCATCTTGTCCCACTTGCTCTAGATAGGTATTCCACCATGTTAACGCAGAACCTGTGAAGGTATGCGTAGCGTACTTCACTTTGTCCTCTTCAGTACACTTACTTATGGCAAACACTGATTCGACCTTCTCGGTCCACCGTTTCAATTCGATCGGTCCTTTGGTTCCATCAAATTCCAAAGGTTTGCAGGCAGTGAATTCTTTGTAGGTGCATCCTACACAATTTCCTGTACTGCTAGATCCAAGGTTATTGTTGGTATGTAGCGCAGCCTGTACTGTGGCTATGTTTGAAGCAAGAAAGGCATGAAATTCCTCTTCGCTCATATTCAAGGTGTGTCGAGTAGTCGGTGCCATTTCCTTCAAAATAGTCAAATGAAACGAGTTAATCATATAGAATATCAAGAGTAGTCAATAGTATTTCGTAGCGTAATATGAACTTATTTATAAAAGCTCTTTCTTCATATTAGCTTTTTATACTCTTTAATTCAGGTAGTACCTACCCGTTAAGTTCATACTTAATAGCTAACATACCATTTCAACTACTACAATTCTATATGAAAAACTAATCACAAAAAAAATATCATATTCAAACCTTTATACAATAACTTGCAAACTTACAATGCCGCTTTTTTTTTACATATAGCATGAAATATAGCACATAAAACTTTGATACAAAGTAGTTGCGAAGATAATTCTAGTTAATAAATAAGGCGTTCAGCAAAGGCAATAAGGACACGTAATTCATACGTCCAGAAACAAGTCATGCATTCTAGTTTTACTAATACCACTTCCCATCCTTGGTTTTGTGGAACATAACCGTTGTGACCGATAGTAAGACAATGTGTTGTAACGTCGTCAAAAGGATGAAGGTTACGTAATGACCAACAGTCTCGTAATAACCTAAAAACCTCATTTCTTACTCCAATTACCGACTCTGTCACTTGTGGGAACGTTTTGTTTAATAGTTGTAGCCCGATGTTCTTGTTCTCACTTTGGTGAGAAGCGAACATTACTAACCCGTAAGCATAACATGCTTCTTTTTGTTGCATGTTAGCCGCTTTTTCTAAATCACGAAGTCCTATATTCGGATATATTGAGTCAAAATAATTTCTTAACCCGTTGCGTAAAATAGCATTTGGGTTCCCCGCAATATATGCGTCAAAGTAAACACATCGTAACTTATGGATTTCCCAATGTGATATCCCCCATCTTTCGAACCAAAACCTTTTATAAATCAAAGCATTCTTGGAACGTTCTTCGAATGTCTTACAAACTGATCTCGCCTTAAATAGTTGTGCCGAGGAATTCTGACCGACTCTAGACAAGATTTCATCAATCATGTCTCCGGGTAGGTCTCTTAAAATATTGGGTTGTCTATCCATTTTGTGTTTTTATACTGTAAAATATACAAGAGTTAGATTCATAAAAAAATACTTATTAATACAAGCAATTTTTACATATATCATAAAGTATAAGTACACTATTTTACATATATTACACCACACGAATACAACTATCTTATTCCGACTCGCTCATTTCTTCTTCTTCGGTTTTGGTTCGTTTTGCCAAGTTTCTAGGGATATATGATGTTCCCCTAATACAAGCCGTCATTTTCCACATTGGTTTAGAAAAAACTGGTGGTTTAGAGGTTCCCGGGTTATTGTCACAAATTAAGAAATACGGGTGTTGACGATACATATAAAGTTCATCGTGTTTGGAATCAAATTTCTCTATTTTTATGCCCTTTCCCTTATTGTTCTCTTTTGCCTTATTAAATTGTGTTGGGGTAATTTCTATAACATCATCGGAATCCTTGTCGGGATCCGATTCATCGGAGAATTGGTAATCCTCCCAATACTTTGCTTCCTTGGCGGAAACACCATTGACCATAATTAACTTTGGTCAGTTGGTTGAGGATTTTCTTCTACTTAACCATTTTATTATTTCCCCCACTGTTTCTATTTCTTCTTCCGGTTCCGATTCTTCTTCCGGTTCTGATTCTTCTTCCGGTTCCGACTCTTCTTCCGGTTCCTCTTCGGGAACTTGTGAATCAGTCCACGAATCATTCCAATTTACATTTGACTCTTCATTATTATTAGGTGAGTCAATGGGACTTGTTCTAGAGGTAGACATCTATCACATAATATCAAACGCGTTAAGAGATTAATATATCACATAATATTCACATGTTAAAAATATATAGTTTCCAACAAAATTTGTTAAGCAATCATTTTTCAAGTAAACACGGTCGAAGTCCAGACTCACTAATGCATCCTAACAAACTCGATAAGACACACTAATGCAAAATTCTGGTTCTCTAAGACCAACGCTCGGATACCAACTGAAATGTCCCGTTCTTATTGATTAAAAACGTTCCATATTAATTGATTTCGTTGCGAGGTTTTGACCTGTATATGAGACGTTTTTCAAAGACTGCATTCATTTTAAAACAAACCATAACCTTTATTTCATCAATAAAGGTTTAAAAAGCTTTACGTAGATTATCAAATAATGATAATCTAAAATATCCTGTTTACACACGACCATTACATAATGGTTTACAATACAAATATGTTACAACGAAATAAGTTTCTTGAATGCAGTTTTTACACAATATCATACAAGCATGGACTCCAAATCTCGTCCTTATTTAAGTATGCGACAGCGGAAGCTCTTAAAAATCACCTGAGAATAAACATGCTTAAAACGTCAACAAAAATGTTGGTGAGTTATAGGTTTAACCTATATATTATCAAATCATAATAATAGACCACAAGATTTCATATTTCAATACATATCCCATACATAGAGATAAAAATCATTCATATGGTGAACACCTGGTAACCGACATTAACAAGATGCATATATAAGAATATCCCCATCATTCCGGGACACCCTTCGGATATGATATAAATTTCGAAGTACTAAAGCATCCGGTACTTTGGATGGGGTTTGTTAGGCCCAATAGATCTATCTTTAGGATTCGCGTCAATTAGGGTGTCTGTTCCCTAATTCTTAGATTACCAGACATAATAAAAAGGGGCATATTCGATTTCGATAATTCAACCATAGAATGTAGTTTCACGTACTTGTGTCTATTTTCTAAATCATTTATAAAACCTGCATGTATTCTCATCCCAAAAATATTAGATTTTAAAAGTGGGACTATAACTCACTTTCACAGATTTTTACTTCGTCGGGAAGTAAGACTTGGCCACTGGTCGATTCACGAACCTATAACAAATATGTACTTATATATCAAAGTATATTCAAAATATATTAACAACACTTTTAATACATTTTGATGTTTTAAGTTTATTAAGTCAGCTGTCCTTGTTAGTAACCGACAACTAGTTGTCCAACGTTAGATGTACAGAAAAAAATTGATATATATTATCTTGAATCAATCCACGGCCCAATGTATACACGTCTCAGGCTAGATCACAACTCAAAGTATATATATTTTTGGAATCAACCTCAACCCTGTATAGCTAACTCCCACATTACTGCATATAGAGTGTCTATGGTTGTTCCAAATAATATATACACATGGGTCGATATGATATGTCAAAACATTTGCATACATGTCTATGGTATCCCAAGATTACATAATATATTAGAATACATGTATAATACAATATAAGTTAGCTAGGATATGATTAATATAGATTTGTTACCAATTTTCACGTTGCTACAACAAGAAAAATTATCCAATCTTGTTTTACCCATAACTTCTTCATTTTAAATCCGTTTTGAGTGAATCAAATTGCTATGGTTTCATATTGAACTCTATTTTATGAATCTAAACAGAAAAAGTATAGGTTTATAGTCGGAAATATAAGTTACAAGTCGTTTTTGTAAAGGTAGTCATTTCAGTCGAAAGAACGACGTCTAGATGACCATTTTAGAAAACATACTTCCACTTTGAGTTTAACCATGATTTTTGAATATAGTTTCATGTTCATAAGAAAAATAATTTTCCCATAAGAACAACTTTTAAATAAAAGTTTATCATAGTTTTTAATTAACTAACCCAAAACAGCCAGCGGTGTTACTACGACGGCGTAAATCCGGTTTTACGGTGTTTTTCGTGTTTCCAGGTTTTAAATCATTAAGTTAGATTATCATATAGATATAGAACATGTGTTTAGTTGATTTTAAAAGTCAAGTTAGAAGGATTAACTTTTGTTTGCGAACAAGTTTAGAATTAACTAAACTATGTTCTAGTGATTACAAGTTTAAACCTTCGATTAAGATAGCTTTATATGTATGAATCGAATGATGTTATGAACATCATTACTACCTCAAGTTTTCTGGATAAAGCTACTAGAAATGAGAAAAATGGATCTAGCTTCAAAGGATCCTTGGATGGCATGAAAGTTCTTGAAGCAGAATCATGACACGAAAACAGTTCAAGTAAGATTTTCACTCGAAATAAGATTGTTATAGTTATAGAAATTGAATCAAAGTTTGAATATGAGTATTACCTTGTATTAGAAAGATATCTTACAGTAAATAAGAAAGATTTCTTGAGGTTGGATGATCACTCTACAAGATTGGAAGTAAGCTAGCAAACTTGGAAGTATTCTTAATTTTATGAAACTAGAACTTGTAGAATTTATGAAGAACACTTAGAACTTGAAGATAGAACTTGAGAGAGATCAATTAGATGAAGAAAATTGAAGAATGAAAGTGTTTGTAGGTGTTTTTTTTACGTTGGTGTATGGATTAGATATAAAGGATATGTAATTTTGTTTTCATGTAAATAAGTCATGAATGATTACTCATATTTTTTTTTAATTTTATTAGATATTTCATGCTAGTTGCCAAATGACGGTTCCCACATTTGTTAGGTGACTCACATGGGCTGCTAAGAGCTGATCATTGGAGTGTATATATCAATAGTACATACATCTAAAAGCGGTGTATTATACGAGTACGAATACGGGTGCATACGAGTAGAATTGTTGATGAAACTGAACGAGGATGTAATTGTAAACATTTTTGTTAAGTAGAAGTATTTTGATAAGTGTCTTGAAGTCTTTCAAAAGTGTATGAATACATATTAAAACACTACATTTATATACATTTTAACTGAGTCGTTAAGTCATCGTTAGTCGTTACATGTAAGTGTTGTTTTGAAACCTTTAGGTTAACGATCTTGTTAAATGTTGTTAACCCAATGTTTATAATATCAAATGAGATTTTAAATTATTATATTATCATGATATTATGATGTACGAATATCTCTTAATATGATATATATACATTAAATGTCGTTACAACGATAATCGTTACATATATGTCTCGTTTCAAAATCGTTAAGTTAGTAGTCTTGTTTTTACATATGTAGTTCATTATTAATATACTTAATGATATGTTTACTAATCATAATATCATGTTAACTATATATATAACCATATATATGTCATCATATAGTTTTTACAAGTTTTAACGTTCGGCTTAATTATGACGGTAGAGATTTTGTGCTTGCGGATTAAGTTAAACTTGCAGAAGGAGTCACAGACCTAAGGTAAGCCGCCGGATTCCTACTGAAGCCGCCAGCTTGGCCACCGTTTCTGAATATTATAAATAGAGGTCTCTGGTCTCAGTTTTAGAATGCAATTCAGTAATTCAATAATTCTGTTTTGTTCGTTTTTCTTTTAGGGTTTTTAGATTAGATTTGTTCATTGTAATCAAGAATCATTCAAGTTTTAATTCAAGTTTCTTACATCTACCTTTTTAAAGGTATGATTCTATCTTTACTTTATTGGTTAGTCTGTTTTATTTACGTTAATTGTTTCTGTTCATCTTCTGCTATGAACTAAACGTTCATAGTGGTTACGTGGACGAAAACTGAACTTCATCTGAGAATTAGATGAAGCCGCCGGATTCACCAGTCCAAGCCATAAATCTCATAAAAGACATAAAAATCTATCTTTAATTCTTTAATAAGAATTAAACTATTTAAATAAAACAACTCTTATCCGCATCTACGCCCTCTTGGGACGATACCCTAAAATACTACATCTGATTGGGTTTTGTTGCTCGTTAGGGTGTTAAAGTGTATTAAATAAAGATTTTATAAATTTAAAAGTGGAAAGATAAGTTAAGCACTACTGCACACACTTTTGACACGTCATAAGGCTAAATGAAGAATAATCTTTTCAAGTATAACTAGTAAAGAATTGTAATCCTAAAATACACTTAGATACATTTAGGATGGTCACCAAGTCCCAACTAGAGATTGCTCTTCCATTGTGCATGTGTTGGACATTAATGTGTGCTTACACATTAATCATGCAATATGTTATATTGCAAGTAAGCTTGCTAAAGCTTAAATCATAGTGTTGTGCAAATATCCATATGATTGATTTTTAGAATAACTATCTCTTGCTATGTGTGAGTATTACTTGCTACTTGCTAATATGTTTAATACTCATCAATTTGCTAACTTGACTAACATGCTTGCTGTAGTTGTGACGACCCTGGAATTTCCGACCAAATTTAAACTTAATCTTTATATGTTTCTGACACGATAAGCAAAGTCTGTAATGTTGATTCTCAAAAATTTTGAACTATTTCGTTTATTCAATTGAACTTCGACAATACCCGACGATTCACGAACAACAAATTCGTCCATAGATATATATAATTTTATTTGAAATATTATTTGAAATAATATATGATTTAATTGTGAGAAATAAATATATAAAATAATATCTGTATATTCAATATTATAACTTTAATATTTAATATATAGATATGCATATAATATAATTAATATATATATATATATATATATATATATATATATATATATATATATATATATATATATATATATATATATATATATATATATATATAATAAAATGAAATATTATATATTGTAATTGTTTTAATCAATGTTGGAAAATAATAATAATATATAATAATAATTATTTAAAGAGTCTATATATATAAATAATGTGTGTGTGTGTATATATATATATATATATATATATATATATATATATATATATATATATATATATATATATATATAGGTAACACTCAATTGTCATTCAATAAATAGTAAATGAGTAAAAAAGGAACTTATGTGATTTTAAAATAAATGGTGATCCGAAAATGGGTTTTATAAATTTTAGGCTTACTAAAAATGTATTAAGGATTTAATTATTAAATTTTAACATTTTTTATATTTCACCCATAAATGAGAGGGACAGTTGATGTAACTTTTATTTAATAGTTAATAATCGAATTTTATACCATAATGACTAAAATAATTAAATATATTTAATCTAAAAATATGGGATGTTTCTGAAGAATTTTTATCCGCCACTAATTAACAATGGAGTACGATATATCAATCCGTGAAAACTGTCGGTAGAAAGAAAATAATGCAGACGGTGGCTTTACTGTTCTTTTCAACTTCCACGTTTTAATTTTTGTTGCTTTATGATAATTTATCAACCCACTTTGTATTATTAGATATATGTGTGTGTGTCATTTTAATACATGATCAATCAACCACACTTTTTATAACATATATACATATGTAACCGAGAACCCACCACTATCATTCACCATTTCCTTTCTTCTTTTCTACTACTACTTTATCAATCATCAATTAAAACATCATTGAACCACTATCCTCTTCTCTTGTTCTTCTTATCGATCGGATCACTTCAAAACTAAAACACCATTAGAGCACCACGAACTTACAAGCTCTAATTATTCGATTGCTACTAACAAGTTAGTACCCACTGTCCTATTATTGGTTCTGTGAATTGGAAACAAGTATATATGGAGATGTGGTAGTCATGGTTGTGCTAGTAGTTACCCATCGTTCAATCTAACGTGTGGCTAAATTCATTTACTATAACTTCTACGATCATGGGCCAGACATAAGCTTCATGCACGATAACGATCTTGGTGACTAACGGTAATCGTTTTGGCTTATCTTTGCACACACACACACGTACGTAAATTGCCATTGTAGACGAACATGACTCAACACCATCAACAGGTTCTGTTTCTGTTATTAATTAACAACCACCCTCCCCTTTTGAAATCATCCGCCAATTTTAAACATCAACATAACCTTCAAACTAGTCAACTATAAAATTCCAAGGAAATCAAAAATCAAGTTTTATTTTTCTGTTTTCTTCGTGAAATCACAAACCCACACACCATCATCAACAAATCATCACCCAAGCTACGTAATATTCGAATGTTAAAAGTTTTAATTTTCTGGTTCTTCGATCAACCACCATGAAACCACCCATTACACTGTCATGTTATCGTTTCTACAGTTCACAATCAGACCACTACCTTCTCTCTATCTATACTCTTCGGTAAAACCTACATCACAACACAATAACCTACCACTACAATACCATCTTTTTCTGTTTACTCGATTGTGTTACTACTGCTGTAAGACAGCTCAACCCACCACAATCATTATCTTATTCGAACAGTAGAAGGAAAACCACCACGTTATTATTATTATTTTTCTTCTTCTCATCGTATTACTACTGCAACCACTATATGACTTCCTCTTAGTTCCTCCTGCCTACTCCTACATCGCTGATCTCTCTCTCTGTTGAAACCGCCACCAACCTGCTACGCTGTTAAAGGGTTGTGCTATTCAAAATTCGCTCAACAAGGATGATTGTGATGGATGGATGGTAAAATACAGACGTTGAATAGGGATGAAAGAGAACGATTATATTTATGATTAGAAGTTGCTATTGATGAGCTGTAAAGTTCCAAAGAGTATAAGATGTCGACTTCTTTTTTATTGCAATTATATCACGGTTGTAATGAATAACATATACAATTTAAACCTAGTGGACTAATATCACGGTTTGTGAGAAGTTGTTAGGCCATTGTAATTTTTTTTATCTGTTGGGCCGAGGCTGGTTTTCGCAAGTTGGGCCATGGTCATTCAGTTGGGCCGAAATCCAACTCACATTCTCTTGTGGGCCGAAGGAAGATGAAGAACATAAAATAAGTACGGGTTATATAATTAATCGGGTAGAATAAATCAGAAAGTCGAGAATAGCTGGATGGTTTGTGAGGGCGTTGGGTAGCGAGAGGTTGGGGTTTCAATCTTAGGCTAAGGCATTTTTTTTAACAGCCTATTTAATTGAGGTAGTTACTTAATTATTATTATTATTATTGTTATTATCATTATCATTATTATTATAACTATTATTGTTGCTAAAATTATCATTATTAGAAAAGTATCATTTTAATAAAATTACCATTTTTACTATTTCTATTATCATTATTAGCAAAGTATCATTTTAATAAAATTACCATTTTTACTATTTCTATTATCATTATTAGTAAAATTATTATTATAGTTATTATTATCAGTATTATTATTATTATTATTATAATTATTACTAACAGTACCATTATTTTTTTTTATTTATCATTTTTATTAAAATTAGTATTATTTTTATTATAAGTATTACTAATATATTAAATAAAGATTTTCTATATAAAATAATATTATGACATAACAATATTATTATCTTTGTAATAAACATTGTTTATTTATTTATAGTATATAAAAATAAATATATCAAATTAAGTTATTAATGAAACATGTAATATATTAAAATAACAATTAAATCACTAATAATACATAAATTTGTTCGATTACCATTATATGTTTTAATATATATAAATGATATAGGTTCATGAATCCGAGGCCAACCTTGCATTGTTCAATATAGTCATATGTATTTTTACTACAAAATACATTAGGTGAGTTAATTTGATTCCCTTTTACTCTTTACATTTTTGGGACTGAGAATACATGCGCTATTTTTACAACTACTTTATTAAATGCTTTTGAAATACATTTTGAATTGCGAATACATGAAATGCTTTTATAAATGTTTGACGAGATAGACACAAGCAAAACATTCCTCGAATGAATTATGTGGACGTCATAATTGCCACCATTAAATTATGTGAACGTAATAATTACCACAATTGATATGAATATTTTTCCCCTGATTATTATTGCTTGGTAACCTAAGCATTAGGGAACATCACTAATTTTGAGAATTAGTGCACGCCTAATTGACGCGAATCCTAAAGGTAGCTACCGGGTTTAACACCCCCACCCAGAATGTTCACTAGACGGAAGGGCTAGTGGGCGTGGTGTTTAGTACTTCGAAGTTTATATGATTATTATACAGACGAGATGTTCTGTTTTGGGGATATTATTATGCGCATTATATGTTAAGGTTGGTTACCAAGCCAAGCTATGAAATTAATGAAAAGTGAATGTTATGTATCGAGAGAATGATTTTATACATAGGTTATGTGTATGTTATTTTTGTGCACAAGATATGTGTACGGTTACTAAGATTTATGAAAGATGATTTCGTACACGAGAAAGGTGTACTGTATTTAAAAGATATCACATGTACATTACATGTGGGTATAGGATTCGAGCCCATTTGTACCATGCAGGATTTAAATCTTGTGGTCTATCAAAATGATAAATTTTATTGTTTTATGATAAACCTATGAACTCACCAACCTTTTGGTTGACACTTGAAAGCATGTTTATTCTCAGGTATTAAAGAAATCTTCCGCTGTGCATTTGCTCATATTAGAGATATTACTTGGAGTCATTCATGACATATTTCAAAAGACGTTGCATTCAAGTCGTCGAGTTCATCAGAATTATTACTAAGTCAATTATAGTTGGATATATTATAAAATGGTATGCATGCCGCCAACTTTCGATGTAATGAAAGTTTGTCTTTTTAAAAACGAATGCAATGTTTGTAAAATGTATCATATAGAGGTCAAGTACCTCGCGATGTAATCAACTATTATGAATCATTTATAATCAATATGAACGAGGCATTTCAGTTGATATCAGAGCGGTGGTCTTAGTGAACCAGGTCTTGCATTAGTGTCTCTAACTGATAGTTGTTTAGATACATTAGTGGGTCTGGACTTCGACCGTGTCTGCATGTCAAAAGTTTTGCTTATCATTTTGTGTCGAAAATTACTTGCTTATCATCTTAAGTCTAGACACATCTTACTGCATTTAGTGCATCGATAGTGTATAGACAAAATTCATATCTTAGCGTAGCTGTTATTATAGACTTTTCCTGACAGCTTCCGTAGATTCCTCCGTAACTTATGGGATTTTAGTATTATATATGCATATGTAAATCATGTATTGCAGGGTACTAATTGACATCCTATAATTTATTTCATATCGAAAATCCTTCATTTGATCATACGAGATGAATCTTGCATCCAGTTCGAGTCCCTCAGATTCCGATAGCTATTCCGATAGTTATTCCGACAGCTATTCCGACATGGATTTTCACCTAAGCTCCGAAAGAAGTGTCACCAGAATGAATCAACCTGAAGGTATTTCGTATGCCCGAGAGACATATCAAATTAATGTGGCTAACATGTTATGATCCAAGTCGGGTCATACCCAATAACAAGCTTACCAACACCTTATAAGTATTTAATCATAACGAATGGATCGTTAAATAAATACGCGACACTTGGATTTCAGAAAATCGGGTTTCTGAAATAATTTCACTTGAGATAAATTATTTGGATAATTTATATAATGAGGAATTAATTATTTAATTGGTTTAAATAATTATTTGTGTTTATATTTATAAAAGGGTTTATAAATATATAAGTGTAAGTAACAAAATATGGGATCTTTTAATAAGTTTTATAAGAAAATGGAAGTAACATTTTTTAAAAACCACCCATATGGGACGGCTCATGGGGGTTTTAAAGGGAATCCCATGCTTGCTATTTCTTGTTACTTGAAAACACACAACTCAATACAAGCATGCTTATTCATATAACCAAGTATTGACTCCTTTATTCAAGTAACTAATGCAAGATAGATAAAAAAAAAAGGTAAAAAATTCTGCTCTCTCTAGGCATGCTGGCCGAACTGTTTTGAGGGAGAGGGAGAGGATTTTTCTTGCTAATCTTGCTCATCTAAGTGTCCTAAAATCCTAACCAAATAATAGAAGGTGTTGGTGATTAAAAGCTTGGGGTATGCTACACTTGAGGCTTCAAGTTAGAAGCTAATATTCATCACATTCATCTTCATCTTGAGCTGTAAAAGGGTGCTGCTGTCCGAATTTTACAAGGTAGAAAAGTGGGTATTCAAGCTAGATTAACAAGGGTGTTAAGGTTATAAAGTCTAGCTAACTTAAGGGTGGTGTTGGAGGATCAAAGGCTTGAAGTTATACACTTTTGTTCATCATCCTACTACCATTTTGGACAGCCCTTAAACTTAGTTTTAAGGAGGTATAAACTCTATATTTTCTTGTTAATTAGTAAGCATAATATTCACAACTTGATCCAAGAAGGGATTTAACTTTAATTGGTTTAAAGATAACAAGTTTAAATTGGTAAATTACACGCTTCCGTTTATTATGATTCTTAAAAGGTTTTAAGATATATGAACTTGTTAAATCCCAACAATGGTATCTAGAGCCGAAGTTGTTTAAATATGCTTCGCATTGTTGTTTAAAACCCACTATATTTGCAAACTACTAACATGCATGAATGTAGATTGCAAAAACACATGGGTTTGGGTGGGTATGTGATGTTGGCTGAATTTTAGGAGTCCCAAAAGAGGGTTTTGGGCTCTTCTATTTGGTTCAAATTTGGTTGTATGATGATGTTCACAATCGAAGCCTTGGCCTTATGTTTGGTTGGATGTTTGAATGATTTATATTTATTCATTCATTTGGTTTGTAAAATTAATTATTCATTTGGTATGTAATATTAATTTTGGCTATGTAATTTATTTTATATTTGCTATGTAAAATAGATTAGGTTGTATTTTCATTTTTTTTAGAAAAATGTATTAGGATACATATTTTGTAAGATGAAGATACAAGATGATGAATGAAGACTTGAAGAACACAAGTAGCATTTGGATGCAAGGTTAAGTGGGAGATTGGTAATCTCTTGCTTTGTGTTGAAACCCCTTAACCGGTGACGTTTGTTTTCGGCTAAACAAACGTCCACCAAAATGGCTAGATTGTGAACATACTTATTTTGCATGTGTGGTTGTTTGTATGATTATTGATTTGTATGTTTGGTTGATACAATTAATCACAAGATAACAAAAAACAAAACGACAATTTAATTGGTTAAATTAGACGTACTAAGTACATGCAAAACGGCAATTTAAATGGTTAAATTAAAATAGCAACCAAAAACCTTAATAAATGGTTATTAAGAACAAGAAAAGGATAACGTATA
Organism: Rutidosis leptorrhynchoides; assembly: GCF_046630445.1. Classification (NCBI taxonomy): domain Eukaryota; kingdom Viridiplantae; phylum Streptophyta; class Magnoliopsida; order Asterales; family Asteraceae; genus Rutidosis; species Rutidosis leptorrhynchoides. The sequence goes on from NC_092333.1 coordinate 295,371,182, forward strand.
TAAAATGGTTTATATCAAGTAATTGGCTCAAATACAAAACATGAAATTGGTTTTTCATAACTACCATACACTAAATGCATGTTGGTGTATGGCATAAAAGTTTTCTCAAACTAGAATTAACGAAAACTTAAAATCCCTTTTACAAACAAGGCAACAAGTTTAACGCCATCCTTTTGTGTGACACTTAGGCATATTAGGGAACTCATGATGGGATAAAGGTCACCTAACCATTATGAGCAAACAAATGTGATTAAGGTGAATTTCACATGCTTGTGGGATAAAGGTCACCTAACCACTTGTATGTTAAGTTTACACGTTTACACAAGTAGGACGACTTGATTTGGGAATCATGAACTTAGGGTAACCGAAGCATGAGGAACAAATAGGCGTTGATGGGATAAATATGCCATGCAAAAGGATTGCATGATCCCATACCTTAGAAGTTGCAAAAGGATTGCAATTGTCATGGAATGACTACCTAGCTAAATCAAATGACGGGATAAAGGTCACCTAACCGAAATTTGGTTTACCGTTGGATTCTAAAATTTAATATGGATCAATTAAACTAAAAGGGTATTGATTGTTAAATTATAAATCAATACTTAAACAAACTTTGTCAAAATTTTGTAGATGGCCGCCAAATAACAACAACATTCCCAACGCACCAATCAACTTTAATAACCTATCATTGAGGTCAATCCTCGGAAAAGAAAAACTCAACCATACTAATTTCATAGATTGGTATCGCAATCTAAGAATTGTCCTCAAGGTTGAGGATATGGCGTATGTGTTGAAAGACCCTATGTTCTTAAAATGAAAAACTTATTGATCGATTGAACCGTCAAAATTGTAACATGTCTAATAAATTAGCCACGGACATTATCCTCAACTCTATGTCAAAAGGATTGACACATTCATGTTGAATTAAAACATAAATGGTTGGGATAAAAGCATTGGCAAATTACATTCCATGTTAAGATGGTTGAATTAAGCATAGGTAAAAGGGCTTCACCCGTGCTTATGATCAAAGAAGGTAGGTTTAAGAACAATTCCACTTCTAAGCCAAAGGTGGCAAAGAAGAAAGGATCCGCCTGCAAAGGCAAGGGCAAAGGAAAGGGAAGATGGTTACCCCAACCATCAACACTAAATGGCAAAAGGTTGCCAGACAAGCAAACCCCAAGGAAGATCTGTGCTTTGATTGCGGTGTGATAGGTCACTGGAAACGCAACTGCCCGGTCTACCTAAAGGAGTTGAATGCAAAGAGGGATGCAGGGCAAACCTCAGGTAATGTATACATGATATACGTTGAGCTTAGTATTACTTCTTCTAATACATGGGTATTAGACACAGGATGTGGAACTCATATTTGCAATTCATTGCAAGGGTTCATAAGAAGTAAACTAAATGCGGGAACAACAAGTCTCTACATGGGAAATGGTGCAAAGGTGCACGTAAAAGCTCAAGGAGACTTTGTTTTAAAGCTACCAAGTGGTTTGGAGCTTATATTGAAAAATGTTTTGTACGCACCTGATTTAACACGAAACATTATTTCTGTTTCCTGTTTAAGACAATGTGGTTTTAATCTTAATTTCATTAATGATGATATCCATGTTTCTTTGAATGATGTATTCTATTTTAAGGCCTCGCCTTTGAATGGTATTTATGAATTGGTTCATGATAACACATCATTCGATAGCTCAATATACCAAGCAAGCACCAAGAAACTCAAAATGGATTTGAGTGATTCCTACTTATGGCATTGTCGCCTTGGTCACATAAACAAGAATCGAATGCATACACTTCAAAAGAATGGCCTTTTGAAATCAAGTGAGCTGGATTCATTTGATGTATGTGAATCTTGTTTACAAGGCAAAATGACTAAAGCACCTTTCAAAGGGACCTATGAAAGGGCTAAAGACTTATTAGGATTAATACATTCGGATGTATGTAGACCTTTTAAGCCCATGACTAGGAATGGTGAAAGATACTTCGTTACTTTCATTGATGACTTCAGTCGTTTCGGATATGTCTACTTATTAAGACACAAGGATGAAACTTTTGAAGCATTCAAAGAATATCAAAATGAAAGTACAAAATCAACTCAATAAGACAATCAAGGTACTTCGTACCGATAGAGGAGGTGAATACCTAAGCGATGCTTTCCAAGATCATCTTAGGAGTTGTGGGATTATCTCACAACTTACTCCACCCGGAACACCTCAGCTTAATGGAGTGTCCGAAAGGAGAAACCGAACCCTAATGGATATGGTTCGATCTATGATGTCAAGAAGCTCGTTACCTCTATCATTTTGGGGTTATTGTCTATGCTCTGCGGCTCGTATTCTAAATATGGCCCCAACCAAGAAAGTGGAACGAACACCTCATGAGATATGGTTTGGTAAACCTCCATCTCTATCATACTTAAAGGTATGGGGATGTGAAGCTTATCCTAAGCGTTACGTCCCTAATAAGTTGAATGCTCGATCCACGAAGTGTATCTTCATAGGATATCCCAAGGACGATATGGGATACTATTTCTATGATCCATCCGAGCAGAATGTATTTGTTGCTCGGAAGGTGGAATTCCTTAAAACTAAGTTCCTAATGGAAGGAAATAGTGAAAGGAAGATAGATCTTGAAGAGGTTCAAGATCAAGTAGATGATACCCAATTGGTTGACACTAACACTCAACATGAAAATGTTGATAGTGATCAAATGGATGATCAAAATACACAAGACATTCGTAGATCTGGTAGGATTAGAAATCCTCCTGAGAGATATGGGTTTCTCATAGATGGTTGCTATACGGTTGATTTGGATGAACCAACAAACTACCAAGATGCTTTATCAAGGATTGATAAAGATAAATGGCAGGAAGCCATGAACGCTGAGATGCAATCCATGTATGACAACCAAGTTTGGGAACTTGTTACACAACCTCCTGGCTCTAGGCTAGTTGATTGTAAATGGCTTTTCAAAATGAAAACCGACATACATGGAAACTTGGATACATATAAAGCTAGACTTGTTGCAAAAGGTTTCACTCAAACTCAAGGGGTTGATTATGATGAAACTTTTTCGCCTGTCGCAATGCTGAAGTCTATCAGGATATTATTTGCCATTGCTGCTCATTATGATTACGAAATATGGCAAATGGATGTCAAAACTGCTTTCCTAAATGGATATCTTGAGGAAGATGTCTATATGGTTCATCCCGAAGGTTTTGTCGATCCGAAATATCCTAAGAAAGTATGCAAGTTAAAGAAGTCAATCTACGGATTGAAACAAGCATCTAGAATGTGGAATCATCGTTTTAATGAGGAAGCCGAGAAATTTGGCTTCATTAAAAATGGTGATGAAGCTTGTGTATACAAGAAAGCTAGTGGGAGCACTGTCATGTTCCTTGTACTATATGTGGATGATATATTATTATTTGGAAATGATATTCCACAAATGCAAGGAGTTAAGACTTGGCTAAGTAGCTGCTTCTCCATTAAGGATATTGGAGAAGCAAAATACATTTTGGGGATTAGGATCTACAGGGATAGATCCAGGAAATTGATAGGTTTGAATCAAAGCGCATACATTGAAAATGTCTTGAAAAGGTTCAAGATGGAGAACTCTAAGAAAGGTTTGGTACCTATTCAAAGAGGAACGCTTCTCAATTCATCTCAGTGCCCCACCACAAAAGATGAACAGGACAGAATGAAGAATGTCCCATACGCGTCTGCTATTGGGTCAATCATGTATGCAATGATATGTACTAGACCGGATGTGTCATGCGCTCTTAGCTTGACAAGTAGATACCAGAATAACCCAGGAAACAGTCATTGGATTGCTGTTAAAAGTATATTGAAATACCTTAGAAGGACTAAGGATATGTTTCTTATATACGGGTCTGGTGAGGAGGAACTCGCTGTAAAAGGTTACGTGGATGCGAGCTTCCAAACTGATCGAGATGATTCTCGATCACAATCCGGTTATGTCTTTACATTAAATGGAGGTGCGGTCTCTTGGAAGAGTTCAAAACAGGATGTTGTTGCCTTATCCACTACAGAGTCAGAGTACATTGCCGCCTCATTGGCAGCTCAGGAAGCTGCATGGATGAAGAAATTAATCGACGACTTAGGAGTAGTCCTTTCCATTCAGGACCCTCTTGAGATCTTTTGTGACAACGAAGGTGCGATTGCTCAAATCAAGGAACCTCGTGCTCACCAAAAGACCCGTCACATTGAGCGGAGATTCAACTACATAAGGGATGAAGTTGAAAAAGGAAAGATATGTATTCACAAAGTTCACACAGATCATAATATAGCGGATCCACTCACGAAGCTCTTACATGGGCCATAACATGAGGAACATGTTTGTGCATTAGGGCTTCGATATTCTAGTGATTGGTCATGATCTGTTTTAAGTATTGTACCGGAACGAAATTATTCAAACTCATTAATATAACTATGGAGTTAATTTATTTGAGTTATGTTCCTATTTTGCATATTTCATCCATGAATAAGCAATTATTCTAAATTTCCGTAGTCGATCACATTTGTGGGAACAAGTGTGAGGTTTAGACTATTATGAACTTGGATTGGTATACATTCATAGGTTGAATATGGGGCAGGGTTGCTACCAAGGTTCATAGATATTTGTGGGATACAAATATCGGAAGACCCGCTCTCAAGATTTACTGTATGGAGCCTTTGTGGTTGATCACATGTAATCTTGAGTAAAGGCGAATATCATCGTATCCTCTGACCTGAGATACATATTGGGTCCTAATATTCACCAAGTATTATGCCTTGATTCTTTCCTTCGCTATTCTGAAATATGGTAGTACATAAGGAAGAGCTCAGGTATAATACAAAGTGTGTATCTAGGACGTATGTAGTCAAGATGGAATTTGTCCCTCTTATTCGTTGAGAGTCAGATGTCTAAGGCCTGATAAAGTTAAATCTATAAGAGAGTGGTCACTCTGTATCTCTTGGATTTGACATGACATCTAGGAAGAAAGGATATAATGAAAGATTCACCTAATCATATTCGAGATGGGAACTCGAAAGGGATGATGTTATTGAATGGCACAAAGTCATAACATATTAGGGGTGATGGACGGTGTGTTAGGCTGTATCCATCACTTGCATTAATTTCTTATGTTTCTCGTGCAAGTGGGAGATTGAAGGTATTTCGTATGCCCGAGAGACATATCAAATTAATGTGGCTAACATGTTATGATCCAAGTCGGGTCATACCCAATAACAAGCTTACCAACACCTTATAAGTATTTAATCATAACGAATGGATCGTTAAATAAATACGCGACACTTGGATTTCAGAAAATCGGGTTTCTGAAATAATTTCACTTGAGATAAATTATTTGGATAATTTATATAATGAGGAATTAATTATTTAATTGGTTTAAATAATTATTTGTGTTTATATTTATAAAAGGGTTTATAAATATATAAGTGTAAGTAACAAAATATGGGATCTTTTAATAAGTTTTATAAGAAAATGGAAGTAACATTTTTTAAAAACCACCCATATGGGACGGCTCATGGGGGTTTTAAAGGGAATCCCATGCTTGCTATTTCTTGTTACTTGAAAACACACAACTCAATACAAGCATGCTTATTCATATAACCAAGTATTGACTCCTTTATTCAAGTAACTAATGCAAGATAGATAAAAAAAAAAAGGTAAAAAATTCTGCTCTCTCTAGGCATGCTGGCCGAACTGTTTTGAGGGAGAGGGAGAGGATTTTTCTTGCTAATCTTGCTCATCTAAGTGTCCTAAAATCCTAACCAAATAATAGAAGGTGTTGGTGATTAAAAGCTTGGGGTATGCTACACTTGAGGCTTCAAGTTAGAAGCTAATATTCATCACATTCATCTTCATCTTGAGCTGTAAAAGGGTGCTGCTGTCCGAATTTTACAAGGTAGAAAAGTGGGTATTCAAGCTAGATTAACAAGGGTGTTAAGGTTATAAAGTCTAGCTAACTTAAGGGTGGTGTTGGAGGATCAAAGGCTTGAAGTTCTACACTTTTGTTCATCATCCTACTACCATTTTGGACAGCCCTTAAACTTAGTTTTAAGGAGGTATAAACTCTATATTTTCTTGTTAATTAGTAAGCATAATATTCACAACTTGATCCAAGAAGGGATTTAACTTTAATTGGTTTAAAGATAACAAGTTTAAATTGGTAAATTACACGCTTCCGTTTATTATGATTCTTAAAAGGTTTTAAGATATATGAACTTGTTAAATCCCAACACAACCAATCATCCATCCCCAATTCATCTGGTGGGTTCGTAATTGACTTAACCGATGGAGACGAGAAGAAGTCGATCCTTTCCACCCACCAACTTGCATTCTTGACGATGAACCTGAAGCACTTACCGGCGAACCTGTTCGAGACACCATTTTCTCTCTCATTTCCAGAGTATCTCGTCACAATTATATTCTATCCACAATTCTAAACCTTATTCATCCACTCGTTTCGACCGACAATCATCTCAGAGTAATACAAGAAGTCAATGAACTTCGTGCTCGAGTAATAATTTTGGAAAATATAGTGCAAAACTTACCAGCTTCAGCAACATCACCGACATCAACAGGACCACCAACAATAGCACCCATGCCATCAACAACACACGCCTCAACATCCCATTCTGTACCTCGAGTATAATCATCATTCTACATATCGTTCTACATCATTTATCTTCGTTCGACATGGCGATTATGTAATCTCTAATGTTTTAGAGATTATATATTCTTGTTCTAACGGTAAATCAGATGAGTTAATATCATATTAACTCATTTAAATCCATGATTACATCTGAGGAAAATATATATGTAAGTATATTTTCATAAAGATTGTAATTGAAAATTCTTTCGTACAAACTGTTAATGATGAAAATATTTTAATGGGTAGGTAATACCCGAGGAATATTTAGATTTCACATTAATAATTTACATTATACATTCTTCGAATCTGATTCAACAGTCATTTACTACCCTACTTACATCTACAGAGATACGAATCCGTTCACCGTAGAATAACCATTTTCATTCAATTTCATATTTGGATTTTGATTTACCAGAATCCAACAAGTGGCATAATGAAGAAAACATTGGACAAAATAAAATTTGTTACAAACAAACAAATTAACTATGAGAAATTTTGTTAAGAATCCATGCTAACTATTCCTAGCTAACTGTTCCTAGCTAACTGATTACATTTTAATTATCGCAATTTAATTATCGCAATTTTATTTATCGTCATTTAATTTCTGATATTTATTTTACGCACTTTAAATATCGGGACACGTATACAAAGTTTTGACATATCATATCGACGCATCTATATATATTATTTGGAATAACCATAGACACTCTATATGCAGTAATGCGAGAGTTAGCTATACAGGGTTGAGGTTAATTCTACAATAATATATATATAGTTTGAGTTGTGACTGAGTCTGAGACATGTACACGGGTCATGGTACGTATTAATTAATTTGAATATTATATATTAAACTATATATGAATTATTGAATTGGTAAATATGGACTATCAACTGAGGACTACCAACATTGGACAATTAAAATGAATTAAAATATTGATTATAACATATGAAACTAAACATTTCTTCAAGTTTGCCACTTGATTTCATCCTAAACCTCATTTGTATCTTGACGATTACAATATGCGTTCAAACCTTTCATGATTCTTGAAAATACCTCAATCGATAGGATGAATCAACCGCACTTCATCTACGGAAGGAAAGATTTATGCATATAGTTATGCACCTGAGAAATTCTCGGCAACTGAGTAAAAGTTTAACACGTAGCTGCGTCAGATCCTTTGGCATTTATTAGCAAAAATAACTTTGCGATCCCTTTTCAAAGTAGCCAATTTTGTCACAGCTCCAGCAAGTCAACTTCGACTTTTCATTCGAAGTAGTCTTACTATAATCATGGTATATACGATTACCCTTTTGATACGGAGAATTCTTTTATATTCCACCATATTACCAGCAGACGTACCAACAACCACGATGCTTCTTGGCTTAAATCTCTCTAATAAATCATTATATTTATTCATTGAAACCCTATCATATACTGATCCGTATCTTGTAACGAGAACTGCCATACCAATTACCGGGAATCAGCAATCAGTACTTGAAAACTCACATCATATCTACATCAACAGTTATATGTATGACATTTATCTCTTAGAATTATGATCTTTCATTCTGAAATTCTGAAAAGCACTCAGTCACAAATCAATACTCTGAATGTTGAAAAAGCTGAATGAAGCAGTAGAAACTGTAGACAACCGTAAACGACCTTAATCATTGGAAGTTTGATGATAAAGAATAGTATATTGGAAAAGCTCAGAAAAAGTTGAAACTAAAAAACTGAATGAGCAAACTACAAAGGAGTCTCTGAATAAATCACAAGGACTAAACTTGTACATTAAGAATCCTGATGATTCTGTTTCTAATGAAATCTTTAGCGAATACCTTGCTTCTGACTCCAAAACACTTGCAGACAAATTTTCTTCACCATCCTTCGATATTAGAAATTCCAAGATATCCTCGTATCTTTCATTATAAATATCCTCCATATTTCTGAAGATCTTTTCATAACTATTCTTATCTGAAATCATTAATCTCTCGTGCTATCAATGTTACATCATATAGAAACTGTTAGTTTCTATATTCTGTAAACTTTCGAGCTTAAAATATGAATGTTATTGAAGTAATGTTGGGAACTGATGCATGAGTTAGTATAATATAATGACACTTGATCAACGTGATTATATTACAGTAAGTCATGCTGAGTTTCTAAATGGAACATGATGATTCACAGATTATAACGTCATCATGTGTCATGTTACATAACTTTTTCATTCTGATTAACTTCTGAACATATCAAGAAAATATATTCTTGATAATTCTATTCTCAGTGATTCTGGTAATTTGACAAATCAAATCGTGCTATTAAGTTCTTTCTCGTTTAGAACATTAAGTTCATTCGAAACTCCATACTTACAAATTCTGGATCATTACTCGCTTTACTAGAGGTCGAGAGGGTAATAAAAAGGCAAAGAGATTCAAAATATAAGAGAAAATATAAAGCCCAATAACGACACGAAGGTTACAAACCATGGATATTAATATGAATAGTGATATAAGGACACAGTAGAATTAAGAATAGTATCACCTCAAGGTAATAGTAGGAGTAAACATATTTTTTTCTGGTGAAAAGATTGAAAAGAGGGATGACAAAAATGATAATTAGAAAAACATCAAGGATTAGAAATGGATTAAGCATTTTCAAATCTTTTAGATGTATGAACTAAGAACGAAAGTATAGAAATGGTGAGAATAATGGAACGGAAAAAGTTTAATTTATAATGGAAATATCAGACAGAGTAATCGAGGCAGATCACCGTATTTAATTATAGAGATCTTAATTTCCTTACTCGCCGAAGAATCAAATCTTTTAGATTTCGAGGATTTTCTTTAAATCCCTTGAATTCTGGAATTCAACCAACACAACATCAAAAGATAAGACGCACCTTATTTTCTAAATTCAAACGTGACTACATCAAAAGTAAGACGAATCTTAAATTTCTTATTTTACTCTTTTGTGACAACTTCATTCATACGTTTCGAATAATCGAATTTTTTTATCCATATTACTCAATGATAATAAAACTCTATTTATCAACTCATATTCGTCATGAAAACATTTTGATTGTTAGCCATGACCACCTCACTCAAACTTCGGGACGAAATTTCTTTAACGGGTAGGTACTGTGACGACCCGAGAATTTCTGACCAAATTTAAACTTAATCTTTATATGTTTTCGACACGATAAGCAAAGTCTGTAATGTTGAGTCTTACAAATTTTGAACTATTTCGTTTATTCAATTGAACTTCGACCATTCCCGACGATTCACGAACAACAAATTCGTACATAGATATATAATTTTATTTGAAATATTATTTGAAATAATATATGATTTAATTGTGAGAAATAAATATATAAAATAATATCTATATATTCAATATTATAAATTTAATATTTAATATATAGATATGCATATAATATAATTAAATATATATATATATATATATACATATATATATATATATATATATATATATATATATATATATATATATATATATATATATATATATATATATATATTATAAAATGAAATATTATATATTGTAATTGTTTGAATCAATGTTTGAAAATAATAATAATATATAATAATAATTATTTAGAGTCTATATATATAAATAATGTATATAGAATATATATTTTGTGATTTCGAAGTTATTTATCAAACGACGATAACGCTCAATTGTCATTCAATAAATAGTAAATGAGTTAAAAAGGAACTTATGTGATTTTAAAATAAATGGTGATCCGAAAATGGGTTTTATAAATTTTAGGCTTACTAAAAATGTATTTAGGATTTAATTATTAAATTTTAACATTTTTTATATTTCACCCATAAATGAGAGGGACAGTTGATGTAATTTTTATTTAATAGTTAATAATCGAATTTTATACCATAATGACTAAAATAATTAAATATATTTAATCTAAAAATATGGGATGTTTCTGAAGAATTTTTATCCGCCACTAATTAACAATGGAGTACGATATATCAATCCGTGAAAACTGTCGGTAGAAAGAAAATAATGCAGACGGTGGCTTCACTGTTCTTTTCAACTTACACATTTTAATTTTTGTTGCTTTATGATAATTTATCAACCCACTTTGTATTATTAGATATATGTGTGTGTGTCATTTTAATACATGATCAATCAACCGCACTTTTTATAACATATATACATATGTAACCGAGAACCCACCACTATCATTCACCATTTCCTTTCTTCTTTTCAACTACTACTTTATCAATCATCAATTAA